>NC_137802.1:45190010-45820010 GCF_963383645.1 Muscardinus avellanarius | reverse complement strand
TCAGGCTCCCAAACCTACGATGCCCCAGATACCATCCCACAGCGCTGCGGGGTCTGGGGGAGGAGAGGCAGGGCAGTGGGGCTGGCCCCCCGCCCCCTCCCCTGTCTGGCCTGGCCCAACTCTCAGCAGAACCTGGGGACGCTCTGACCCAGCCCCTCCCACTCCTCCTCGGGAGCAAGGAGAGCCAGATGCTGCTGACAGCTGGAGGGCTCGGCCTTCCTGGCACGCGGTTCTGCCTGCACAGGGGGTGGGTTCGTTTTAATAACTTCATTTCCCCCTCACGCACACTCATTCCTCCTTTTCTGCCTTCCCCGGTAACCAGGCTGTGTTCTCCTCAGCTCGGATTTTGCTAACAAATTTCCTTCCAAATCTTAATCTTTGGAACAGGCCTCTGGTCCCTACTCTACCCACCAGATACTTCTCAAGCCCGCTTGTCCTCGCCTGGGTAAAAGCCCTTTTACGTCCTCTGGCTAAGAAGGCACCCACCTCCACCCCTGAGATCAGTGTCTGTGGTGCCCCATGGAGCTGGACCCCAGGCCCCCAAAGTGCTCTGGGTCCCACTCGGAGAGCATGGTCCCGTTGAAGGAGCCCGACACCTACAAGAGAGCAGGTCAGGGCTCTGCCCTCCCCAGACACAGCCTCCCTCACCACCCTTGGGGCATCTGAAACGTCAGTCCTAGGGGTGTTTAGTGACTGTGTAGCTAGTCCTGTCCCGCTCCCCCATCCCCAGGGCGGGTATCTCGTCTCCACTATCAGAATGGAGCCCTTGAAACAAGCCCCCAGACTGGCGACGCAGCTTGTATCCCTCCTCAGACTGGGGAGGACCTGGGGCCAGGGTCTGTGCCTCCCTTGCCAGACTGGGCACTCCCCGAGGGAGGGCAGGGGCTGGTGGTCCTCTGTACTGAAGGTTCCTGGGGCAGAAGCCATGCCTCCCTCCTCAGGCTGAAGTCTCTCTGAGGCCACGAACTGCACAAGGGATGAAGGAGAACCTCTCGTTCCTTCCAAGCGTCAGGACACCTGGAGGCTGCCTCTGCCCTTCAGCTCCACGCAGAGGCCTTGCGGAGCCTCCACTCGGTGTCCTGGCACCGGGCTGCACCGTCTCAGCAGTCTGTAGAGCTAGCAAGAGGGAATGCGTGGCAGGTCAGCTGGCAGCCAAGCCTCCTCCTCCTCCTGATGGAGCTGAAGGCAAGAGCGAATGGGTGTCTGCCCCCCTCCGACTCTCCCTCCCCCAGATGAGCAAGCAGGAACTGACTCACCCCCTCCCCATCTTGCCAGGAAAGCCGATGACCTTACATGTGGCAGGCTCCGGTGGCAGGCTCCGGTGCGAGGCTCAGAGCTCACAGGGAGGGTGGGTGGGCAGCTGGGGGTGCAGACTTGCTGGGGTGGAGGCAGCTGGAGGTCATAGGATGGCCAGGGACCCGGATCATCTCATCGAGTGGCCTGTGCAGGGGAGGGGGGACGAGGAATCAGTTGCTTTGTGGGAAGCCATCCAGTGTCATGGCTGGAGTGGGAGAGAAATGCTACTTCTGAAGACTCTGAGTCCCGTGGTGCTGCTGGGAGAACCGGGGGCCGGGGTGACAAGAGGCACCGTCTGCACCCCCAGGCAGAGGCAGGATGGGGGCACCTGCTGATGATGCCAAAGTCCTGGAGTGACAGCTGATACCATCTCCAAGGCACGGACGCCAGAGGAGACCTGGCACTCGCCTTTGGGGGATCAGGTCCCGGCTCTATAGGGGACCTTGATTCCTATTGGCCTGCAGGGCTCAGAGGCTGACCTCAAAGTAAATCCAGTCAAGTAAAACCTAAGTCAAGGCCACCTGGCTAGGTGGTCCCAAGAGACAAGCTAGCTCCCCCCGGAACCACTCAAAAGGTAATATGTGTGTGCAGGAAGCTATCTGGGTCCCCATCCTGGGCCTATAACATATTAGCTGCGTGGTCTTGACAGATGACCCAATCTCTCCGTCTCCTTCTATGAAAACTAGGGATTTTACCTACCTTGGAACATCAACGGGGAAACTAAATGAGTTGCTCATCAAACATTGCTTCCTCTTCTCTTTGCCTTTGGAGAGAGGATGGTGTTAGCTCCAGCCTTGCTCCTGGTATGGGGAGGTGAGAGAGTCCTGGCGAGAGGCTCCTGTCCTTGTTCTGCCCCAGATGCACAGTGCAGAGATGGTTAACTGTCCCATGAGATCTACTTCCCCTGTCTTCATAGTAACGGGCGCCTACAATTGTTAGCTGTGCCCATGGCTGCCCAGTGAAACCTACCTGCAATCCCAGTACCTGGGAGGCTGAGACAGGAGGATTGCAGGTTCGGGGCCAGCCTCAGGACATAGCAAGATCCTGTTTAAAAATAATAATAAAGCCAGGCGTGGTGGCGCACGCTTGTAACCCCAGCATTTGGGAGGCTGGGACTGGAGGATCGCGGTTCGCGGACAGCCTCAACTACTAAGTGAGGCCCTCTGCCACTTAGCGAGACCCTGTTTCAGAATAAAGAATAAGCCGGGCATGGTGGCGCACGCTTGTAATCCCCGCACTTGGGAGGCGGAGACAGGAGGATCGCACAGGTTTGAAGCCAGCCTCAGCTACTGAGTGAGGCTCTCAGCAACTTAGTGAGACCCTGTTTCCAAATAAAGTATAAAATAGGTCTGGGAGTGTAGTCCAGAGGAAGAAAGCCCTTGGGTTCCACCCCCAGTACCACACCCAAATAAATAAATAAATAAATAGACTAAAAAATAGGGCTGGGGGTGTAGCTCGAAGTACAATGCCCCCGGGTTCTATCCCCAGTACTGCATAAAAAAGAAAGAAAGAAGGAAGGAAAGAAAGAAAGAAAGAAAGAAAGAAAGAAAGAAAGGAAAAAGGGTTTTTCTAAGTTGCTGAGAGCCTCACTAAGTAGCTGAGGCTGGCTTCAAACCTGTGATCCTCCTGTCTCAGCCTCCCAGGTACTGGGATTACAAGCGTGCGCCACCACCCCTGGCTTCCCTTCCCTTCTCTTTCCTTTTCTCTTCTCTTATTTTCATTACTCTCCTCTTCTTTCCTTTCCTCTTCTCTTTTCTTTTCTATTTTTCTTTCAGTACTAGGATAGAACCTGTGGGCACTCTTCCACTGAGCAATAGCTCCAGCCTTTTTTTTTTCCCTTGTGGTACTAGCGATGGAACCCAGGGGCATTGTACCTCCGAGCTACACCCCCAGCACTCTTTTTTTTTTTTTAAGTATTTATTTATTTATTTATTTATTTATTTATTTATTTATTTAGTGTGTGTGGTACTGGGGGTAGAACCCAGGGGCTTTTCTACCTCCGGGGTCTATTCCCAGACCTATTTTATACTTTATTTGGAAACAGGGTCTCACTAAGTAGCTGAGAGCCTCACTCAGTAGCTGAGGCTGGCTTCGAACCTGTGTGATCCTCCGGTCTCAGCCTCCCAAATGTTGGAATTAAAGGTGTGCAACACCACAACCGGCTTTAGCTTCAGCCCTTTTTCTTTTGAGACAGGGTCTTGCTAAATTGCCCAGGCTGGCCTCAAACTTGCAGTCCTCCTGCTTCAGTTTCCCAGGTATTTAGAATTATAGGCATGCCATACTGCCTACCCCTCAGAAAAATCAAGCTTCTGACTTCAATCCACTGTGTTCTGATTTCCATTTCTATCTCCACCCAATTCACTGGATGTGCTAGAGCACTTTGTTCCTGTGGGCCTCAGTTTCCTCTTCTGTAAGACTGAGATAAGACCTGCACACGAGGTGTAGGGACTCGCAGGCCAGAATGAACTGGAGGCGCTCTGGCCTTTCTCGCCTCCTCTGGCACCTAGGGCACATGGCCTCCATTTTTGGAGATGAATCAAGCTGCTGCATGGCCGGGAGCCCCTGGGGGCCCAGGAGGCTTCACTAGCCCTGTCTGAAGGACCTCTGGTCCCCAAATGCAGCCCTCACACGTCTGAGTCCCCATCCACAGTCTGATGTTGGTGACATACAATCTTCGTTAAGGGCCTGACTGATCCCAGCCAGATGGGATCCTAATTTAATTAAAACCCTTTAATTACCTGCAACAACACAGCTTTGGAAGTTCAAGGCAGAAGGGGGCCTGTGACAGGAGGGGCACTGCCAAGGGGCATAGTAGCGGCTGCCCCTTTAGCGCTCAGCGAAACCAGAATTGTGAGGGTTTCTCTCTCCCTGGTGGCGACAGACTCCATGGACCAGCCGGGGTGCCCGGCTCCTGCCTGGTCTACAGCTGAGCAGAAGACCAGGCTCTCAGGCCTGAAGCTCTCAGTGTTGGTCTTCAGGTAGGGGCAAGACCAGCAGTTTAAAGTCAGATCTGAGGGCTCCTGAGACCCTGGTCCTGCCCGGGCCACTTGGTCAGAGCAGACATGGTCAGATTTCTCTGTGATGGGGTCTCTCTACACCCCAAGAATGGGGTCTTTCCTCAACATGCCATCATCCTGGGGGGGAGGGAGAGGAAGGGCCGACTTGGGTGGGCTGCAGAGGGCCATGTGGTTTCTTGGGGACAAGTAAGCTCCCTGTGGAGTTGGGCCTCTACCAGCTCCTCCCGTGAAAGCAGAAGGAGCCTCACCAGGCCAGAGCCTGCCAAGCCCTGGCAAGGACAGACTCAGAAACCCAGACTCGTGAGCTGGGCTATTTTTAGGCCTTGTGGACATCATCCGTTAATACTCCTTCTGTTCTTCCTTAGTACTTATTCACTCAACAAATATTGTTTAATAAATCCTCTGAAAGTTCCAGCTGGCCTCCGCTGGAGCGGAGATCCAGGAGAAGAGGTGCTGGTTCAGACTGGAGCCACCACCCTAGAGGAGAGGTTCTGTCGGGATCACTCTGACGTCAGGGTTGGAACAGAAAGAAGAGACCCAAGAGGAAGGAGAAGCCGGAGGAAGTAGAACCCTCTTCCCCACTTCAGCTTCCCTTCCCCAGCTCCAGCCCAGCAGCCCCTTACTTCAGGGAATGAGCCCATCGTCCCCACCCCTTCTTCTCCAGCTGTTCCTGAACCCGGCCTCCTCTGCCTGCCGCCCATCACCCCAGCCTCTAAAGAGCCTGTGTCATCTCCTGGCTCAGGTTGTATCGGTGGCTCTGTGTACCTGCCAGCCTGGGGACGCTCAGAGCAAGAAATGGTGTTGGCCGCTGGGCGTGGTGGGGCACGCTTGTAATCCCCGCGCTTGGGAGGCGGAGACAGGAGGATCGCGCAGGTTCAAAGTCAGCCACGATGGCTTAAGAGACCCTGTTTCCAAATAAAAATATAAAAATAGGTCTGGGAGTGTAGCCCGGAGGTAGAAGGGCTTCCAGGAACCCCAGAACCACCAAAAAAAAAAAAAAAAAAAAAATGCAGTCGTCCCCTCTAGACTAAAAAGAGGTGGACGCCACCCTTTCCCTCAATCTAGAGGCTTCTCAAGGGCGAGTTTGTGCCCTGTCCAGAGGGCTGCGTGGTACTTCTTCTGGGGTGTAGTCAGTGAAACGGCATGAGTGCGGGTGCCCTGAATATGAGTCTGCACGGAAGCCATTCCCCTGTGCCTCGCTGGACATTGCTTTGCTGCGCGATCTTGGCCTCACCCCGCTGGCGGGACAGAAGTGATAGTGGGAAGGTGAGCTGCCATGCTGCACTGCTGCATGGAGCATTCCCAGGCCCTCCAGGAAGGGGGCAGCCAAGAAAGGAGACTGCATGTTGGTGTCGGCACGCTCTTCTCCTCCCCTTCCCAGAGACGGAATGTTGTTTCTCTGGAAAGGTCTTTAGAAGCTCAGGTGAGATGGAGGGTCTCACCCAGGACCAGGACTACTTAGCTGTAGGGAAAGCCATGGTCTTCTGACTCCTAATGTACCTTCTCTTGCCAGGCATGGTGGCACAAACTTGTAATCCTAGTACTTGGGAGACTAAGACAGGAGGATTGCAGGTTCAAGGCTAGCCTCAGAAACTTGGTAAGGCCCTGTTTCAAAATTTTAAAAATTAGCCAGGCATGGTGGCACATGTTTGTAACCCCAGCATTTGGGAGGCTGAGAGAGGAGGATTGTGGTTTGAGAATAGCCTCAGCTACTTAGGCCCCTTGCAACTCGGTGAGACCATGTTTCAAAATAAAGAATAAAAAAAAAAAAACAGGGCTGGGGGTGTAGCTCAGAGGTAGAATGCTCCTGGACTCAATTCCTAGTACCACCAAAAAAAAAAAAAAATTAAACATTTTTTAAAAAGGTTTGAGGGTATAGCTCTGGGAATAGAACATTGAACACTCCTGAGTTCAATCCCTAGTACCAAAAAAGAAAAATAGAAAGAAGAAGAAGGAGGAGGAGAAGAAGGAAGAAGTCGTTGTCGTCGTCGTCGTCATCATGAATCTCCCTTTATTATTATTATTTTTTTGCAGGTCTGGGGATGGAGCCCAGGGGCATTCAACCTCCAAGCTACACCTCCTTCCCTATTTTTTATTCTTTATTTTTGTTTGTTTGTTTTTGTTTTTGTTTTGTTTTGGTGGTACTGGAGTAGAACCCAGAGGCTTTCTACCTCCAGGCTGTACTCCCACACCTATTTGGAAACAGGGTCTCACTAAGTTGCTGAGAGCCTCACTAAGTAGCTGAGGCTGGCTTCGAACCTGTGCGCTCCTCCTGTCTCAGCCTCCCAAGCGCAGGGATTACAAGCGTGCGCCACCACGCCTGGCTTTTATTCTTTATTTTGAAACAGGGTCTCACTGAGTTGCAGAGGGCCTATAGCTGAGGCTGTCCACAAACTGTGATCCTCCGGTCTCAGCCTCCTGAATGCTGGGATTACAAGCGTGTGCCACCACGCCCGGCATCATGGATGCCCTTTGAGGTTTGGGAAAGGATGGACTCTGGGTCCTGGGGAGCCTGGGCTGTGCTCACCTGGGGCCAGAGCAAAGGCCCTGCCTCAGCAGGCTGTTTGAGGAGAGCTGGGTTCAAGTCTTACCTGCCACGTGGTCTTGATCCCGTCCCCTTACCCACTGGGCACCTGCTCACAGGTGACCAAGAGGGGCAGAACTGCTGTCAGTGGCTGGGTTATTGCTGTCTAGCTCCACAGCCCAGGGCTCCCAGGCATCCCCGGGGAGGCAGGAGAGGGCTGGGTTCTCTATCTTTTAGCTGAGGGGACACATTCTGCAGCCAGGTGGCCTGAATTCCAATCCCTGCTCTGCTACTCCCTCTTTAGAGACCAGGGGCAAGTTGCCAGGCATCTTCATGGCCCACTTTCTTCATCTGTGAGACGGGGGTGCTCTTCACCCCTTGGAGGGTCGCTGTGAGTTGGAACAAGTCAAGCATCCGGCACAGTTTGGCACCGAGGCAGTGCTGGAGAGCAGCGGCTCAGATCACAGCCCCAGGCCACAGCCCTCCCGGATCCCAGCCATGGCTGGGAGGGATGGGGAGAATGGTCATGGCTTCCCTCGTTCCTCACTGCAGGAACAACTTGCAAGGGAAAAACAAACCCTAGGGAAGGTCAGAAGTCTGTCATGTCTAAAGAAGATGACACATAAAAAACAACTAAGCCGGGTGTGGGGGCACACACTTGTAATCCCAGTATTTAGGAGGCTGAGACAGGAGGATCACAGGCTCTTGGCCAGCCTCAGGTACTTAGTGAGGCCTTCTGTAACTTAGTGAGACCCTGTTTTAAAATAAAGAATAAAAAACAGGGCTAGGGGTATAGCTCAGAGGTAGAAACTCCTGGGTTCAATCCCCAGTACCGCAAAAAATAAAATAAATCTAAACTAGGCTTGGTGGTGCGTGCCTATAATTCCAGTACTTGAGAGGCTGAGACAGAAAGATCCCAAGTTTGAGAACAGTCTCAGCAACTAGTGAGGCTGTCAGCAACTTAGCAAGACCCTGTTTCAAAAAATAAAAATAAGCCAGGCATGGTGGTGCATGTATATAATTCCAGCATTTAGGAGGCTGAGACAGGAGGATCACGGTTTGCAGACAGCCTCAGCTACTTAGTGAGGCCCTCTGCAACTCAGGGAGACCCTGTTTCAAAATAAAGAATAAAAAATGGAGGTGGCGCTTGGAGGTAGACTGCCCCAGGTTCAATCTGCAGTACCCCCCCCCCACACACACACAGAGTCTAGCTGGGTGTGGTGACACATACCTATGATCCTAGTACTTGGTTAGTACTTGGGAGGCTGAGATAGGAGGATCACAAGTTCCAGTTGCCAGCCTCAGCAATTTATCAAGGCTTTCTGCAACTTAGACTGTTTCAAAAATAAAACAGGGCTGAGAGTAATACCTCAGAAGCAGAATGCCCCTGAGTTCAATCCCCAGGATAAAAAAATAAATAAAAATCTTTGTTTTCCTTGATTCTGAGTAAGGAGCAGGGTACTTATTTGCATTCCTACTGTTCTTGGGCCCAGAATCCCATTCAGCTGGGCCGTGGATGCCCTTGTGTGAGTAAAAGATTTTGTCTGCGCAGAGCTGTGGGATCTCTACCTGTAAACACACACAAGGCTCAGGGAATGCAGGTGGCCAAAGAGTCTTTATTCAGAAGCATGGGCTGCACAGCTGGAGAGCAGGCGGCCAAGCACGCGGTCCAGGCCTAGGGCGCCCTCCGGCCGTTCCTTCCCAGGCAGCTGGCCCCACAGCCTCCCACCCGTGCCTGGTCAGACCCAGCTGTCTCCGCTCTCCACTGATCTTGGCCTGGATGGCTCTGGGGTCCCCCTGTGAGTGGGTGTGTGAAACGTGTCCCCGTCTTGGACTGTATCCTCGGGGGTGAGGAGCGTTGTTTGTTTGGCCATAAGCTGAGTCCCCCGAAGACTGGCCTGGTGTGGCTGGTTCCTTGCGCACTCCAGAGGGCTGTGTGCATGGGTTTGCACAGGGCCCGGTCGGTGAGTCCTGACTCAGATGAACTCTGAACCTGGTCGCCCCGTGGGTCTCTCACAGGGACAGGGAGGGACACAGTGAAGAGGCAGTCACACCCTTCCCGCCTGCTGCTGCCGCCACTGCTGCTGCACACGAGAGCAATTCTGGCCTGGGGGACCCCAAGTGGGCGGGTGTACATGGGTGTAGAAAGGCCTGTAACTGCCCCATTCACCGGTCCTGGCTGCTCCCAGGCTGGGATGGGGGCTGCTGTGCTCCGCCAGGCTCTGCCATCTGCCACATCTCCGCAGAGATGGGAACGGGAGGGCTCATTGGAGAGAGGTTTTTTTTTTTTTTCTTCTTTTCAAATGCAGCAGGATCAGGCTCAAGATGTCACTCTAGTGAGCAGGACTGGAGACGGGAAGAGATATGTCTGGGAAAACAGGGGAGAAAAAAATGGAAGCTTCCATGTTCTAGGAGGGAGGAACGGCAGGCAGAAAGGAAGAAAAAAAGAAGCAAAAGGATGTGTCCATCTGTCCCCAGCGGAGCACTCGGAAGGCGGTGACGGCCCAAGGATCATGGGCTCTGGGAGCCAAGGTTCTTCCTCTGGAAACCCTTATTTTTATACCTAGAAGCCAGAGTGCATCTGCCCCGCCTCTCACCTCCCTCTTGAGAACCTCCGTTTCCTAACCTTCTGAGCGGGTCATGGTGACGGCGGTGAGAGTCAAAACAAAGAGTGAACACGAGATTCCCGGGCCTCAGTGGACTCTTCTTCCTCTGCCTCGGGCAAGGATGGGACTGCGGTCTTCTCTGGGCTCCTCTCCCCTCGTCCTACTGCAGAAGGTTCCCACATGCCCCACGGTGCCGTCTCAGTGCCTCACCCAAGAATTACATTTCAATCCCAGAAATCCCCAAATAAAGTCGACTCAGGGCCACAGAGGGCTTAGAGACAGCAGCAATCGCACAGCAACGCCAGCGACACTAGTGGGACTTCACCTTTCTAGGGCCTTTATTCAATGCCAGGTGCCACATGAAGGCCGTGACATGTATTTTCTCATTAGCTCCCCACTGAGAACTCTATGCCATATACCCATTTTACAGATGAAAATGTGAAGGCTGCCCCAGGTCAGCCCTGTGGTCACCATGAGTGGTGGTGAGAGAGGCTCTCCGGCTCCAGATGCCCGAGTCGGCCCCTCAGCTCCACCTGTGCGGGCTCCGCTTCCCCACAGCGGGTTCACCTCATGCTCTGCCTTCTCCCAAGAGTCCTCCCCATTGATCTTAAAGCTGAAAAACATTCAAGTCACCAGATGTAAACTCTCCCCTGTTCCCTGTGAGACAAGCCCACTGGTTTCTGCAGGAGTCTCCGCACAGAGTCAGCGCTCCTCCTTGCTCCAGCCTCGCCCCCTCCTCGCAGCACTCAGCTCCCCGTAGACTGTCTCCTCTCCACTAGACCACAAAGCTTTAACCACTTTTGTTCTACTTCTCATCAGCTTTAAACATGCTCAAGTCTCTTTCATCCTATAGAAAGAGAACACAATGCCCCCTCTATCATCTGTCTTCTCCAGGCACCGTCCTGTGTCCTTCCCTGCTCAGCCATGCTCTAGAGACTTGCCTCTACTCTGTTTCCAATTCCTCACCTCCTGCCACTGCTGGCCTCATCCCCGTTGGGGCCACTATGGGTTAGATGTGACTGTCCCCCAAAGTCTCAGGTGTTGGAGGCTTAGTCACCAGTGCAGTATGAGGCAGAGGCGGGGCTTTGGGACTTTCTGGATCAGGGGGCTCTATCTCATCCACTGATGGCGGCGCTGCTGGGGGTGGAGTTGGAGGAAATAGATGTCCAGGGGGACTGTATCTGTCCTGGCCTCTTCCTCTCTGTCTGTCATCTCTCTGCTTCTGGGCGGCCAGGAGCTGAGTGGCTTTCCTCTGCCACGCCCTGCCGTCGTCATGTTCTGCCTTACCTCGGGCTGAGAGTGACTGAGCCAGCTGACCCCAGACTGGAACCTCTGAAACCGAGAGCCACAGTAAATCTTTGCTCCTCTAAGCTCCCCTCACATGTACCCCCCCCCCCAGGTTGTTGTCATAGCAATGAAAAGCTAACACAGGCTCCTTTTCTGAAATGGCCCTGGCTAAGGTTACCAAAGACCTCTATGCTGCTCATATCAAGGGGCATTTTTTGACTCTTTCTCAATGTTAATACTTTCAAAGTTTTTTTTTTGTTGTTGTTCTTTGTATGATACTAGGGATAGAACCCATGGGCATTCTACCTCTGAGATATATACACAGACTTTTTTATTTTGAAATAGGCTGGCCTGTTTCAAAACAGGCTGTGAGGCTGGCCTTGAATTTGTGATCTTCCTGTCTCAGCCTCCCAAGTACCGGGATTACAGGCCTGTGACAGTGGGCCCAGCTATGTATTGGTTCTTTTGACTTAATATTTCCTTCCTATAGCCCTCTGGCTACCACTTCTTAGTGACACCTTGTTTCAAAAATAAAAAGTAAAATAGGGCTGAGGGTGTAGCTCAGAGGTAGAATGCCCTGGGTTCAATCCCTAGTCCCACAAAAAAAAGAAGGAAAGAATTCCTTTCTTAAAGTGTCATCCTGGGCCTGCTTGTCTTTTCACTATATTCCTCCTTGATCTCAGACGTCCCTGGGTTTGGATGACACCGATGGTCCAGCATCTCCCAGATCATCTCCTTTAGTCCTCTCTGAGCTCTAGACTTATAAATTCGACAGTCCATGTGATACCTCCATTTGGACATCTCAAGGCATCTCATTTCCAACAAGTTAAATAGATCCTGGCATGGTGGCGCATGCTTATAATCCCAGCATTTGGGAGGCTGAGACAGGAGGATTGTGGTTTGTGGACAGCCTCAGCTACTCAGTGAGGCCCTTTGCAACCCAGTGAGACCCTGTTTCAAAATAAAGAATAAAAAATAGGGCTGGGGGTGTAGCTCGGAGGTCGAATGCCCCTGGGTTCCATCCTCAGTAACACACACACACACACACACACAGTAAAATAGAATTAATGATGTAACTTCCCTGAAGCCTATCTGCTGTTCCACTGGTCTATTAATCTCTTAAGCCAAAAACCTCTTCCTCCTTACTCTCTCCATCCCGCCATGTTCTGCCAAATGTGCCCCTAGATCTGTCGCTCAGAGGCCTCTGCTCGCCAGCCCTGCCACCCCTCCTTTTACTTCCGCTAGCCCTGCCTTCTCCCACCCTCGAGCCACTGAAACACACATCCCTTCCCGCCTAGAACTCCTCAGTGGATTTCCCCTTGCTCTTAGTTCTAAGTACCAGAATCCCAAATGTGACCTGGGCAGGGCACGCACACCTCAGCTCAGCCCCTATGGCTGGCTCCTCCCGCCTCAGGACCTCACTTCTGTGACCTTGGTGTGGAGCGGGCTCCCAACCCCGCCGCAGGAGCGCCTCATCTGCCATCTCCCGACCCCGAAGCTGCTTTCCTCGGGAAGCTTTTCTCATGCCCTAGACAGCTTTGCCTTGTACCCTGTGTTCTTTTCAGGGCCCTTGCCGTGGTTTAAAAGTATAAATTTGTGGGATTATTATGAACTCTCTCTTTCCATTACACTCTAAATTCCCACAAGAACACGAACAGTCAGTTTTACTCACCGCTGTCTACCTAGATATCGCACAGGCTAACACTGCATATCCAACAGATAAGTGAACTTATTAGAGAAGAAAGCAGAAAGGCTATAAAATTCATTAAGGGCCCAAATCAAGGAAAAGACTCTTCAACTTTGGTGAATAGAGGATCCTGGGAATCCACGCACTGGCAGGCTGGCCACACCCAAACGTTTTTGTTTTGTTTTGGTGGTACTAGGGATGGAACCCAGCACTTTGTACCTCTGGGATACACCCCTAGACCTATTTCTTTCTTTTTTTCACAGTATTGGGGATAGAACCCAGGGGCTTTCAACCTTTGAGCTACACCCCCCTGCCTTATTTTTTCTTCTTTATTTTGAAACAGGGTCTCACTAAGTTGCAGAGGGCCTCACTAAGTAGCTGAGGCTGTCCACAAACCGCAATCCTCTGGTCTCATCTTCCCAAATGCTGGGATTACAAGTGTGTACCACCATGCCTGCCTGTGTTTTTTTTTTTATTTTTGAAGCAGGGTCTCACTGAGTAGCAAAGGGTCTCACTATGTAGCTGAGGCTGTTCACGAACTGTAATCCTCCGGTCTCAGCCTCCTAAATGCTGGGATTACAAGCGTGCACCATCACGCCTGACTCCTTTTATTTGGAAACAAGGTTATTGCTAAGGTGCTGATGACCTCACTAAGTTGTTGAGGCTGGCTTTGAACCTGTAATCCTCCTGTCTCGGCCTTCCAAGTACTGGGATTATAAACATGGGCACACCTGGCTTTTTTTTTTTTTTTTTTTGGTGGTATTATGGATGGAACCCAGGGGCATTCTACCTCTAAGCTAAACCCCCAGCCCTGTTTTTTATTCTTTAGTTTTTAAAACAAGGTCTCACTGAATTGCCAAGAGCCTCACTAAATAGCTAAGGCTGTCCTCAAACCGCAATCCTCTGGTCTCTGCCTCAGGAATGCTTGAATTACAAGCGTCTACCACCATGCCTGCTTCCTTTCTTTTTTTCCTAAAAAAAATGTGTTCAGAGACAATAGGTGGGAAGGAATCACTATGGAGACCATACCCTTGGAATGATTGCAGATCTGGACAATTGTCCCTGATGAGGCCTGTTTATTATTAATGGTCAACACTTTTCTTTTTCTCTTTATGGTACTGGGGACATTCTACCTCTGAGCTACACCCCAGCCCTTTATATTTTTGTTTCAAAACAAGGTCTCCCTAAATTGCTGAGGCTGTTCTTGAACCTGTGATCTTCCTGTCTCAGCCTCCTAAGTACTGGGATTACAAAAGCATATGCCACAACTCCTGGCTCCAAAATATTTAATAAAATACATACTTCCCACATTGGTAGGAGACAGAAATAAAAATGTTAATTTTCTAGAGAGATTAAAATGCGTAACTTTTTTTTTTCTTTTGGTGGTACTGGGGTTCCTAGAAACCCTTCTACCTCCGGGCTACACTCCCAGACCTATTTCATATTTTTATTTGGAAACAGGGTCTCTTAAGCCAGCCAGGCTGGCTTCGAACCAGTGCGACCCCCGTCTCCGCCTCCCAAGCACAGGGTTACAAGCGTGCGCCACCACGCCCGACTTAAAGTGCATAACTCTTGGCTTATGTATCAATGTCAATTTATCTATAGATGAGTAAAAGGTAGTATTTCATTTTGTCATTACTACATAAGTGTATGTATGTATATATGTACACACACACACACACACACACACACACACACACACTTCTATGTGGTATGTGGTGGTACTGGGGATTGAACCCAGGGGCGTTCTACCACTGAGCTACGTCCCTATCCCTTTTTATCTTGAGACAGGGTCTTACCAAATTGTTGAGGCAGGCCTTGAACTTGCATTCCTCCAGCCTCAGGCTCCTGAGTCATTGGTATTACAGGCATTCACCCCTGGGCCCATCCTAAGTGTATTTATTTTGCGTGTGTGTGGTACTGGGGATGGAACCCAGGGGCTTTTCTACCTCCAGGCTACACTCCCAGACCTGTTTTTTATTTTATTTAATTAATTAATTAATTAATTTATTTATTTATTTATTTATTGGTGGTACTGGGGTTCCTGGAAGCCCTTCTACCTCCAGGCTACACTCTCAGACCTACTTTATACTTTTTTTATTTTTGGAAACAAGGTCTCTTAAGCCAGCGTGGCTGGCCTCGAACCTGCGCCATCCTCTTGTCTCCGCCTCCCAAGCGTGGGGATTACAAGCGTGCGCCACCACACCCGGCCCCAGACCTGTCTTTATTTGGGAACAGGGTCTCACTAAGTTGCTGAGAGCCTCACTCAGTAGCTGAGGCTGGCTTCGAGCTATGAGATCCTCCTGTCTCAGCCTCCCAAGCGCTGGGATTATAAGCATGCGCCACCACGCCCGGCTGAGTGTGATAAGTGTTGTGAGATAACAGGAAATAAGCACAGAGATGATGACAGAGGACAAATCTGAAACCATACAAGTAGTATACCGGAGCTGGTTCACATTGGCTCCCTAAAGCCAGTAACTAAATTTTCAGGAATTTTGAGAGCTGGTTGTTAATCAGCATTATTAAGAAATTATATTACCATATCATTAATAAAGGCAATAAGGACTTGAAATTAATCTCTTCCTCCTTATATTATACTATATCTTTGCTCATGAGTTTATTTGTATCTACTGCATGTACATGGTTCAGATACTTGATAATGACGCCCTGAACATCTCTCCCCAGCTCCTGTTCAGTGAGGTCACCTTGGTGATTTGAAGTCAGCCATGGTATTTACACCATGGGGGCATTTACACCGTGAGAACTGGCAAAGGCTACCAAATGGGGCTTCATATTTGGGAACTCTAGTAGCGCAGCAGTGAACCAAATCACTGACCCATGAGAACATTTTAAGCAGATGTGTGAAGCAAACTTTTACTTGGAAGATGGATAAGTTGAAGCACAGGAATATGTCTTTAGGAAATCAGTCTCAAAATAGTGCATGGATTAAAGAAGGTGCCTGTTTCCTTCCTTCCTTCCTTCCTTCCTTCCTTCCTTCCTTCCTTCCTTCCTTCCTTCCTTCCTTCCTTCCTTCGCAGTACTGGGAATGGAACCCAGGGGCATCGTACCTCCGAGCTACACCCCAGGCCCCTATCTTCTGTCTTTATTTTTGAAACGGGGTCTCGCTGAGTTGTGAAGGGCCTCGCTAAGTAGCTGAGGCTGTCCACGAGCCTCTATCCTCTGGTCTCAGCCTCCCGAATGCTAGATTACATGTGTGTGCCACCATGTCCAGCGACTGTTTTCTTTCTCATGACTATAATTATAGTCATGTTTATATTAATTACAGTCATGTTTGTATAAATATTCTACAAACATGACTTTCGCTATAATACAAATATCAATGATTAAATGTCCATAATTTATGGAATAACATATCATTACTGCTAGACAAAAACAAATGTATTGACTGACTAGATTGAGATATAAATTCTTAAAAGTGGGATACGTTCCCTTCATCTCTCCCAGCCAAACTTCAGAGCTTTTACTGTTTGTCTGCTTACTTCCTCCTCATTCTTGGCTTCTCCCTCTGCCATTTGACAGAAACTGTTCTAACGCAACCACTTCGGTTCTGTGGCCTTTCTGGTTTGTAGCCTTGTAGCCTCCTCCATTAGACCGAGGTAGCAGAGCAGATGCCCAACCCTCTGCCCAAGGCTCAGCCTTGCACCACACCTGGAGCCTCCTAGGTGCTCAGCACTTGTTCATCCAATCAGTGGCCTGAGTTTTTCTCTCTGACCTTGAGCATTCACCCCACTACCCTGGAAGTTTTCTTGGACATGAACAGAAAGTAACCTCTGAAGGCACCCCCCCCTTCAGTCTGTGAAGAGCGCCCTTTGTTTTTCATTTGTTTTGTTTTTGAAGTATTGGGAATTGAACCCGGGAGCTACAATCCCAGCCATTTATTTATTTGTTTGCTTGTTTATTTATTTATTTAATTTATTTATTTGCAGTACTGGGGATGGAACTCAGGAGCATTTTATCTCCGAGCTACATCCCCAGCCCTACTTTTTAGTCTTTTCTTAAATTTTTGAAACAGGGTCTGAGTTGTGAAGGGCCTTGCTAAGTAGCTGAGGCTACCTGCAAACTGTGATCCTCCTGTCTCAGCCTCCCGGATACTGGGATTACGAGCATGTGCCACCATGCCCGGCATTTTTTTTTAAAAACAAGGTCTCCCTAGGTTGTTGAGAGCCTTGGTGTGCACCACCACGCCTATCTGGGCTGAAGAGTTCCCTTTGAAAGGTCTTGAGAAGCCAGGTGTGGTGGTGCAAGCCTGTAATCTCAGTACTTGGGAGGCTGAGACAGGAAGACTGCAGGTTTGAGGCTAGCCTCAGCAACTTAAGACTGTGTTTCAAAATAAAAAATAAAAATAAATAAAATAGGGGTTTACTGGGTTCAATTCCCAGCAACTAACACACACACACATGCACTCCTACCTCTCGAGAGGTTAATCTTCTCTGTATTTCAACTGAGCATTATGAATAGACGAGTCTACATCACTGCCAGGCAAACTCTAGGCTTTTCGCCTTCTCTTGGTCTCCGGGCCTCGGCCCCAAAGCTATCCCTTTGCCTTCTGTGTTTCTTGGCTCTGGGCTAGGCTGAGCGACCTTGAGGAAGTCACAGTGTCACTTTCCAAGGCCACACAACTGGAATGAAGGGGAACCGTGTAAGCCAAGTCCTCAAGTGTTCAGAATGCCCGTGGCGTCAGTCCACTGCAGGTACTAGATTCCCATACTGGAATGATGGACATTTTATCTTCATAATGTTTTCCCCTAGAGTTGATCTCGTTCAACTCCTTAATCATTTCTGTTGCTTGTATTAAATTCCCTCAAGGCTACAATTCTTTTTTTTTTTCCCCCTTAGAGCTGCAGAAATCAGTACCACACAACATTTCCAGATGCCACTTCCTACTCTACATTACAGGATTTACAGAGGGGGAGCGATCATCTTGCTAATGGTTTGGCAGCACAGAGATCCCATCAGTCAACAACATTCAAGTTTCTGTTCTCGTCTGGAGGTCAAAGCTTCTGGTTCTCCCAGCTCATTAGCCCAAAGACTGATCGTCCTACATCTGCTTTTTTGCTCACTGTCTCCCACCTATTGGGTCAAAGGACCCACTGTGGCGCAGTCACCTCTGAAATTAAAAGGGGGAAGCATATCTATCTTGTGCATTCACGTACATAAAGAGCAATCCAAAGATACTCACCTGAATGTTAAGATTAGTCAGCAAGCCATCAAAAATGAATCTAAATGATGGAGGGCAGAGTTCAGTGAAAAGTCATGAGACAAAGGAACTACAGAGAGACCAGGCTGATTAAAAAGATAATTAGTTGTGGAAAATAAAAGGCTGGGCTCCAGCCAAAAAATTTGTCTTTGACAAAGATAAACCAAAGGATCCAATATAGTCACGTTGGGGAAATTTCGTTGTTCTTTTATAGGAGTTGAGGGGCCGAAAGAAAGCCAACAGTCAGTTTCAAAGTGCGGTTCCACACCCAGTTTGTTGTTCTGCTCATAAACATACAAGCTTTCATGATAAACATCCTTTCATGAGTATGGGCTCATACAATATGGAGATCCCACCAGAGATTAAGCCAGGTTTAAAAAGGAATGCACGGAGTGGTCAAGCCTAGAACTGGCCTCGGTAAGGATCTTCATGTCCCTGGCTAGAATTTAAAAAGTAATAAGGAGGAGCAGCAGCAGCGGCAGCAAGACCTTTAAGTGCTAAAAGGCCAGCAAGCAGCCTTACCAGTGAAAAGGAAAAGAAGGGCAAGATTGTCAAAACCCATAAAGGCATCGGAGCCACCTAATAACACAGAAAGATGTACTCTCCGCATAGAGACAGGACAATTTCTCCACGGATGGCCAGGTATTTGCGGGACTGACAACAGCGGGGGAGGGGAGGCAGGGATGATGCCAGATACTCTATTTGGACCTGAAACTGCGACTCCAAAGGTTCTGTGGAACTACTTGCCTGAAATACTGTTTTGATAAATAAGCCGTATCCTTGTGGAATTGAAATCTCCAACTGTTCCACTGGCACGGACATCTCTGCAGTGACAGCACATGCCCCAGATTGTGGAGTTAACTTGAATTAAATTTCAGATGTGGGGGAGCTAAGGGAAGGGGTGGTGGCAGTGGGAGGTTTATGAACAGTATGCTGGGACTCTGATGTTGTCACAACCAGATGGCTTCAACTGTATCGTTTAAAACAAAAACAAACATGTCCAGAAATATAATGACAGGAGAAACATTGAGTAGCTTCACCTGTACCTAAAATCCTAACAGCTTTGTACCCATAATAAAGGGCCTAAATACTGAAAATACTGAAAATCTCAGAAGGGATCTTCATCCTGCCAGGAGCTGGGTGCCAGGACTGCTACCCTCTTGAGGGCGTATTCCCTGAACCCACCAGTCCCCAACCTCAAGCTTTCTGTCAATGAAGAGGAAAGCAAATCTGGTCCAACCTCCTGAGACCTCTGCAGAACAGGCCACTTAGAGACACCTTTCTAAGGCTTTGTTCTTGCTATTCCCAGAGGAAGCAAGCTTAACTTCCAATTTCGTACCTAACATTCCAGAAATGGAACTTCCTCCAGTTCATTACATAATCTCCAGGATATGACTTTAGAAGATCTGGCACCCAATAGTCGCGTGACCTTAGGCATGTTCCTTCCCTGGGTTTCACCTTCTCCCGGTTACAGAATGTGAAGGTGCGATTCTGTCCAACCAGACTCATCAAGTCGCAGGAAGTTCAGCTGACACTGAAGACAGTGAGCCGAGAACTGAGAGACACAGAGCAGATGCAGGTAGCTGAGAGACAATGCGGGCAGGAGAGACTCTGTGTCCGGGACCCTGTGCTGATCTGGAGGCTCAGGAAGCAGGCAGCACATTTAGAATGGGGCCCTTTCTCACACAGGCAACATCGATGGCTACTGGGAAGTGCCGCAGAGAGTTGTCTAATAACAAATCCTGCCTTTGGCTGTACTGATAATAGGTCATACCTAGTCATTTGAGGGGTGGTGAGATAAATGAAAACTGGAAGATCTGAAAAAGCTAAAATCCACTGAAAGGAAATGGAAGTACAGTAAGCTGAAGTTCCATCTAAGCTCAAACAATACACACCATAGTCAAATGGCTAATGCATTTTCCAGGGCATCCCACTGTCCTAACAGAGCTATGAGAAAGACTGGCAGGGAGCCCCAGAATCTTCTTGTGGGCCCACCGGGAGTTAAGACATTAACTTTTCTGGAAACACATCAAGTGAATGATAGGTCCAGCCAGAGACAACAATTTCCCTTTATTTAATCTCGGCATCCATGTCTCCTGGATCCTTTTATATTTAGTTAGGAGAAAGAAGATTGGGGATTAGGTCTTAAAACATACAGAATGCAGAAAAGCCCAGGACAATGACTAGCCTTGGCAGGGGTAGGGCCTGGTCCCCACTAGGATGTGGACCGTCAGATACTCAAGGAGCACAAAGGACTGGCAGATGTTGATAGCTCACAAAAGAAACTAGAGATTACGAAGAATAAATAAATCCCTGCTTCTTACTAGACATTTCAAACATAATCCCTGCAAGAGGAGGGGTCAAACAGGGCCTTCAAAATCCCTTAAGCAAGAAACTCGGACTCGAGACAAGGCAGGTGAATGAAACAAAAGACCAGAGGTACCACACAGTACAAAATAGCAATTATTTATATTTTCAAAAAGAAAAAATTAACATTTGGAAGTTCTCCCCCGTAGGAAGAGGGGCTAATCGGAAGGAACAGGACTGGCTCCTATGCAGGCGACAAGTCGGGTATGGACAGCTGAGCAATCTGGGCTGGGATGTTTTTCACACAGCAGTTAATAAAATTTCATTTTATCTTCTCTTCTTTTTGTTGTGTGGGCTTTTTGTTTTGTTTTGTTTTGTTGTTGTTGTTGGTTTTTTTTTTTAGAAAAAGGGAAGGGGGAGGGAAGAGAAATAAAATCAGAGAAAAATGCAAAAAACATTTTCCACAATATCTAAAAACAGAGAACCATAGTTCTTGTCAAGACAGTATGAATTCTGGATGAATTATTTTTTCCAGTTTTCAACACCAATAGATTTTTGCAAAAGCCACTACCATAAGAACACTCGTCTTCTAGATCAAATGACCTCCTTCCCCTTCCGCCTTCAATTCTCACTTTCCTAAGAAGATAAAATGATGTATTCTGTTCTTGCAAACAATGAGTGCTAACAACAAGCGGGCTCTTCTGATACTTGTATGATGGTGAGGAGTATTCACAGACATCCAAGTTTTAGCACAGTTGGAAGGACTAAAATTTGCTTCTCTCAACATAAATATTATTGGAATTCACAAACTGATTTTTTGAAAAATTCTTCAAAAATTCTTTCTTCTTTCCTATTCCCTTCTCTTAAAACTTAATGTCCTTTTTCCTTTTTGCTCCAGGCACCTGATGATTGGTTCTGCTCAGTCAGACGCAGGCAGGTTTCTCCCAAGTACCACAGCTGGGATGTGCTCAGAGCCAGCACCCAAACTGAATCCCAGAGTCAAACTCGGCCGGGCCAAAGGGAACATGGTGACGCAGCAACAGGGTTTCACCAGGTCAAGCGGCCCGAGTCCTGGGCCTTTCCCTCCCCCCGCTTCCCCCAAGTTATTTCGTTGTTTTAAAAGTCTGGGGCCTCGATGCAGTCTCTTCCCCACAACAGAGTAAAGCTCCACAGATTGCGCTGTCTACCTGGTGCTCAGTGGCAGCAGCGGTAGCTGCTGCTTCTGGAAAGTAATTGGAGTCTCGCAACAGGCAGGACCTTAGGATTGCTTCAGGCGTTTGCGAGGGGGCCCCAGGAAAGGGCACTGTGCCGAGGCCAGGGAGCGGTATGCTTCAGCCACCAAGTGGGGATGCGACACCACCATTGACTTCCACCCGGAGGTCTCCAGAACATCCGAAGCGTGACTAGGAGAAACGTAGAGAGGGATGTCAGAGAGAGCGAGCAGAAATCGGACTGGACTGCCACCCAGATTGACTAATTTTCCATGTTTGGCATAAAGAGTGTTAATGCAGGAAACACTCAGAACCCTTAACATGCAGCAGAGAATATGCTTATTAGACAAGGGGCAACTTGTGATCCAGCCATGGCTGCTACGGTCCTAAAAAACAGAACTTTGAGCCACTATTTTCTCAAAAACAAAATTAAGTGGCATGTTTCTCTGCCTCTTCTCAACATTGTCAATGTTCTTTATATTCATTAATGATGCTAATAAAAGATAAAAACTAGGGTTCCCTCAGTCAAAAAGGTCTGAGCTGCAATGGTGGCACACGCTTGTAATCCTGGTATGTGGGAGGCTGAGCCAGGAGGTTCGCTGGTTTGCAGCTAGCCTAAGCTGTTTACTAAGGCCCTCGGCAACTTCGTGAGACTCAGTTTCAAAATAAAGAATAAAAAGCCAGGCGTGGTGGTGCACGCTTGTAATCCCAGCTTAGGAGACCCTGTTTCCAAATAAAAATGTAAAAATAGGTCTGGGATTGTAGCCCGGAGGTAGAAGGGCTTCCAGGAACCCCAGTACCACCAAGAGAGAGAGAGAGAGAGAGAGAGAGAGAGAGAGAGAGAGAGAGAGAGAGAGAGAGAGAGAGAGAGAGAGAGAATATGAATAAAAAGCCGGGGTGGTGGTGCACACTTGTAATCCCAGCATTCGGGAGGCTGAGACCTGGAGGATCACGGTTCGCGGACAGCCTCAGCTACTTAGTGAGGCCCTCTGCAACTCAGTGAGACCCTGTTTCAAAACAAAGAATAAAAAATAGGGTAGGGGGTGTAGCTCAGTGGTAGAATGACCCTGGGTTCCATCCTCAGTTACTTCACACACACACACACACACACACACACACACACACACACACTCTCTCTCTCTCTCTCTCCCTCCCTCCCTCCCTCCCCCTCCCTCTCCCTCTCCCTCTCTCTCTCCCTCTCCCAAAAAAATAAAACAAGAGAAGAAAGCTTTGAAGCTCTAGGCTTCTGCTTGGCTTTGTTGTTTATCAGTAACCACGAAGCAGATCATACCTGACTGTCAAAAAAGGGGGTATGAGGCAGGCATGGTGGCACATGCTTGTAATGCCAGTATTTGGGAGACTGAGACAGGAGGATCGCAGGCTTGAAGCCAGCCTCAGCAACTTATCCAGGCCCTCTGCAACTTAGCAAGACCCCGTTTCCAAATAAGAAATAAAATCAGGCTGGAGGTGTTCAATTCCCTGTGCACGCACATGTGTGCATGCGCACGCGCGCGCACACACACACACACACACACACACACACACACACACACACAGAAAGAGGGATACTTTTCATTCAGTGGTTGAGTAAATTTCTAAAACACCAAGCATTCAGTACACAGTGAGCACTCCATAGTTTTAACTTTATTGGTCTCTTCCCTCCCTCTTCTGACTAGATTGGTAACCCCTTAGAAACAGCCTTAAAGGAAACAGTTCCAATAATGCTATGTATGTGTGGCTATCGATATCAATCTCAATAATGTGAACTGAGAGGAAGCAGGGTAGGATTTGGAGACACACCAACTGTTATATGCATATATATTTCTATCAATCTAAATCTCATTATGTTGTGACATTATAGTGTGCCAACAAAAGTATATTAAAGATAATAAACAGTAAGGAAACAATCTTACAACTAGACCTATAGAACATACTGTGTGTGTGTGTGTGTGTGTGTGTGTGTGTGTGTTACTGGGAATTGAACCCAGGAACACACTGAGCTACACCCCCAGCCCTATTTTTTTTTTAATCCTTTATTTTGAAATAGGGTCTCACTAAGTTGCAGGGGGCCTCAATAAGCAGCTGAGGCTGGTCTCGAACCTGCGATCCTCTGGTCTTGGCCTCTCAAGTACTGGGATCTCAAGCGTGCGGCACCACAGCCAGCTCATATTTACTTTCTTTGGGCATTTTACGTGTTAAAAATTGCTCATTCATGTCCTAACACGTCTCAGACGCGTCTTTTCCCAGAGCTGCTGCCATGAGGGCTTCCCTCCCAACTTTGGCTCCCTCTCAGGCAAGGGAAGAGGCTGTGCCCATCTGAGAAGACGGACGACTGGCACTAACCACCTCGGCCCTTCAAAGAACTTCAGGAAGCACTGTGGCCAGGTTACCTGCCCTTAGAATGAAAACACTGATCTAGCTGAGCACTTCTTTTTCAAACAGATATTTAACAATCTTATCTCTTTCCCCCATTTCACCACAGACATTTTACTAAATCATAAAAAATATACTTCTATTCTCCCAGAAATGTCTACCTTTTATTAAGCTGGTGAAGGTGAAGTAAAAATGCTACCTTTTGGGGACACACAGCTTTTCCAGGACAGTGGGTCATCATTTACACCAATTTCTATCACTATTTGGAAGTAAAACACTTACCAACAGGATTTGATCCGGAAACAAACCATTTTCCATACTATTTAGCTGAAGGAAAAGATGAAAACTCTGTACTTACTACCAAAAGGTTAATGAAGCCATGCGCCTGTTTTACTTGCTAATTCAAAGTCTTTCTCGTTTCTTTAGCTATCCCAATTATTCTGAAAGAGGAACTTTGAAGATGCCAACTCACTAGTTGATGAAATCCACTGCCTGAGTTTTCAACTGATCTGCGCTGTGGAGGTCAGCCAGGATGAGAATTTCTGCAGCATTCTCCACGGAGAGGTTACTGCAGAGGGCATCTTCACACATGACCTTTAAACGCTCTAGGGCATACTGTAAAACACAAGCACCGCTGTCGTCAGAGCACAATAGCTTTCGGCTGACCGCTATGGAAGTTGTTTTCATAGCAGAAATCACTGTCTAACCGGAAAACTGAACACAACTGCTCAGAGCATGAAAGCTACTATTGCAATTATAAAACATAACCATACGCTAAAGGCTAGCTGTTTAAGCTTGAAATGAAGACAGCTAAAACAGCCTGGGTTGCTGCCACTCACATCCTAAAGTCTACCTATTAGAAAAATGGCAATCACAGAATTGACCCACATCCTGAATTTATCTCTTATGAGTAAAATCCTTCTTAAACCATCACCTCCTACCCTTAAAATGAAGGTCTGTGGCAAACCAACAGAAACATTACATTTAAATCTGCCGCAATCCTTTTATTTAGAACTGACTAGGGTAAAACACAGTCCTTTCTACCTGAGCACTGTCAGCATGCTGGCAGGATACTGCAACTGGCCCCCCAGGCTGTGAAAAGAAACCCCACGGTGACTTTCACTAGCATCCCTGCCACTAGTTATTCTTGAAAAAGGGCCTCTTTTCAACAGAAAGGACAAATGAAGTCCTGTTTTATTGGGGTTGAGGTTAGGATTCTCAGGGTAAAAGGACAAAGCAGCAGAACCCCTGGATCCGACTCAGTTTGAAAACTTCTCTTTTCTAAGTAAGGGGCAGAAAAGGATCTCACTTAATGCTGGGCACACCTGGACTAGCTAATGGGTTGGATGCAACTTAACTACTTGCTCTCTAGTATGAGATTATGAACTCACTAAGGAACTTCCAGGATAAAAAAGGAGGAGGAAATAAAAGCAGACGCAAAACAAAGTGTCATTATTCAGTTAACAGGAGAACGGTTTGCGCGGAGGCTCTCCACGGCCTCCTTACAGGTCCCATTTTGAGGGCCTCAAAGCTCAGTGGCATGGCACCCTCTGGGCTGAATTATGGCAATCAACCAGGACAATTTTACTGTTATGAATTTTGGGGGAGGGGAGCTATATCTGCTGGCACTATCACCTCCTGCAGCAAAAAAAAAAAGTTTTATTGGTTTTGGTGCAGCTTTAATTTTTTACATTTGAGTAACTGGAAAACAGTTTCCATGGAAAACGGGAATGACACTAGACAAGCAAGAAATGAGGTTGCCATTTTTGTTTTAAAAGGCTGGAAAAGGTTGAGTAAATGTTCACTCCACACGGTGCTGCACAGACGATTCCTCTTATCCTTTCTAATATATTCTTTTAAAAGGACGTTCACTCTGAATAGCTCTGATCCCTACTGCATAATTAGACAAAAGTAGCCATTCTTGTCCCTTGGGGGACAAAGTTTTTTTCTTAATTATGCTTCTGAAAAACCTGCCTAATGGCAGTACTTACTCGAGAGATTGAAATTGTGTCTCCCAGGCCTGGCCGACGTGTTTTGTTTTGTTTTTGGTCTAATTACACATGTCCCCAGGAGACTGGAAAAGCTCAAAAGAAGCTGTTTCAGCCTCTTGGGTAAATTTTAGATGTTTAGATCCTTCCATGAAAGATTTCTTACTCTGTTTTCCTAAAACTCACAGGGAGGTGTAAAGGTAAAAACGTTTTCAAATGGGCTTGGAACAAAGACTGTCTTAACAGGAAATTCTGAATGGAATTTCAAAGTACACTCTTCAGTTACTTCTCATTCATAAATTTAAAGTACTGCTGTGATTCAGCTGCTTTGTCTTTTAAAAACACAAGTTTACACGTTGTGTTGGAAATAACATCCTTGGAATGGCAGGCTGATTCTCATGCCCTGTGTGCTTGCAGTAGGTCGCCAGCAGGTTCTCTGGCTGAGAAGCAAGAATGATAACCTAGGGACACAGAAGTTTAAGCTTGGGTCTAAACAGGACATACAACTATGAGTCTCAGTATTCCTGTCTAACAAGTGGGCCTTAAGATGCTACTTGTTCTAACAGAATATAGAAGATGAGGGGAATAAATACGTGATATAAGAATAAGTGACTACTTCATTAAAAACCAGGGGTAGATTAAGCAGAACCATATAGACTTTATGAAAAGCAGGTATTGGGCTGTGTCTTCTACTTTCCCAGAGCTCACAGTGAGTGTTTTCTTACCATCTCTATTGAAAGCAAGTTTTTTCTGGTCAGAACTGATGTAGCCTGGAAGAGTATAGAGTTTTCACACTGCTAATTACATTAGTAAAGTCTTGAAAGATTGTAAGAAGGACATGGTTATTGCTCCAGTCTTCATCAGGAGCATTAATTGGGTCTATATAGCTTATTATCTACAAGCACTCCAAAAAGCTGATCAATACAAATAAAGCCTCCACTGTGACTTCCTGTCCTCAGGAGCAAAGGGAGGCACCAGGAGACTTTCTGCCTGAGAAGGCTCTGGTACCCTTCAGATGGAGCCCACTTACCAGATGGGCGCTGTAGTCCCATGGCAAGAAGAGGGGCACTTTCAGCCGGGTGTTTTATTTCTCAAGGGGTTTGCTGCTGGTGGGTTAAGACCTTTTAACATCCTCACATCAACTGTCTCTGCCCCCTACATAAGTAAAGGTTCTATAGGGTAAATACCAAGCTTTTGCTCTGCAGGTGGTATTTCCACAGGCCCTCGGCCTTGCAGCGGTGACCTCACAGTGAAAATCAACTTCCCAGAGTGTGTTTTGGGGACAACTAATCCTCAGAGGTGATCCCTAAGAAAAAAGACTCCAGGGCTAACTAAACTGGAGAAATGCTCTCACATTCCCTTTAGAAAACTCACAGTACACATTAGCATGCTATAGGTTGAAAAATCCTGCAGTAAAACAGCAACTCTTTGACTTGGATAAATTCAGTGTCTCTTTTTTCTGACAAAGAGCTATTGATTATCTTATCTTTTAGAAGAACTATGGTGTATTTCAATAACTGCTTAGCAAACATAGAAAATACTAACCAGGACACTAGGTAAAAGACTATCCTCTTATTGACAAAGTTTAAATGAACTTAAAAAATTCTTGCAATTATAAAGCATAAGTCAAATGTGAGTATTACTTGAATCTTTACTCTCAGTGCGGTTAAATTTGAGATGGGGAAGAGAGTTAAACATTAAAATTATCTTTTTTTTTTCCATAGTTAGGGTGACACTACAGTTTACCATTTGAAGCAATATATTTTCTTTTTATTGCGGTACTAGGGATGGAACCCAGAGGCATTCTACCTCCAGGTTACGCCCCTACCCCGACTTTTTATTCTTTATTTTGAAACAGGATCTCACTGAGTTGCAAAGGGCCTCGCTAAATAGCTGAGGCTGTAACCACGACCCTCCTGCCTCAGCCTCCCAAATGCTGGGATTACAAGCGTGCGCCACCACGCCCGGCAACGAAGCAGTAGATTTTTGAGAGTAAAAAAGATGCTATTAATAATTGTGTTGGAGCACCAGGTATAAATGAGATTGTTTTGGCTGAATTAGAATATATGCTTATTTTATCCATGGTGCAACACAGAAACCCATTCACAAAGCTCAGAGAGGCAGTAACTCCTAAGTCCTGCAATGATTTTTCTGTTCTTATCTCACCTTGTCAGCAGCTGCCAGCAAATCATCAGCCATTTTGTCCAGGTTTGGAGCCTTCCCCGTGTAAATGAAGCACATCATTTCCTTAAAAACTTCAGGCTCCACATCATTGATTTCAACCCGATTCTATGCCAGAAAAACTGAAAATGAGAAACATTCCAACAGAACAAATTTCCTAAACTATTTTCATGATTCTAAGCTCTGGTGAGGAGAAAAGCTTGTGTCATTTAAAACCTAACACAAATAGAAAATGTCTCCTTGTCCTATTTGATGATACCCTTTTTTCCCATCTGAAGTAGTACCCTTTGCTTTCTCAAATACAACAGCAAAACTACTCTTTGATTTTTTCACCTTTATTTTTCTGAACTTTCTAAATAGAAATGTTGTCCAATATCTTCACCTGACGCTGGATGGTCTGCCTGGGGACTGAGTCCACTTTACTTGGAGTACTCACAGACCACCTCTCTTTGCTCTCAGAAGGTGTCTGTGTTATTAGAATGGAGTACAATTTAATTACAAAGTAAGGGGAAAATAAGGAAAACAAATCTGCTGTCAAACTGGGAAATCATCTAACTAATCACCTGGCTAAAAAGACCCGTCTCCATCCACTTACATACCTTTTTGCTCTCCTCCATTTCATGTTCAAACATGGCACTAAAAACTGGAGAACGAGCTACAAAGTGAACGAGAACAAACAGATGAGGTTATCACATGGGAATCTCTTATTTCTCCTCTGTTATGAAGAAATCATTTCCCTTCCTGTCCCAGTCCTATATAGCCCCAGGTTACACTAGAATTATAAAATTCCTTTCTTCATATATTATACCAAATGAGTAATTATGATACATAAAGGAAAAGGTGAAAGTATCACTTTTAAAACAATTTATTAGCTCTTTCCCACTCATCCATATTTAAAGGAAATTAATTACTAAGCTGTCTATGTTGGGTGGCAACACTGTATAGATCTGTATAGATCTGCATGGTCTAAGCTGGGTTTTAAGTGGAACCAGACACCATACATTCTCCACTCCCGGCCACACAGCAGCAAGGCCAAGTGCCGCGCTCCACAGCATGAGCCAGCCAGAGGGTGTGCATGCTCATCCATGGCAAGGTACCGCCTGCTAAGCTGTGCAGTCTTAATAGAGATGACGCTGCCTCAAAGAGGTGGGGAAAAGATCATAGACAGTACAATGACTTGTGGCCCTACAGAGCTGACTCTTCCTGATAAATTATTTAATTTTTCTCATTAGGGAGAATATAAACCTAGTTTTTCTCCTGGGGGGGGGGTGTAATGAAGAAAGATTGAGAAATAATATTCCCACCCATGTAAATGTCTAATGAACACATGAAAAATAAGTGAACTTAATTTCAACTATGAAAAGTAATAAAATGGCTAAGAATTCAACTGTTTTTATGTTGCTGAGTAAAATGGGGTTTGGGTCAAAGTTGAGACAACCAACCACTACCTAAGAGTGAAAGAGCAGATGGAATATGTAGGAGGCCTTTGAGCTAACAGGGAACTGGAACTTTTGGCCTTTAATTCATGTCAGAAATAACTAATTTTAGCTCTGCCTTTTCTTAACTATTTTCTTGGGCAAATCACTTAACCCTTTTAACCTCAGTATTTGAGTCTCTACCAAAAGGATAGTAATTCTCATTGTTCTTATCTCAGAAGAGTCATAAACTATAAGGCACTAAAGAAACATATTATAGAAGTTGAAGACTAGAGAGTTGATGCTTTTAATAAACAGGGAAGGCATGTCTTACAACTGTGTATCAGTAGAGAGACAACATCTGGCAGAGTGGGAATAAATACAATCACCCAGGGAAGGTAAGTAGAGTGAAAATGAAACTCAAGTAGACCCTTACGCCCTACTTATGTTTAAATAAACAAGTAAAGTAGGAGACGGGAGGCCATGCATTAGGAGTCCAGAAAACCAGGGAGGAGAGCCATGTAATACAGGAAATAAAAGAGTCTCTCAGATTTAGGAACTAGCGGGTCATGCATATAACTTTAGAAAACTGCTTTCATTGTATGGAGGTGAACTGAGGATAACTGGAAGGAAAGAAGTAGAGAGTCAACGTGCTAACTCAAGAAACTTCACTCTGGAAGTGGGGGATATGAATAACTGCCGGAGTAAGGATTCTGGAAAGGCAGGATGGGATATGAACAGAGCAGAGGCAGGAAAAAATAGTTTGCTCTGTACGTAAAGAAGTTTTCCCCTCCCCCTTGAGGATGCAGGTGAGTGGCAAGAGGGTGCTCCTGCAAAGAGGCCTTGACGTTCTCCTGGATGCGGTATGCAAGGTCATCCTTTAGGAGCTGGAGGACGTTAAAAGACAGTGGCTAACGTCTGAAATGTGTACTGTTGAGAGAAATAAAGGGAGCTGATCCTACATATGTAGAAAGAAACAATGCCAAGCCAGTACTTGGGAGGGAGGCTGAGACAGGAGGATCACAGCCAGCCTCAGTTACTTAGTGAGGACCTCCACAACTTAGTAAGGCCCTATTTCCAAATTAAGAATTAAAAACTAGGGCTGGGGGAGTAGCTCAGAGGCAAAATGCCCCTGGGTTCAATTCCCAGAACCATACAAACACACAAATATATAAATAAAAATCAAGACACACTGGCAATGTTGAGGCCCCACTAAGCATGCAGCCACTAACCTAAGAGCCAACAACTTGACTTAACATGAACAGTGACACCTAGCTGGGAAGGGAATGAATGAGATAAGAAATGAAGCAGACTGTGCCTGCCAGGTGCATATCTGAGAGGGTGGTAAGAAGAGTCCCTTGAAGTTCACGTGATCTCCTCACAGGTCTGATGGCTTGTGGCTCTCTGCTACCCCTTCTTGTGGGGTGAAGTCTGTCCTCTCTTGTCAGTTGCTTCTCTGGATCATTCTTTCTGGTCTTATAGACCAAGAACCTACTAGAACAAGACCTGATCCTGAGTGGCAACAGTCTCATTCTTCTAGTATGATTATATATGGTAGACAGGGCTAAGCCCTTTAGGGCTGGGGACTCGGCTAGATGGTATTCAGTCCTAAATAGAGAATCCTCTTTATTACAACCGCAGCCCCTAAGGGATGATGCCTGCTCTTAATAGGTGCACAGCCTTTCAAAACACCTCTGTACACCAATAACATGTCCTTGAAAATGGTGGCCTAGTAGGTTTGAGGACAGCCTCAGCAACTTCAGGAAGCTCTCAGCAACTGTTTCAAAATAAAAAATAAAATAGGCTGGGGATGTAGCTCAATGGGTTCAATCCCTAGTACCTCCTAAAAAAAAGAGAACAAGAAAGAAAATGGTAGCTTAAGTCCACTACAGAGAGGAAAATCAGAAATATCATTTTTTATGGAGAACCGTCTTTCTGCTTAGGAGAATTAATGTCATCAGAATATAAAAGTCTATTTAGTTGTAGGGTTTTTGTTGCCAATTTAAAAAAGTGAAAGCTGTTCAAAAGGTGATTATACAGCCACTGTTTTTCCTTATTTTGCTAAAACTACAAGCAACTCAGGAATAAAAATACTAACCTGCTAAAATAGCTTTATGAGCCTGGAACTCCTGGCCGGCAACACACAAGCAGCAGTCTGTGAACCGGGAGTTTTCCCATAGTCCTCCCAACTCATCTGCCAACCTGCACTCAGGAACCTTCACCATATTCATAGTATTCTGCCCAGAAATGTTGACAGAATCTTGTACCACGCTCACCTGTGTAAGATAAGAAAACACAATCAAAAGTTTTTGTTACCAGGAATTTTCTTTCTACCAGATAGAGAAATGGCGTTTGCCTCTTTGCTATAGAAATATTCAGAAACCAATGTTAGTCATATTCTACTGAAAATTCCTCCCCAAATCAAGGCTTTACCCTCTGGATCAAGTAATTTATTTATCAAAATCATACATATTTTATACCATCTCAGGACAATGGCAAGAGAGCCCCACAAATCTCCTACTCCTATAATTTCTTTTCTTTATTTCTTTTATTTTTATTTTTATTTTTATTTTTGGTGGTACTGGGGGTGGAACCCAGGGGCTTTCTACCTCCAGCCTATACTCCCAGATCTATTTCATATTTTATTTGGAAACAGGGTCTCACTAAGTTGCTGAGAGCCTAAGTAGCTGAGGCTGGCTTTGAAACTGTGTGATCCTCCTGTCTCAGCCCCCAAGCGCGGGGATTACAAGCGTGCGCCACCACGCCCGGCCTTACATATAGATTTTAAAATCTTTCTGTCTCTCTCTGGCTGGACACAGCTGTATATACACTTATAGCTTTGGAACAGAATGACAATACCATGTTACAAAGGGATCCAACCACAGCTTCAGCAGGAGAATGTTTTAACCAGCTGAATCAACTGAATCGTTTCAGTCCAGATAGAAACGAAGCTAACTTCAGATAGGTCAGTGAAAAATAGAACTGTTGCAGTACCAACTACAAGAATTTATAAATCACATAACATTCTCAACGAGAGTTACCAAATGAAAAGTAAGACCCCACAAAGCAGCTGTCTGCCTGACAACCATCTCCGCACTTCATCTCCTACATCACATTCAGGTTGAAAAGCTGAATCTAAGCAGGACTTGCAAACCTTGAAAACCAGCTCCCTACTCCTGCTATTCCTAAGAGTCAGACAAGAAAGACAGCTGAGGAACATCTTAAATGACCCAGATTTCTTTTAACCTTCAAGATGCAAGTCATTCCTCAGCCATAGTCATAAACCCAGAGGCAGTTAATGGCTCAACCAATGACCCTTCTATACAAGAGTGAGGCCCTACTATCAGGTCAAGAAACTTATTCACTTGTTTAGAACTACTTGACATGGTCTTAAGCAGTGGAGTAGTCAAATTCAACTATGTGCTTAGCATTCATTAGTAGCACATTTTTTCAGATTTTAACATTATTTTAATAGCCCAGGATTAAGCACAAATAACCCCAACAGAAACTTTCTCTTGTCTTCTGTTAAGATTTCTAACTTGCTTCAGCCATTTTCACATATTAACACAGCCCCCCACCCCTTTTTTTTAGTATTGGGGGTGGAACCCAGGGGCATTCTAACTTCGAGCTATACCCCTAGCCCTATTTTTTTATTCTTTATTTTGAAACAGGGTCTCACTGAGTTGCAAAGGGCCTCAATGAGTGGGGCCCAAAGACCATGATACCCTTCACTGGGGCAATTCTGCTCTCTGGACAGAGAAAGGAACACAGCAGGAAGGAAACTGTACCTTTAGTGTCTGAGCTACTAATGAATGCTAAGCACATTCATAATTGAATTTGACTACTTCACTGCTTAAGACCATGACAACTAGTTCTAAACAAGTGAATAAGTTTCTTGACCTGACAGTAGGGCCTTACTAAGCAGCTGAGGCTGTCCTCGAACCACAATCCTCCTGTCTCAGCCTCCCAAATGCTGGGATTACAAGCATGCACCACCATGCCTGGCTCACCCTTAATTCTTTATATAACATTAACAAAAGTAGAAGTTATATTCTTAGTTCTGAAATACCGATTAAAAAAATTTTTTTAAAAGAAAAAGACCAATTAAATCTAACGTCCTCACAGGGAAAGGCAAAAATCTCTGGGGACAGCCAATGAGGGGAATGGAGAATGCTTTTGGCACTGTGTTCCTAGTTTGAATTAAACCAGGCTGACAGGAGCCCAAAGTCATTAACAGTTGATGGCAATTTAGTAGACTGGGTAAAATGAATTGGCAAGAGATAAGCCAAATTTCACATAAATTATGGTTAACCAGTGGCCCTGCTGTTGGTCAGAACCATGTTTGGTAATGAGTGGGGCCTAATGAGTGGGGCCTAAAGACCATGATACCCTTCACTGGGGCAATTCTGCTCTCTGGACAGAGAAAGGAACACAGCAGGAAGGAGACTGTACCTTTCCTGTCTGAGCCAGGCTTGTTCTGTAGATATATAGATGCCTGGAGTCTCCAGAGCTCTGGATGTCTGGCACCTCTTACCAACATTAAATATGCTTAATTAAAAATAAATTTTAAATGGCATTCACAAATGAGTCTTCAGAGCCCAAACTTTTAACTTAGAACGGGATTGTTTTCCTCTTCAAATGATGATGCTAAAATGAGACCATTTTGAGAAAAACTAAAGATTTTTTTAATGCCTATAAAGCTGACTATGGAGACTCATTCAAAATTGCAGCTGTGAAGATGACGTGACTGTGACATTTATGTCGTCTTATAAATGAATGCATGAAAATGTCTCAGGAAGGCAGCATAATCCCCTCAATTTCAAGTTGTAAAGGGTCTCACTTTTAAAGTCAATTTCTTTTCTTAAAAAGAAAATTTCATAAAAGACTAAAGATCGTGCCAATTCTTATGTATTTCATCTACACATAAAGTCGAAGGAAAACCCTTGGAAATACACGTTTTAACTTCTATATAATTAAAAGACAAAAAAATAAACAAATACAACATATAAATTACTCTGAGTAGCAGAACTATTTCTTATGGAAAAAGAAAAGCAAAACCTAAATGTCAATCAATAAGAGCACGAATAAATAAATTGAACCTTCAGACTAGAGACGATTACATGGCACTAAAAATTAGTTACATCTCAATACAAATTTTAGAAATATAATGTGAAAAAGCCTAAGATAACATCATTTTTATAAAGTTCAAAAAAAGGGGGGCAATCTGAACAATAAACAATATATCATTCAGGCATACAAATAATAAGCAAAGGAAGGATAACACTGAAAACAGCTATTTCTCATGCTTTGAATAGAAAAACAAATCTCAGAGACTGGGTATTAAGTTTACTACATTATCATGCTTTATAAGCAACAATGATGTTGCATAGGAAAAGAACAATTCTGGAGCCGGGCGTGGTGATGCACACTTATAATCCCAGTCCTTGGGAGGCTAAGACCAGAGGAGTGTGCAGATTCGAAGCCAGCCTCAGCTACTTAGGTTCTCAGTAACTTAGTGAGACCTTGTTTCCAAATAAAATATAAAATAGGTCTGGGAGTATAGCCCAGAGGTAGAAAGTCCCTGGGTTCCATCCCCAATACCACAAAAACAAAACAAAACAAAACATTTTTGTAGGTCAAGGACAAGCAAATATTTGTACTTTATAGAGTGTAACTAATATGTACAAAGAACTCATTAGTAAGATAATGATAAAAAATAGACCCATTTATTTAAAATTTGCAAAAAAAACAAACGTATTTCCAGGTTATGAAGAAACAGTCTATGTTTGAGAATAGAAACCATGTTTTAAAAGAGTTAACTAGTATCTGGATATTTCATATTTGGAATTTTATATGCTTCTTCCTATTTCAATTTTTAAAATTCTTTTGGGGAAAAACTGGAGATTGAATCCAGGGGCTTTCTACCTTCAAGCACTTCTCTTCTCACTTTTCTGTTTGGAAACAGGATCTCACTAGGTTGCTGAGAGTCTAGCTAAGTTGATGAGGCTGGTCTTGAACCTGCAATTCTCCTGCCCAGGTACTGGGATTCCAGGAATGTGCCACCATGCCCAGCTGTGTTTTATCATTACTTGGAACATCACAAAGAGGCACGGAATCTCCTATCTGCCAAAGGCATATAGGATGAAGGGGGAATACATGCACCTTTACTGCCGACTGCTATTTATTTTCAATATAAAGAGCTAGAGAGAGAACTGGTCAATAGAACTGAAAATTTCATGAAGATTTTCTATGGGACAAATTATTAAAGAGAACATTAAAAGTGTAATTTAAACATGCTTTCATGTCTTTTTCTTTCATTACCAAAGTAAATACTCCAAGAAAATTTTGGAGAGCCTGTGCTTTCTTGAGTGAACGACATTCATCTCCACTTGGTATAGTGCCGCAGACAAGAGACGGGAGATGGAGAGCTGACATGGCCCTGACATTAATTTATTGCACAATGTTAGGAGAAATTACCTGACCTCCAAGGCACTGATTTTCTCCCTGTAACATGAAATGAAGAAAACAGAACTGACCTAGCTCAAAGCATTGTGATAAGGGACAATTCAGAAAAAGCTTTGAAAATGCTTCCAGATAAGTTAACTAAGCAAAATCGGCCTGGAAGAATGGCCACATTTCCTAATAGACAAAACATTACTGAGAACTGAAAGTGAGCCCACTGCGACACACCACAAACAAGGCCATCCATTTGGCATTTTCAGTTCACAATCTAATTTCACTTAAACACTGGTAAATAGTAATACCACCGATATAAAGGCCAAACACACAAACGCATCTCAGTCTTTAGCCCTAGGATTCCCTCTTTTGACCTCTGAGAACAACAAAAGTCCTTGAAACCACTGCACTTAAGTGCCTGGGCCGGCGGCTGAGGGAGGAATGGCACACTCACAACTTAAATTTCCAGGTGGATGTCACCTACATACCCCTAATCGTGACACATCACTAATTAAACCATAGTAAACAACAGGTCAAAGGAACAGAAGTTGTACCAAAATGATTCAGTTATGAAAAATGCTAAGAACTTAGATGAGCTACAGACATTTTGAAAACCCACACATCCAATACACACACCTACGCAACCGTCTTGCAATGCTGAATGCTACTAAGTCCACAGAGAGCCTTGGAACAGAAACGAGTCTCACTAGGCACAATCCCAAGTATGAGAAGCAACACTCAGCACCTGTGGCCAACAGAGAAGTGTGAGAAGAACAGATGGCACACCTGGTTCGATGGTAAGAAACCGATGGCATCAGCAGAACTCAGCAGACGTTTCCCTGTTCAACATCTCCTCGTTTCCAAAGTGTCATCTCACTTCCCTTCTAAGTCAGTAAGGCAGATCTAAACTTAACCACAGGATTTCTCCTAAGAGAATTTCATATGGGGAAGTGAAGAGAGAGAACGATGGAACACAGCCTCAGACTTAACCACAGGGTAAGAGACTGCCAAGTGAGGGCAGGCCAACTGTTTCCAAATCAAGAATGCCAACCCAGGGGCTGGAGCAGCTGGAATGGACCGGGGAAAGAGGAAGAAGAATGGGAGAAAGGCTGGCCCCACTGCGGACTTGGAAATGCTGTGATAAAGGGGACGCACTGCCTAAAACACCAGATACGATACTTAGAAGAGCTTTTCTTCAGAAAACAGTTCCAATTTTGGCTTTTACTTCCAACAAAATTAGACTCTCCCACTATTTTAAAGTTTTCCTTGAAATACAAGTCTCTAAGATAAGTGAAGATTAAAACGGATGTTCTATTTACATAGCATCTAACCTCACACTACACCATCTAATTGTTTTCTTCACTCAGTCAACTGAGTATGAGCTGTGACCAGTAGGACTTGCAAGTAATTTAAATTTCAAGCTCATCAGACATAAAATAACTGCTACATTTTAATAGTTACATAGATACTATCACTCTAGTATTTCCTTCCTTTACTTAGCAATTAAAATGGAGAGGTAACAGCTATTATGCAAACTATGCTTTACGTATTCAGTATGGTATTTTAATAAACTATGCCTGTAAAGTTTTTTAATTATTAGCAACTATTTTGTTGAAATATAGAAGCCTGCTACTTCTGGCCAGGCTTCTTCTGCAAAAGGGCAAGATTCCTAAGGGATATCCTTCCGTTACATCAGTGTTGATGTGCCTTTAGAATGTCGTAACTCATAGTGCGAGCCTATTATTTGACAGAAGAAACTGGCAGCTGGGGAATTTGCCTGCACCCTCCCCCTGAAGGTAAAGTGATTCTCCAGTGCATCTCCTGATTCCACTGATCAGGAAGTGGTTCCCAGACCATTGAATATATAGGGGCACTGACACCCCAGCTGACTGGAGGTTTTATTCATTTCTTACAGTAATACGAGTTTGTGAGTATTTCTAAATGTATGGAAAACAACATGAAATGACTAATTAGGATAGACAGTACTCATTAAAGAAACCACCTCTCAACTCACTCTTGGTCTTGGAATTTTACTTCACAGCTTCTCCTGTAAACCCACAAAGGTTCTTGGGCCCGCGGAGAGAAAAGTTACCTGCCTATAGCTACCTCTGAGTTAGCAAGTGTTACACAGCTTTCACCTTTAGAAAGTGTAGTTCCCGCTTTCCTATTCCACGATGATCTAGTAAGACAAGCCAGAAGCATACAACTCCTGATGGAAGTCACTAGTTCAAAGAGCAGAAAAGGAAAGCGACCCATCGCCAAACACAGGTGGACTTCCCGCTGCAGGAGCCAGAAGTGTCAGGAACAATCACATACAGTCAAGCAGTTGGTCACTCTCTGCTTAGTGACAGCCCTTCCAAATGCTATTTGAAAAACCCATAGTGAAAATCTGGAATCCTGACCCACACAACTGGAAACTGACATACTAAGATAGCATACACAATCTTTATTTTTATGAACAGTAACAAGCAGAAAGCTGAGATGCCCAATAACCTTGAAATCATGAGACAATTCAGTCAGTCACATAAATAACATTTGTACAGCACCACTCCACCAGGGGATTTTTCTCATTTCACATGCCTGGTACAATACAATTAAGTCTATGAATACCCATCAGGCTTGGGAATTGCCAGTCTCACAGCAGGGTAAAAGAACTCACCTCGCAAAAGAGGGTAAGCTTGTCATCGGGGAGAAGCCCGTTGGCCTCATCCAAAAGAAAATCTCTACGAATGAACTTTTTGAATCCCCAGTCCTTGCCTTGCACAAATCTATAAGCTCGTTGACTCTCTGGATGAAAAAAAAAAAGTCATATTTAGGGTTACTCAAAAACCAGTTCAAGTCCACAACCTGTCAGCTGCTGGATGTGAAAGCAGAGTTGAACAGTACGAAGAACTTACCCATAGCTTTGGTTTCTTCTCCCTTGGCATTCAGAATGGAGAATTTGAATTTTGCTCGAACTTCACTCTTTGGACAGCTGACCAATAAAAGGTAAAGTGACAGGTAATCTTTGCTTTCTTCATCTAGCCCTTTTGGGTTTACTCGCAAACACCTGCTCAAAACAGGTAAAACACAAGTGTCAAAAGTATCCTCATATATTGTGAAATAATAGTAAAAAACTAAAAACATCAGAATCAAGAGAGATGTTTAAAGAAAAGTTCAAGGCCCATATCAGATTATGCTTCAGTAGAATGACTACGTGGGAACTACTTTTCTAGAACAATCTGTTTTTTTTTTATTTTAATTTTTTTTTTTTTTCGGTAGTGGGGATGGAACCCAGGGGCATTATACCTCTGAGCTATGCCCCTAGCCCTATTTTTTATTCTTTATTTTGAAACAGGGTCTCACTGAGTTACAAAGGGCCTCACTAAATAGTAGCTGAGGCTGTCTGTGAACCACAATCCTCCTGTCTCAGCCTCCCAAATGCTGGGTTTACAAGCGTGCGCCACCACACCCGGTTTGGATTACCTTTTTAAAAGTAAATAACAAGCCAGGCATGGTGGCACATGCCTGTAATCCCAGTACTTGTGAGGCTAAGACAAGAGAATCTCAGGTTTGCAACCAGCCTCAGCAATTTAGAAAGACCCTGTTTCAAAATTAAAAAATAGATGGGTGTGGCGGCGCACCCTTGTAATCCATTGGGGAGGCTGAGACTGGATGATCGTGGTTCTCAGACAGTCTCAGCTACTTAGTGAGGCCCTCTGCAAATTAGTGAGACTCTGTTTCAAAATAAAGAATAAAAAATAGGGCAGGGGGTATAGCATGGAGGTCAAATGCCCCTGGGTTCCATCCCCAGACCTGAAAAAAAATTAAAAAATAGAGCTGGGCAGAATCTTGGAAGTAGAGTGCCCTTGGGACTAAATACCCACCCAGTACCACAATAAACAAACAAACAAACAAATGGACATTCTAGAATCCAAACATCCTTTTTATTTCTGCCTTTTTTCTCCAAAATCACTCATCTTTCTCCCTCATTCTCCTAAAATATTTTAAAATTCAGCCCAGTCTTGTTATAGTGCAATCTTCAACCTCAGAAAAAGCAGGTTTGAGACAGGGATGGTGGCACACCCTTGTAACCCCAGCATTGGGGAGGCTGAGATTGGAAGATCGTGGTTCGTGGCCAGCCTTAGCTACTTAGTGAGACCCTCCACAACCTAGTGAGACCCTGTTTCAAAATAAAGAATAAAAAATAGGGCAGTGGGTATAGCTCAGATATAGAATGGCCGTAGGTTTAATCTCCAGTAATGCAAAAAAAAAAAAAAAAAAAGGCAGCCCTAATGTTGTTGGGACAATAAAGAAGCCATGAAAACTAGTAAAAAAGTCAATGAATTCTTTAACATCACTGCAGGAGAGAAGAAAGCATTCCAGAGAAATATTTAAACAGTGTATCATCATTTTCATTTTTTACTTACTTACTTAACTATTTACTTCTTTTGTGGTACTAGAGATTGAACTCAGTAGGATTACCTTCCAGCTGTACCTCCAGTCCTATTTTATTCTAAAACAATGTCGTTGAAAGCCTGTATTCTGAGATCCTCCTTGAACCTGGGATCCTCCTGGCTGAACATCCCAAGGACTTGGCATTACAGGCATGCACATGATCTTTAAAATATGCCAATCTGACAAAAATATTCTTTTTATTTTCCTTTCTTTTTGGGGGGGTAGTGAAGATTGAACCCAGGGGCATTCTACCTCTGAGTTACATTCCTAGCCCTTTTTATTTTTTATTTTGAAACAGGGTCCTGCTAAGTTGATGAGGGTCTCATTATATTGCTGAGGCTGGTCTTGAACCTGCAATCCTCTTGAGTCTCCCAAGTCCTGGGATTACAGGCACACACCACCATGCCTGGCTCAATCTGGCAATACCAGTCTAAGATTAAAATAAAGGAAGCAGAATAGAGGAAGAAGCACAGACAAATAGACTCCCATGACACAGGGTGCAGTTACAGACCAGGCTTCTCAGTAGTTAGAGATGATAATCTGTTACTGGTGACTCAAATCCAGACAGAATTAAATAGGTTCAACTGAGTTAAGCTGTAAATGTCATTAGCCCAAGTGCATGTGGTTTAGACCCTGCTTCTACCACACAGACTACACAGGCCATATGCATCCGTGAGCTTTGCCAGGATCTAGGCACCTATCAAACAGGTGGCCTAATTCAAATGCTTTTTTGGGGAGTGCAGATGCCACATATATCACTATACAATACACTAAAGATGTGGATTTAAAATTAAATGTTTTCTCTCAATACCTAGTGGTATACTGCTTAAATGTACATAGCCAACAAATGCTAAAGGGATGAACAAGCAGCTCTCCAGTTGGTAATCAACTGGTCTGGGCAATGGGCGTATGGGTATATCCTTAGCAGCCTGCTCCTCCTCCTCGAGAAGACACATGGGTGAGATGAGACTGACCTCTGTTTCTCAGATCACTGTCACAGGGGTTCAGGGAACCCAGATCTCTCTAGCTGATTCAGAGCACGGGAAGTAATCTTGGTCACACAGTTAGTTCAAAGAAAGCTCTAAGATTTTGTTAGCATATGATGGGTTATGAGCACTGCCACTACCATCCACTCTTTCAAGGACAAGAGAAGCTAGACTTGAGATGTCAAACAGCATGGAGAATGGGCAGAGAGAGAAATGGTGTCCTTGATCCAACCACTGGCCTGCGGGATGAAACCCATCCTACATCCTCATCAGTCCAGTTACACTGGCAAATAAATCCTCTTGCAGCAGGCAATTTAAAAGATAAGATTATCTGTTAAAATCTAGATTTCTCACTTTTCTTGGAAAAAAATTTTGGCAATGGTCAGCCCTTATTCACAGATATCTGTTATTGTCCAGAGTTGACAGTCACTGCTTCTTTCGGGATACTTTCTTGTTTGCAAAGCAAGTCAACACCACTCATGCCATACATGGATATCATTTCTAACACTGGCCCTCTATACTGATTCATGTTACCTTATAAAATGAGTTTGCTGATCTCTGATAAACTCACTGAACAAATGAAACAACTCCGCAGTGAGCACCTATTACAGGCTCGGTGCTGTTCTAAGCACTGAGTATACACCAAGAACAAAACAGTCCTTGCCTTCAAGGAACTTACATTCTAATCAGCACTACATTGAACCAAACAAAAAAGGCAACTTATAGAAAAATGTTTACAGCTAGAGGTATTCTTCCTCACCATTTCAGCTTATCATTGGCTCCTGATGAAAAGGTTGAACTTTTAATGACTTCGCCCATTTCCTCCCGGCAAAAGCTAAAATTATTGATGGTCCACATGTAGGAGAATTTCACTACTTTGATCTGTTGATACAAAACCCAGAAGAAATTAATAGGAAGTAGGGAACCTGGAGAAAAAAAAAACAGGCTGAAGATTAGGTAAGCATTTCCCCTCTCTCCTTTCTCTACATGATCCCAGAGAGGACGATGACACTGTTGACAGCAGAGAGGTTCAGCTTTTTCCTGCTTTAGTTCCTTCATCCATAATTTTAAAAAATCTCGCAGCGATCAACTTCTCTCTCTCTCTCTCTTTCTCTGTATGTGTGTGTGTGTGTGTGGGGGGGGGTGATGGGGTAGGGGCATTCTACGTCTGAGCTACACCCCGAGCCCCTTTTATTTGGAAACATGGTCTTGCTGAGGCTGGCTTTGAAACTGCAATCCTCCTGTCTCAGCCTGATCAACTACGTTTACAACTCTTTTAAGATTCTGAGAAATAGATGGAAAGTAAGGGGGGGAAATGGGCAGGAAAAAAAGAAAACAGCAACAAAACACGGGGAGAGGTGGGAAAGCATTCCTAAAACGAGCCTGCGATTTAAGAGTGCTGCCACCACCTGGAGCTGCAAATATCAAACCTGGCTCACACAGCAGAGGACCCAGGAACACATTTCCTTCAAGGGGATGTAAATGGATATAGATTCAGAGTTCCCCTTTCAATCACCACTAACAAACACTAGCCTCCAGGAGTCAGGCTCCATGTGGAAAACTGAGAAATGCTTTTTGGTAGTTATTTCCCCAGGAAGCAGGAAACTCAATGGAGAAAGGCAATTCTATTCCTTTTGTCCACCAAATCCTCCCCTAAGATGCATGATCTTACCTGTGTGTAGCACCAGCTCTCAGCTACAGGGCCACTCGACATTTCTGCCGGAGGTGGAGGACTTGGAACCCTTGACATCGCCAGTTTGAAGGTTAAACAAGGTTTCCAAAGTCAGGGGACAAAGATTTCTATTCTTTCTTCACCCTGATGAGATCCAACAAGCAAAATAATTTATTAAATGGCTCTGCTTCAGTAATAAGAGTGTTTGCCTAAAATGCACAAGGCCCTGGGTTCAATTCCCAATACCACCAAAAAAGAAAGATTATCTTTTATTATCCTATTATTATATTATCCTCAGAGAAGACTCACAATTATATCACCCTGTTTGAAACCTCTGCACAATGTTCGGTATTATCTTACCAAGTGAACTTACTCAAAGGGTATATAAAACACATCTTTGAAAAGGCTGCCTGAAGGCTAACACCAGCCTTTTTTCTGTGGTTGTGTGTGGGGGGGGGGGGGGCGGGGATGGCTCCCTCCCCTGGCTCCTTCCCTTGGGGCACAGATGCTTTAATACAAAATGACCTTGATATTCCTCTTTGCCTCATCTCCTCCTATATCTCACTTCCAACACAGGAGTAGTCTTCTATTCCTTAATACTTTGCTAGCTGCTCTTTTTACTTATTTATATTGTGGTACTAAGATTGAACCCAAGGCAGTCTACCTCCAAGCTACAACCCCAGCTTTTTAAAATTTGAAACAGAATCTCACTCAGTTGCTGAGGGCCTTGCAATTGCTGAGGCTGGCCGAGAACCTGTGATCCTCCTGTCTCAGCCTCTCAAGTACTAGGATTACAGGTGTGCACCATTATGCCTGCTATGGCTGCTCTATTGAAGGGCAATGTTTTTACACCTTCCTTAGACATGCTTCTTTCACTGTAGCATTAGAGATCTCTCTCCACTTTATACTCTCTTCACTACTTAATTTTCTAGATTCTTCTCTTTGCTCTCTCTGTTTGCTGATCAATCCTCCATTTTTATTGGGATTCTCTTCCTCCACTGTTGCTCCCTGTTGTTTAATCCTCAATTATTTTCTCAATCTACAGTCTCTTTATGGCAACTACATCCATCTTAACAGTCAAATTTCTGCTTCCTAACACACAAATGCTTTCCAAACCTCTCTCACTTTTTATAAACCCTAGACGTTTTTGAATAATTGCTATGTATGTCAATGGGGTGTACTGATAACAAATCAAATTCAACTCAAAATTCTTCCCTTCGAGGTCACTGCAACTTAGTGAGACTCTGTTTCAAAAATAAAGAATAAGAAATAGGGCTGGGGGTGTAGCTTGGATGTAGAAGGCCCCTGGGTTCCATCCCCAGCACTACAGAAAGAAAGAAAGAAAGAAAGAAAGAAAGAAAGAAAGAAAGAAAGAAAGAAAGAGAGAAAGAAAGAATTTGGGGGAAGAAATGGGGAGATATAGGCTAAAGTGCACAAAGTTGTAAACAGAAAGTACAAATAGAAAGAGTAGCTCTAGAAATCTAATGTACAACATAAAACACTACAGTTAATTATATTATGCACATTTTAGGTACTTTTCTTATAGGTGTGCATAGGCACGCACACACACACTTGCCAAGTAGATAACTGGCTTTAATATAGCAACTAGCTCATTATGTATACACACACGAAAACATATTGCCATATTTTAAATATACACAATTTTAAAAACTGATGAATATGGTAATTTTAAGTAACATAAACAAAGACAAAGGACAAATTAGAAAAAATGCATGACAAGGGGCTATTTTATTAATATATAAAAATTGATAAATTATTTCTACAAAAATCAACACAAAAGTCAGCAATCAATCCTATAAAATATCACTCACAAAAAGAAAGAAAATAGCTCTTAAACAATCATAACATGTATGGAAAAACGGAAACTTTCAAGACTGTAAATCAGTAATATATGTAGAAATCTGGCCATATTTAACCAAGTTTAAAGTATGTGTACTTTAGTATGTATACTAAAATTTAGTAATCTTATTTTATATGGGATTAGATAGGTTTGCATTTGACAGAAAAAAGTCTCACAGAACTATTTATTTGTCCAGTAATAAGTAATATACCTATGTACACATCAGAGCAGGAGTTTTCTCAATTGGAGTGCATCAAAATCATTTCTTAAACAGATTGCTGGCCCCATCCCCAAAGTTGCTTCTGATTCTGAGGTTTGGGCTGTTACAGGAGGTTGTCCTCCCTCCCTGCCTCCCTCCCCCCCTCCCTCCCTTTTTCTTTCTTTTGTGGTACTGGGGATAGAACCCAGGGACATTCTACCTCTGAGCTATACCCCCAGCCCTATTTTTTAGTTTTTATTTTGAAACAGGGTCTCAGTGAGTTGCAAATGGCCCCACTAAGTAGCTGAGGCTGTCCACAAACGCCATCCTCCTGTCTCAGCCTCCTAAATGCTGGGATTACAAGCGTGCACCACCATGCCTGGCAGGAGGCTGTATTTCTAACAAGATGCCAGGTGATCTAGCACTAGCACACCCTATGCTACTCCTAAAAACCATACTGAGAACCACTGCCCTAGAGAAACTACACTTAGGCACAAGAAGACAAAGATAGGAGTGTTCAATGTAATAGCTTGGAAGAGTGAAAACTAGAAACAAACTAAAATTTATTAGTAGGGGAACAGATAACTAAATTGAATTATTTCCACATAATGGAAAACTGTATCTCAGAATTTAGAATGAATAAACTAGTTCCATAACACCTTGAACACCAAGCACAGAGCTAATAAAAAAAGAAAATTTTAGAATGACATGTGCACACAGTAGAGGCAAACACAAAAAGAAGCGCACTAACGTGCTATAGTCAGGCGTTTTTGTTTTTTGGGAAGTACTGGGGATTGAACCCAGGGGCATTCTACCTCGGAGAGATACTCTCAGCCCCATTTTACTCTTTATTTTGGAACAGAATCTCACTAAGTTGCTCTATTTTATTCTGTATTTTGAAACAGAGTGTCACTAAGTTAGATGGCCTCACAAGTTGTTGAGACTGGCGGGGAATCTGGGATCTTCCTGTCTCCCCCTCCCAAGTGCTGGGATTACAAATGTGTGCCATCACGCTCAGCATGTATCAGTTTTATGATCAGAGAAGGAGGGAAAGAATAGGACTGGGTAAAGAATGTAAGACACTTCAACTTTCTCCTGTTTGATTTAAAACAAGGACAATAAGCCAGGTGCATGCTTGTAATCCCAGTACTTAGGAGGCTGAGACAGGAGGATCACAGGTTCAAAGCCAGCCTTGGCAACTTGGTGAGATTCTCATCAACCTAATGAGATCGACCCTAAAACTGGGCTGGAGGTGTAGCTTGGAGGTAGATTGCCTCTGGGTTCCATCCCTATTGCCAAAAAATAAAATAAGATTAAATAAGGACAATATAAAACAAATATGCCAATACAAGTCTCTATTAGGGACAATAGGTACTTTCATATATACTATTCCTTGGGGTGTGTATGTGTGTGTGGAGAGAGTAGTGACAGTGTAAGGATCTGATCTATTTTATCACACATTGTCTAGTTTACAATATCCAAGGAAGAATTTTCTTGTTTGAACACCTGGTTAGTTTTCAGCTGTGGATAGACAACACAATTTTATAACTGACCATGTTGCCATTTACTTGGCTATTAGGAAACCCTAAGAAATTTGCGACTCATCTCTTAAAACTATAGGCTATTTATATGCCTTCTATATATTTTGTATATGATCGTATAGTCTCTGTAACAGCTTTATTTTCTTAACTTCATCATTCCCTTTGTTATAATTCTCTGAACGGTTATCTTTTATGTTAGTATTTTTGCAAAAAGCCAGGCATGGTGGTGCACAATTGTAATACCAACATTTGGGAGGCTCGTGGTTCGCGGACAGCCTCAGCTACTTGGTGAGGCCCTCTGCAACCCAGAGAGACCCTGTTTAAAAATAAAGAATAAAAAATAGGGCTGGGAGTGTAGCTCGGAGGTACCATGCCCCTGGGCTCCATCCCCAGTACCGCAATAAAACAAAAAACAAAAAACAAAAAATGCATTTTTGCAATGTTTCAAATCCCTGGTAGAAAAAGGTACAAATAACAACAACAACAAAATCATTCAATAACAATTCAGTTGACAACATTTGCTGACTACTTAAGTAATAAACACAGGAGGGATTGTAATCCCCATCTCCGTGCTTGGGAGGCTGAGACAGGATCGCACTGGTTTGAAGCCAGCCTCCCTGGCTTAAGAGACCCAGTTTCCAAATGAAAAGGTTAAAAAATAATAGGTCTGGGAGTGTAGCCCGGAGGTAGAAGGGCTTCCAGGAACCCCAGTACCACAAGGAAAAAAAAAAAAAAAAGCTACTCCCTTTGGTTGTAAACATTATCCTATGAGCATTCACAATTAAAGCATCCCATGTAGTCACCTGAAGTCTTATACACGGGATGCGCTGATTCACGTAAGCAACAAACTAAGCACTAAAATGGCACTTAGGCCGGGTGTGGTGGCGCACGCTTGTAATCCCTGCGCTTGGGAGGCAGAGGCAGGAGGATCGAGGCCAGCCGCGCTGGTTTAAGAGACCCTGTTTCAAAAAAAATACAGAAAATAGGTCTGGGAGTGTAGCCCAGAGGTAGAAGGGCTTCCAGGAACCCCAGTACCACCACCAAAAAAAAAAAAAAAAAAAAAAAAAAAAAATGGCGCTTAGGATTTCTTTGTTCATGCACTTCATGATTCCATTGTAACATCAAAAAAAGCGACCAAGGCCGGGCGTGGTGGCGCACGCCTGTAATCCCAGCATTTAGGAGGCTGAGACCAGAGGATCGCGGTTCAGAGACAGCCTCAGCTACTTGGTGAGGCCCTCTGCAACTCAGTGAGACCCTGTTTCAAAATAAAGAATAAAAAATAGGGTTAGGGGTATAGCTCAGAAGTCAAATGCCCTGGTTTCCATCCTCAGACCCGAAAAAAAAAAAAAAAAAAAAAGTAATCAAATGACACTGTGATCACCTCCAAGGGAGGCTTGCAATTGAAAGAAAACACATTCTCACAAAACTGTTTATATGTCTAGTAATTAGGCAATTTTACTAATCCTAGTTACCATTACTGGCCAGAATGAAATTTCAAGATTCCTACTTTCGGGTAAGGTGGCAATGAAGGTGTGAATTTAACATGTTACTTAAGAGCATGAAATCTGGCTCTGAAGGTGTGTGCTACAGGCTCTACTCTGCACTGAGCACTATAAAATATTAATTTGAACTCAAAGTTTAAAAAAACCTTCAAATTTACTCAACAATGAACAATTTACAAGTTGCTAATCCCCCCAAAAGGCCAAATTTTTAAAAAGATTACTTTAAGTGCCTTAATTATTGCTACTGAATCTTGGTCCATTATTATAAACAAGAGGAGGAAAAAGAATACCATTTTGGTCTTGGCCATTTCTTTCTCTCCATTTTTCCCATTTCTGACTTATCTTGTAGCCGTGTGTGTGTGTGTGTGTGTGTGTGTGTGTGTGTGTGTGTGTGTTGTGTGCATCACCAACCATCTTAAAATTTTTAAAAATGTTCAGCCCAGCAGCTAGTAGAACTAGAGACTCAGACTCTCAGGAGCTCTACCCACACAACCTGCTGGGAGGGAAATTGACTAGGACAGCACAAGTCTAATTAATTTCACTCATAGCAGGCACCATGGGCAAAGTGTTCATCAGCAAAGTAGCCTGGTGCTACTTTGCACTCTCTAGCACTTCATGCCAACTGCTGCAGATGCACAGCAAAAAAACAATTTTAGAAGAGATCTATTTGAGGGTCAGAGTCTGAGAATCTTTGCAAGAGACAACTACAGCCAAAACATATTGTTCGTAGCTTCAAACAAGTTAAGACAAGATTATCCAAGTTCTCTAACGAGAAATGTATTTCCCAGAGCTTACCAAACATTCTAGTATTGTTGACAACTCTGAGGCTGAACATATCTGTCACATACCACCATTTATTTTCCTACTTACTCTGTTAAATGGTGGCCTGTGAGAAAAGACCTCTTCTGAGTCACATCATGAAATGTACTTCAAAATATCTCTGTCATCTGTAATACTGCTTAAATTCAAACAAAGCTATGAGTGGTGACACACGCTTGTCATCCCAGTGCTTGGAAGGCTGAGACAGGAGGACTGCGGGTTCACAGCCAGCCTCAGATACTTAGTAAGGCCTTCCACAACTTAGACCCTGTTTCAAAATAAAGAATAAAAAATAAGGCTGGGGATGTAGCTTGGAGGTAGAATGCTCTTGGGTTCAATCCCCAGCACCACAAAAAAAAAAAATTAAAAAAAAAAAAAGTAGTATCAGTTAACAACTAATAGGAATCTCTGAAGGAATGCCTCCTAGCAGGCATTATGAGATGCTATTAACCATTTTTGATAAGATATTTAAGTCAATGATTTCTTTCTTTCTTTCTTTCTTTCTTTCTTTTTTTTTGGTACTGGGGTTCCTGGAACCCCAGGGGTACCTCTGAGCTACACTTCCAGACCCATTTTTATATTTTTTATTTGGAAACAGGGTCTTGTAAGCCAGGGAGGCTGGCTTCAAACCTGCAAGATCCTCCTGTCTCCACCTCCCAAACACAGGGATTACAAGTGTGCGCGACCACGCCCGGCGAGTCAATATGATTTCTAATGAGAAGGTTAAACTCTGGAGGACAGACATTAGAGGAGGGGGTGGGGGGAGGAAGAGAGAAAGAAAACGTGCTGAGCGTGGTGGCGCACACTTCTAATCCCAGCATTCAGGGGGCAGAGACCAGAGGATGGTGGTTAGCAGACAGCCTCAGCTACTTAAGCGAGGCCCTTCGCAACTCAGTGAGACCCTGTTTCAAAATAAAGAATAAAGCCGGCTTTGGCACACGCTTGTAATCTCCACACTTGGGAGGCTGAGTCAGGAGGATCACGGTTCGCGACCATTCTCAGCTACTTAGTGAGGCCCTTTGCAACTCAGTGAGATCCTGTTTCAAAATAAAGAATAAAAAAATAGGGCTGGGAGTGTAGCTCGGAGGTAGAATGCACCTGGGTTGCATTCCCAGTACTGCAAAATAAATAAATAAATAAATTAATTAATTAATAAAGCCGGACGTGGTGGCACACACTTGTAATCCAGCACTTGGGAGGCTAAGACAGAAGGGTCATGGTTCAAGGACACCCTCAGCTACTACTTAGTGAGGCCATTAGCAACTCAGCGAGATTGTGTTTCAAAATAAAGAATAAAAAATAGGGCTGAGAGTGTAGCTCCAAGGTACAATGCCCGTAGGTTCCATCCCCAGTACAAAAAAAAAAAAAAAAAGAAAGAAAGAAAAAAGAAAATGTACTAATGCTGTCATGATATACAAATAATTCTTTGAACTGAACCTACAGTGTTTTTCAATTGAACCTGTACTTCTCTTCTGCCTTCTTTTATACTTATAAACACTTCTGCCTCCAGCAGACTTTAAGCTACATAAACAGAACTTTCAACTGTTTTATCCTTTACCACTTAGCACACTGCCTGAAACTAAATGTATTCACTCCGTAAAAATATTTTGATGACTAAAACACATATCCATGCATTCAAGTTCATCACTTTTCTGATTTTTGTTGTTTCACGTATTTCTAAAACAGCCTTTTTAAATTTTTTGTAGTGCTGGGTGGGGATTGAATTCAAGGTTCCATCACATGCTAGGCAAGTACTTTACCACTGAGCTACATCCCTAGCCCTAAAACACCCTTTTAAAATTGCTGAGCATTTAAGATTTGCACTGTAATTAGGATCATTAATTTATTCTTTTGGATAAATTACAATGCCCCAAACTCTTAGCCTGGTACTTTCAAATTCCAGCTTCAATAGAAGTGAGTTAGAAAACAAAACAAAAGAAACAAAACGGAAAATACTAAGTATATCTTCATTCTAAAAGGGGAGAAAGACTGGTTGTAATTTCCTTCATTCTAGAAACACAAATCAGTAAATATGGACCACACACACACACACACACACACACACACACACACGTTAGAATTCTTTTTTTTTTTTTTTTTTGGTGGTACTGGGGTTCCTGGAAGCCCTTCTACCTCCGGGCTACACTCCCAGACCTATTTTTACATTTTCATTTTGGAAACAGGGTCTCCTAAGCCAGCGCACGGCTGGCTTCGAACCTGCGCGATCCTCCTGTCTCCGCCTCCCAAGCTCGGGGATTACTAGCGTGCGCCACCACGCCCGGCTAGAATTCTTTCAAGATAGAGAAATTTCCTGTACAGCTGAGTCTGGAGGCCTACATCTATAATCCAATCCAAGCTATCTGGAAGACTGAAGCAAGAGGATCTCAAGTTTAAGGCTAGTCTGGGAAATAGAGCGAGACTCAGTCTCATAAATAAAAAGGGTAAGCAGGGCATGGTAGTGCACGCATGTAATCCCTGCACTTGGGAGGCTGAGACAGGAGGATCGCACAGGTTCAAACCAGCCTCAGCTACTTAGGCTCTTGGCAACTTAGTGAGACACTGTTTCCAAATAAAATGCAAAAAAATAGGTCTGGGAGTATAGCCTCTGGGTTCCACCCCCAGTACCACAAAATGATGATGATGATGATGACGACGACGACGACGACGATGATGATGGAGGGAATGTCCCAATGGTTAACCTGTAGCACATGCAGGAAGGCGAGAACATTCTCTTAAGTGTTACATAGACAGCACGTGCAGTCAACTTGTGTGTCTTTCACTGGTTTTCCCTAAGCATCCCTCCATCATCAATCTAATCTATTTATCCACAGCTTTACAGACAGGCATGGATTTCATATATGATATCTGAGTTAGCTTTATGTCTATCAGTTGTTTTGTTGTTGTTGTTGTTTGTTTTTACAGCCAAGAGATTTATTTAGGCAGCAGGTCAAAAGGAGAAGCAGTCAGAGAGAGGAGAAGAGAGAGAAAGAAAAAGAAAGAGCTATGGCTATCAGTTTTAAAATGATGAGACTGTGAAGTTATTAGCTTGAACCATAAAACTGTTTGTATGCCAAAAATAGTTGAATACCGGCAATTTCATGTGGTACAACGTAATACACAGCATGTACAAGCTGAGAACATAGCTTCTTGCCAGACAGTGGTTTAGGGACTTTACAAAGCCTTTCCTTTTTATTTTTGGTTTAAAGCCTTTTACATTTTCCAAGTAAAGGGGAAAAAAAAAAAAACTCCCAATGTTGTATCTATTTCAAATCTGAGAGATATTTGCATTTTCCAAAAAAGATGCCAAAAAGATTGCTGATTAAAAAAAGGACAACAACCACAAAAGACTTGGGTATACTCATTTTTGAGAAACTAATGTGACGAACCTAAAAGGAGCTTTTGTTTCTTCTGCTATCGTGTACTCAGCATGTACAGCCCAGGGGGTAATAATTTCTTTATTACCCCAAGGACAGTTATTACAGGTCATACTGACTTCCTTTGTCGCAAGGTTTGAATGACTTTTGAATATTTGTTATGAGTAAACTTTTTACAGTTCAATATAATCTAACAAAATGTTAAACCTGTGTGTTTTTGCTTTTAATTTAGAGATACTTCTTAAAAATGAAACTAAGGGTGATAAAGAGAGCTCTCAATCAGCAAAGAAAGGATTGCAGTTTCTCTTAAGTCTTTTACCAGGTTTATGATTTATAAAAATTTAAAAATTATAGGCCTGACTTTTTTTACTTTTACTTTAAAAAATTCTAAAACAATATGCCTATGGAAGGATTTAGCAATATTAAATAAACCTAGCGATCAAGAAAAAAGAAAACAAAGAGCCTAACTAAAAAAGTGAGAAAAAAAAAACAAAAACAAAACAAAGCCAGGCGTGGGGCACACATGGGGCTCACGCGTGTAATCCCAGCATTCGGGAGGCAGAGACAGGAGTACTGTGGTTCACCGACAGCCTCAGCTACTTAGTGAGGCCTCTGCAACTCAGTGAGACCCTGTTTCAAAATAAAGAATAAAAAATAGGGCAGGGGGTGTAGCTCGGAGGTAGAATGCCCCTGAGTTCCATCCCCAGTACCAATAAAAAAAGAGCAAAAAACCCCAAATGGTTTACAGAAATAGAACTACCAATGGTTCTTAAATATATAAAAAGATCTCAACTCTCATCCATACATAGATAAATGCAAATAAATGACACTGATTCGTCTACTGAATTGGCAAAGATCAGTATGTTTGATAACACTTGCCCAGGGTAAGGAGAACATTTCTGGATGGAGTACAAATTGTTAACAATCTCTGGGAAGGGCAATGTCTTTCAAAATAAGAAATGCAGAGGCCCTCTGATCCAGCAATTCCACGGATAGAAATTTATCCCTATTGATTTATTTAAAAAGACAAATAAGCCTGGCATGGTGGCACACACCTGTAATCCTAGTACTTGGGAGGCTGAGAGAGAAGGATCACAGGTTCAAGGACAGCCTCAGCAACATAGTGAGACTCTTAGCAATCTATTGAGATGCTCTCCCTAATATGTGGAAGCTAGGGAGAAGAAGGGTCACAGGAGGAACTCTGGATGAAGAGGGAGAAACCACAGATGAGCAAATAAGGAGGCCTACCTGAGGGGGACGGAGGGACGAAGAGGGAAATCCCCTTATGTACATGGCGTTCACTCATAAACATATCCTAGTCAATCACTAAGCCAAACATGAGAAGGAGGGAGAGGGAATGAGGTGGGAACTAGAGAAGGGCCAAAGGAGTGATGTGTGCATGTATGCCTCTATCATCTTAACCCCACTACAATGCACCAAGAAAAAAATAGCTGATAGCCAGGCGTGGTGGCGCACGCTTATAATCCCCACGCTTTGGAGGCTGAGACAGGAGGATCGCACAGGTTCAAAGCCTGTAAAATAGGTCTGGGAGTATAGCCTGGAGGTAGAAAGACCCTGGGTTTCACCCCCAGTACCACCAAAAAAAAAAAAAAAAAAAAAAAAAAAAAGAAAAGAAAAGAAAAGAAAGCTGGTGGTATAGTTCTAGGGTAGAAAGTCTATGGGTTTAATCCCCAGCAACAGACAAAAAGTAAATAAATAAAAAATGAATAAATAAAAAATGGTTTTGCAGCTTGGCAGATGGTGTGCATCTGTAATCCTAGTACTTGAGAGGCAAATCATAGGTTTGAAGCCAGCCTCAGAATACTTAGGCCCTCAGCATTAGATCTGTTTTGTTTTTGTTTTTGTGGTGCTGGGGGTTGAACCCAGAGGCATCCTACCTCTGAGCTACACTCCCAATTGTTTGTTTGATTGATTGATTGATTGATCGCAGTATTGGGGATTAAAGCCAGGAGCATTCTACCTCTGAGCTATAACTATCCCAGGCCTATTTTTTATCCTTTATATTGAAACAGAGTCTCATTAAGTTGCAAAGAGCCTCTTTAAGTATTTGAGGTTGGCTGGGGAACCTGAGATACTCCTGTCTGAGCCTCTCCAGTACTGGGATTACAAGCACGCACAACAACGGCCAGCATTTTTTATTCTTTATTTTGAAATAAGTTCTCACTAAGTTGTGGAAGGCCTCACTAAGTAGTTGAGGCTGGCCAAGAACATGTGATCCTCCTGTCTCAGCCTTCCAAGTACTAGGATTACTAGTACTTGTGCCACTACACCAAGCTTAGATCTTGTTTCAAAATTTGAAAAAATAGCCGGGCGTGGTGGCGCACTCTTGTAATACTCGCACTTGGGAGGCTAAGACAGGAGGACTGCACAGGTTCAAAGCCAGGCTCAGCTACTTACTGAGGCTCTCAGCAACTTAGTGAGATCCTGTTTCCAAATAAAATATAAAAATGGGTCTGGGAGTATAGCCCGGAGGTAGAAAGCCTCTGGGTTCTACCACCAGTACCACCAAAAAAAAAAAAAAAATTGAAAAAATTGAAAAAATAAATACAAAGGGCTGCAAGTGTAGCTCAGATGTAGAAATGCCCATGGGTTCAATCGCCAGTACCAAAAGAAAAATATTTTTCACTGTAGTATTTACTTGTGAACAAACACACAAAAATGAAAGTAATCTAAAAGTCCATCAACAATGGATAGATTAATGAATTACAATACAGATATATGCTGTAATTATAAGCATCTGTAAAAATATGAATGAATAAGCCGGGCATGGTGGCTGCACACTTGCAATCCCAGTACTTGGGAGGCTGAGACAGGAGGATCACAGGTTTGCGGCCAGCCTTAGCTACTTAGTGACACCCTCTGCAACTTAGTGAGACTGTTTCAGAAATAAAGAGTAAGAGCCAGGTATGGTTGTGCATGCTTGTAATCCCAGCATTTGGGAGGCTGAAACAGAAGGATCATGGTTAGCAAACAGCCTCAGCTACTTATGAGGCCCTTTGTAACTCAGTGAGACCCTGTTTCATAAAAAATAGGGCTAAAGGTCTACCTCGGAGGTAGAATGCCTCTGGGTTGCATCCCCAGTACCACAAAACCCAAAAACAAATAAATAAAATGAAGAATAAGCTGGGTGTGGTGGAACATGCTTGTAATCCTAGTACTTGGGAGGCTGAGACAGGAGGATCCCAGGTTCGTGGCCAGCTCGGCTACTTAGTGAGGACCTCTGCAACTTAGTGAGACCCTATTTCCAAATAAAGTATAAAAAATAGGGCTGGGGGTGTAGAGGTAGAATGCCCTTGGTTTAAATCCCCGGTGCTACACACACACACACACACACACACACACACACACACACGCACATAATTTTTTTTTTTTTTTTTTTGGTGGTACTACTGGGGTTCCTGGAAACCCTTCTACCTCCAGGCTATACTCCCAGACCTATTTTATTATATTTTTATTTGGAAACAGGGTCTCTTAAGCCAGCGAGGCTGGCTTCGAACCTGCGCAATCCTCCTGTCTTTGCCTCCCAAGTGTGGGGATTACAAGCGTGCGCCACCACGCCTGGCTAAAAAATATATGAATTTTTAACAGAAAATATATATTTGTTTTAAAACATAGAGAACATCACTGAAAAGCTACACAGAACTCTAGAGACAACGGCTATGTTTATGAAAAGAAACTAAGTAGCAGGTGGGAAGAAAAACTCCCACTATATTCCTCTTGAATTTTGAGCCATGTGAATACACTACCTTTTAAAATAAATTTTAGAAAATTAAAGGGAATTGGGAGCCTTTAGGAATAACCAACCCCCTTGTCCTGACTACAGTGCAGTGGCCTTGGCATGCCCCCTGACCTCAGGCAACACTTGCCCTTCTCAACAGCCGTGCTTTAGTCCTCCGCCTCTAATTTTATCCTGTGGCACAGGCTCTTTCCTCAGCCTGGGAAGTGTTTCCCTCAGGTAGCTTTCACCTCAAATAAAATGTACTATCCTCAGAAAGGTCTTTCCCTCAACACCCAACCTGAAGTAGCTTCCACTTCAGCCTGTTCCTCTCCTTATATTACCCTTATTTATTTATAATACCCAAAAATATCACATTATCATTTTCTCACTTGCTGGTCTTCCCCCATAGACGTTAAGACTCAGTGGGAGAATGGCACTCCTCTGTGCCTAAAAGGCACTCATAAATATCTGTTCCAAGAAATTTCTGTTGAATAACTAGATTCTTTTTTTTTTGGGGGGGGGGACATTTTTTTCCTTAGTAAGTTGAAGTTTAGGAGTTGCTGAATAAATATAGTTATAAGTATCTAGGCATACTTTTATAACAATATTTTTAAATTACCAGTTTTAGCTGGGCGTGGTGGTACACACTTGTAATTCCCGCACTTAGGAGGCTGAGACAGGAGGAGGATCGTGCAGTTTCGAAGCCAGTCTCAGCTACTTAGTGAGGCTCTCAGCAACTTAGACCCTGTTTCCAAATAAAATAGAAAATAGGTCTGGGAGTATAGCCCGGAGATAGAAAGCCTCTGGGTTCCACCTTCAGTACCACCAAAAAAATAAAAAATAAAAAAATAAAAGAGGGAGAAGAAGAAGGAGGAGGAGGAAGAGGAGGAGGAGGAGGAGGAGGAGGAGGAGGAGGAGGAGGAGGAGAAGAAGAAGAAGAAGAAGAAGAAGAAGAAGAAGAAGAAGAAGAAGAAGAAGAAGAAGAAGAAGAAGAAGAAGAAGAGGAAGAAGAAAAGGAAGAAAGAAAGCCCCTGGGGTTCCACCTCCAGTACCACCAAAAAAAAAAAAAAAAAAAGCAACAACAACAAAAACAAAAGTTTATCTTATTCTTATTGTAAAAATTAATCAAATTCATTCCAAAATTATTTATACTATTCTTTGATTTAAAAAAAATTTCTGAAAGGAAAATTGAAGGGATATAAGGGATCCTAACCCACAATACTGACAGAAGCACAGTTCACATAATGTCAATCTGGTTATCAAATGTACTATTACAGCAGTTGCCAGGAACCCAGCCTAAACATCCAAATTATTTCAAGTTAAATTCTATATAATAAAATTCCAATATATTGATTGGTTGAACAGCTCCTTAGCATTTAAAGATGATCTAATTTTTGTATCTGACAATAGGTGCGATTCCCTTAAAATTTAGATGTGGAGAAAAGATAACATTAAATAACGCACATGATATGTGTAGACAAGTATGCACATATATTATTAATAATATGTCTAGGTAAATAAGTAATTTTTTAGACCAGGCTAAGATACAGAACATATTTCTGGCACAGTCAAAAACTTCTCTAATTAAGAGCTAAAGCCAGCATGGTGGCGTGCACCCGTAAGCCTTGTCTCTTGGAAGTCTGTTGCAGGAAGATTACTTGAACTTGGAGTTTGAGGCAACACAGCAATACCTCAACTCAAACAAACAAACAAAAAAAAGAGTTGAATTGTTTTTGCCACTATTATATAAAAAGAAAACTCAGAAATGAGTACAGCATTCAGCAGATCAGCACCATTAAGATGTTTCCAGTCTGCAGATATTTCTTAAGCAAGGACAGATTCTGAAACTACTGAGGATTAGATATGCTTTTGTACATTATAAGCTACTTTTTCCCTTCTTACTTAATGTAAGTGTTACAGAGTTTTATAGGAGTGACCTGGCTAGTAAGCTCATCCAGAGAAAGTCAAGTTGAAGATGAACAGGAAGGTACATGAAAAGTTCTCAAGTCACTGGATGCAGCAGAGAGCAGAACGCTCCCACTGACTCCCACTCTCAGTGTGTGCTGGCTGTTTACAGCTGTACTGCCCTTCTTCAGATTATAAATAACTACAGACTGTCCTTGTCCCCAAGGAGATCTTAGCTGCCAGCTCAAAGGTTAAAACATGGAATAATTCTCACTTTTTCAATAATAATGCAACTTTTGTAGTTAGCAAAAAAGTAAAAAAAAAAAAAAAAAAACCCAAACAAACCAGAAAAATGTATTGCTGATTTAAATTAAGGGCAGAGGAATCATTCCCTCCTCCTAAAACTATCCATTATGTAAGAGTTATTGATACAGACATATTAGTATGATTCTCTACTCCAAATATGTCCAGGGAGAATGCTATGCACCTCTACTGCAAATGCAGAGGTCTGTCCTGGAAAGGGGCTGAGGCTACTCAACACCTTGTAGGATGGCATCTCAAGTTTTTGTTTTGCTTTTGTGTGTGTATTTTACTGAGAATTGAACCCAGGGGCATTTTACCTCTGAGCTACAGTCCCAGCCTTATTTTAATTTTTGCTTTGAAACAGGGTCATTTGGGCATAGTGGCACATATTTGTAATGAGTACTTGGGAGGCTGAGACAGGAAGATTAAAGTTCGCAGCCAGCCTCAGTTAACTTAGGCCTTCCACAACTCAGTGAGACCTTGTTTCAAAATAAAGAATAAAAAATAGAGCTGGGGGTATAGTTTAGAGGTAGAGCACCCTTGGTTCAATGCCCAGTACTGCAAAAAGAAAGAAAGAGAAAGAAAGAAAGAAAGAAAGAAAGAAAGAAAGAAAGAAAGAAAGAAAGGAGAGAGAGAAAGAAAGAAAGAAAGAAAGGAAGGAAGGAAGGAAGGAAGGAAGGAAGGAAGGAAGGAAGAAAGGAAAGAAAAAAGAAACAGGGTCTTTGAACCTGCAATCCTCCTGTCACAGCCTCCCAAGTACTGGGATTACAGGCATGGTTTACATGCCCAGGTCAAAATAAAAATTTTAAAGGACTAGGAGTATAGCTTAGTGGTAGAGCAGCTCTGAGTTCAATCTGCAGCATAAAAAACAGAGAAAATTTCTTTTCTTTTTTCTTTCGTGTGTGTGTGTGTGTGTGTGTGTGTGTGTGTTACTCGGGGTGGAACCTGGGGCTTTCTACCTCTAGGCTACACTCCCAGATCTATTTTCTATTTTATTTGGAAACAGGGTCTCACCAAGTGGCTGAGAGCCTCACTAAGTAGCTGAGGCTGACTTCGAACCTGCATGATCCTTCTGTCTCGGCCTCCCAAGCACGGGGATTACATGTGTGCACCACCACGCCCAGCTGGGAAAATTTCTTAGATGACACCAAAACCAGGATTTGTTAAAGAATAAATTGATAGCCAGGCATGATGGTATGCACTTATAATCCCAGTACCTGGGAGGCTGAGACAGGAGGATTGCAGTTTGGAGGACAGCCTCAGCAAGTAGTGAGACTCTGATCAGACTAGTGAGAGCCAGCTTCAAAATAAAAATAAAATAGGGCTAAGGGTGCAGATTGGAGGCAGAGTGGCTCTGGGTTCAACCCCAGTACTACACACACACACACACACACACACACACACACACACACACAGTAACTAGACTTCATTAAATAAAAATTCTAGCCAGACATGATGGTACATGCCTGTAATCCCAGGACTTGGGAGGCTGAGACAGAATGATCTCAGGTTTGAGAAAAGCCTCAACATCATAGAGAGACTCTCAGACACCTAGCAAGACCCTGTTTCAAAACATAAATAAAATAGGTCTGGGGATGTAGCTCAGAGATAAAATGCCCCTGGGTTCAATTCCTATTACCACAAAAAGAAAAAAGAAATCTTAGAAGACACTGTTCAGTACATGGAAAGACAAGCTACACTAAGAAACATATTTGCAAAATACAGTTCTGAGCTGGTCATGGTGGCTCACACTTATAATTCCAGTACTTGGGAGACTGAGACAGGGGAATTGTAGGTTCAAGACCAGCCTGAGCAACTTAGTGAGGTCCTGTTTCAAAATAAAAAATAAAATTGGAGTTGGGCATGGTGGCTCCTGCTTGTAATTCCAGTACTTGGGAGGCTGAGATAGAAGGACTGCAGGTTTGTGGTCAGCCTCAGCAACTTAATGAATCCCTCTGCAACTTAGTGAGACCCTGTTTCAAAATAAAAAAAAAATAAATTTGGGCTGGGGGTGTAGCTTGGATGTAGAATGCCCCTGGGGTTCCATCCACAACAACACACACACACACACACACACACACACACACACACACACACACACACACAGAGTACAGTTCTGAAAAAGGACTTGTATTCAAAATATACAAAGAAATCTCAAAGCTCAACAATAAAAAAACAGAAAAACCAATTCAAAAATGGGCAAAAAATCTGAACAGACATCTCCCCAAAAAAAGACAAAGATGGCAAATAAACATGAGAAGATGTTCAACATCATATGTCACCACAGATATGCAAATTAAAACAAAAACTAGCCGGAGGAGGTGGCACATGTTTGTAGTCTCAGTACTTGGGGGGTTGAGACAGGAGGATCACAGGTCTGCAGCCAGGCTCTGCTACTTACTGATGCCCTCTGCAACTTACTCTTTTTTAAAATAAATTATAAAATAGGGCTAGGAGTATAGTTCAGAGGTAGAGGAGTGTCCCTGGCTTCAACCCCCAGTACCGCGGGGTGGGGGGGGAATAAGCAGTCTTGCTAGGTTAGTGAGATTGTCTTTAAACCTGCAATCTTACTCTCTCTACCTCCCAAGTACTGGGATTACAAGTGTAAACCACCACCCTCTGGCTGTAATGCTTTTAAATTTAGATACAAATGACTAGTAAGCTAAATACATCCATGTAACAACACAAGAGGGAAAAATCCCTAGCTCCACTTGGATAGAAGATCCAGCTGAATAAAACATGGCTGCAAAAAGGTCTAGGTTAATACCATCAGGTGATGTGCTACAGTTGTTAATTACAGAACCCCTGCCTGGGAAGAAAAACCACCAGCTGCTAAAAAAAAAAAAAAAAAAAAAAAAAATAGCAGCAGATAGGGCTCATCAGATTAAGCTTCTCCACATGTCACTTTCAAAATCCATCACTTGGGAGATGTCTGAAATGGAACAACATGAATTCAAATCAAGAAACAAACCTGATTTTAAAGAGGATATTCCACTTCAAAGTGGTTCCCAGTTCCAAAAGAAAACAACTTTAGAAATGAAGTCTGAAAGGCAAAACCTACCACCCAGCAACAGCTCCACTTTCACAAATTAGAATCATGTGTTGATTCCACTGAATGACTTGGGCAAAATTCTCCAGGGCCACATAAGTGAACTTGGGAAAGATGAAGATTTTAACACCATCCCACATGTTGTCAAAGATTCTCCTCTAGACTGAAAAAAATGACTTATTCTAAACAAGAACTGGAAAAGAATTAAGAGTAGGAGGCAGAAAAAAGAAGGTTACTTTATGGCTAAGAAGATTCTATTTATCACATACTTAATATTACCAATGTTCTTTTCCATTTAAGAGATATGGTCTCTTACCCTCTCCTTTCAGCTATGACTGAAGGACCTTATAAAATCTACATAGTAAAGAGATGAAAGGGTTGGTTCTAATACTATTTAAACATGTCCAGTCTGTAAGGAATTAAAAAACAGAAGAGTTATTTCATAAAACAAATAGAGGTTACATAACCTCACAGGGTTCTCTGGCCTTATATATAAGTCAAATTCAACAGGCATTTCTCTTTGGCCATCTATACTTCTTCAATCAAACCATTTAGAAAAATTTTTTGCTAATACTATTTGTCTACAGAAGAAATTCAAGGAATGAATTTCAAAGGTAAAAGTCTAGCCGGACATGGTGACGCACGCTTGTAATCCCAGCATTTGGGAGGCTGAGACAGGAGGATTGCGGTTCGCAGACAGCCTCAGCTACTTAGGCCCTTTGCAACTCAGTGAGACCCTGTTGCAAAATAAAGAATAAAAAATAGGGCTGGGGCTGTAGCTTGGAGGTAGAATGCCTCTGGACTCCATCCCCAGTACCACACACATACACAAAAAGGTAAAAGTCTAGATTAAACTTAGGGCATACAGTTCAGAATAGGCTCATTAACTTGGAAACTGAAAAGTCCCACATGCTCCAGAGAATTCAGTACAAGTGCAACCAGAAGGCTTGTGTCGGGCATTTGCAGCGCTCCTTGGAGTCCCATTCTTAATGAGAGGCACCCAGAGCTCCCTCCAACTGCGATGGAGATTGAGATATGTTTGTGTTCCATCTTCCCCTTTATGTTCTTAACGAAAGATACCTGACTACTGTTTACAAGGACCCATCTGCCTTTACCTAGAAATCATCTGAAGAAAATTAGTCCCTTGTTTTGTTAAGTTGTTGAAAATATGCCAAATTCAATGTTAATGTTAAGGTTTTCAGTAAAACTAAGTGAGACAAAGGATGGGCAGAAAGTTATCAGTTTTAAATGTTCATTCCAAAATTCATGACTCAAGGAAAAAGTAAAACCACACCAGCAGACAAAACAGGGGACAGGTGACAGGTTATCTGTCTTAGAATTTCCTGGCTCCTAATGAATAGTGTCAGAATTTAAAAGATTAAATTGCCCCTTTTGTTTTGTTTTGTTTTGAAACCAATTTGGGGATGTAGCTCAGAGGTAGAATGCCCCTGGGTTCAATCTCCTGCACCAGATACAAACAGACAGACAGACAGACAGACAGACAGACAGACAGATAGACAGGCAGGCAGACACACACACACACACACACACACACACACACACACACACATATTTCACCCAACAAGACTGTAAAACCATACATAGGCATTTAGACATTTGAGACAAAGATCTCATACCACAAAGTAAAATTCCCATACTGCAATGTAAAACATTTAAGATGGTAATAATTTTGGTAGGAAGATTTTTTAAGTTACCTATAAAGAGATGAGCTCTAAGGTATAGTACACAAAGGCAATCTGCCCAAAATCAAACTCTCTATCGAGTAAAATGAAGTCTATGCATTGCTTTAAAGGTGTCTCTTTTATATAAACTATAATTCTAATACACCTGAAGATCTTTCCCAGGGAGAAATAACTCTAAGGTTTCCATATCATGTATTAACAACTGTTGAAATATTTAAATCCAAGCCAGGCTTGGTGGCACAGGCCTATAAGAGACAGGACCACCTCAAATTTGAGGTCCGCCTCAGCAAATAATTTTAGTGAGCCCCTGTCTCAAAATAAAAACTAAAATAACCCTGAAGGTGTAACTCAGACATAGAGATTCAATCTCTAGTACCACAAAGAAAGAAACAACAAAAAAAATCTGTTACCCATTACCTTTAATGTGAAGCACTGCTAAATGCCTTACCCTAGTATTTAGCAGTCAGCAGAACAGACTGAATAAATAGCTCAAACTTATTTCAGGTAGGGATATTTAGAATAAAACTTTTTAAAGTTCACCAAAAAAAATTTAACATTTTTGAAAAAAATCTCACAGGCTAACCTTATATGCTGTCAACTATACCTACTATTTTCACTAAAATGAAACAGTAGATTGCACTCGAGTTGTGCATTTTTTAGTCATAGTAAATATTTCTATGTATCTCAATATTTAAAATAAAACTACATAACAACTCACCACATCAAATTAGTGGGAAAACTCTAATTTCTCTTGTCTAACAGGAAATCTCTGGTACAAACAGATGATGAATCAGACTGATTCTAAATCTCATACAAGTTTTTCCTTACTTTGGATATTCTTAAAAGGGTAAAAGCTTACACACACACACACACGTAATATATTTACAAAGAAATGACTGGTAATTTACTAGACAAAATTACCATTTTTTTATATCTCATCACTTAGCTTTGGATGCGCTATTTTTAGTCATCTCTCAAAATATTATACTTGGAAGTAAAAGAAATATCCAAGCTAGTTCTAATAAGTTGGCCTATGAGTGCAACAAAAGAGGAAATAAGGGACTCGCTTATGTCAGTATTTACACGAGAGGAATGATCACTTTTGCCAGCTAACAAAATGCTAAATTACCATAAAATTTTAATGTGAAATATCCCTTTCTAAAAAGTTACATAGTTTAGTCATTCCACAGACACATTTAATGAAAGCCATGGTTTCAAGAAATAGCTACTACAATAAGACAGGGGACGAGGGTCCACTAAAAGCTGGGTTACCTAAGACCTCGTATATACCTTCACAGAGAACGAAGTTCCTTGGCTAAGCAACACCACCATGCCTCTACCATATCCTACAAGATATGGTAGGACAAGATACTCAAAACAGGCACAGGAATAAGAGTGGCTGCAAGGCTTCTAGGAGCCTAACCTACGCAGAAAATTCTGGCACTATCTTTCCTTCCGTTTGAAAACAAAATACTCCATAAATCATCGGTAAAATAGAATCTCCTGAAACATCAACATTAACCAGTACATTAGTACAAAAAGGTTTCTTTTAGACTATGATAGATTTTAGAATGAGCCACCATCAAAAACTATGCTACACTACTGACAATAACACAGGGCAGTCTTGATCAGATACCATAAAATAAAGCCTACAAAAGTTCCACGAAGTTCAGTTAAAAGTAGCAGGTCAACTGGGCATGGTGGAGCACACTTGTAATCCCCGCGCTTGGGAGGCGGAGACAGGAGGATCGCGCAGGTTCAAAGCCAGCCGCACACGCGCTGGCTTAGGAGACCCTGTTTCCAAATAAAAATGTAAAAATAGATCTGGGAGTGTAGCCCGGAGGTAGAAGGGCTTCCAGGAACCCCAGTACCACCAAAAAAAAAAAAAAAAAGTAGTAGGTCAACCGGGTATGGTGGCGCACGCTTGTAATCCCTGCACTTGGGAGGCGGAGACAGGAGGATTGCGCAGGTTTGAAGCTGTGGTGGCTTAAGAGACCCTGTTGTCAAATAAAAAGTATAAAATAGGTCTGGGAGTGTAGCCTGGAGTCTATAGAAGGGTTTCCAGGAAGCCCAGTACCACCAAAAAAAGTAGCAGGTCAAATTCACTCAACAAGTATTTGCTGAGCACCAACTGTGCAGAGTATTTTTTGTTGTTGTTGTTGTTATTGTTGTTCTTGTTGAGACATAGTGGTGAAGGAGAAAGGTTTCCTTAACCTCTGAAGCAAGAAAGATAAATGCCTTCACATATGTAATTTTCTCTTACAGAGAAGATAACCATCTTATAATATTAAAAACCCTTTGAGTATCTGTGATTCTTAAAGCAGAAACCAATACTTTTAATCCTTTTCTAAGTTTTAGGTTTTGGTTTCTTGGTTAATTTGCCCAAATTAACATTTTTAGGCCCAGTGAACTGGCAAAATGTAAAGAGCCTCACAGTACTAATAAGGACTAGGAGGAGGGGTTGGAGTTGTAGCTCAGTGGTTCGGGACTTGCTTAATATGCAGGGGGCCCTGGGTTTGATACCTAGCAAGAGGCAAAAAGGATAGGAGGAACAAGGACACCCTCACAGCATCAGTAAGATGGACATACTGGTGGCATCAATTTGGAAAATACAGGGTTGGGTTTTTTTTTTTTTTTTTTTTTTTTTTTGTGTGTGTGTGTGGTGCTGGGGATGAAATCCAGGGGCCTTCTACCTACAGGCTAAATTCCCAGGCCTTTTTTATATTTTATTTGGAAACAGGGTCTCACTGCATTGCTGAGAGCCTCACTAAGTAGCTGAGGCTGGCTTTGAACCTATGCAATCCTCCTGTTTCAGCCTCCCAAGCACGGGGATTACAAGCGTGCACCACCACGCCCAGCCGGAAAATAACAGTTTAAAAAATGTTCTGTGGTACTGGGGATTGAATCCAGGGCCTTGGACACACTAGGCAATCACTACCTTTGAGCCAGATTCCCAGCCCAAAATATTTTAATTTTTTTTGAGGTACTGGGGATGGAATCCAGGGGCATTCCTCCAAGCTATACCTCCAGCCCTATTTTTTATTCTTTATTTTGATACAGGGTCTCACGAAGTTGGAAAGGGTCTAAGTATGAACCATGATCCTCCTGTCTCAGCCTCCCAAATGCTGGGATTACAAGTGAGTGCCAACACACCCGGCTTAAATTTACACACACACACACACACACACACACACACACACACACACACACACACAACATATATATGTAATATATATATATTATATATATTACATATATATATATATATATATATATATATTTTTTTTTTTTTTTTGCGGGTCTGAGGATGGAACCCAGGGGCATGTGACCTCGGAGCTACACCCCCTGCCCTATTTTTTATTCTTTATTTTGAAACCGGGTCTCACTGAGTTGCAGAGGGCCTTACTAAGTAGCTGAGGCTGTCCGTGAACCGCGATCCTCTGGTCTCAGCCTCCCAAATGCTGGGATTACAAGCATGCGCCACCATGCCCAGCTCCGGCTTAAATTTTAAATGATGTAATCATACATAATTATGGACATAATGTGGCGTTTCAATACAAGTAGATAATATGTAATGATCATTATCAGGGTAACTGGCATATCCACCAACTCAACTATTTATCATTTCTCCTGCTGGGTACAAACCAGTTCATCATTATCTATTAACACAGAAGAATCAACAACTCCACTCCCAAATAGATGACCTAGAAAAACTCCTATACATGTCAACCAGCATATGTAAACAAGAATGTTCCTAGCAGAATCTTCCATAACAGCCAACAACTAGAAACAATCTGCATGTCCATTAACAGCAGAATGGATAAATTGTGGTATGTTCACATTACAGAATGCTAATATGGCAATGAAATTTCACTATATTTCTATATAAAAACTGGATGAAAGATACACTGTTAGGTTCTGAAAGACACAAAAGTCTACATATTGTATTACTCCATTTAAACACAGTTAAAAAACAGACTACACTTGTTATGGCAAAAATCATAAAGCAAAAGATAGAAATAATTATCACACACAGAATAGTGGTTACCCTGAGCTATGGTATAGGTTAAAATCTATATGGGACACAGAAAGCTTATTCTGGGTGCTGGTAATGATATCTGGTCTGACTGATGGTTTTATAGGTATTTGCTTTTTATAATAAATTAATTCCTAAACCATAGTTATGTTTGTATATTTTCTGTCATATTTCATAATAAAAATATTCAAAACATCCATTATAAGCTGAGTGTAGTGGTACACACCTGTATTCCCAACACTTGGGAGGCTGAGGCAGGAGGATCACAGGTTCAAAGCCAGCCTCAGCAATTTATCAAGGCTCTTAGCAACTTAGTGAGACCTTAATTCAGAATAAAAAAATGGAGCAGGAGGTGTAGCTCATAGGTAGAATGCCCCTGGACTTAATCCCTAGTACCACAAAATAAAATAAAAACCCATTATTAAAATAATCTAACAGGAAGCCGGGTATGGTGGCACTCGCTTGTAATCCCAGCATTTGAGAGGCTGAGAAAGGAGGATTGCAGTTCTCAGACAGCCTCAGCTACTACTTAGTGAGGCCCTTTGTAACTCAGTGAAACCCTGTTTCAAAATAAAGAATAAAAATTAGGGCTGGGAGTGTAGCTTGGAGGTAGAATGCCCCTGGGTTCCAACCCTAGTACCTCAAAAAAACAAAACAAAACAAAAAAACTAATAGAGTAGATGCCTATTTACCTATCTACCTTTCAATATCTAGGAGTAAATATAATGTTTTTCACATGACATAGCTTCTGAGCTACACCCCCAGCCCTTTTTATGTTTTTCTGTTTTGAAATGGGGTCCTTAGGTTGCTGAGAGTCTTGTTACATAGCTAAGGCTGTCCTTAAACCTGCAATTCTCCTGTCTCAGCTTCCCAGGTACTCCCAAGTACCACACCTGGTAATAAAGCAGAGACACCAAGGAATTAATATCTATGGAAAGGATGTCCTAGCATTCTTCCTCTTTGATTTTAATTAGAATACTCAAAATATCTGTACTTTCAGGTTAATTTTTCTCTACTGATAGAAATGTTTAAGTCTACATATGAGCACTCACCAATAGCCACTAGTTAATACTCAAATTATCAAAGAAACAAAAGCTTTAAAAGAGAAGCCATGACATAGTATTTTTGTTTGTTTGTTTGTTTTACAAGTTTCATTCTGTCCTCTGTTGGAATCTCTAAAACCTTCCCATCAGATTCTAGAGTAAAAGCCATAGTCCTTCGATGGCCACAGAGCCCCTGCACCGTCTGCACCCTGACCCCTCAGCCGCTCTGTCTGATAGACACCTGGGCTCACTGTGTCCCGGCCACACTGCCCTCCTCTGCCGTGATTCCTTAAGATAGATAGAATAGGCCTGTCTCTGTCTTGGGGCTCTGCACTTGGCATGTTCTGTCTGGACAACCCCTTCCCTTCCCCTCGAGATTCTAGGGCCATGCCCCCTCACCACTGCTGGGTTTTCTCTTAATTGTCATCATTTCTGTGAGGCATTTGGACACCCTAAAAAATGTAATCCCTCCTCCACAGCCACAATCCTATTCTTGCCTCATTATTGTTTTTCTATACCACATGAAGTCATCTACCATATTGTATTTTTACAGCATATTCCCTCTAACTGGAAAATAAGTTCCACAAAAGGTCAATTCTTGTCTGTTTTGATGTTGCACCTAGACAATGTCTGGCACACGGAAGGCTAGAAACAAATGCCTACTAAATAAATGATTGAATTAATATTTTCTTTTCAATTCAATCCTTGAAAGATTAGACAGTTACTCTACAGAGTAAAAAAAACACACACAATGTTTCCCCTCTGTCTCAAAATAACAAAGCTTAGCCAGAGTGGTGGCTAACGCTTGTAATCCCCGGGCTTGGGAGGCAGAGACAGGAGGATCTCACAGGTTCGAAGCCAGCCGCGTGCGCTGGCTTAGGAGACCCTGTTTCCAAATAAAAATGTAAAAATAGGTCTGGGAGTATAGCCCAGAGGTAGAAGGGCTTCCAGGAACCCCAGTACCACCACTAATAATAATAATAATAATAATAATAATAATAATAATAATAAAGCTTATTTTACTAACAAGTTTCAGACTTATGCTCTTAATATCAGTGAGTCATAGTTAACACTTCTAAAGTTGACACAGAGTCGCCAGGCGTGGTGCTTGTAATCCCAGCATTTGGGAGGCTGAGACAAGAGGATGTCCCAGAGAGCCTCAGCTACTTTGTGAGGCCCTCTGCAACTTAGTGGCACCCTGTTTCAAAATAAAAAATAAAAAACTGGGCTGGGAGTATAGCTCAGAGGTAGAATGCCCCTGGGTTCTAGTCCCAATACAAGAAAGGAAAGGAAAGGAAAGGAAGGGAAGGGAAAGGAAAGGAAAGGAAAGGAGAAAGGTAGGGAGGGAGGGAGGGAAGGAGGAAGGGAGAGAAAGTTAGTTGATACAAACAATTATATTTCCCACTAATAAATGTGCACTACCTGTTTGAATGATAACAATGCTGCTACGGGCAAAGACACAAGAATGCTCATGGATTGGTGGTAGAGTGTAAAGTGTCAAGTGTCGTAACTATTAATGAACTAATTAAAATACATAACATTAAGACTCAGTTCCTTGCTTCCTTCATACTATTTTTTGTGGGGGGGGGTGGTACTGGGGTTCCTGGAAACCCTTCTACCTCCGGGCTACACTTCCAGACATATTTTTTTTTTTAATTTGGAAACAGGGTCTCTTAAGCCAGCAAGGCTGGCTTCGAACCTGTGTGATCCTCCTGTCTCCGCCTCCAAAGCGCGGGGATTACAAGCGTGCACCAACACACCCGGCATACCATTTGTTATTTTTAAGTTCGTAAAAATAAAGCACATTTTACCTTTATTGTCAGAAAAAAAATTCTTTCTTTTAAAGAAAGAATTATGCAAACAAAATGTAATTTCAAGAAGAAAGCTCTTTACATTATATTTTGGCTTCTATTTTAGCAATAAAAGCTGTTATGTGTCCAGATGAAATATCCCAAGAGGGTTATATGATTATGATTAAGAACTAAAATAAGTTTTATAGAAGAGTTCAGAGTAGATGGGGAAACAAAACTCCATGGTGATGAGTTTAATAAGAACATAACACTCTTCTAAATAAAGATTTAAGCCAGGCGTGGTAGCTTGTAATCTCAGCATTTGGGAGACTGAGACTGGAGGATCACAGCGGACAGGCTCAGCTACTTAGTGAGGCCCTCTGCAACTTAGTGAGACCCTGTTTCAAAATAAAGAATAAAACACAGGGCAGGGGATGTAACTCGGAGGTCAAATGCCTCTGGGTTCCATCCCCAGACCTGCAAAAAAAAAAAAAAAAATTTAAGATACGAGTGTCTCTGCTGTATAAAATGTGGCATTGAATCAGGTGTGCTGGCACACGCCTATAATCTCAGTACTTGGGAGGCTGAGACAGGAGCCTCGAAGGTTCAAAACCAGCCTCTGCAACTGAGTAGACCCTATTTCCAAATAAAAAATAGTAAGGGCTGGGGGTAAAGATCAGAGGTAGAGTGCCCCTGGGTTTAATCCCCAGTACCCAAAAAAAAAAAAAAAAAAAAAATTGGGGTTGATGTGACAAAGCAAGTGACCAATTCCATTCAAACTCTGATTGACATAAGGAAGATAATTCACTAACCCTAACTGCCCGCTGGTGACAGGACAGGTAGTTCTTGATTATAAGACAGCACTTGTACTTTTGATGAACTACTTCATGTTAACATCACAGCTAGATCCAAAGGTACTTTCCAACCACAATACTTATGACCTGAGCCATATCCTAAAACAAGAACAAATCTGAGAGGAAATACACAAGTATCCGAAATTCTAGTTAGAGTTATTGTTCTGAATTCCATTTTAAGCTCTCACCAATGGTTTAAAAAAATACTCAGCATATAAATTCTTCTCAAAATCTTAAAGATAGTTCATATATTCATGAGACAGGTGGCTGCCCAAACTAGTTAAGAAAGGAAGTTCTCTTGCTGCAGGCAGCGTGTGATTAGAGAAGAGTAACAGTTTTCATTTGTAACACTTCAGGATTATGAGTACTGGAGGCTGATTGGGATCCAGGTTTAAAGGGGTAAAAGTGGAGCATAAAAATTAAAAATACCCTCATCCTCACAATAACAATAAAGCACGGTGGAATAAAGACTCCTGAGAAAAATTTATATATGAAAAACATTGGTCACTGAAACATATGATCTTTTGTGTGTGCAGTACTAGGGATGGATCCCAGGGGCATTCTACCTCCGAGCTACACCACCCACCCTATTTTTTATTCTTTATTTTGAAACAGGGTCTCACTGAGTTGTGGAGGCCCTCACTAAGTAGCTGAGGCTGTCCGCCAACCCCATCCTCCTGTCTCAGCCTCCCGAATGCTGGGATTACAAGTGTGTGCCACTCTGCCCGGCTACATACGACCCTTTTAAGAGCATGCTCTATCTTATCTTAAGTCTTTAGAAAACTATTATATTCTTATTGGAATACCATGAAGTTTTATTTTCCCTTTTACTCTGGAAACTCTGCTATAAAACCTAAACAAAATTTATATGTAACATCAATGTAAAGACTATTTTTAAAATACTTGCTTTGCTAAGCTCCAAGAAACTCCTTGCTAATAACACTTATGTCTGCATCACACTAAACTTCTAAAGTAACAAGAGTGATATGAAGCCGGGCGTGGGGGCGCACGCTTGTAATCCCCGCGCTTGGGAGGCAGAGACAGGAGGATCGTGCAGGTTCGAAGCCAGCCATGCTGGCTTAAGAGACCCTGTTTAAAAAAAAAAAAAATAGGCCTGGGAATGTAGGTAGAATCCCAGTACCACCCCCTTCAAAAAAAGAGTGATATGAAATGGATTAATGAGTACTAAATAGTCCCATATTTCGTGGGTTAAAGTATTCTAGGAATTGAAAAGTAGTAAAAGGAAAAAAGGGAAAAGGTGAGTCGTTATTGAAGTTTACAAAAACCAGCTACTGGATATAGTAGAGAAAAGAAAACATTTCAATGCAAAGTTGTCACATTTATCAGATTCTACACAGAATCCAAAAGGAAAGAAAATTCAGAGCCTCTCACACCCTAGTAAAAGAGGACAGGAATTCCAAATTAAGGAAAGTTTTCCTCACCCTTCCCCTGCTCTCAACTAATGACTGTAAATGCTCAAGTGTCAGACTAAGTGGGAATATTCAAATAATGAAATATTTAAGAAAAATCAAACCACTGCTGGAGAGAAGACCAGAAGGTTTATACACCAGGTAGTTAACTGGAGTTTTGTCTGTAATGGCAAAGAAATGGAAACATTTTTAAAAACCTATCAAAGGAGCCGAGAGAAAATCATGAATAGTGATGTGAACCAAACAAAAAAATTAAATTTGGAGATCCACACATAGCCACATGGGTAGATTTTAAAAGGCAAGAATAAATTTTTTTAATGGCCGCTGTAGAAACTACACATATGCAAATATTTATATATATTCGTACATATATATTCATATACATATACATAATTTATTATGTAAAAATTAAATACATAAAGCAATACATATTCTTTGTGTAGTAATGGAGATTGAACTCTGTGGCATTCGACCTCTGAACTAACAACCTCAGACTTCTTTTTTTATTGTCCCGGGGAGTACATTCAGGGATGCTCTAAAACTGAGGTACACCCCCTGACCTTTTAGTTTCTGTACTGAGATAGTGTCTCAGTAGGTTGCTGAGGTTGGCCTCAACCTGTGATCCTCCTGCCTCAGCCTCCGAAGTGGTGGAATTACAGGAGTACACCACCATGCCTTGGTCCTTTTTATTTTTTATTTTGAAACAGGATCTTGCTAAATTACCATGAACTGGTCTTGAACCTATGTGATCCTCCTGTCTCCTTCTCTGGAGTAATGACTGGAATTATGGGTGTGCATCCATGCCACCTGGCTAAATAATCCATTTTTATACAGACATTCATTCACACATATCTATACTGTACTGGAAGAATACACACTAAATTCATGGCAATAGGTTGTCTCTGTGCAGCCAGGGTAGACAATAGGACTGAGAAAGTATGAATAAAAAGGACTCAGCTAAGAGCACTTGTCATAATCTCTGTTTTTTTGTTTTTTGTTTTGTGGTACTGGGGATTGAGCCCAGGAACATTCTACCTCCAACTATGCCCCCAGCCTTATTTTTTATTTTTTATTTCGAAATAGGGTCTCACTAAATTGCAGAGGGCCTCAGTAAGCAGCTGAGGGCGGCCTTGAACCTGTGATCCTTCCACCTCAGCCTCAACAAGTACTGGCATTACAAGCTTGTACTACCACACCCAGCTCTGGTTTTTTTCTTTCTTTCTTTCTTTTTTTTCCCCAGAGCATTTCAAATGAATGAATTATGGGGAAATGGTAGATTAGGCAGGCTTAAAAACAACAGACCAACATCAGAGCAAGAAAAGAATTTTTTTGAGACGGGTCTTGCTATGTTGCCTATGCTAGCCTTGAGCCCCTGGGCACAAGCAATCCTCCTGCCTCAGCCTCATGAGTAGCTGGGATTATAGGTACATGCCATTGTGCCCAGCCTGAGCAATATTTTAAGCAAGCAATAATATAGTTTAAATCAAACAAACCAAAAAAGCCAATGAATTCTGTCCAGATTTTCTCATTAATGAAATCCTATGTTGGCAAAATACTTTTCCTATAGTTGCTAGGAATTTTACAGCACCAGAGTTACTTAAGCAAAGGGAATAAAGCAGAGAGACTAACTTCATGCACTTTTTACTAATAAAGCACTTTGGGGGGGGCAGTACTAGGGATTGAACCCAGGGACATTCTACCTCTCAGCTGTAACCCCAGCCCTATTTTATTTTTATTTTTTGAAACAGGGTCTAACTAGGTTGCTCAGAGTCTACATTGTTAAGGCTGTTCTCAAACCTGCGATCCTCCCAAGTTCTGGGATTACGGGTCTATGCCACCACAACTGGGTCAGAAGGTGTGAGAGAAGGGGGGGGGGGCGCTTCTTAAAAACAATGCTCACAGCAATCCAGGCTTCTTCAGAGAGACTGTGCACCCTTATAAGGAATGTGCAGTCACAGAGCACCTTCTTGTTCCTCTCCACCATTCTAACCTCCTGGAGTAACTTATCCTCCCTTTCCTTAACTGTATTAATTTCCCTCTAAGGACCTAATCTCTTTCTTTAGTCATCCCAAGTTTTAGTGTCTGGAAACTGAGATATTTTTAAAAGAACACTGTACTTTTTTTTTGTTTTTGTGGGTTTTTTTTTTTTTTTTTTTTTGCTTCCTTGAAATAACTTGAGTCATTCTCTTCACATGTGTTGTCCTCCTCCTTCCTTTACCTTTTCTGTCCCCAAACTATTTTTTTCTCCTTCAAGTCTATCACTGACCAATCACCAGCAAGCCTCTGGCATATTTAAGCTTTTTACTTCTCCCCCCCCCCATTATTAGAGATTGAACTCAGTGGCATTCTACCACCAAGCTGTGGGTCTCACTAAGTAGCTGAGGCTGGCCAGGAACCTATAATCCTGTCTCAGCCTCCTAAATACTGGGTTTACAAGCATAGGCCACCACACCTGGCTGCTTGTTACTTCGTAAAGGAAAAGATACTTCCAGATAAACCAAATAAAACTAAAGGGAGAAAAAGTTAAAAGTAAAAATACTAGCTATGTATGGTGGCACACATTTGTAATCCCAGTATTTGTGAGGCTGAGACAGGAGGATTATAGGTTCATGGCCAAGCCTCAGCTATTTAGTGAGGCCCTCTGTAACTTAGTGAGATACTGTTTCAAATAAAGAATAAAAAATAGAAGCCTGGCATGGTGGCACACACTTGTAATCCAAGCATTTGGGAGGCTGAGACAGGAGGATAATGGTTTGTGGTCAGCCTCAGCTACTTAGTGAGGCTCTTTGCATCTCAGTGAGACCCTGTTTCAAAATAAGGAATAAAAAATAGGGCTGGGGGTATAGCTCTGAGGTAGAATGCCCCTGGGTTCCATCCCTAGCACCAATAAACAAACAAACAAACAAACAAACAAACAAACAAAAATAGGTTTAGGGGCTAGTGTAGAGGTAGAATGTCCCTGGGTTCAATCCCCAGAACTGCAAAAACAAAACAAAACAAAACAAAACACCTAACCATCTTTTACACCTGTCATTTAGCATTATAGCTAAGAATAAAGTTCTAATTATCAAATAATGGAGTAAAACCAAAATATGCATTTTATCTTTCTAGCATTTAAATTTATCCAGGGTCTTCTGATTCACCAATCACTTTGTACAAGAACTGTAAGGCCACTTAGAATAAGTCTATATAGTTGAGTACTATAGTCTAGTGGAAACTATAACCTCAAAATTCACAACAGAGGTACAAACCGTGCCCCCCACCCCCATCCTCCTGGTCTCCTTCGAAGCCTTCCCAGGACTTGAGTTAAATGCTGTAGACTGTATAACACTCTCTCAAAAGTAGTACTGTACTGAATGCTTTGGTCTTCGGAGTCCTCTGACACTCCTGCTCTTACTGGGATGTTTAACAGCTCTGTGAGGCAAGCAGAGCAAGTATTTTACAAATAAGGGAGCAGAAGCTCAGAGGTCTGTGTCATGGTCACAAGGCTATTGAGCTGCTGGAGTTAGAATGCAGAGATCTTTTAACTACTAATCCAATACTTTGTAATCCTTTGACTTCCTGATCCTTAAGTCAAGTATAGTCTTTTCTCAACTTGTAGAAAGTGGGAAAACATCTGATAGAAGACACATGTATATACCTGAGTTTCCAATTCTGTTTTCACTTTTAAGTGGTAACTCTATAGAAAAGCTCTTCAGTTTTAATGAACTCTGAGCACCGTTAGTTAACGAAGACCTCAGCAAATCATTGATGGGTCCTTGCCTGCTTATCAGATCAAAGAAAAAACCCTGTCCTAATTTTTCTTTTGTGGGGGAGGTACTACAGATCGAACCATGGACACTCCATCACTGAGCTACATCGCAGGCCTTTGTTTATTTGGTACTAGCAATCAAAATCAGGGCCGTTCTACCTGTAAGGTACATCCCAGCCATTTTTACTTTGAAACAGGGTTTGAGTTGCTGAGGCTGGCCCCAAACCCACGATCCTCCTAAGTCTCCCAAGTACCGAGATCACAGGCATGGGGCACTATACCCAGCCCCGGCCCTTTATATCTTTTGAGACAGTATAGGGTCTTGCCCATGGCTGACCTCAAACTTGGGATCCTCCTACCTCAGCCTCCGAGGTAGCCACTGTGTCCAGCTATGTCTTTTAGATTAATTTTCTAAATGTCTACTGTTCTAACATGCCAGGGTAATTTCTAGTCTGAATTTCCAAGAAACCAGTATCTTTCCTCTCAGAAATCTCTCCTCTACCATAAGCTTACTAGAATTAAAAAGCACAATTTCCACAATTCCTTAATTATATTCATTTGAAGTGTCTAAAATTACTAAAATGCTAATTGGCACTATCTTCATATGAGTTGCTTAAGCCAAAACCCGATCTTTTCACAGCCTATCAATCATTTAAGTCATCAGCTGTCCTGCTTCTCAATGTATTTCATATTATTCATTTTTGCCCAATTCAGTTTTCTCTCACTTGAACAGTATTAACTGGATCCTAACCCAACTGACTACCCCAAAGAATCGCAGTCTGGAGCAACAAAGCAAGAGACTCTTAGCAACCTAACAATCCACTGTTTCCAAACCAAAAGTAAAAAGGATGGGGGGGGGGGGTTGCTCAGAGGTAGAATAGCCCTGGATTCAATCCTCAGTACAAGTAAAATAAAATGTTAATCAGACCATGCCACTCCTCCACTTAGCCACACTTAGAATAAAATTCAACCTATCTGACCCCATAGAGTCCTTATATAAGTGATATCCCAGTATACCAAATTCATCACCTACCCCCGTCTATCACTCACTTGACTCCAAATACATTTCGCCTTCTTTCTAGATCAAGCTTTCTGCTGTGGGGTCTTTGCACTCTCTTCTTTCAGCCTGGAAGACTCTTCTCCTAAATCTTTAAACTGCTGCTTGTTCTTTAGGTCTTAGCTCAAAAGTCACCTCTACTCAAAGAGGTCTTCTTCACACCAGTTATCCCAGCCTTCAGGAGGCGGAGACTGGACGATTGTGGTTCACAGGCAGCCTCAGCTATTAAGTGAGGCCCTTCACAACTGAGTGAGACCCTGTCTCGAAAATAAAAATACTAAAAAGTAGGGCTGAGGGTGTAGCTCAAGATACAATGCCCCTGGGTTTCCATCCCCAGTACTGCAATACATACACACATACATACATACATACATACATACAACAAAAAAGAGGACTTCTTTGACCACAACTCATAGTATGGTACAGATAGAAGTAGTAGTACCACCTTACACCTCCTATGAATTTGTTTCATGTGAATTTACCTACTACAGTGTCTGTAGTTGTCATGGTTTGTTAGCTCAGAGGTAATATGCCCCTCCTGGGTTCCATTCCCATTAACACTCTTTCTCTCTCTCTCTCTCTCTCTCTCTCTCTCTCTCTCTCTCTCTCTCACACACACACACACACACACACACAATCTATCTATCTATCTATCTATCTATCTATCTATCTATCTATCTAAAATATCCCCTGAAAGAGTTCTTATATTGTTGTTCAGAGGTAACATAAAATCCTGAGGGTTCTAATCTCATCAATGATAGATCCACTGCAATGAGCTTGCTGGGTGGTAACCTCATAGGTAGGCTGTGGCTGGAGCCAAGCCACAGGAGGTGAGGCTTAGGGACTGTGCGTGCCCTTGTCCGTAGCTCTCTCTTGCTTCTAGCCTTCCTGATGTGACAGTAGAGCACTTGCCTAGCACACACAGGCCCTGGGTTTTACACCCAGCATCACCAGAAAAAAAATTTTTTTCACTAATTTTTTTAACACTAAGCCATACTGTATAGAATATTATTTATTTTCTTTCAATTAAAAAATGATCATAATGGGACTTGCTTTTCAAGATGGGAAATTGGCTTACAAATGGAAAAACAAAAGAGAGGAGTATTTCTTGAGATGAAATTTAAGCAATACCAAATATTTTAACAAATGCTTTATAGAGTGCTAATAAAAATAAAACACACTTGCTAATGCTAATTTTTCAGGTGTAACAGACTAAGCTGGTCTGAATAAAGTGAAAGGAGTTCCTTTACGCTCTTTGAGCATCCTGTATTGGGCTTGGCACATAAGAGGTGCTTTAAAAATGTTTGATGAAGCCAGGCGTGGTGGCACACGCTTGTAATCCCCGCGCTTGGGAGGCGGAGACAGGACAGGAGGATCGCGCAGGTTCGAAGTCAGCCGCGCTGGCTTAAAAGACCCTGTTTCCAAAAATGAAAAATTAGGTCTGGGAGTGTAGCCCGGAGGTAGAAGGGCTTCCAGGAACCCCAGTACCACCCCCCCAAAAAAAAATTTGATGAATAAGAGAATTAATAAAATAATTTTAGAGAGATACATCTGATCAAATGATTGTATTACAGATTAGGACACAGAACCCCAAAGCAGCTTACTGTCTTACTCCATGGGATATGTTACATATAGAAGGCCAGCAGCAGAACTGACACTTGAACTTAGGCTACCATACTATCTCCTCACCCAATAATTCTGGAAAATGATGATGTTGGGCTCAAGAATTTCAAAATGAGTAAGATGAAAGAATGCACTAGTAAAATACAATCAGGCTTAATAATGATTTATAAGTTGAAATAATACATAAATACCATGGGTTAAGGCACTCATTACCCATTACATTGAGTTTAAATGAACCAACCAAATTCCCTCCTTTATTATCAGAAAAGATACCAGAAACAAAGCAGAAAACACAAGTAACATTAACACCCACCAGCCTAGCTTTCCAGTCTTATCTAATGTGACTATTCAAATTAAGTCAACTGTTCCAAGTTGAGTCACCCAATCCCATTGCTCAGCCTACATCCACAACAAAAATAAAGTGGCTATACAAACTGGATTCCTCCCTAAGGAAATGGAGTTACAAAGATAAATTTGCAAAGATGGCGACGGAGAAAAGTGGGGCTTACAAGCCCTGCTAACAACCAATCTCTATTACCACAAAATCAGCGCCTTTCATAGCCAGAAAACACCATCAGCAGAGAAACAAAAAATATAATTACAAGGGACAGAGAAAAAGAGGGCTGGAAAAACGAGACACCAGAAAGAAACCAGACCGCAGTGCTGCGGCCGGAGCCGCGGCACGAAGCAGCATGGGCGCCATCTTCCCTTGTAGCACCAGGCCCCAGAGAGGAGGGGGACTCAGAACGAAGCTCAGAGCCAGAGAGGAGATACACCGGCCTCACGGCCAAGGACGCAGCAGCAGCTCCTTACTCCCGGCGGCAGCAGTGACTTAACCAGACGGAACCAGACCAACACACTCAACAGCCCACCAGGCTCCAGAGAGGAGCGGCGGACAGCGAGCCGAGGTGAGCCGCTGTGAGCCGCTGAGGAACAGCCGGGCGGAATTTGGCAGATTTTTCGGCGCAGGGAGCATCTAAAGCTCCCAGGGGCTGGGCTCAGCATACCCTGCAGGGACTCAGAGCGGAGCTCAAAACCAGAGAAGAAATACGCCAACCTCATGGCTGAGGGCGTGGCAGCGGCGCCATATTGCCACTGGTGGCAGCAGCAGCAGCGAATTCACCAAGTCCACTACAGCTCCATCAGCGCACTCAACAACAGTGAGTCAAATTGTGGCCCCTAGAGGAGAAATCCCAGTACTGACTCCCAGGGACTTGACCCAGTGGGGGAGTGGCGGTGGCAGAGATATCACACCATAGGAGAACGCTCAACCTGGCACCCCCCCATGGTCTAAAGCAGCCTCGATTGACTCCCTGGGTCTGAGACTCTGCGATACAACCTAGTAAAGGAGTAGTGGGGACTGAGATACCACAGACTCGAAATCCAGAGCACCTTAAGTGAAGTCGTAGTGACCCAAGGGAAGAACCCAGAGAAGGCACAAACTTCTGAAATCATGGGAAAGAGGAATAACAATGGAGCAATGAATGCCCACAACCCCACGACATCAGAACCTGATAAAACAGAAATTCAGAGATTTCTAGAAGATCAAATCAGGAAAGTAACTGTAGAAATAATAGAGGTGTTTCGAAAAGAATTCAGAGAGAGCCAAAAAGAGATAAAGGATGCAATTAATGAAGTAAAGGCCTCAATTCAAAGTACAAACAACCGATTAGATCACATGGAGAATAGAATCTCGCTCTTAGAAGATGATCAATCCAAAAATGAACACACGGTTTCTAATTTAGAAAAAAAAATCCGACAGCAGGAATCTGACATTGAAGAAATATGGGCCCATTTTAAGAGAGCTAACCTAAGAATAATTGGAGTAGAGGAGGGAAAAGAAGGTGAAACCAAAGGGATCAACAATCTCTTCAAGGAAGTAACAGCAGAAAATTTTCCAAACACAGAGCAAGAGGTCGATACACAGGTCCAGGAAACTTATAGAACTCCCTTTAGACAGGATCGGAGAAGAGGATCCCCACGCCACATAATTGTCAAAATGACCAATGTGGAAGCCAAGCAGAGAATCTTAAAGGCAACAAACACAAAGGGCCACGTGACATTCAGAGACAAACCAATTAGAGTCACTCCAGACTTCCCAAACCATGTCATGAGAGCCAGAAGGGCTTGGAGTAACATATTCCAAACTCTGAAAGAAAACAACTTCCAGCCAAAAATTTCCTACCCAGCAAAACTTTCTATCAAATTAGATGGGGAAATAAGAAACTTCCACGACAAACAGAAACTGAAGGAATTTATGTCTTCAAAACCAGCGCTAGAGAAAATACTCAAAGAGATTTACTACAAAGAAGAAATAGGTAACACACACTAGAACCAGAGAAATAAGATTTTCCATCCAACAGACAACTAAGATTGGTTATCTGTGGAGATTCATTATTTATGTTAGTCTTTTACCTATCTCTAAATTGTATTGTTTGCTTTTATTGTTGCTAATTTTTAGGATTTCTAGTTGGAATATTAATATATCTTCAGATATAGCATTTGGAAATATTTTATCCCATTCTATCAGTAACTTTTAACTCTGTTTACATTGTCTTTGGATATACAATTTTTTTTTTTTTTAGGGAGTTTGTTTACCCTTCTGTTGCTTGTGCCATTGAAATCATATCCAAGAAATCACAGCCAATTTCAATGTTGTGAGGTTTTATGACCCAGATTTTCTTCTAAAAGTTTATAGTCTTAAGATTTATGTTTTGAGTTAATATTTGTATATGGTGTTAGGTAAGGGTCCAATTATATTCTTTTTCATGTAATTATTATTTTTCAACAATATTTAGTTAAAAGATTATTTCCTCCACCAAATGTTCATGGAAACCTTGTCAAAAATAACTTGACTATATATGGAAGAATTTAGCTCTAGGCTTTTATTTAACTCCAATGGTTTATGTATCTGCCTTTAGAACAGTACTACACTGTTTCAATTATTGTAGCTTTATATGGTTTGAAATCAGAAAATATACATCTTCTAGCTTTGTTCTTTTTCGAGATCGTTTTGGGTATCTAGAGTCCATATTCCATATTAGGAGAGATTTTTTTCTGAAAAATAAATAAATAAATGTATGATAGTTTCACCTAAAAAAAAAAAAAGAAAAAATATTCTCTGGTAAGAAAGAAAGTAAAAAGAAATATTGAAATGTTATCTTTAAGTCATCAAAAGCTTGGTATCAGACAAATGAAACTGTTATGTGAGATTATCATTGTTAATTTTGGATAAATTGCTATAATACTAGATGTCAACCACTAAGCCAAGCATGGGAAGGAGGGATGGGGAGGGAATGGGTTGGGGATTGGGTGGGGGCTAACTGGGCAATGTGTGCATGTATGTCTACAGAAGGTTTTTTTCCCCATTATGATGTATGAATACAGTGCACCAATAAAAAAATAATAATATTAAAAAAAAACAAAGATAAATTTGCAAAATCTATTTGTTCTTGGCCCCTATAACCTTTTCTTCCTTTCAATTTAACCAAACCTTTGCTGATCAAAACAGCATAGGGATAATGTGACTCTGATGTTTAAGATGTGAAAGGGCTTCTTTATTTCCTGAAATCTCTTTGCTTCAAAGCAGATTCATTCATCCTATCAGCCTAATCAAATTATTATCAAATATCTGGAGTACCCTTAGAGTTAGGCCTATGTATCACTTAAATTTTGGAAGAGTATGTTCTCCCTACTTACACTAAGAGTAGAGTCACAGATAAAGGTAGATTTTTTGAATTTAATTTATTTATTTATTTAGTTAGTTAGTTAGTTTTTGGGTGGTACTGGGGTTCCTGGAAGCCCTTCTACCTCCGGGCTACACTCCCAGACCTATTTTTACGTTTTTTATTTGGAAACAGGGTCTCCTAAGCCAGCGCGCGCTCGGCTGGCTTTGAACCTGCGCGATCCTCCTGTCTCTGCCTCCCAAGCGCGGGGATTACAAGCGTGCGCCACCACGCCCAGCTTTTTTGAATTTTAAAGCTAACAACTAATCCTTTTATAAAATTCTTTACTGGTGCATTGTAGTTATACATCTTACCAGGGTAAATGATGGTAGGGGCATACATACACAGTAACAGCTCATCTTAACATTAGTAAATGTGCTTCTACCACTTGAGTTGTAAAGTCAGTTAACCAGTAAAGTACTCACCGAATACAATCTGAATGTCTGGCCCCATACTACACTGCCAATATTACCATTACCAATTTCTTTGCTTGGTCTGAATAAGAAGAAAATGTTTTTGGTCTTGAAGGGCCAGGAAAAGACGTAACTTAAACTTAAAAGAAGAACTGCCCGGCGTCCTCCCGTGTGCAGGTGTTCTAACCCCGGCCACCCGTTGTCAGTGCCCCAGAGAGGGGCGGCCACCACCGTTGGTCAGTCGATCTGTGCCTGGCGCACACACACCTCTCCAGCTTCTTCCGCTCTCTACTTTGCATGGTAGCACCCCAGCATTTGAGAGGCTGAGACGGGACACACATACACAAAACCCCTGCTCATCTTTAATATATAAATTTTTCTTCTTTGGATAATTTCCTAACATCTCTTACACATGATTTTGCCTTGTAATAACAAGCCATTTAGAAATCACAAAAAATTATCTTGCCATCTATTCACCCCTGGATACCCAAATGGAACAAAACAAAAAAAAATCAATTTAAAAAATCTAGAATAAGCCAGGCGCGTGGTACACGCATGAAATCCTAGCATTCCGAGGATCATGGTTTGTGGACAGCCTCAGCTACTTAGTGAGGTCCTCTGCAACTTAGTGAGACCCTGTTTCAAAATAAGGAATAAAAAAATAGGCCCGGGGGTGTAGCTCGGAGGTTGAATGCCCCTGGGTTCCATTCCCAGACCCACCAAAAAAAAAAAAATCTAGAATAGCTGGGCATGGTGGTGGCACAAACCAGTAATTCCAGTACTTGGGAGGCCGAGTAAGGAGGATCGCAGACTCACGACCAGCCTCAGCTACTTAGGCCCTCTGCAATATAGTGAGACCCTGTACGAATAAAAAATAGGGATGGGGGTGGAGCTCAGAGGTAGAATGCCCCAGGGTTCAATCTCCATTACCAGAAAAAAAAAAAAAAAAACCTAGAATAGTCAACCAAGTATTCAAATCAAACAGGAAAGCTCTGGATTCTAGATATATTCATTTCAAATAATACTTAAGAAATTCATAAATAATTTCACTTTGAAGTGATTGTATGCCTCAAAATTATAAAATGTGGGGAGAGTTAATGCCATTTTATCATTATTGCCAGAAGTGGTTACTTTAAAAAATTGTCTCACAAAGGTCAACATTTTATTGGGTCTTCCAGAATCAATTATTCACAATGAGAAATGGACATCAGTTAAATAAACTTACAATAAGAATAGAGCAAGTCAATATAGTTATAAACTTTTGCTGTCCTCGGGACCTGAGTTCTAGTGCAGGCTTTGCAGATATTTCCCTAAATCTGAATTTCCTCCTATCTAAACTAAGGGCAAATGTACAAGAATGTCTAAGGTCCTGCCAGTGTTAAAGTTCTATGCTCTTTCAGAAATATTGTTAAAATTGTACGTGTCTCCTCATTCATGCCTTTTAAACTACAACCAGTACATAGATAACACAATTAAAAAATTATAGCAAACTATAATTAGAAAATTAAGTTTGCTTATAGACTCCCAAATTCCTCTCAGAAAGCCCATATACAGCCAGGTGTGGTGGTGCAAGTCTCAGTCTCAGCAACTTAATGAGACACTGTTTCAAAATTTAAAAGGGGGAAAAGATCTGAGGGGTATATCTCACAGGTAGAATGTCCTTGAGTTCAATCCTCAGTACTATACACACACACACACACACACACACACACACACACACACAAGCAAAAGACAATCAGTGTTTTGTATTCTTTAAAAAGAAAACACAAAAAAGGCATGTACCTGAAAATTCCCTGTAGGACACAATTTCTTTCTAATGGTTGCACAGAATTCCACTGTACACTGCTATGTGGTCTGCAAGTTTTACTACTGCAAATGATATAGCAAACAAGTGTGTCTGAACATAAGTACAAGGAGGCCCAAGAGTGTGGACTATTTATTTTGATAGATATTGCCAAATTGCCTTCCAAAAAGACCAACATATGCTTTCAATATGATTCTCAATTGAACATCTATCCTCTTGGTATGCTATACATTCAGGATAGCTAGAAATAGTAAGTCAAAACAAGAAAAAGAATGGGTACAAACAAACCTGTAAGTAGAAGAACCAATTAAATTTAGACTTAAGACAAACTAGCTGGGTGTGGTGGTGCACGCTTGTAATCCTAGTACGTGGGAGGCTGAGACAGGAGGATCCCAGGTTTGTGGCCAGCCTCAGCTACTTAAGTGTGGCCCTCTGCAACTTAGAGAGCCCTTGTTTCAAAATAAAGAATAAAAAATAGGGCTGGCAGCCGGGCATGGTGGCACACGCTTGTAATCCCAGCATTGAGGAAGCTGAAACCAGAGGATCGCGGTTTGCAGACAACCTCAGCTACTTAGTGAGACCCTCTGCAACTCAGTGAGACCCGGTTTCAAAAATAAAGATTAAAAAATAGGGCAGGGGGTGTAGCTCTGAGGTCAAATGCCCCTGGGTTCCATCCCCAGACCGAAAAAAAAAAGGGTGGGGGGGGGGCTGGGGATGTAGTTATAAAAAAAATAATAAAAGCCGGCCATGGTGGCGCATGCTTGTAATCCCCGGGCTTGGGAGGCGGAGACAGAAGGATTGCACAGGTTCAAAGCCAGGCTGGCTTAGGAGACCCTGTTTCCAAGTTAAAAAACCCATAAAAATAGGTCTGGGAGCGTAGCCTGGAGGTAGAAGGGTTTCCGGGAACCCCACTACCAACAAAAACAAAAACAAAAAAAGTAAAAATAAAAATAAAAAACAGAAAAGTCTTCTAAGAATGAAGTGGACAAACTCTACCAAAAATATAGCAGATATATGGTACTTGTCTGATGCTTGTTTACAAGATTTAAGTGCTGATGTTTCCTTTTGGTACTTGTAAAAGAACCGAAGAAATCCAGTTTTGTCTTAGATCAGAATGTGCATATAGTAAGGTGTATGCGAAGCTGGGGCTATACTTCAGTGGTGCTGTGCTTGCCTAGCATGTGTGAGGCCCTGGGTTCAATCCCCAGCACTTAGAAAAAAAAAGTATGGATAAATTCCTCCACATATAATCTGTCCACTCTCTTCCAGGGATGGTTATTAATATAAAGTTAAGTAAACTTAGTTTCTCATCTTTGTTATTGGCAAAGGAGTCCTGTTAATTCAGCTGTTTACCCCCAACTAAAGGGATAGCACATGATTCCAGAGGTAATAAATGTGTTAATAAAGCATATAGGAAGCAAGTCTTGAAGCAATTTTAGTTTTTTAATTAAATAAGGGTACAGTGTCAGCATGCAGTAGATACCCAATAAATAACTGTTAAGTTCATTCACAGCATCCACTTTGAAAATTATCATGTTAGTTTTATAAGAAATATTTGCAAAGGACCATGTAAATACCAAGCAACTCTAGGAGTGTGTGGGGGAATAGGAACATATGAGTTCTTAAAAATAAATATATTTTACTTTCCTTTAACACGCTATTATAGTTATTAAGAAAGGCATGGTGGCTCATCCCTGTAATTCCAGTACTTGGGAGGCTGAGACGGGGATCACAGGTTCAAAGATAGCCTCAGCAACTATAGGAGGCTCTCAGCAACCTAGAGAAACCCTGTTTCAAAGCAAAAAATAAAAAATACTAGGGGTATAGCTCAGATATAGAATGCCCCTGGGTTTAATCCCCAATACCACAATAAATAAATAAACTGCACAGCATGAAAATTTTTAAATATTTTGTCCCTGCTGGGCATGGTGGCACACGCTTGTAATCCCAGCATTTGGTGGTGAGGTCCTTTGCAACTCTGTGAGACCCTGTTTCAAAATAAAGAATAAAAAACGGGCTGGGGGTGTAGCTCAGAGGTAGAATGCCCCTGGGTTCTATTTCTAGTAATAAAAAAAAAATGTTCTTAACACTGAAATGTGAAAAAATGCATATTTTAGAATCAGAGAACCATAGTACATCTAATACCTGTTTTCAGCAGAAGCTCCCTCTAATTTTATAAGTGGGAAAATACAGTTTGTGAACTGGGAAAATACAGTTTGTGAACATTCACTGTAAGACTACCCCCAAATTTTATTCTCACTCAAATACATCCACACTTTACTCTTCAAAAAATAGCCCCCCCTTTTTTTATCAGTGATTATAAAATTACAAGCTTCATAATTTTAGGTATTAATATGGAAGCACTCAGAATCAAGGCGAACCTTAAATACACCTACCCATAAAACTAACCAAGCCCAAGTCCTATGATGAGGGCCAGAAATATCTTCTCAAAAAGAGGTTTGTCAGCCATGCACAGTGGTGCAGACCTATAATCCCAGTATCCAGGAGGATCGAAGGTTGGAGACCAGCATCAGCAATGCAGTGAGGCTCTCAGCAACTTAGCAAGCCTCTCGGTAACTCAGCAGACCCCGTTACCAAAAAAGAAGTAAAAAGGCGTGGCGGCGCATACTTGTAATACCAGTGCTTGGGAGGCTGAGACAGGAGGATCACAGGTTCGTGGCCAGCCTTAGCTACTTAGTGAGGCCCTCCACAACTCAGTGAGAGCCTGTTTCAAAATAAAGAATAAAAAAAAATAGGGCTGGGAGTGTAGCTCAGAGGTAAATACCCCTGGTTTCAACACTCAGTACCACAAATAAATAAAATAGGGCTGAGGGTGTAGCCTGAGGTAGAAGGCTCTTGGGTTTCATCCCTAATACCAAAAAAAAAAAAAAAAAAAAAAAAAAAAAGGTTTATCTTCTAGCCTTTGCTGTGACTAACAACACATTGCTGTCGGGGCTCAACTGCAGATGCTGGCCTCACAGATGCAGGCATCAACGAGGCATCAATGGGAAAGGTGAAGAAGTTGCATTAATAAGGCACAAAGTCAAATAATAGTTACTTAGCAAGGGTTCTGACCATGAAATTATCAAACAACTGTAAAGGAGATCCCCATACTCTCCCACTAATAATCTCTTACCTGCAGATGTATGATACTGGTAGACCAAGATTGGCTGTACCTGAAAAAAAAAAAAAAAAAGCTTTCTAGATGCTGGCAAGTTCTACCTAATAGAGTTCAATCTCTCCTTTAGCAGGCTAAATTCCACAATATTCATGAACAGATAAAACTTTTAGGTTAAGTGCTTTCAAACAAAAATTTTAAACTAAAGAAAAACAAATATCCCAATCACACAAAAAATAGGCAAGCCTCAAACCAAGATGAATAATTACCTCCTTCAAAACCACTACTGTTTCCAAGACACACAAGAATCTGTTTCCCAGACTTGAGATTGGTCCTAAGTGGCAACGGATCAAGGAGAGAAAAACAAATGCCTACTTGAAACAAATCCAAGAATCAAATCCAAAGACATTCAGTTTAACACTGTGTTTGCTCCTATAGTCAAGAACAAACTAGAGCAGTGTCGCAGGGGGTTGCTAAGTTAAACTCAAACTACTATGACATAACAGAAAAGAGGTCATGATTGGCTGCAGGTGGTCTGCTAAACAAAGTGCCTATTTATTGGTTTACTGACCATTGTTGCCAGAAAAGTTTATCCAATCAGATCATGTAATACAAATACTTTCCAAAATTAAGTAGTTTCAAAACTAATGTCCAGAGCCAGGAGTGGTGGCTTATGCCTATAATCCCAGTACTTGGAAGGCTAATACAGGAGGATCACAAGTTCGAGGATAGCCTCAGCAAGTGTTGAGACTCTTATCAACCTGGCAAGACCTGTTTCCAAATAATAAAATCGGGTTGGGGGTGTAGCTCAGAGGTAGAATGGCCCTGGGTTCAATTCCTAGTACCACACAGACCCCTGATGTCCAATGTTCTTCAACCCAATCACTTCTATAGATAAATTACATCTAAAAATGGTGCCGGGCGTGGTGGTGCACTCCTGTAATCCCAGCACTTGGGAGGCTGAGACAGGAGGATCGCACAGGTTCGAAGCCAGCCTCAGCTACTGAGTGAGGCTCTCAGCAACTTAGTGAGACCCTGTTTCCAAATAGAGTATAAAAATAGGTCTGAGAGTATAGCTAGGAGGTAGAAAAGCCCCTGGGTTTCACCCCCAGTGTCACAAAATAAATAACTTTCACAACTAATATTTAGCTCATTCAAAAAGGCCAGGTGTGGTGACTCAACTCTGCAATCCCAGCACTTGGGAGGCTGAGACAGGAGGATCCCAAATATGAGAGCAGCCTCGGCAACACTGTGAGACCCTGTTTCCTGGGAACAGAACCCAGGCGATTTTACCTTTAACCTACCCTGCAGCCTTTTTTCTTTTTCTTTTTTTCCTTTTTGAAATGGTCTCGCTAAGACTCATTCTGAACATGCTATCCTCCTGTCTCAGCCTCCCAAGTACTAACTGGGATTACAAGCATGTGACACTGTGCCCAGCAACAATTTTTATACACTGTAAATTTTACTTTTTAGTGTACAGTTCTGTAGTTTTTTTTAATGGTACTGGGGACTGAACCCAGGGATATTCTACCTCTAGGCTACATCCTCAGCTCTTTTACCTGACACCAATCATCTCTGACAACATTAGGTTGCTGAGAGCCCTGCTATGATGCTGAGCCTGTACTCCAACCTTCAGCTCCTCAAGTACTGGGATTACAGGTATGCACCACCACACTTGGCTCAGTTTTGTGAATCTGACAAATATCTACAGACATCATCGCCACCACAAAAAAGATATGAAATAATTTTGGGATGAATTTTAAGACAACCATAGCCGGGCATGGTGGCGCACACTTGTAATCCCCGCACTTGGGAGGCAGAGACAGGAGGATGGTGCAGGTTCGAAGCCAGCCGCTCTGGCTTAAGAGACCCTGTTTCCAAAATAAAAAAGTATGAAAATAGGTCTGGGAGTATAGCCCAGAGGTAGAAGGGTTTCCAGGAACCCCAGTACCACCAAAAAAAAAAAAAAAAAAAGAAGGACAACCATAAATAAGGCATGCTCTCTACCAAGTCAAAAGCAGACAAAACCGGATCTAAAAATTTAAACAAGGATTTACTGAAAACGGAGGAATAATGATCTCTCTCTTCTTCATTTTTTTTTTTTTTTTTTTTTTTTTTGCGGGTCTTGTGGTAGAACCCAGGGGCATTCAACCTCCGAGCTACACCCCCTGCCCTATTTTTTTATTCTTTATTTTGAAACAGGGTCTCACTGAGTTGAAAAGGGCCTAAGTAGCTGAGACTGTCCATGATTTGGTCTCAGCCTCCTGAATGCTGGGATTACAAGCATGTGCCACCGGCATGATCACATGATCTCTCTTCTTATGATCTTGCCTTCTAACCAATCCAAACCATCTTACAATCTCCCCATTTCTGCTTATCTCCTCTGTACTGTAAACCAACTTCCTGCTACTAACCATCTCTTGGTGGCTACCCTACTGACACTGAAATTTGACAAGTCCAAAACAAAAGCCGCTTTTTCTCCTGAAACCTGACTATTCCTAGTAATCCTACCATTTATTTATCCAGGTGTTCAAACTAGAAACCTAGGAGACAGCCTTAAGTCGCCACTCCCTAGCACAATCACCATTTTTGTCAATATTACCTCAGAAATATGCCCCAAACTCATCTGTTTCTCTCTGTCCCCTCAACCAACAACCAGCCTAGTCCATTAATACACTGCAGTGCTGCTTTAGCTGCAATGCTTTCCTTTTCCATTTCTGCAGTGTTTTTTTTTTTTTTTTTTTTTGCTATGGTATTTTTCAGTCTGTCTCCTCTACTCTGTATCTTCCCCATCATCTTCGTAAACATCTAATCTCTTCAAACAGAATTAAATGCTTCCTCCTCACTCTCAGTGTGTAGATCTCTTGCTATTGTAATTATTTTTCTTTCCCACTAGACTGAGAATCCCTGGAGGGCATTTGCTGTATTAACCTTAGTAAGCCGGGTGTCTAGGCAGGGCCCAGAAGATAGTAGATGCTTAATAAACTCTGCGTGCGCGTGTGCGCACATGTGGATGTGTGTGTGTTTTACTGTGAATGGAACCTAGGGGCATTCTACCTCTGAGCTATTCCCCCACACGTATTTTTTATTTTGAAACAGGGTCTAATTAAGTTGCAGAGGGTCTCATTAAGTAGCTGAGGCAGCCTGTGAACTGCAATCCTCCTATTTTAGCCTCCTGAATGCTGGGATTATAAGAGTGTGCCACCATGCCTGTCTAGGGGCATGAGGGACAGTCTTTTCTATGACAGGAAAACATATCTGGTAAGTCCATTCCCTTCCTATAGTCAAGGTATTATTAAAAAAAAAAAAAAAAGAGGTGGGCATGGTGGCGCATGCTTGTTAATTCCAGCAGTTGGGAGGCTGAGACAGGAGGATCACAGGTTCACTGCCAGCCTCAGCTACTTAGTGAGGACATTTTGCAACTTAGTGAGATCCTGTTTCAAAATAAAGAATAAAAATAGGGCTGGGTATAGCTCAGAGGTAGAATGCCCCTGCATTCCATCTCCAGTGCTGACCAAAAAAAAAAAAGTAATATCTCACATTTACTGAGGACTTGCCATGTGTTAGGTGTTATTTTAAGCATTTTGCATGTGTTTAAAACTCTTTTAATCATCATAATAACCTCATGAGGAAAATATCTGTATTTTATAAACAAGTCTGAGATACAGAAAAGTTTTTAAATAACTTGCCTGAGATCATACAGCTAGCAAACATACTGTGTTGTAGCAATCAAAGATCACCTGAACCAGGAGTGGTGCCACATGCTTGTAATCCCAGCACTTGGGAGGCTGAGACAGGAGGATCGTGGTTTGCATTTAGCTTCAGCTACTTAGTGAGGCCCTCCACAACTTAGTGAGACCCTGTTTCAAAATAAAAAATAAAAAATAGGGCTGGGGATGTAGCTTGGAAGTAGAATGCAGAGGTCCATGCAGAGGTCCTGGGGACAGGACTGAGAGGGAGAGGGAAATCACTTGGTAAGACTGAAATCTTAGCAAAGGGAAGTAAAATCCTTGAGGCCATTTAATCTGGATCATGATATATTCACTCATTCCTTTCGTATGTGTGTGGTACTGGAAGTTTTTGAGTTTAAGAAAGTACTAACCAGTTCTCAATTATCCACACTAAGAAGGTAAAAAGTGACATAAATAATTCAAAGCAGAGAATAAAAAGAAATCCTCAATAATTTACCTTTGAATGCACTGTCATTTTTCCTAAAGATTTATATAAAAATTATCTTTTGGCTGAACTAATAATTACATAGCCTGGACACATATTAAAGACATCATGGAAGTAAATTCAAGATAAAACAGGAAACCAACATGAGATTTGGTTTTTTTTTTGTTTTTTTTTTGTTTTTTTTTTTGTTTTTTTTGGTGGTACTGGGTGTGGAACCCAGGGGCTTTTCTACCTCTGGGCTACACTCCCAGACCTATTTTATACTTTATTTGGAAACAGGGTCTCACTAAGTTGCTGAGAGCCTCACTCTGTAGCCGAGGCTGGCTTCAAACCTGTGCGATCCTCCTATCTCAGCCTCCCAAGCGCTGGGATTGCAAGCGTGCGCCACCATGCCCACATAATGAGATAAATTTTGATGGATAATTTGCATGAGGATAACTTAAATCTATTATATAATAATTCCTTTTGACCTCACAGCATCTTCTTGTGGCTCAGGCCTAGCCATAAAATTCTTTCAAATGAAAATCTCTATTTGTCACTTAGAAATAAAAGATGAGAACAAGTGAATTACCAGTGGTGAATCCATCTAGGTCCATGAGGCCACTAGAGAAGGTGAGTACTTTTCACCCACAGATCCAGAGGTATATTATGCCTATGGAGCTAGAAGTGGGTACCAGCCTAACCACAGGCAACTTATTTCATAAAACCAAGCTACTATTATCTTTGTCTAAACCCTTTGATTTTATAAAAGAAATCAAGATTCAGAAAAATGTCTATCAGACTATATAGTAAAAATCATTTATTGGGAAGTTTATTATTTAATAATTCACATATAAATAAATAACCCTTCTCCTATATTTCTTTGTTTCTGGTACTGGGGACTCAACCCAAAGGAATTCTACCACAGAGGAATTCTGCTTCTGAGTTCCTCCCCCACCCCTATTTTATTTTTTATTTTGAGGCAGGATTTCACTAAGTTGCTGAGAGTCTTGCTAAATTGCTAAAGCTGGCGTTGGACCTGAGATCCTTCTGTCTCAGCCTACCAGGTACTGGGATTACAGGTGTGTGCCACCACAGCCAGCTATAAAAAGTAACTTTAATAAATCCGGACTGCTTAAAGTTAGGCCATATCTACACATCTACTTTATCTTATAGTTCCATACTGCACAACATAAGGTGTACTAAATTAAAAGCAGTCACTGGGATATACCCTGAGCCCCATACCTGCCTTTCCACTACTTAACAACATAAACTCTCCTCTCCAGTTAGCTGACTCTAACCTGTTTGTCGGCTCACTCATCCCACGATATGCCTTTCTCAAAGTTGTCACACCACCCTGAAAGCCAGGATTCTACCTCTTATCTGAATACTTCCCTTCCAGATCCAGGTCAAATCCTACCTTGCCACCCCACTTTATTCTGAATTCTTCTCATACTTACTGTCACTTTCTTGGCAGTTGATAAGTGTTACTTAAAACTCATGAACTGACAAACATGGCATCGCCAGAATTGTACTTCTCTATATATGTCTTGCATTACTCCCAAGTTCTTTTTTGATAGAGATGAAACCTAGGAATACATACTTTTTTTCTGTGTATGGTACTGCAGATTGAACCCAGGTGGCATTCTACCTATGAGCTACACCCTCAGTCCTATTTTATTCTGTTTTTACTAAAACAGAATATTCTGGGGTTTTTTTTTTTTTTTTTCTGCTTAGTTGCTAAGTGCCTCACTAAGTTGCAGAGGTCCTCACTAAGTTGTACGTGCTGGCCATGAACCTGTGATCCTTCTATCTCAGCCTCCCAAGTACTAGGATTATAGGCATGTGTCACCATGCCCAGCTACAAATGTTTTTTGGGTTTATGTTTTTGTTTTGCAGTACTGGGGATGGAACCCCAGGGGCATTCTACCTTTAAGCTACACTCCAAGCCCTATTTTTCATTCTTCATTTGAAACAGGGTCTCACTAAGTTGCAGAGGGCCTCGCTAAGTAGATGAGGCCATCTGCGAACTGCCATCCTCCTGACTCAGGCTCCCAAATGCTGGGATTACAAGCATGAGCCACCAGACCTGGCTAGAAATAAGTACTTTAAAAAAAATGTGTCAGATGACAAAAACAGTTGCTATACAAATATAATTGATATTTTTCATTTATTAAAATGTCCTTTAATCTGGGCGTGGTGACACATACTTGTAATCCCAGTATTTGAGAGGGAGAGAGCAGAGGATCACAGTTCGCAGACAGCCTCAGCTACTTAGTGAGACTCTCTTTCAAAAAATAAAAAGACTAAGAAATAGGGCTGGGGATGTAGCTCGGAGGTACAATGCCTCTGAGTTCCATCCCCAGTACCGTTTAAAAAAAAAAAACAGTCCTTGCCGGGCGTGGTGGCGCACGCTTGTAATCCCCACGCTTGGGAGGCAGAGACAGGAGGATCGCGCAGGTTCAAAGCTAGCCCCGCGCGCTGGCTTAGGAGACCCTGTTTCCAAATAAAAATGCAAAAATAGGTCTGGGAGTGTAGCCCGGAGGTAGAAGGGCTTCCAGGAACCCCAGTACCACCAAAAAAAAAAACAGTCCTTGATTGACTGTGCATGCAGCTCAGTGGCAGAGTACTACTTGTCTAGCATGTATTGGATCCTGGATTCAATATCCAGTATACCAAGAAATTAAAAACAAAACAAACAAAAATGAACTTAATCTTTTCAACAGTAAAACAACTTAAGAAACAATTAGGAAAAAATTTAACACTGCACATTCTTTAACACAGTCATTCCACTGCAGGAACCAATCCTAAGGAATCAAATCAATCTAACCAGTATATAAAGATCTATGTACAAAGATGTGCATGACAGCATGATTTAGGAACAAAAACCAGAAAAGAAAGACATAAACAATAGAGAATTGGCAAAATAAAATACATTGTACCCATGTTATACATATGTATGCAGTTATTTGGAGAGATTATTTTTCCTGAGTTTTTAAATCAAGTTTTAAAACATTATAATCAGCTAGGCGTGGTGCCACAGACTTGTAATCCCAGCATTTGGGAGGCTGAGACAGGATAGCGGTTCACAGTCAGCCTCAGCTGCTTAGTGAGGCCCATTACAACTCAGTGAGTCCATGTTTCAAAATAAAGAATATAAAATAGGACTGGGGTGTAGCTTGGAGGTAGAATGCCCCTGGGCTCCATCTCCAGTACTGCAACACACACACACACACACACACACACACACACACACACACACACACATTCAATCCAGTTTTTGTAAAGACATACTTTCAATACAGATATATAATACATGCACATATACATTTAGAGAAATGTTCAATAAGATAATGAGATTCAGAAAATGTTAACTATAGTAAACTCTGTGTGGTGGAATTTTTAATCTCTTTTTTACCTTTTTCTTTACACTATATATATATTTTTTTTTTGGTGGTACTGGGAATAGAACCCTTCTACCTACAGGCTACACTCCCACACCTATTTTATATTTTATTTGGAAACAGGGTCTCTTAAGCCAGCGAGGCTGGCTTTGAACCTGTGTGATCCTCCTGTCTCTGCCTACCAAGCGCGGGGATTACAAGCATGAGCCACCACACCCAGCTTCTTTACACTTTTTAATTTTTTTCATAAATTATTTTATAATCAAAAAAAGTCAGCCGGGCGTGGTGGCACACACTTGTAATCCCAGCATTTGGGAGGCTGAGACTGGAGGATCAGGGTTCATGGACAGCCTCAGCTACTTAGTAAGGCGCTCTGCAACTCAGTGAGACCTGGTTTCAAAATAAATAAAAGCCGGGCATGGTGGCGCACGCTTGTAATCTCCACGCTTGGGAGGCTGAGACAGAAGGATCGCACACGTTTGAAGCCAGCCTCAGCTACTTAGTGAGGCTCTCAGCAACTTAGTGAGACCCTGTTTCCAAATAAAGTATAAAATAGGTCTGGAAGTATAGCCCGGAGGTAGAAAACCTCTGGGTTCCACCCCCAGTCCCACCAAAAAAATAAAGAAAGAATAAAATAAAATAAAGAATAAAAAAAATAGGGCAGGGGATGTAGCTTGGAGGTCAAATGCCTCTGGGTTCTATCCCCAGACCCCCAAAAGAAAAAAAAAAAAAAAAAAGAAAAGAAAAGAAAAGCAAATACTTTTACCCTGAAAAAATACAGTGTATATTTTTAAATTACATGCAACTCCTTTTAATGTTTTGTGTACAGTGCATTACTCCCACTTACTACAATCACAGTCATAAAGAGTAATAATCCCAGCCTGGTACAGTAGCACACACTTATTATCTCAGTACTTGAGAGACTAAGACAGGAGGATCACAGGTTTGAAGTCAGCTTCAGCAACTTAGGAGACCCTGTTTCAAAACAAAATATAAAACAGGACTAGGGGTGTAGTCTAGGATGTCCCTGGGTTCCATCCCCAACAAGAATCAAAGCTGATATGCAACTAAATTACCTGCTACCTTAATACTGCTTTTTCTTTTCTTTTCTTTCTTTTTTTTTTTTTTTTTTTTTTTTGGTGGTACTGGGGGGTCCTGGAAGCCCTTCTACTTCTGGGCTACACTCCCAGACCTATTTTTACATTTTTTTTTTTGGAAACAGGGTCTCCTAAGCCAGCGTGTGCAGCTGGCTTCGAACCTACAAGATCCTCCTGTCTCTGCCTCCCAAGCGCGGGGATTAAAAGCGTGCGCCACCACGCCCGACTTAATACTGCTTTTTCAACTCAGAAATTTCTGAAACAGCAGTCATGGTGGTACACACCTGCAATTCCAGTACTTGGAAGGCTGAGACAAAAGGATTACAGGTTCAAAGCCAGCCTCCACAACTTAGCAAGGCTCTAGAAACTTAGTGAGATCCTGTTTCCAAATAAATAATTTAGGGCTGAGGGTGTAACTCAAAGGTAGAATACTCCTGGATTCAATACCCAGGACTACAAAAAAATTAAAATTAAAAAAAAATCTGAAATAATTTACAATAGCTTTCACTGAAGGAAGTTTCTCGCCCATGCAGATAGATGTTTCCATGAGTGGCGAAACTATGGATGGCAATGATCAAGTCAAGTTATATTCCGAAGGTCAACCATCACCAGCACCCACTGTAAACCACCAAGGTGGAGGGGAACGACCACTGCTTTGGCACCCCTGGTCAACGGATTAGAGTACTGGGGTGCGCCCTGAGCAACATATTACTCCAGTATCCTTGTGTGGACAGGATGGCAACTTCATATCTTAGCAAAAAGAATTTTTTGGAACTTCTGCATTTACCAGATACCAACTTCTGAATTCTTCTCTCTGCACTCCTATCCCTCTACCAAAAGGAAGGAAAGAGCCAAGACATGAAAATCAAAAAATACAAAAACCCTGAGTGAGGATTTAGCTGGGTATACTGGAAAAATAGAAAGTAAGACAGCATAGCCTGAACATGGTAACCAAAGAAAACACTGTACTGCACAGGAAACAAGCAAGGACCATATCACATATGACTTGATAGGCATAATAAAGTGTGCATATTGTCATTTTCATCATCTTGTTACTTTCGTGGTGAATATATATACATATATATTTTTGTTTGTTTGCTTGTGATACTGGGGTTCCTGGAAACCCTTCTACCTCCGGGCTACACTCCCAGATCTATTTTTACATTTTTTTAATTTGGAAACAGGGTCTCTTAGGCCAGCAAGGCTGGCTACGAACTTGCATGATCTTCCTGTCTCTGCCTCCCATGTGTGGGGATTACAAGCGTGTGCCACCATGCCCAGCTTCATGGTGAATATTTTTATATAAATGAACTTGTTTAGTTTTCTTTTCTTTTTTCTTTCTTTCTTTCTTTTTTTTTCTTTCTTTTTTTTTTTTTTTGTGTGTGTGTTACTGGGGATGGAACCCAGGGGCCTTTCACCTCCGGGCTACACTCCCAAACCTATTTTATATTTTATTTGGAAACAGGGTCTCCTAAGCCAGCTCAGGCTGACTTTGAACCTGTGCGATCCTCCTGTCTCAGCCTCCCAAGCTCAGGGATTACATGCATGCGCCACCATGTCCAGCTGAACTTGTTTAGTTTTTAATGTATAAAAATAAGTTTCTAGGAGCCAAGCATAGTGGTGCACACTTGTATTCCCAGCACCTGGGAGGCTGCGACAGGAGGATCGCACAGGTTCAAAGTCAGCCTCAGCTACTTAGTGAGGCTCTCAGCAACTTAGTGAGCCCCTGTTTCCAAATAAATTATAAAATAGGGCTGGAGTGTAGCCCGGAAGTAGAAAGCCCCTGGGCTCCACTCCGCAGTAACACACACACACACACACACACACACACACACACACACACGTTACTAGATCTGTATTTCAAACCTCATCTCCTCTTTAAACTCCGTGTGAAAGATCCAACTGCCTGCTTGCTAGAGGGGGTCTCTCCTAAATGTTAACACATCCAAAGCCAAATACACTTTTTTCCCCACACAAGGTTCATTCTGACTGTTTCATATCTGTGGACAGACAAGCATTTATCCAAGTTTGACATCTCAGGATATCTTTAATTCCTTACCTTCTGTCCACCCCCACTGAATACAGGCTCCACAGGTCCTCAAATCTCCAACCTACTCTTTCTTTTCCAGTCCCACTGCCACTATCCCAGTTCACATTAGCACCAATTCTTGTTCAGATTACTGGAATAGGCTAACTAGTTTCCACACCTCCAGTTCCTTCTCTATCAAATTTATCCCATATGATGTCACTTAGACACTTTAAAGACCATCAATAAGCAGATGATATACAAATTACCTCAAGCTCATTTCATTTGAAGCTCTCCTCCTATATCTGCCTACTTAACATATTTATACTTAGCTTCATTCACATCTCAAATCTAAAACTGAACTCTTGATTTCTGATCTTCCCTCCAAATCCCACACCTACTTCTCCTCTCTATCTCCCACTCCCATCTCAGTAAATGACACCTCTATCTATCCAGTTGTTTGAGCCAGAAACCTGGGAGTCATTCTTGACACCTTCCTTTCCATCAACCCCCACATTCAATCAATAATTAATTCTTTCTTTAACATATTCCTCAAATACATCCACTTCTCTCCATCTCCTCTACCACTGAGTCCCACCTGCAAATATTCTTATTTAAGTGGTATAGGTGCAGGCCAGGCATCAGGAGTTTTAAAAGCTCCCCAGGTTGGAGTGTGGTGGTGCATGCCTGTAGTCCCACCTCTTGGGAGGCTGAGACAGGAGGATCGCAGGTTCATGGCTAGCCTCAGCAACTTAGTGAGGCCCTCCACAACTTAGTGAGACCTGGTTTCAAAATAAAAAATTAAAAATTGGGCTGGGGTGTGGCTTGGAAGTAGAATGTGCCCCTGAGTTCCATCCCCCCTATCACCAAAAAAAGAAAAAAATAAATAAAAAGGACTGGGGATGTAAGTCAGTGGCAGAATGCCCCTGGGTTCAATACACAGTGCCAAAAATATAAAAATTAAAAATTAAATAAAAATATGAAAGGTTTTCAGGTGATTCAAATATTACAGGATCTGGATTTAACTACTCTATAGAATCTGCTCTACAGGATCCAGGCTTTCTTTTGTTATGTTTGTGCATGGTATTGGGAATTGGATCCAGTATCATTAACACACCCAAGACCTTAATGTTTATCAATGTTATCTAATGCCATCTTTCATATCTCTCCAGTTGCCTTCTATAGGACCTTCAGAGCATTTCCCTCAACCCAGGTCTCAATCAAAGTTCACACACTGCTTTTCTGATTTTCATTCTTTGAACTACAAAGGTCCTTCCCATTCCTTTTCTTTTCTATCTATGTGATGCTGGGAACCAAACCCAAGGGCATTGTACCCCCAGCTACATCCCTAGACCTTTTTATTTTTTTGAAACAGACTCACTAAATTGCTAAGGCTGGTTCTGAACCTGCAATCCTTCTGTCTCGGTCTTCCAAGTACTGGGATTACAGGAGTGTGCCATCATGTCCGGCTTCTTATTTTGAAATAAGAATCTAAGACAGGGTAGGACACAGGATACACTGAAGTGTAAGGAAACTTATTACCTGATCTGATAATAACTAAGTCCTTAAGAAAATTTGGATGAAAGTTCAGAACTACAAAATGAGCCAATACTATGCTCTTCAACTGTCAGAAAAAAAAAATTAGTTCTTCAAGCAAATAATACTATTTTAATCATAAAGCATAAAGACCACCATTACTAGTAGGTTTGCACTGGCCTTTGGTCAAACTCAATACAAATACACTGGAATGATGAATCACCAGCCTTTCCTCCTGTACCTTTTCCAGAAAGGTCGAGCCATCCAAGTGCAATTTTTAGAGTAATTTCCCCCAACTATAAGAGTTAAAATATATTTAATCTTCCAGGCATGGTGGTATGTTCTTCTAAGTCCCAGCTACTTCCAAAGGCTGTGATAGGATTGAGTCCAGGAGTTCAAGGCCAGCTTGGGCAACAAGGGGGGTCATCTCAAAAGATAAGATATGACACTGAGGAGATAGAAAGGAAATAGGCAGATAGGGAAAAGGCCTCAATAGAAAAAAAAACTTAATTTCCTGAGGGGTGAGGGGCCAAGGTTCAGAGATAAGAAGGGCCAAAGCTTCACAAAGCCATCTGTTTACTAATCAACAAACCCAGGAACCATCACCTGAGCAAGTCTGACACTCCTACTGAATGAAAGGAGACTCTTCAAAGGACTTGCAAATACCCTATGCAAATTCTGAGAGCTGCTTCCCAGAATTCCCAGGATCCCAAACACAACACAACCAACAGAGGAACCTCAGACAGGCCACAAAATTGGGTTTCTCCCTCTCCAGTACCCCCTCCCCTTTGGGGAGCTTCTCTCTTCTTCTTCTTCTTCTTCTTCTTCTTCTTCTTCTTCTTCTTCTTCTTCTTCTTCTTCTTCTTCCTTCTCTCTCTCTCTCTCTCTCTCTCTCTCTCTCTCTCTCTCTCTCTCTCTCAGGTCGCGTTAGCCTTGAGAGAAGGTGGAGTGCAACTGAGGGCACGTGGCTTGGGCAACACTCGGGTAGTGACCTAAAGGCCTCTGCTGGACATCAAGGCTGACCAGGGCCCCTAGGGGTGACCTGCACTTTTCTGGCAGATCGCGTGGACCCTGGGAGAAAGTAGTTTGCAACTGAGACGGCACGGCACTTGGCTCGGGCGACACTTGGCTAGTGACCTGAAGGCAGCTACTGGACACCAGAGCCCCGACAGCCCCTTTGGGGTGTTCGGCCACTTTTCTGTACCATTACTGATAATGGCCTAGGAAGATTTGAGAAAGCTATGATTATTAATATATTTAAAAAACTGGGTGAGGGGCAAATCTGTGCAAGGACTTGGTTTCTGCCTAAAAGCAGGCAACTATTCCAATGTAAATTAACCTAGCAAAAAGCAATTAACAAGTCAATAGGAGAGGAGAACTAGGTCTTAGGAGGGGTCCACCTTCATGAAAGGAGACACTTTGCCACACCTTGGTAGGGGAGGTACCTTACAGGGACATTCACTACATCAGAATTACGTAAACAAGATGGAGGTCATGGGTATAAGGAGTCCAGTCCACGTGCTGTATCTGGGGAGTGGTGAGTTGGCCCGGGCCACCCTCCCCCCTCATGCCATTTTGGCATGGGGCTGTAACTATTTTCTGTATTTCTATTTTCTGTATTTCTATCTTTTTAATAAACTTCTTTAAATCTTCAGCAACTGTCCAAGCTATGCATATTTATTATTAGCTTAGGACAAGAACCCGCGGTTTTTCTGTTTTTGGTCGTTTGGGGTTTTGTTATGGGTTGGAGGAAAGTGTGTCCCGGTACCCTCACAGAGGTTCCCGGGGAACAGTTTCCTCACAACCATATTCTCCCAAACCATAACATTTTCCCTATTACTTTCTGGCAGATCGTGTGGACTCTGGAAGAAAGCAGCTTGCAATTGAAGGCATTATTCGGCTTAGGGTACTCTCAAGTATTATCCTGAAGGCAGCTGCTGGACTCCAGAGTTCCAACAGCCCCTTTGGGGTGCTCAGCCACTTCGCCGAGTTTCTTCTCACGAAACTCCGTTTCATCTTTGATGAAACTCCGGGTTTCTTCTCAAGAACCTGCCCCCCATTTCATCTTGGGGTCTCAGAAGAAACCCCCCGTTTCAACAACAGGGCCAAGCATGGTGGCATACGCTTGTAATCCCAGCACTTGGGAGGCTGAGACAGGAGGATTGCACAGGTTTGAAGCCAGCCTCAGCTACTTAGTGAGACCCTGTTTCCAAATAAAATATAAAATAGGTCTGGGAGTATATCCCGGAGATAGAAAGCCCCTGGGTTCCATCCCCAGTATCACCAAAAAAAAAAAAAGATAAGATACGTAGATAGATTTTTTCAACTGCCTGAAAAATGTTAATTATAGTGCATTTCTACATGAATGAATGCTATAAGCTTTATTAAAATAATTTATCCTAAGATTATCATCTACTTGAAAAAATATCTGACTGAAAATCTTTTTTGTGTGTGTGATACTGGGGATGGAACCCAGGGGCACTGGACCTCTGAGCTACACCCCCAGCCCTAAGTTTTATTCTTTGGAAACCAGGTCTCACTGAGTTGCAGAGGGCCTCACAAAGTAGCTGAAGCTGTCCCTGAACCACAATCCCCCGGTCTCTGCCTCCCAAATGGTGGGATTACAAGCGTGTGCCACCATGCCTGGCTGAAAATCTTAAACTCTTGTTGGAAACTGCTAACTCCTACAAATGTCTTTTTTTTTTTTTTGCAGGTCTGGGGATGGAACCCAGGGGCATTCGAACTCTGAACTACAGCCCCTGCCCTATTTTTTATTCTTTATTTTGAGATAGGGTCTCACTAAGTTGCGGAGGGCCTCACTAAGTAGCTGAGGCTGTCCGCGAACCGAGATCCTCCAGTCTCAGCCTCCAGAATGCTGGGATTATAAGCGTGTGCCACCACGCCCGGCTCTTAGGAATGTATTTCTGTTCAACTAGAAATGTGAAACTTTTTGTACTCTTTTAAAATAATCCACTTATTTTATCATGTTACATGATAAGTGACTTCGCTAGCAATCCAATAAAATTACACCATGAAATACTTGTTGCACTTCAAATACAGACCTTTGTTTCTGCGCCCACATGCTCTCTTAAATTGTGGTTCTCAGAGTGTTCCACAGATCTCTGAGGGTCCCCTTCAAAGGGTTTGTGAAGTCAAAAGTAATCCCATAATAATACTAAAAAACTGTTTGCTTTTTTATTGTGTTATTGGCTCTGAAGGTATGACAGCAACAATGGGAAAAGCTGCTGGTGGTTTATCCTAAACCAAGGTAAAGGCTTCAAACTGCACTAGAGTACTGTCTTATGCCACCATGACAGATGATTTAAAAAAAAAAAAAAAAGGCAATTGCATAAGGGATATTCTTTCTTTTTCTTTCTTTTTTTTTTTTGTGTGTGTGTCTGGTGCTGGGGCTTGAGCTCAGGGCCAGGCGCATTCTACCACCAAGCTACACCCCCTGCCCCACTTTTTATTCTTTATTTTGAAATAGGGTCTAAGTTGCAGAGGGCCTCACTACGTAACTGAGGCTGGCTGGCCGAAATCGCAGACCCCCTATCTCAGCCTCCCAAGTACTGGGATTACAAGTATTCACCAACCACACCCAGCTCTCTTTCTATTTTTAATACTGGGATTAATCCCGGGGCATTCTTTTTTTTTTAAACAGGGTCTCACTAAGTTGCTAAGAGTCTCACATAAGTCGCTGAGACTTGCTTCAAATCTGTAATCCTCTGTTTCAGCCTCCCAAGTACTAGGATTAAAGCATGAACCACCATGCTCAGCTATATGAAGAATGTTCTTGATGAAGCAATAAAATTATTTTATTAAATCTGAACCTCAGGGTATAGGTCTTTTAAATACTCTGTAATGAAATTTATGCATAAAGCCCTTCACAGAATACTCAAACACAATGGTTTCCAGGAAAAGCACTTGTGAGTAAGTTGTGAACTCAGCTACTTTTTTCATGGAACACTACTTTTTCTTGGAACTAAGGACAAACTGGTTATTCAGACATGAATATTTAGCAGACATTTCCTTGAAAATGGAGTCTGCCACATTAAGAAAAACAAATGACAGTATTTGTTGCCAACAATAAAGCTCTTAAGCTTTTAACGAAAAAATTTACAATTCTGGAAAACTTGTAGCTGCTTGACAGCTTCCCAAAACTGACAGACATTTCTCATAGAATGGGTGGTGATATTAACTATGATATTATCTAACATGCGGTTTTGTGTGTTTGTTTGTTTGTTTGTTTTGGTGGTACTGGGGTTCCTGGAAACCCTTCTACCTCCGGGTTACACTCCCAGACCTATTTTATATATATATATATATATATATATATATATATATATATATATATATATATATTTTTTTTTTTTTTTTTTTTTTTTTTTTTGGAAACAGGGTCTCTTAAGCCAGCGCGGCTGGCTTTGAACCAGCGCAATCCTCCTGTCTCCACCTCCAAAGCACTGGGATTACAAACGTGCGCCACCACGCCCGGCTGTTAATATGCGGTTTTAAAACACTGCATCATGCCGGGCGTGGTGGCTCACGCTTGTAATCCGCGCTTGGGAGGCAGAGACAAGAGGATCGCGCAGGTTCGAAGCCAGCCGCGCGCGCTGGCTTAGGAGACCCTGTTTCCAAATGTAAATGTAAAAATAGGTCTGGGAGTGTAGCCCGGAGGTAGAAGGGCTTCCAGGAACCCCAGTACCACCAAAAAAAAAAAAAAAAAAAACTGCATCATGAAATGTTTATAAAAATCTGGAAGATCTGCTCAATGCAATAATCTACTAGTTCCCAAATAACCAATACCTGATATTATAAAATCATGTATGGGTAAAAGATTCATTCAGCCATGTGCCTATAATCCCAGCTACTCTAGAGGCTGAGATGGTAGGATTATTTGAGTCCTGGAGTCTCGGGCTGGTCTGGGCAACATAGTGATACCCTATTTCTTAAATAAATAAATGAACCACTCAAATATAAGACAGACCTATGGGTTTCACCGTCACAGTAACATCAATATAAATCCAGATACCATACTGCAATGTAACTTACAAGAAACATTCATCAAGTTTTGATATAATATCAAAGAATGAGCACAATTGTCTGAAAAAGCTTTAAAATACTTCCCATCTTCCAATTATCCTTTGAGAAGTCATATTTTCTTCATTTTTTTACATACCCCTGAGGCCATATTTTTTCATATACTTCAATCAAAACAATCCATCACATCAAATTGAACATTGAAGCAAATATGAGAATCCATTAAGCTGGGTATTTGCAAAAAATCTAAAAAATGCCACTGTTTTCAATAATTTTAAAGTTATTTTTCATAAAAATATGTTAATGAAGCCAGGAGTGGTGGCGCACGCTTGTAATCCCCGTGCTTGGGAGGCAGAGACAGGAGGATGGCGCTGGCTTAGGAGAACCTGTTTCCAAATTTTTAAGAAAATGTAAAAATAGGTCTGGGAGTGTAGCCCGAAGGTAGAAGGGCTTCCAGGAATCCCAGTACCACAAAAAAATATATATATGTTAATGAAGTGAGTTTACTATTACAAATAATAAATATTTTTTAAAATGTTTTCCATTATAATTTCTAACGTGGCAAATATAACAGATTATAACCCACAAAAGAAAGTCCTTTTAGGGTACTCAATTTTTAAAAATGTATAGCATCCTAAGTGCTGGCATTGTGGCGTACACCTGTAATTCCAGTTCTTGGGAGGCTGAGACAAGAGAATCACAGGTGGGAAGCCAGCCCCAGCAATTTACCAAGGCCCTTAGCAACTTAGTAAGACCCTATTGCAAAATAAAAATAAAATAGTACTGGGGGTTTAGCTTGGAGGTAGAATGCCCCTGGGTTCCATCCCCACAACACAACCCCCCCCAAAAAAAAACACCTAAAACCAACATGCTTAAAATGCACTCATCTAAGAAAATGTGCCTCTTAAGTGAATTCATACCCAAAATATTCATTTGTACCGAATCTTCCCTTACTCATCCACAACTGTAGTTGAACCTGGGGCAGATAGCTGGCCCAGGGGAAATCAAGCCTTACCCTGACCAAATCAGATCTCCCTTAGGAACCTGAATTAAGCCTCGTGGAGACTAAGGTTTATTTATAGGAGAGCAGAAGAGTCTATAGCTCTGAATGCTGAAATATCTGGAACTGTTTTCAGTCTAGTTCTAAGTCTAGTTCAGTTTCTCCTTGTATTCTACAACTTCAACTCCCTTTTGATAAATCTCTTTGTATGGCCTAGTTTAAATTGGTTCCATTTCCTTTTTTTGTGTATGTGGTCCTAGGGATTGAACTCAGGTGCATTATACATTTAAGCTATCCTCTCCAGCCCTATTTTATTTTTCATTCTGAGACAGCATCTCTCTAAATTACAGAGGGCCTCACAGTTTCTGAGGCTGAGAACCTGTGATCTTCCTGTCTTAGCCTCCCAAGTACATCACTAGGCCCAGCTTCTATTTCCTTATGATCAAGAAAGTTTTAACATCATAAACCTAAAATGCCTTTATCAAAACTATTTTATTTGATGTCCTTGTTCAAGACCCAAATATAACATGATGCCTTTCCATTTGAAGATCATATCCTTATATGAAAATGAAAATCATTCCAAAGAAACTAAAAACTGAACAAAAATTGTACACTCATTCTGAATAAGTAGTCACTTGCTAAATAAGGCTAACTTTTTTTTTCTTTTGGAGGCCGTTACATATCATGTGAGTATGTTTAGACAGAAAATGGCTTCATTAATATGTACCAATCTTGTAATCCCAGCATTCGGGAGGCTGAGACCGGAGGATCGTGGTTCATGGACAGCCTCAGCTACTTAGGTCCTCTGCAACTCAGGGAGACACGGTTTCAAAATAAAGAATAAAAAATAGGGCAGGGGGTGTAGCTCAGAGATCGAATGCCCCTGGATTCCATCCCCAGATCCACACACACACACAAAAAAAGTACCAATCTGAGCCAGGCTTGGGGGTACACACTTGTAATTCCAGTACTTGGGAAGCTGCGACAGGAGGATCGCAGGTTCAGCGTCAGCCTTAGAAACTTAATGAGACCCTATTTCTTTTTCTTTCTTTTTATTTATTAATTTATTTATTTTTGCAGCACTGGGGAAGAAACTCAGGTATATTCTACCTCTGAGCAAAACCCCCAGCCATATTTTTTATTCTTTATTTTAAAACAGGGTCTCACTGAGTTGCAGAGGGCCTCACTAAGTAGCTGAGGATGTCCATGAACTGCGATCCTCTGGTCTCAGCCTCCCAAATGCTGGGATTACAAGAGTACACCACCACGCCCGGCTCAGCGAGCCCCTATTTCCAAATAAAAAGTAAAATAGCCCTAGGTTCAATCCTCAGTACCTCAAAAAAAAAAAAAAGGTACCAATCTTACTTGGGAGGCTGAGACAGGAGGATCGCAGGATCACAGCCAGCCTCAGCTACTTAGTGAGGTCCTTTGCAATTCAGTGAGACCTTGTGTCAAAATAAATAATAAAAAATAGGGCAGGGGTGTGTAGCTTGGAGGTAGAATGCCCCTGGGTTCAACCCCAGTACTGTGAGAGAAAAAAAAATCCCAATCTGACAGGGATTTTCAGGAAGCTTGATGAACAGAAAAAGGAAAAGATACTGAGTCTTGCTCTACCAGATAAGAATTATTACAAAGTTCTGATAAATTAAGGCAGCCGAGTATAGGCAAACAGACCAATGGTACAGAACAGAGAAATAAAGATATAAATTCTCACATATATGAAATATAATTGACATTATAAAGCAGGTGCATAGGTACAGGAAGTTGCAGCAGCACACACCTATAATCCCAGTGCTTCGGAGGCTGAGACAGAAGGATCACAGGTTAAAAGCCAGCCTCAGCAATTTAGCAAGACCCTGTTTAAAAAAATGAAATAAAATAAACCCCCCATATCCACAGCAGCATTACTCATATTAGCCAAAATGTGGAAATAGCCCAAGTGTTTACCAACAGATGAATGGATAGACAAAGTGTTGTATATACATACAATGGAATGGAATATTATTCAACCTTAAAAAGGAAGAAATTTTGGCACATGATACAACATGGCAGAATTTTTAGGATACTATGCTAAGTAAAACAAGTCAGAAAAAAATTCTGTATGAATCCACTTATATAAAACTCTTAGTCAAATTTCTAGAGAAAGAAATTCTCTAGAAATGGGTATAGCATTTCATATTACAAAATGAGAAAGTTCTAAACCAGGCCTGGTGACACATACCTATAATCCTAGTACTTAAGAGGCTGAGACAAGAGGATCACAGGTTCAAGGCCAGCTTCAGCAACTTAGTAGGACCCTATTTCAAAACAAAAAATAAAATAGGGATAGACATGTAGCTTTGAGGTAGAATGTCTCTAGGCTCATTCAACCTTCCAGTACCAAAAGAGAAATTAAAAAAAGAGAAAATTCTGGAGATTTGTGGCACAACAATGTGGATATATTTAATATTGAACAGTATACTTAAAATGGTTTAGATGAAGCTGGGTATGGCGGAGCACACTTGTAATCCCAGTACTTGGGAGGCTGAGACAGGAGGATCACAGTTTCGAGGGCATCCTCGGCAAAGTCTTGAGACTCTCATCAACCTAGCAAGACCATGTTTCAAAATAAAAATAAAATAGGACTGGGAGCCAGGCATGGTGGTGCACACTTGTAATTCCAGTATTTAGGAGGCTGAGACAGGATGATCACGGTTCATGGACAGTCTCAGCTACTACTTAGTGAGGCCCCCTGAAGCTCAGTGAGACCCTTTTCAAAATAAAGAATAAAAAACAGGGTTGGGGGGTATAGCTCGGAGGTAGAATGCCCCTGGGTCCATTCCCGATACCTAAAAAAAAAAAAAAAAAAAAAAAAGCCAGGCATCGTGGCACATGCTTGTAATCCCCAGGCTTGTGAGACAGAGACAGGAGGATCACGCAGGTTCAAGGCCAGTCTCGCTGGCTTAAGAGACCCTGTTTCCAAATAAAAATATAAAATAGGTCTGGGAGTATAGCCCAGAGGTAGAAGGGTTCCATCCCCAGTACCACCAAAAATAAATAAATAAAAATTGGACTTGGGTTGTAGCTTAAAGACAGAGAATATACCCCTAGGTTCAATCCCCAGTACCAAAAGAAAAGTTTAAGATGAAAATTTTAATGTTATGCTTTTAATTTTTTTAATGTTTATTTAATTTTTAAATGTTTATTTTTTAATGTTTTTATTCAATTTTTTAAATGTTTAATTATTATATATTTTTATTATTTATTTTTTATTTTTATTATTTATTATATTAAAATGTTTATTATTATCCATAATAAAAATTGTAAGGTGGGTGTCATGGCTCCTGCCTGTAATCCCAGGACTCGAGAGGCTGACAGGAGTATTGCAGGTTCAAGGCCAGCCTCAACAATTTAGCAAGCTCCTGCCTCTAAATAAAAATTAAGCCGGGCGTGGTGGGCACGAGCTTGGGAGGCGGAGACAGGAGGATCGCACTGGTTCGAAGCCAGCCTCGCTGGCTTAAGAGACCCTGTTTCCACATAAAAAAGTTAAAAGACAGGTCTGGGAGTGTAGCCCGTGGGAGTGTAGCCCGGAGGTAGAAGGGCTTCCAGGAACCCCAGTACCACCAATAAATAAATAAATAAATAAATAAATAAATATTAAAAAGGGCTGGTACTTCAGAGATAGAATGCCCCTGGTTCAATCACCAGTACCAAATAATAAATAAATACCCATTAGCAGGAAATGGATAAATAGTAATACAATATATTCATACAATAAAATACTATAGAGCAACTGAAATAGATTCAAGTTACATATCAACCTAAGTAAATCTCAAAAACCACATTAAGCACAAATATTAAAGAATAGATTATATAGTACATATTTGATGATAGCAAAGGTGGAAAATAATAAACATCGATTCAGGAAAGGTATTACCTCTAAGGAGGGAAGGAAGAAGAAAATAGGAGTATACCAAGGGTTTGCTTTTTCTATAATGTTAGAAAACAACTCCAAGCACTTCTCTGATGCAGCTGGTGCCACAGCAGAAAGACATATACCAACAGCATCTTAATAAGAAACATCCACAGCCAGGCATGGTGGTGCAGGTCTGTAACCCCAGTACTTGGGAGGCTGAGACAGAGGACCACAGGTTCAAGCCAGCCTCAATAATTTGGCCAGCCCCTCTGCAATTTAGTGAGACTCTATTTCGAAATAAAAAATAAAATAGAGCTGGTACAATGCCTTTGGGCAGCTGGGCATGGTGGCGCAAGCTTGAAATCCCAGCATTCGGGAGTTGAATTCCCAGACAGCCTCAGCTACTTAGTGAGGCCCTTTGCAACTCAGTGAGACCCTATTTCAAGAAAAAAAAAAAAAAGACTAAAAATAGGGCTAGGAGTGTAGCTTGGAGAAACAATGCCCCTGGATTCCATCCCTGATACCACAAAAAAAAAAAAAAGAGAGAGAGAGAGAGAGAGAGAGAGAGAGAAAGAAAAAAAACACCCAAGGCCAGGCATGGTGGCACATGCTTGCAATCTCAGTACTTAGGAAGCTGAGATTGGAGGATCTCAGGTTCCAGGCCAGCCTCAGCAACTTAGTGAGACTGTGTTTCAAAAAAAAATTTTTAATAAAATTAAAAAAGGCTTGGGGGAGGGGTGTAGCTTGGAGGTAGAATGCCCCTGGATTGAACCTCCAGTACCACAAACAAGAAAGAAAGAAAAGAAACATCCAGCTATGAGTGGTGGCGCACACCTGTTATGTCAGTATCTGGAAGGCTGAGACAGGAGGTTTGAGGCCAGCCTCAGTAATTTAGTGAGTCCCTCAGCAACTTAGACCCTGATTCAAAATAAAAATAAAATAGGGCTAGGGTTATAGCTTGGAGGCAGAATGCCCCTGGGTTCCATCCTTAGCACCAAAAGAAAAGAGGAATCTAGTAGATCTTAATAACAAATGTGTCAGCAGAGCCTTCCACAGTGATTTGGGCATGCTAGAAAACAAACACAAGAAACACGTGTGCTTCCCAAAATCCACAACCAGAATATGGAGCAGGTGTTATTATGCAACGAGGCTGAAGAAAAATAACCATGCAAATATGACAGGATGGTAATAAGAAATTGAAAAATGAATTTCAGATAAGTATCAGAATACTGCTATTGTCTGGTTTGTGTCCCCTGAGTCAGTAAGATTACTCAAAATACCAGTATGTAAACTGGATATGGTGGCACAAGCCTATAATCCCAGTACTTGGGAGGCTGAGAGGAGGATCGCAAGTTGCAGACAGCCTTAGCAACTTAACAAGACCCAGTTTTTCAAAATAAAAAAATAAATAGAGCTGGGGGTATAGTTCAGAGATATAATGCTCCTGGGTTCAATCCCCAGACACCAAAACAAAACACAAACAATATGCATGGGAAAAGTCTAATAAAACATTCCCCATCCCCGACTAGAAATTACACCATCCCCTGAACCAGCTTTAAAATGCAGTTCTATTATACGTTTCATTTGTATTAACCTTCATTAGTATGGTGGATTTTCAGAAAACACTGTAGATACACTGACATTTCTCCTTAGTCTACAGTACATGACAGAAATTCACAGGATTCAGCACTGTTCTAGACTTTAAGACAACTGGATATCAGAGTTCATGGCCTTGCTGAAGTTTTTTCCTTAATTAGGAACAATTTGTCTTCCTCTTTTATGATGAAAATCTAATGATAATAAAAAATATGCCATTAAAGCATAATCTTACATAACACTCCAACTGTATATAGAAATGTGTATAAATGAGAAAAAGGGAAGGAAAAACACGACTTGTGCATATACACACAAAGATGTTTTTATATAACAATAAAAATGCCACACTGGGTATGGTGATGCACACCTGTGATTCCAGTATTTGGAACACTGAGACATGAGGATTGCAGGTTCAACCAGCCTCAGGCCAGGCCTGGTGGGACATGCCTGTAATCCCAGTACTTGAGAGGCTGAGACAAGAGGACCTCAGGTTGCAGACCAGTCTCAGCAGTTTAGCAAGGCCCTCAGTAACTTAGCAATACTGTTTCTAAATAATATATAAAAATACATTGACTGTACATATGTGAATATATCAAAGTCAATCTCAGAAGTCTGTATTGGAAAGGGGGGAAATGGGGAGGTGGGGGAGGGCCAAGTGCTATGTGCATGTATGTCATTGTCAACATGATTTACGTTATGTGAGACTATTATGTACCAATAAAAGCACATTATAAAAACTAAACAAATAAATATAGCAACACACACACACACACAAACAAAAAAAAAGCAGCGTCAGTAATTCAGTGAGATTCTCAGCAACCAAGTGAAATCCTGTTTCAAAACAAAAAAAAAGGGTTGGGGCAGGATAGCAGCTTGGAGATAGAATGCCTCTTTTGGTGTAACACACTAACACACACACACACACACACACACACACACACACACACACACACACGCCACATCACCAACAAGGCTTATGAACACAATTTCAATTTCTAAATATCATTCTGTGTACTTTTTATCTCAGAAAAAAACAAGGTTGATGACAAGAGAAAAAAAATCCACCAGTCTTCTATATATAGCTAAACTTTTATCAAGGTGGGGTGGGGATCAATATACTACCTGTCTTTCACAAAGAATATTCAACAAAGTACAGTGACACACTCTCATAATCCAAGTATTCCCAGATATTCAGAATACTGAGGCAGGAGGATCAGTTTGAGGCCAGCCTCAGCAACATACTGAGACCCAGTCTCAAAACAAAAATAAAAACCAAGGGCTAAGGATGTAGCTCAGTGGTAGAGCACCTCAACGTTCAATCCCGAGTACAAAAAAGAAGGGGAAAGGGGGAGCAGGAGGGGAAGGTAGTGGCAGCTATGAGGGTTTTTTGGTGGACTAGGGATGGAAATTAGGGGCAATCTGAGACACGCTCAACACTATTTTATTTTTTATTTTGAAACAGGGCTTCACTAAGTTACTAAGAGCTTCACTAAACTGCTGAGGCCAGCCTGGAACATGTGTTCTTCCTATCTCAGCCTCCCAAGTAATGGGATTACAAGAATGCACTATCATACCTGGCTTAGAAGCTGAGTTCTAAGATCTAGAATCCAGCAATTCTAGTTGCATAGAAGTCAAACATTAGGCCCACTGGGTTAATGGGTTAAAATAAAAGGCACCTTTAGTTTTTAGAATTTGGTTCCATAAGGGAGATGAACAACCTAATTTACTGAAAGGCAAGATATATAAAGGTAAAGTGAGGGTTCCACATCTGGGACAGGAAAAATACAAAGTGAGCCAGGAACTTCTTGTGCCAGAAAGCAAGAAAGCACTCATACGCCAAGTTAAAGTGCTCCCACAAGCCAAATACAGAACATCTCATGCATCACAAAGACTGTCAGTAACTGCTGGTAAAACACAATAAATTGAAATCCATGAGTTCATGATGATACTAAAGGAGATTAAACAAAAATTCATTTACCACCATTAAAGATAACTACTATAAATCAGACGTGGTAGTGCATGCCTATAATCCCAGTACTTGGGAGGCTGAGATAGAAGGGTCGCAGGTTAAAATCTAACCTTAGAAACTTAGTGAGGCTCTTGGCAACATAGCAAGACCCTACTTACAAAGAAGAAATAAAATCAGGCTGGGGTGTAACTAAAGGTAGAATGCCCCTGGGTTCAACCTCCAGTACTGCAAAAAAAGAAAACAAAAGAAAGAAAGAAAAAGAAAAGAATGTCTCAACTTCAAAGCTGGGCATGACATGATAGTGCACACTTGTAATCCCAGTACTTGGGAGGCTGAGACAGGAGGATTACAGGTTTAGGAACAGCCTCAGCAACTTAATGAGACCCTTCAAGACTTAGTAAAACCCTGTTTCAAAATAAAAGAATAAAATAGGGCTGGGGGTGTAGTTCAGAGGTAGAATGCCCTTGAGTTCATCCCCAGTACCACACAAAAAGAAGTGTCTCAACTTTTTAAATAGAAATTTTAATTTATTCTTAATGATGAGGAAAATCTTTACAGAAAATTGAAAACTAATCAATACAGAAAGTATGATAGAATTGGAAAATCAACATTTTGTAACAATCTGATTCAGGCAAGGATCTTCATCATTAGGTAAAAAATTTCTAGAAAACTGCAATAGTATGGTGCCAGCCCGCTCTACAGATTACTAAGGAGAATACAATACAATACAGCTTTACAATACAGCTGGTATTTACAATACAGCTGGTATTATCACCTAAAACAAATGAGCAAGCAAAATCAACATCATTCCTAGAGGGCTATGGCATTATGTTCCTCCTCATATGATACGATGTAGAACAGAGAAACACCTATGAAGTATTCTTACCAAAACTATTTAATCAGAATCTCTCAAGCCTTTAGGTCTTAATATCAGTTATAGGTAATGCAGTGATAGAGGAAAAATTAAATGAAACGGTGAGAGAACAACCAGAAAATACCAGAAGTATTAGATTCTACAACACAAGTGGTCTGGTCTCTTCAAAAAGATCCAATGTTAGCTGGGTACAGTTGCACACATTTTTTATCCCAGTACTTGGGAGGCTGAGACAGAAGGATCACAGGTTCGTGGTCAGCCCCAGCAATTAATTGAGGCCCTCTGCAACTTAGTGAGATCTTGTTTCAAAAAAAAAATAAAAAATATAATAAAAAATAAGCCAGGCGTGGTGGCACATGCTTGTAATCCCAGCATTCAGGAGGCTGAGACCAGAGGATGGCGGTTTGCGGACAGCCTCAGCTACTTAGTGAGGCCCTCTGCAACTCAGTGAGACCCTGTTTCAAAATAAAGAATAAAAAATAGGTCAGGAGGTATGGCTCAGAGGTCGAATGCCCCTGGGTTCCATCCCCATACACACACAAAAATAAATAAATAAATAAATAAATAAATAAACAAAAATAAGTTAGATAGGGGTGCAGCTCAGAGGTAGAATGCCCCTGGGTTCAATCCCCAGTACCAAAAAAAAAAAAAAAAAACCCGCTGTTGTGGGTCATGGTGGCTTACACCTGTAAATGTACTGGGGATGCTGAGCCTCAGCAACTTAGCAAGACCCTGTCTCAAAATATAAAATTAAAAGGAAAGCCAGGCATGGAGGCACACACTTGTAATTTCAGTACTTGGGAGGCTGAGATAGGAGAATCACGGTTCGCAGTCTCCTAAGCACTGGGATTCCAGGTATGCATCACCATGCCCAGCTCAGGAGACTCTCTTTTTTTTTTTTTTTTTTTTTTGGTACTGAAGATGTAACCCAGGGGCATTCCACCTCTGAGCTACACCCCTAGCCCTATATTTTATTCTTTATTTTGAAACAGGGTCTCATTAAGTTGCAAAGGACCTAAGTAGCTGAGGCTGTCCGTGAACTGTGATCTTCCTGCCTCAGCCTCCCATGCTGGGATTACAAGCGTGCGCCACCACGCCCAGCTTCAGGAGACATTTAAAAGAGTGCTAATTCCAAAATTCCACCTGAGACAATAAGCACTCAGTAAAGCAATATTTTTTTTTTCAAACTGGGGATGGAACCCAGGGGCATTCTACCTCTGAGTGACACCTCCATCCCTAATATTTTATTCTTTTTTTTTTATGGTGGTACTGGGGTACCTGGAAACCCTTCTACCTCCGGCCTACACTCCCAGACCTATTTTATACTTTTATTTGGAAACAGGGTCTCTGAAGCCAGCTGACTTTGAACCTACGTGATCCTCCTGCCTCCGCCTCCCAAGCACGGGGATTACAAGTGTGCACCACCACACTCGGCCTTATTTTATTCTTTATTTTTGAAACAGGGTCTCACTGAGTTGCAAGGGGCCTCACTAAGTAGCTGAGGCTGCCCAGGAACTGCGATCCTCTGGCCTCTGCCTCCGAAATGCTGGGATTACAAGTGCGCACCACCATGCCCAGCCCAACAATTTCAAACCGAGTTAACTTTTCAATTTCTTAACAGAACAAAAATTCATTTGTATAAACAATCTCAAGTCAAATCAAAAGGAGATCACAAAAAAAATCATATAAAGGTTTACAGGGCTTAACATAGATAAATTGACATTTAAGAGGTAAAAGAGGCTGTGCACGGTAGCACATACTTGTAATCCCAGTACTTGGGAGGCTGAGACAGGAGGATTGCAGGTTCAAAGCTAGCCTTAGCTACTTAGTGAGGCCCACTACAACTTAGTGAGACCCTGTGTCAAAACAAAGAATAAAAAATTAGGGTTGGGGATATAGTTTGGAGGCAGAATGCCCCTGAATTCAATCTCTAGTTCCACACACACACAAAAAAAGTTAAATGAGTATAAGCCTTATATGCCTTCCTTGCACTGTCATGGATGTGCTGGCATGGGGCTTTATTCTCTGGCATTATTCATCAGCCCAACAATATCCTCCACCACCCCCTGATCTGCAAAACAGTGACTATATTTGTCCAAAATTCTTTTGTGCAATGAAGCTTAAGAAGCTACATAATAAAATTTGATACCTTAAATTTCAGGTGTGGTGGTGCACACCTATAATCCTAATATTTGGGAGGCAGAGATGGGAGGCTCGCAGATTCCAGGCCAGCTGGCAGCAATTTAGCAATGCCATCAGCAATTTAGCAAGACATTGTTTCAAAATAAAAAAATAAAAAGGGCTGGGGGTGTAGCTTGCAGGTTGAATGTCCCTGAATTCAATCTCAAGTACAAAAAAAAAAAGATTAAAAATTCTGATAACATAAACTGGGCGTGGTGGTGCATACTTGTAACCCCAGCGCTTGGGAGGCTGAGACAGGAGGATTGCACAGGTTGAAGCCAGCCTTTGCAACTCAGTGAGACACTGTTTCAAACAATAAGCAATAGAGCTGGGCTTGGTGGCACATGCACCCTTGTAATCCCAGTGCTTGGGAGGCTGAGATAGGAGGATTGCGCAGCTTGGAAGCCAGCCTCAGGTACTTAGTGAGCCTCTCAGCAACTTAGTGTGACCCTGTTTCCAAATAAAATATAAAATAGGTCTGGGAGTATAGTCCAGAGGTAGAGGCCCTTGGATTTCATCCTCAGCACCACAAAATAAATAAATAAATAAACAAATAACACAAAAAATAAAGAATAAAAAATAGTGCTGGGGGTGTGGCTTGGAGGTAGAATGCCTCTGGGTTCCACCGCCAGTACTGCAAAAAAAATTCTGACAACAGTAATGGTAAGGAAACAGGCAGACTCACACTGTTGACGGAAATATATATTTCATTCAACCTCTAATATTACCTAACTTTGAACATGTAGACCCATTGATCTAGCACTTCCACTAGAAATTCAATCCAACAGACATCCAAATATTTTAAGCACCTACAAATAATTAATTGTAGCTACCTGGGAGGCTAAGACAGAACAATCACAGGTTTAGGGCAAGCCTCACCAATTTATCAAGACCTCAACAACTTACTGAGGCCCCGATTCAAAATAAAAATGAAAAGGGCTAGAGGTGTAGCTCTGAGGTAGAATGCACCTGGGTTCAATCCCCAATACAAAAAAAAAAAAAAAGAACTGTAGCACTGGAAACAACCTGAATGTCCAATAAGAGTTGGATGAATGATGGACCATGCCACCTTCCAATACCTGTCATCTTTCAAAAAGGAAACGATACTGTGTAAACTTTATGGAATGATCATCAAGATAAATTAAGTGAAAGAACAAAGATTTTTCTCTCTTATATTGTGTACCTTTTGAATTTTGTCTCATATGAATTTACCTGTATTACTCATTTTATTTTAGAGTGATTTATTTTTTATTTTATTTTTTGTTTTGGTGGTACTGGGGTTCCTGGAAACCCTTCTACCTCCAGGCTACACTCCCAGACCTATTTTTATACTTTTTTAAATTTGGAAACAGAGTCTCTTAAGCCAGCACTGCTGGCTTCGAACCTGCATGATCCTCCTGTCTCCGCCTCCCAAGCGCGGGGATTACAAGCGTGTGCCACCACGCCTGGCTTTAGAGTGATTTTTAAAGCTCTATCCCAATACAAATTAATTAACAATATTTATATTAATCCTAAAAGCATTTCATGCCTTTGTACAATCAAAATTTTAAAGGAAGCTTCAGTGAATTCAACTAGATAAAATAATTTCAGATAAGAAAAAAGCATCCGAGAAAAAAGAAGCCTTCTGAGAAGACATTTATTAACTCAATAGTTTGACTTCTTGATTTTACCAGAACCTTTTTCCAAGTCTGGACCACAGGCATCATGAAATATGTCCAACAACCAAACTATTATTATTTTGGTGGGGGTTATACTGGGGACTGAACCCAGGGGCATTCTACCTCTGAACTACATCCCCAGCCCTATTTTATTTTTATTTTGAAACAGGGTCTCACTATGTTGATTAGAGTCTCACTACTTGCTGAGGCTGTCCTGGAACTTGTGATCCTCCTGTCTCAGCCTCCCAAGTACTAAGATGACCAGCATGCGCCACCACACCCAGCTTCTAACTACCAAACTAGACACTATAAAGACTGTCCAGGCCAGGTGTGGTAGCACACACCTATAATCCCAGTTTTTGGCTGAGACATGACAATTAAGACCAGTTTCAGTAACTTAGCAAGAGGTTCAGCTTTACAAAACAGTGTTTCAAAACAAAAAATAAAAAAGGGCTAAGGGTTATAGCTTGGAGGTAACATGCCCCTGGGTTCAATCCCCAGTACCATAAAAAAAAAATTGCCCAAAAGGAGAAATCATCAAAGTACCAAATGGATACCCACTGCCCCAATCTTAAGTGTGCAACTGACACAAGAACTTATAACCTTCAGTCTTCACAAAAAAAAGAAAGAAAAAAAAAAAAGGTTTCCAGCTCTTTCCCAGCACACTGGATATTTGCACCCCAAATCCCTGTGCTACCTCTGTGTCATTTCTTGGCTACAACTGTAATATGACCACAGGAAGTAGCACAGAAGACAGCTGAACCATGTAAAGGCCCAGGTTAAAAGGGAAAGTAAAAGCCGGGTGTGGTGGCGCACACTTGTAATCCCAGCATTCAGGAGGCTGAGACAGGAGGGTCCGGGTTTGCAGCTAGCCTCAGCTAGTGAGGCCCTTTGCAACTCAGTGAGACTCTGTTTCAAAATAAAGAATAAAAACAGGGCTGGGGGTGGAGCTCGGAGGTAGAATGCCTGGGTTCCATCTCCAGTACCGCAAAGGGGGGGGGGGGGATATGTATGTGTGTGTGTATGTATGTATATATACATATATATTTATTTATTTTAAGGCCAGGAACATGAAGTCCTGGTTAAGAATGACAGCAAAAAAAAAAAAAAAAAAAAAAAACTTGAGAAAGAATACCCAAACAAGGACACAAAGGAAAGAGACTTAGAAAATAAAGGTCATGAATATGTCCCATCCCCATTTGTCCATCTGGGAGGCGAGGCTGGTGAGGATAACTGAAAAACACAAAAAAATGCCCTTCTTCTCTGTGCCCCCCCATAGTTTAGCTATTCATTTCAACACTATTCAACAAATCTTTGCTAGTTTATCTTTTCTGATAGCAGAGGCAGACACAGCCAAGTATTCAAGAGAGGAGCAACACAGAACACACTAAAGAACCAAGTATAATCTGTCAATTTAAACCCAAGCCCAAGTTCACTAGCATTTTATTGTACCTTACAGTTATTTATTTATTTTGCAGTATTAGGGATTGAACCCAGAGGCAGTCTACCTTCGAGCAACATCCCCAGCCCTATTTTATTTTTTATTTTGAAATAGGGTCTCACTAAGTTGCGGAGGACCTCATAAGCTGCTGAGGGTGGCCACGAACCTGCAATTTTCTTGTCTCAGCCTGCGCAAGTACTGTGATTACAAGGGTGTGCCACCACGCCTGGCTTGCAGTTCTTTCATTTAAAATTATTTGCCAAGGTAAAACACTGCTGTCATTACTTAAAATTAAAACCTAGCTCCGCACAGTGGCACATGCCTGTATCCCAGTACTTGGGAGGATGAGACAGGATGATCACAGGTTTGAGGCCAGTCTCAGTAATACCCTCAAGTGACTTATAGAGATCCTGTTTCAAAATAAAGGTCTGGGGATGTGGATCAAAGGTAGAATGCCCCTGGGTTTCTATCCCCAGTTTCAAATAAATATATAAATGAGCCAGGGGTGGTGGCACACGCTTGAAATCCCAACATTTGGGAGGCAGAGACCAGAGGATCATGGTTCTTCGACAGCCTCAGCTACTTAGCGAGGCCCTTTGCAACTCAGTGGGACCCTGTTTCATAAATTTAAAAAAAGATACTAAAAAATAGGGCTGGAGGTGTAGCTCAAAGGTATAATGCCCCTGGTTTCCATCCCAGTACTGCAAAAACAAAGAAACAACAACAAAAATGCAATATATATATATATATATATATATATATATATATCTTTATTGCAGAAATTATTTTCCTTTTTTTTTTTTGGAGGTACTGGGGATGGAACCCAGGGGCCTTCTACCTCCGGGCTACACTCCCAGACCTATTTTATATTTTATTTGGAAACAGGGTATCTTAAGGCAGCTGAGGCTGGCTTTGAACCTGTGCGATCCTCCTGTCTCAGCCTCCCAAGCGCGGGGATTACATGCGTGCGCCACCACGCCTGGCTTATTTTCCTTTATTTTCATGGGATGGTCACAGAGCATCAATATTGTATAGCTAAAATGGAAGCACTAAGGAATATCTTTTTTTTTAAAAAAAAAAAAAAAAAAGCAGATTTCAGGGCATGGTGGCGCACGCTTGTAATCCCAGCATTTGGGAGGCTTGAGACAGGAGGATCACAGTTGGAAGACAGCCTCAGCTACTTAGGCCCTTTGCAAACTCAGTGAGACCCTGTTTCAAAATAAAGAATAAAAAATAGAACTGGGGCTTGGAAGTAAGAATGCCCAGGGTTCCATCCCCACTACTGAAGAAAAGGAAAAAAAGGAGGCAGAGAGGTCACACCAAGTAGGACTGGTAGATGAGAATCCTGATGTCTTGATTCTTAGTCTGTGATTTAAGCCTTAAACTCTATGTGCTTTTTCCCCTTTTCTATCTAGTTCTGTGAAGATAATTAAGAATTTTACTAAGAGGAATTCCCCTCTTCGTTTTTCATGATCCTTAGTCCTCCTTAGCAAAGATAATCAAAATCCCCTGCCAGATTAAATGAGTTGGGACACCTACTCCTAAATTTAGGGGAAGTTTTTACTAAAAGTATTACATGATGATGGAAGTAGAGGAAAGGAAAAGTAATCCTAGAACTAGAAGTTGCAGTGGCAGTTTCAAAAGGGTCAGTGTGGGACACATTGGCTCTGGTTGGCATTGGTAGCCTGGGAGTCTCTAGGGCAACACCCGATGCAAACAGTGCTTTGTCCTTAAGTCTCTCACATAATTTAAATTCTCCCTCTCGGAGAGGAGCAACAAGCTCACTATTGGGCAGCAAGTATAGCCCACTGCCTGGGAAGAAGGCGGGCGCGTGGTCAAGAGGCTCTTTATTCCGCCAGGTCCCTGCAACACTGCGATGCGCATGCGCCCGGGGGGCAGCGACCAGGCACCCCGAGCGCGTTCACACTCGCGCATGCGCAATCGCCCGCCTCGCCGCAGGCGACAGCTCACTATTTGGCAAGGGGGATGGGGCTGGGAAATGATGGGGGGGTGGAGGCAGGGGGCGCGTTCGTGTCTCCTGAATATGCTTGGGATAGGGAGAAGGGGCGTTTGAGTTGGCTCTGGCATTCGCAGACCACATAACCCGGCTGTAGGAAATGGGGCAGAGAAGAATATAAGTGTGTGGTGGTGGGGACAGTGGGGGGGGCGGTCACCTCCTATAGGAGGCGCCCCCCCACCCCGACAGGACCACCCCCTCCCTCGACTCTCCTCCCCCCCACTCACCTGAGAGCGGCGGCGACAGCTGCTGGTCCCCGTCCCCCTGCGCTCGACTCATACTGTCCGCAACATCCGGGACCTGCGGGACCGCCGATACACAAATACACACACTCGGAGCGCGCACACACACACTCACACACCACACTCACACACACACCGACACACACCGGCCGGAGCGTCCTAGCGTCAGCACGTCGACGCAGCGAGCGCGTACCCGCCCGGCCCCACCCCGCGCGGCCTCCTCCCTCTCCCCTCCCCTTCCTCTCCTCCCCTCCCCCCTCGCCTGGGCTCTGCGGCCCCGCCTCCCTCCTCAGACTCCGCCTACATCCCCTGGTGCGCATGCGCCGGGCCACCCGGGTCCCGGGATCTGAAGAGAAGGCGGGGCCTGAGTAGAAAGAGGCGGGAACTCGGAGAGGGTCGCGTGTAGGATGCGGGAGGCTGTGCTGAGGTGCGAGGACCAAAGGGAGGCGTTCCGCCCGGCAGGGTGGACAGCTTAACAATAAAGGCATTTCACAGCAGGAATTTGTGTTTGCAAGCATCTTATGGATTACCAACGACTTCTACATGTATTCGTTTGGTTTTATTTTATCGAAACCAATCCTATCAGTGAAGGATTTTGTTTTGTTTTGTTTTGGACAATGCTAAGGTAATTTTTTTTTTTTTTTTTTTTTGTACTGGGACCCAGGGGCATTCTACCGAGCTACACCCAGCCCTATTTTTTATTCTTTATATTGAAATGGAGTCTCACTGAGTTGCAAAGGGCCTCACTTAGTAGCCAAGGCTGTCTGTGAACCACGATCCTCCTGTCTCAGCCTCCCAAATGCTGGAATTACAAGTGTGTGCCATCACACCTGGCTTTGCTAGGGTTGTTTTGTTTTGTTTTTGTTTTTCAGTACTGGAGATGGAAACCAGGGACACCCCCAGCCCCTACTTTTTATTCTTTATTTTGAAACAGGGTATCACTGAGTTGCACAGGACCTCACTAAGTAGCTGAGGCTGTGCGCGAACTGCCATCCTCCGGTCTCAGCCTCCCAAATGTTGGGATTACAAGCATGCGCCACCACACCCGGGTTTGCTAGAAGATTAAAAGTGCTTTTTTTTTTTTAAGCCGGATGTGGTGGCACACGCTTGTAATCCCCACGTTTGGGAGGCGGAGACAGGAGGCTCAGGTTCGAAGCCAGCTGCGCTGGTTTATGAGACCCTATTTCCAAATTTTAAAAAAAAAGTACAAAAATAGGTCTGGGAGTGTAGCCCGGAGGTAGAAGGGTTTCCAGGAACCCCAGTACCACCAAAAAAAAAAAAAAAAAAAGTGCTTTTTTTTATTATTTAGAATTTGGAAACAAAAACAAAAAGGATGCCGGGCGTGATGGCGCATGTTTGTAATCCCTGCGCTTGGGAGGCTGAGACAGGAGGTTCGCACAGGTTCAAAGCCAGCCTCAGCTACTTAGTGAGGCTCTTAGCAACTTAGTGAGACCCTGTTTCTAAGTAAAATACAAAATAGGTCTGGGAGTATAGCCCAGAGGTAGAAAGCCTCTGGGTTCCACCTCCAGTACTACCAAAAAAAATAAATAAATAAATAAAAGGATGATTCTGTCCTGGGAAGGTGGAGTATCTAGATAACTTAAGTGAACAGAAGTTGATTCAATGACAGTGTGTTGTCGTGGACACCTGGATTCCTAGTTAGCATAACTTTTATTTTATTTTATTTTTGCAGTACTGGGGAAGGAACCCAGGGGCATTGTACCTCTGAGATACACCCCCAGCCCTATTTTTAGTCCGTTTATTTTATTTATGTTATTTATTTTATTTTAATAATTTATTTATTATTATTTATTATTATTAAAATTTTTTGGTGGTACTGGGGTTCCTGGAAACCCTTCTACCTCCGGGCTACATTCCCAGACCCATTTTATATTTTTATTTGGAAACAGGCTCTCTTAAGCCAGCGCGGCTGGCTTCGAACCTGCACCTCCTGTCTCCGCCTCCCAAGTGCGGGAATTACAAGTATGCGCCACCACACCCAGCTTTGCTAGGGTTTTGTTTTGTTTTGTTTTGTTTTCAGTACTGGGGCTGGAACCCAGGAACACCCTAGCCCCTACTTTTTTATTTTGAAACAGGGTCTCACTGAGTTGCACAGGACCTCACTAAGTAGCTGAGGCTGTGCTCGAACCACGATCTCCCGGTCTCATCTCAGCCTCCCAAATGTTGGGATTACAAGCGTGCACCTGCTAGAGTATTAAAAGTGTTTTTTGTTTTTTGTTTTTTTGGTTTTTTTACCTGGGCGTGATGGTGCATGAATCTAATCAAAGCACTTGGGAGGCAGAGACAGGAGGATCGGCAGGTTCGGAGCCAGCAGCGCTGGCTTAAGAGACCCCCGTTTCCAAATTTAAAAAAAAAAAAAAAAGTATAAAAATAGGTCTGGGAGTGTAGCCTGGAGGTAGAAGGGTTTCCAGAAACCCAGTAGCACCCCCCCAAAAAAAGTGTTTTTTTTATTTTTTTATTATTTAGCATTTGGAAACAAAAAGGATGATTCTGTCCTGGGAAGCTGGAGTATCTAGGTAACTTAAGTGAACAGAAGCTGATTCAATGACTGTTGTTGTGGACACCGGGATTCCTAGTTAGCATCACTTTTTTTTTTTTTTTTTTTTTTTTTTTTGCAGTACTGGGGAAGGAACCCAGGGGCATTGTACCTCCGAGATACACCCCCAGCCCTGTTTTTTAGTCCGTTTATTTTTATTTATTTATTTATTTATTTATTTATTTATTTATTTATTTATTGGTGGTACTGGGGTTCCTGGAAGCCCTTCTACCTCCGGGCTACACTCCCAGACCCGTTCTATATTTTTATTTGGAAACAGGGTCTCTTAAGCCAGCGCGGCTGGCTTCAAACCAGCACTATCCTCCTGTCTCAGCCTCCCAAGCGCAGGGATTACAAGCATGTGCCACCATGCCTGGCTTTTTTAAAAAAATTTTTGCAGTACTGGGGATGGAACCCAGGGGCATTCTATCTCTGAGCTAAATCCCCTGCCCCCTTTTTTTTTTAATTCATTATTTTGAAACAGGTTCTCACTAAGTTGCAGAGGGCCTCACTAAGTAGTTGAGTCTAAGAACCGAGATCCTCCAGTCTCTGTCTCCCGAATGCTGGGATTATTACAAGCATGTGCCGCCACACCCGGCTGGCATCACATCTTAACTTCCATGAGCAATAAATGCCTCCTGAGTTAAATACAGGAAAAAATCTCAATGCATCTTACCCCTGGGAGTAGAAAAGAAAAGTCATCCCTCACTGGAGTAATAATGTCATTGATGGGATATTTGTCGTTGTTATGATTCTTTAGCTTAGACTATTTGGGGGGGGGGGGGGGTACCTGGGATTGAACCCACTTTTTTGGGTTTTTTTTGGTGGTGGTACTGGGGTTCCTGGAAGCCCTTCTATCTCTGGGCTACACTCCCAGACCTATTTTATATATTTTATTTGGAAACAGGGTCTCTTAAGCCAGCACGGCTGGCTTCGAACCTGCGGGATCCTCCTGTCTCCACCTCCCAAGTACGGGGATTACAAGCGTGCGCCACCACGCCCGGCTTGAACCCACTTTTTATTTAGAAACAGATCTCACTAATTGGCTGAGGCTGGCCTTGAACCTGTGATCCTCTTCTCAGCCTCCCAAGTACTAGAATTATAGACAATGTGTTACCACACCTGACTTAGCTTAAACTTTTAAAAAATGGTTTTGCTGGACGCAGTGTTGCATGCCTGTAATCCCAGTACTTGGGAGGCTGAGACAGGAGGACAGCCTCAGAAAGTAGTGAGACTCAGCAACCTAGTGAGACCCTGTTTCAAAATAAAAATAAAAATAAAAATAGGACTGGAAGTGTAGCTCAGAGGTAGAATGCCAAAGCAGGCATTGTCTCCTTTCCATATTGAGATATTATTACACACACAAACCTACTCACATACACAATCATAAATGCACATGGCATTAGAAGCACAAGAACAACCTCGTGAACCCGTGGGTCACAGAGTAACAGCGCGGGCCCTCTTGTCTTGGGAAGAGCTTCCGGGCTTCCTGCTGCCTCCTAAGCCTGTGGGACGGTCTCCAGGAGATGGTGCTTGCTGTCTTCTGCCACATGCATCATGGTACCAGGTGTTTGGTGACCCTGTTCAGCAAGGAAGGCTGGCAGCCTATAAGCACAGAGCTTTGGTGAGAAACTCCTGACAGTGCCAGCTGTCATCCCTTTTTTTTTTTTTTTTTTTTTTTAGGCACTGGGGATTGACCAGTACCTCAAAAAACCTGTAGAACCCAGGAGCATTGTACTTCTAAGCTACACCCCAACCCTATTTTTTATTCTTTGTTTTGAAACAGGGTCTCACTAAGTTGCAGAGGGCCTCACTAAGTAGCTGAGGCTGGCTGCAAACCTGCAATCCCCCTGTCTCAGCCTCCCAAGTACAAGCATGGGATTACAAGCGTGCGCCACCACACCTAGCTGTCTTCCACTTTCAACCACAGAAGCACACTCTATAAATGCCAGAGCTTAAAATTTCTTAGAATCATAGACAAAACACTCCAAACTCGTAGAGCTTACACAACGCATATTTCAGCCAAAACGATATTTTTAAAAATGGGAGATCCTAAATTCTACAATGATGTTGTTGGTGTGCCTGCGCCACTTCAAAACAAAAAGAGCTTTCATCACCAATTAGGCAGATGCTTGAAACTTTCCAATTAGATTACACTTATCATTATCAACATTCATTCCTTTAGCTGAAGCTAGCAAGGTTTTTGGTCCTTGCAAAGACTCATAATGCCCCAAAGATATCCTAGTAACCAGTTACCACTGGCTCCTGCTATCACCGAGGCTGTTCAGTTACCTGTTCTCTTAACGAGATTTCATGGAAGGCAAAGAAGAAAAAAGAGAAAAGACTAGTCCATGGAGAAAGGAATCCATTGGTGGGGAGGGAGAGCAGAAAGGGGAAACTAGAGACCGCCTGCTTTAGCGTCCTCACAATTGAGATGAATCCTTACAGTGTAGCCAGACTCTACCCAGGATCTGGGAGAGGGCTCCTCGGGGCAAGTGAATCTATGCCAACAATTTGTCCAGACTGAGCCTGAATCCCCAGTGATCTGGAAGGACCGGAGAGGTCCTATCTCCATCTGGAGCTCAATGCAATGAGGTTCCCATTCTACTGTGGGATCTTACCGCCCACCTGAGAGCTGCTCCTACCAGCCTCTGTACAAAGGACTTTGATTCGGTGTGGGGCTGATTAAATGATTGTAGATGTCCTTGGAAGCACTACGTGGAAGAATTTTAAACAGCTTCTCCTTTTTAATATGCACTTCCTATTCGGTTTTAATTATTTTGTTCCTACATTTTCCCTTTCAATTTACTAAAATCTAGAAATGTAATTAGAGCAGAGGCCGGGCTCAGAGAAAGCTGCCAGGATTTCTACAGCATGATTAAATATACCAGGCATCCCTTTAGTGTGGGACTGAAAAATAGGATTCTCATTATTATCTTTCCCTTATCCAGGAAAGAATCGGCACCACGTACAGATACGGATTTATTGAAAATGCAGCACTAATTAAAAACTCACCCAGTCTCTTGACGAGGTTTGGGTAAAAAAAAAAAAAAAAAAGCAGTTATTTAATTATTTCCTCCATTTAATGTTTTGTTGTTGTAACCACAATAAGCAAGAAGCCCTCCTTGCTCCTCTTGCCTCAAAATAAAATTCTTCTCTCCTCATGAGGGACTTAATGAGGCTTTTATCTATGCACCAACAATCAAGTTTACAATGGCACCAATTCAATTCGCTGCTCCTTGTCATGGTAGGAAACTCATTTTCTTAATCCGAAAACACAAACGACAAAGTGTTCATTGGCCTGTTGTGAGCCAGGTCTGGGCAAGGAATCTGTCTCCAAAGACCCTGAGATGTCTGGCATTTATTTATTCTGCCAACAAGAATCTTCTGCTCCATTTTACAGCCCAGTAGGCAAAGGCATGGTTTCTCTCCAAACTGTAGGGGAGGAAGAAGCAACCAGGACTGGGAAGATAAGTACAAACTCCCATTTCAGTTGTAAGCACTTTAGGAAAAATCTGTTCTCTCTCCAGCTCATCCTTTGTCAGTCAAGAGCCAACTCTTTGTGTTTTCTTTCTTTCTTTCTTTCTTTCTTTCTTTCTTTCTTTCTTTCTTTCTTTCTTTCCTCCTCCTCCTCCTCCTCCTCCTCCTCCTCCTCCTCCTCCTCCTCTTCCTCTTCCTCTTCTTCTTCTTCTTCTTCTTCTTCTTCTTCTTCTTCTTCTTCTTCTTCTTCTTCTTCTTCTTCCTGGGAGTTGAACCCAGGGGCATTCTAAGTTGCTGAGGACCTCACTAAGTTGCTGATGCTAGCCTCAAACCTGTGATCCTCCTGTCTCAGCCTTCCAAGTACTGAGACTACAGATGTGCGCCACCACGCCTCACTGGTAGCCAACTTTCAATTGGGCCCCTGGGCCCTATGGCTGCCATGGTGGACATTGGAGAGGGCTATACAGGAAGAAAGACCTATACTGAATATAATCCTGTGCTCTAGAGATACCCAACCCAGAGGAAGAGTCAGATGACACACCCAAGGACACAGGTGTAAGATCACACAAGGAAACAACCACACATTGATGAGGTTGTGCTGGGGCCTCATGGGCTTAATAGAAAAAAAGTCACTAGAGAAATATTTACTGATGGATTAATTTTCATAGTGAAGCTGTAGCTTAATGAACAGCTTTCGTGTCTAGAGGTTCTAGTTCAAACACAGCACTAACACTTAACTATAAGACAAACTTGGATAAACTTCTCCGAGACTTTGTTTTTCCTCTGGAACAATGAAATAAATGATGCCCAGCTCGAAGGATGTGTTGGCGCACCCCTGTAATCCCAGCACTCAGGAGGCTGAGATAAGAGAATCTCAGGTTCAAGAGCAGCATCCGTGTTTCAAAACTACAAAAAAAAAGGGAAGCCGGGCATGGTGGTGCAAGCCTGTAATTCCAGTACTTGAAAGGCTGAGTCAGGAGGATCACGGGTTGGAAGACAGCCTCAGCAAGTAATGAGGCTCTCGTCAACCAAGTGAGACCTTGTTTCTAAGTGAAAAATAAAATAGGGCCGGGCGTGGTGGCGCACACTTGTAATCCCCGCGCTTGGGAGGCAGAGACAGGAGGATCGCGCAGGTCCGAAGCCAGCCGCGCGTGCTGGTTTAGGAGACCCTGTTTCCAAATAAAAATGTAAAAATAGGTCTGGGAGTGTAGCCCGGAGATAGAAGGGCTTCCAGGAACCCCAGTACCACAATAAATAAATAAATAAATAAATAAATAAATAAATAAATAAATAGGGCTGGGGCTGTAGCTTGGAGGTAGAATGCCCCCAGGTTCAATCCCCAGTACCAAAAATAAATAAGTAAATGGGGCTGAGTGTGTAGCTTAGAGGCAGAATGCCCCTGGATTCAATCTCCAACAATAAAACAATAAAAAATAATGCCCACCTTATCATATTAGGAGAATGAACTGGAATAATATTTGTTTGCTTGTTTGTTTTTGGTGGTACTGGGGGTGGAACCCAGGGGCTTTCTATCTCCGAGCTATACTCGAAGACCTATTTTAAATTTTATTTGGAAACAGGATCTCACTGAGTTTCCGTGAGCTTCACTAAGTAGCTGAGGCTGGCTTCAAATCTGCGCGATCCTCCTGTCTCAACCTCCCAAGCGCCGGGATTACAAGCGTGCGCCACCACGCCCGTCCTGAACTGAAATAATATTTGAACATAGCACAGTCCCTGGCATAGAGGACTATGTGTCCAGATGTGTCACTGAACATAGGTTTTGGGGGTAGTGTTGATAAACCTGCTGGTATTCAATCGCCACTCTGTGTATCATGCTTCCTCCTTCTCCCTGGCCCTTTATATTTCTCCAGGAAGTATGTTTTCAAGGAAACAGCACAGACTTTGTGGTCATAACACTGTCTTTTCCTAGCTATGACCCTGGAGCCCGTTTCCTCAGACATCAGTTTGATCGTACACCAACTTTGATCATAAGACCAGAACTGGAATTTACTGAAAAAATACTGTATTGATGACTTCCAGGTTTAACAGGAACTTAAAAAAAAAAAACAGAATAGGAATTTTGGCTGGAAACCAAGAGCCTGTGGTGGAAAACAACCTTCTCTGGAAGGACATTCTGGCAAGGTGGTCCAACTGCAGGTCACTGCCACTGAGTGCCACCATCAGACACATCACCACTGCTGCAAAGGATGTCTAACCTTCCCCCCAACCGTGTGCCTCATGCTGCAAACATGAAACCGCAGGTGGCAGAACCTTGCTGGCTAAACCTGGGCCCTGACACCAAGGAGAGCAAGGAGGGAAGGTCTCACTGCCGTGGTGTCCACGGTGAGATTTGGAGCCTTTCTTCTTATTCATTCTGTCCATAGCCGGGGATTCATCCCATACAGGAAGTGGGTCAGATATTGGACCCCCAGTCGTCCCCCCATCTCATGGGTGAAATGGGCCATTGATTATCACAAGGTAACAAACAGCACTGAACGACATGTCTGTTCAGAAGTGACTGGAATATAAAAGGCATTCTGTCATTTGACTTCCCTCTTTAATAAAACAAAAGGCTTGGTATACTTACCCGAGGATTTGATCAATATGCTTAAAGATATTGAAGTTCTGAGTTTTTAGCCTAGGAGAATGGCTGGGAAACATGATATCTGAAGGATGAAGGTTCAAACAAGAAAGCAGCAGCAGCAGTAAAACAGAGGGAGAAATGGCAGGTTGAGATCCCAGGTGTTTTTGTTTGTTTGTTTTTGCCTTGGACTGGCAACAAAACTCCATCTTCATCTCATTCATCTTTAAAACAAGCCTAGCCGAGCGCGGTGGCACACGCTTGTAATCCCAGCATTTTGGGAGGCTGAAACAGGAGGGTCATGATTCAAGGACAGCCTCAGTTACTACTTAGCAAGGCCCTTTGCAACTCAGTGAGATCTTGTTTCAAAATAAAGAATAAAAAATAGGGCTGGGGGGGATAGCTCAGAATAAAATGCCCTGGGTTTCATCCCCAGTACTGAAAAAATAAGAAAAAGAAAAAGGAAAAGAAAAGTCTAAACATTATCTGAAGACATTACTTCATAATAGGCTTTAGAAGGTTAACATTTGTTTTCAATATAGAACATATTACCAAGAGTAGATTATATTCACTATTGTGAATTATTCTCAGTGTTGTTTTTTTTTTTTTGAAATGGGATTAATTCAATACCTGTTAGCATATGACCCAAAATAAATTTACCTAAATGTAGGTAATTAGTTTAGCATAAACAAAAATTCTTTCTGCCTCCATTCAAACAGGAATTACTTTGGATTTTACAATTTTAGATTATCCCTGCTGTGGCTCTACTTTATCAAGGTGAATTGGTTTCAATTGAAAGTTTACTCTATGTTAGAATCCTATTTTTAAGAAGGAATTTAATCTAAAATTCAATTATGGAAGATCTGTGCCAAAGTGAAAAGTCAACTAGCACTTACTGAATGCTCCCCAGACACAGAGCTCCACCAGGGTACTACAGGATGAGTCAAAAGAAATAGAAATATTGCCCCTATTCACAGAATAAAAGCATCTTACATCGGGAAGGACCAGATCTAACCAGATTCACAGGATAAAAGCATCTTACATCGGGACCTTCATATCTAACTTGGTGGTTTTCAAATGATGCTTCCTTCTCAAGCTCCGGGCTTCTGAAGGTTTGTTCAGGGACTCCGAGGAAGAAGGGAACATTATGAATGGAGTAGACCAAGCTGAGAAAACCTGGCTCCCTTTCCATTAATTTAGACATCACTCGTCATCCCTGACTTTCCTATTCTCCTGGCACCTCACATCTGATCCATTGGGAAGTCCCATAAATTCTAGTTTCAAATATCTCTTGAAATCAGCCATTTCTCTCCATCTCTCCTGTCCTGTTTAGGTTCTAGCCACCATCATCTTTTGCCTGAACCATAGGAAGAGGCTCCTAACTAGTCTTTCTAATCCTCTGCATGTCCCTTCATTCTTGACTTTGCAATCAGGGGACCCTGAGTAAAAACTGAAGTCAGGTCACATTGCAACCCCACTTAAAACCTGTGAAGCAGCTGTGGCGCACGCTTGTAACCCCAGCATTCGGGAGGCTGAGCCTGGAGGATCGCGGTTCGCGGACAGCCTCAGCTACTTAGTGAGGCCCTCCGCAACTTAGTGAGACCCTGTTTCAAAATAAAGAATAAAAAATATGGCAGGGGGTGTAGCTCAGAGGTCAAATGCCCCTGGGTTCCATCTCTAGACCCGCAAACAAAACAAAACAAAACCCTGTGAAGCCAGGCGTGGTGGTACATGTTTGTAATACCAGTACTTGGGAAGCTGAGACAGGAGGATCTGGGATCGCGGCTACTTAGTGAGGCTCTCTGCAACTTGTAAGACCCTGTTTCAAAATAAAGAATTAGATCCGGGTGTGGTGGTGCACGCTTGTAATCCCAGCATTCGGGAGGCTGAGACCGGAGGATTGTGGTTCACGGACAGCCTCAGCTACTTAGTGAGGCCCTCTGTAACTTAGTGAGACCCTGTTTCAAAATAGAGGGGTGTAGCTCAGAGGTCGAATGCCCCTGGGTTCCATCCCCAGACCACCCCCCCAAAAAAAAGAATTTAAAAAATTAGGGCTGAGGGTGTACCTCGGAGGTAGAATGCCCCTGTGCTCAATCCCCAGTGCCATAAATAAACAATAAATAAATAAACAAACAAACAGCAGGACTAGAGATGTAGAATGCCCCTGGGTCCAGCCTACAGGAAAGGAAGGAGGGAAGGAAGGAAAGAAGGAAGGGAGGAAAGGAAGGAGAAAATCAAAACCTTGTCTCACTGCCTACAGAAGCTCAGCCCCATGGTCAATCACATTACGCCGCTTTGCTGTCTGTCCTCACTGCAGCCAACTGGTCATCTGTCACTTCCTAGAACCCACCAAGCTCTTCGCCTCCACAGGCCTTTGTGGTTACTATTCCTTCTGCCTGGAACACTTTACCCCCTCATTCTTCACATGGCTGGTTCTGCCTCTTCTTTCTGGTCTCAGCCCAACTGTCAACTCCTCAGAGAGCCTTTTCCAACTAACCCCCCCCCCGTCATGCCGTCCAAAATAAAAACCTTCTATCACTTCCTATCAAGGTCCTCTGTTTACTTCCTTTACAACACTAACAACAATCCGTACTTATTTCGTATATTCCCTTGTTCCTAATTAGGCTCCCCTACTAGACTGTCAACTCCATGGGGACAGGGCCTTGTCTGATTTGCTCTCCATCCTGTCCTGGCATCTGGCACAGAGCTGACACATGGACAGAAGGTGTTTAGCACATACTCATTGAATGAATGTCTGGAACGCACAGAACCTCGTCTGGCATGTCAGAGAAGACTCCGGCAAAGGTTGCAAGTACAGATGGAAGGTTGGTAGGCAAAGGCGGTGGAGAAGGGAAGAAAAAGAGTTCCAGCAGGCAAAGATCCTGAGCCCAGGGAGGGCACGGTGTTCTCGAGAAACTCTGGGATCATCGGTGTGGCTGGAGAGCAAGTGGGAGAGCCATGTGAGACGGTAGCAGGTTGGGCCAAACGGGCAGCATTTCTCCCCTGGGAGCCAAGCCACAGGTCTGAGCACAGGCAAGAGGGACTTTCCCAAGGGGAAGTCAGGGTGCTCTTGGTGGGAGAAAGGGGAAGCGTTCCTTCTCAGAACAGTCTCCTGTGCACCTTCCCTGCCCTCACTCCACCTCCCCCTGGTTTGTTCTTTGCTGATTCTTCAGGCTTCTGTATCCAGCTGATGCTCGAGGCAGCTCTGGACCATCCCAGGACCTGAGCAGGCTCTTCCCGGGTTCCTCCTCCAGGGCAGGTGTCTGGCCTCCACTCTGTGTTCCTCATCCAACAGGAAGCTCCTTGGAGGGAGGGTTCTTTCGCATTTTTCTCTGTCAGGAATGTATCTAGCAGCATCCCAGCACAGAACATAACAGGTATTCAGATAAATGCTCCTGGGATGAATAAATGAGTGAGCGAGTGAAACAAACATCCCTTTCAAGAGCTGGCTTCCTGGAGTCTGAGCCACAGAAGCCTGCACTTAGCTCCCTCTTCCTGCAGCCATGGTTGGCCAGCCACTGGAGCGGAGGTCAGCAGCCTGGGTGAACTCCACAGGCAATTCCAAAAGGCTCCTTGACTCAGACCCTCTGCTGGGAGCCAGTCTTCCCTTAAAAGGCCACCTTATCGGAAAGTGCCTGTGATGGCATTTATGAGCTCTATTTTTATCTATGTTGGAAAGCCTCAAAGTCAATTCCCAAGCCAAAGACATTAAACTCAGGAACGTGGATGAGCAAGGAAACATCTTGGTGACGCCTTTGAGTCACAGCTTTGTTTTCTGTGGCCAGGGCCTCGGATCCTCCCCGTCCTCCGGCACTGGCCCTCGTTTTTAAGGACCGGCTGGCTCTAAAAAGCTTTTGATCTCTCATTGGTTAAAACTAGATCCCGCAGCCCTTCATGGTCTAGGCGATAGTGACCTCTTCCCTAGGATTTTCTAAACTCTGCTGGGGCCCTGAGCACAGAGCAGAGAGGATTGCCAGCCAGCTCCTAGTGTGTTCACACTGGCTTCCCACCCCCGGCCCCAAATGGAAATTAATCATGGATGATGGAAGAAAGGATGTAGGGTGGCCAGAGGGGAGGGCTCTCAAAGATCCTGGCCAGAGAGAGAATTGGACAGAAGCAACAGAAATGAGGAGCGGAACCCAGCAGGGCTGGTGAGCAGCTGAACCGCTGCCAAGGAAAGGATTCCCAGAGATGGAGAGCAAGAGGAGAAGTGTGGACAGAGAGGAAAGACAGAAGCAGCCAGGATGGGAGGGATCATAGGTAGCTGGTGCAGAAGGGGAAGAAGCATGCATTTTCCCCTTTAATTCAAGGAAACAAGGGAGAAACAGGGTTAGAACCAGGTGGTGACCCCAGAGAGATGTGTGACTAGAAATTCAGATGTGTGGATTAGAAATGGCAGCCAGGGAGGGAATCATGGAAACTTCTCACTTTCAGACATAGGACCCTGACTCTGCCAACCATCGATCCCTCTGGGTTTAGAAAAATTAGGTTTCGCCGGGTATGGTGACTCACACCTGTAACCTTAGTACTTGGGAAGCTGGGACAGAGGATTGCAGGCTTGTGGCCAGCCTCGGTAATTTAGTGAGGCCCTCTGCAACTTAATTTAGTGAGTCCCTGTTTCAAAATAAAAAATAAAAAGCTTGGAGTGGTGGCGCACTCTTGTAATCCCCAGTATTTGGAGGCTGAGACAGAAGGATCACAGGTTCAAAGCCAGACTCAGCAACTTAGTAAAGCTGTCAGCAACTTAGTGAGAACTTGTTGCCAGATAAAGAATAAAAAATGGGGATGGGGATGTTTAACTTGGAGGTAGAATGCCCCTGGGTACCACAAAAATAAATAAATAAATAAATAAATAAATAAATAAATAAATAAGAAATAGGGCTGTAGCTCAGTGGCAGAATGCCCTTGGGTTCAATCATCACCAGTACCACATACAAAGAAGGGAAGAAAGAAAGAAAGAAAGAAAGAAAGAAAGAAAGAAAGAAAGAAAGGTAGTTTTGTCAAAGGGTACTAGAGACCAGGCATGGTGGCACATGATTATAATCCCAGTTCTTGGAAGGCTGAGATAGGAGGACCACACATCAAAGCCAGCCTCAGCAACTCAATGAAACTCTCAACAACAGCAAGATCCTGTTTCCAAATAAAAAATATAAAATAGATATGAGGGCATAGCCCAGAGGCAGATGGCCCCTGGGTTCCATCCCCAGTAACACACACACACACACACACACACACACACACACACACACACACACACAGTTTGGAACCTGTGTGACTCCAGATACTTTTTTTGTTTTTGTTTTGTTTTGTATTGGGGATTGAACCCAGGGGCATTCTACCTCTGAGGTATACCCCCAGCCCTTTTCATTTTGAAATAAAATCTCACTAAGTTGCTGAGGCTGGCCTTGAATCTGTCATCCTCCTGTCTCAGCCTCCCAAGTACTAGGATTACAGTTCCAGCCCACTGCACCTGGCTTTGCTCCATTTTTTATTCTCTCTGTCCTTTGCCTTAGCAAAAGCCTAAATAATTCCAGATTCTTGCCCCGTGTCTCCACCTTCCCTTCCCTCATTCCTCCTTCCCAGAACTGCATGCACACAGTCTTGGACCACCATCCCCTAGGTGCTCCTGTCTTGGGTACCCACTCTGAGACAGGATTTAGAGTCCATCATCCTAGCTGTTAGTGCTGCCTGCGGGAGAGATTGCTTCTTGGCGAGTCTTGTTTCAAAAGTGGTGACTGTCCAAGCACTGGGTAGGGAGCACCAGGCTCTATGGGGGTTGGGGGTGATTTCTGCTTTCAAGGTATTCCTCCTCAGAAAAGCGGAGACAGAAACCTCTCCTGTTCAGCCTAAGGAGAAACTCCAACCTACCTCGACTGCCCCGACACCCTCTCCTCTGTCCCATTCAGAAACCCCATTTTCCAACTCTCTCAAGAGATTTCAGGGACAAGATGGAGGCTCTGATTTCTGAATGATCTAGTTGCTTTTCAGATAAAATGTACTTTCTAAGCCTCAGATGTCTATTTTTCAAAGATTAGCCCTTATTCGCTGGGGCAGTGAGAACGCATATGGGTTGCTCCGTGTGGGCGTGAGGCAGCATCCTCTCTGGATGAAAAGGACAGCAAAACCCATTCCCGGCAAGCAGCAGACTACTCCGGGGTCAAGTGCCTCCTCTGCTTTTGGGGGCCCTGAAGAGGAATGTAAGCCGCCCCCACCCTTCTCTTTAACTTGGGAATTTTGATCACTCATACATCTTCTCCCCCAACGCAGGGCAAAGGATCATTTCAATGATCTCATTTTGGACAGGCGAGAAGAGAAAGCCTTTTAACTCTGACCTGCACAAATGCTTGCTATGCAGTGGGCACTCCGGTGGGTAGGCAGTGGGTGGCAGCAGCTGCCAGACACCTTCCCCCGAGGATGCATCGGTTGGTGCCAAAAGCCTATATAAGCTCTTTCTGATCTCTGTGCCAGTGGCAGCAAGTCCTGGAAGGAAGCCAGTGAGCCCCGCATTCTACCCCCACCATCCTCCTCAAGGAATGGGGAGGGATAGCCTGAGAGCCCACTGAGGAAGGAGCGGATGGTTCTCAGACACATTTTCCAGCTGTCCCACCTGCTAACATGGGAACTCACACTTGTATGCACACACACGCACTCGGTCATAAATCCAGCACCAGGCTTCCTTGTTCCATCTGCCCCACGCCCAGAGCAGCGGCAATAAGAACTTCCACCAACAAATGTTGTTCCCAGTCTGTCTCCTCCCTCCCTCCTCTTTTCCTTCCTTCCACAAACACTTATTGAACTCTTATCGTATTCGGGGCTTGACGCTACAAAGAGACACTCTTGGGGTTAAAAATACATTCGAGCGCTAATCTGAGGTAAGGCAGTAAGGTAAGTGCTGCAGTATTTTAGGTGGCAAACTTGTGGCCCTGGGCCAGCTTGACCCGCAGGCATGCTTACTTTAATCTGGCAAAGAATTCAAGAGTCAAGAGAGTTCATGCAAAATCAGGATTTCCATCTTCTCTTGAAAGAACAAATTTGGCAGCAATCAGGAAGAGGTTGAAAAGCCACTGCATCCTATAGATATAGACGGGACATGTTTGCTCACTTTGCCACAGGTCACACCACCCCCAGCTCCTTCCCTATTGGCTTAATTAACCTAGATCCTGCATTTGTGTGTTTGCAATTGATTGTGCACGCAAGGCGCTGGGATTTTAGGCCCTCGACTTGACAGCCATAAGGAAGGAACAGTCAACTCTATTTGAGACAGATCAGTTAACCCTTGAACTAAGTCCAAGCACCTTGTTTATTGCTTTACTTGTTTATGATTCCCTCCTCGCAGTGTCCTCAAGTCCCCAGCGTGAACCCCAAGGAAGGGCTACAGTCAGCAGGCCTTCTGCCCCACAGTATCTCCAGCACGTAGCACAGTGCCTGCTTCGTGGTCCATCTCAATGCAGACTGGTGAACTATGTTGAATGAACAGAGTCACAAGAAGCACCAAATGGAAAGGGAAATGCAAGCAGAGGGAACTTTTCAAGCACAAAAGCATGACAGTAAATAGCAACCAGGGAAACTGCAAATAGTTCCCGGTGAATGGGGGTGAAGGGGTGTGAGGTGTGTGGGATCCAGCAGGCTGGAAGTAGCAGGAGTCAAGGCAGGGAAAACAGACTCCAGCGGATCCTGAAGGGCTTTTTCATGCTGCATGGAGAAGGTAACCGTGGAACGTTGGAAGCCATTTAGAAGTGGAGTGACAGGATCTGATTCTTGATTCACAGAAATAGCTCTGGCAGGCTGGCAGGGTGAGAAGTGAGCTCCGGAGAAAAGACAGGAGCAGCAAATAGAACTTTCAATTCAACGCCCCCCACCCCCTTCCTGAAGCCCCTGGACCTCTCCTGGGGATTTATTTTAAGAGAATGGTGCCCCCTGCTGATGAAGCCTTGGGACTGCACTTACCCTGGACCATTAGGGGAATTAGAAAATTAGGGGCCTTGAACAAAAGCACCTGGAAGCCGGGTGCACAGAACTTCAAGTTGTGATGTATGTGCGTGTGCCTTCCCAAGAAGAGAGGGCCCATGAGCACATTCGTGATAATGACTAATCTACCAGTAGTGTTGCCAGATAAAATACCGAATGCCGGCTAAATTTGAATCGAGGGACATATTATATATATATAAAAAATCATGTGTTGTTTATCTGAAATTCAAATTTAGCCCAGCATCCTGTATTTTTATTTGTTAAATCTGGCAGCCCTAGATAGCAGGTGTATGAGGTCAGGAGGAAACTGGAAATGAAGCTGGGCGGTTGCTCTCCTCCTGCGTTTCTGCATCCTCAGCCCCATCCCTCCATCCAAGCTGAACTGCAGGGAGATGCCTCCTCAGGTTTTACGGTGGTGCGCATAATACAGCTCTATTTGGAAAATCACTTAATTAACTGAGTCCCGTGATTATGGTAGATCCTGTGTATGGCCCCCCTTGTTAATCTGAAGAGAGCTGTAGACCCTTTTATCAGAAAAACAAATCTAACATCCTCTCTCTCTCTCTCTCTCTCTCTCTCTCTCTCTCTCTCTCTCTCACACACACACACACACACACACACACACTTTTACATAAAATTTCAGAGAGAACAAGCCTTCATATAGATGTGACACATTCCTGCTAGGGCTGTGGTCTGAATGTGGCAGTTCTAGGGTCCTGAATAGGAAGAAACTGTGTCTGGCCAGAACTTAAGCTGAAACATGGCACTTATCAGCTCTGGGCACTTGAACACCATGACAAAACCAGCAACGGCAGGAAGAAAGTGTTCTGTCCTCTTCCCCCGTGGTAAATGCCTTGAACCACTTCTCTCTTTCACCTCTCCCAGAAATCACAGGGAGTCAGGCATATTTGGACAGAAAACCCACCAGCCCTGTGGGCTTGTGCCTCAGCCAGGCAGAAGGCACCGAATGAATCACTCTCCACTCCAAGTCCTTCTCGGTTCCCCTTCCCACCCTTCCTGCCAACGGCAGGCACAGCACGCTGGCTCGCAGTCTGAACACCACGCCTGTCAGAAATTGGCTTTCACTATTAGGCCGCTACCATGCAGAATTCTGGACACCCCAGGCTGGGGGATCAAAACCACTCTCTGAGCGCGCTGGGGATACTCTCCGGCAGCCTCCTTCCGCAGCCCTTCCTGGAAGCCCCCAGAGCCTCCACAGTCCGATCTCCTTCTGCCCCACAGAGGAAAGGCAGAAGGGGCATAGGCCAGGGATGTGGTTTGGGGACTCTCAGAATGTTCTAAATTGTAGAAAATGTCATTGCAGGTTGCTCCCGTCTCTTTCCTTTGTGTATCTGACATCGCAGTTCCCCTGGACCATGCTGTGGGATGGAATACGGCCTCTGGCTGCAGGCTGTGTCTCCAGCAAACACTCACAGTGACATACCCTACAATGCAATACCATAAAATAACACTTTATGTTGACCATTTCCTGCAATCTAAAAGTTAATCTATCAATATAATGGTATGATTTCAAATTATAATTGTGCATGAATGTATTACTGCAGACTGAACTCAGGGGCGTTCTACCTGAAAACTACACCCCCAGCCCTTTATAATTTACTTTTTTATTTTGAAATAGGGTTTTCCTTTGGGAAGCTGGGACAAGAGGATTCAGGTTCACGGACAGCCTCAGCTACTTAGTGAGACCCTTTGCAACTCAGTGAGACCCTGTTTCAAAATAAAGAACAAGCCGAGTGTGGTGGCGCACGCTTGTAATCCCAGCACTTGGGAGGCTGAGACAGGAGGATCGTGCAGGTTTGAAGCCAGCCTCAGCTACTTAGTGAGGCTCTCAGCAACTTAGTGACACCCTGTTTCCAAATGAAATAAAATAGGTCTGGGAGTGTAGCCCCGGGGATAGAAAGCCCCTGGGTTCCATCCTTAGTACCATAAAAAAAAGAATAAAAAGAATAAAAAATAGGGCTGGGGGGGTGTGGCTCGGAGGTAGAATGCCCCTGGGTCCCAATCCCAGTATTGCAAAATAATAAACAAACAAACAAACAAACAAACAAACAAATAAATAAGAAATAGGATTTTCCTGCCAGGTGTGGTGGTATGTGCTTGTCATCCAGTACTTGGGAGGCTGAGACAGGAGGATCATAGGTTTGAGGATGGCCTCAGCAAGTAGTGAGACTCTCATCAACCTAGCAAGACCCTGTTTAAAAATAAAAATAGAGCCGGGCCTGGTGGCGCAGGCTTGTAATCCCTGCGCTTGGGAGGCTGAGACAGGAGGATCGCACAGGTTCAAAGCCAGCCTCAGCTGGTTTAAGAAACCCTGTTTCCAAATAAAATATAAATTAGGTCTGGGAGTGTAGCCCAGAGGTAGAAGGCCTCTGGGTTCCATCCCCAGTACCACCAAAGAATAAAAAATAAAAATAGGGCCAGGGGTATAGTTCAGGGGTAAAATGCCCTGAGTCTGATCCACAGTAGAAAAGAAAGAAGGAAGAAGGAAGAAGGAAGGGACTTCCTAAGTTGCTGAGGGCCTTGTTAAATTACCACAGTTGGCCTCAAACCTGCAATTCTCCTGTCTCAGCCTCCCAAATACTTAAATTAGAGGCGTACACCACTACACCCAGCATATTTGTTTGTTTGTTTGTTTGTTTATTTATTTATTTATTTATTTATTTATTTTTATGGTACTGGAAACTGAGCCCGAGGCCTTCTGCCACTGAGCTATATCCCCAGCCACTCCTCCCCACATTTAAAATCTTGAGACAGGTCTTATTAAGTTTCCCAGATTGGCCTCAAACTTGTGCTCCTCCAGCTTTAGTGCTCCCCACCCCCCTTACCCCAGGCATTGGGATTACAGGCCTGTGCCATCACACTCAACTATAAAAAGTAGATAGCCTTTCCTACAATAAAAAAAAAAAGCCCTTTTGAGCCAGGCGTGGTGGCGCACACTTGCAATCCCCGTGCTTGGGAGGCTGAGACAGGAGGACCGCAAAGGTTCGAAGCCAGCCTCAGCTACTTAGTGAGGCTCTCAGCAACTCAGTGAGACCCTGTTTCCAAATAAAATATAAAAATAGGTCTGGGAGTATAGCCCGGGGATAGAAAGCCCCAGTACCACCAAAATAAAAATTTAAAAAGCTCTTTTCTAAACTATAATGGTGGTAACTAGACTTTAATGTCTTTTACTTGTAATATAAAGCAGCCAGCATACCTGTGTCAGTCCCCCAAATTATTTGGAAATTCTACTGGGAATTTCCAGAGACTCCAAACAGCCGGGATCCATGGGTTTAGCTCACCTAGAGCTAAAGAGCTCCCTGCCCCGTCGGTGGGAAGAGAGGGGCAACTGGCTTCTGGCTCCCGCCCTCCCATGGAAGCCTGCCACCTTCAGTGACTGTCCTTGGTGGGTTTCAGGCTTCCTATTCCAAATATGGAGACTTGCTTCTGACCTAACCTCTCCCCAGGAATGTTCTAAGGGTAAAATGTCACGTACTAAAGAGTTTGGGGAATGCAGGAACTCTATAAATATGTGAGATTACTGTTCCTGTATAGACAGCTGGTATGCTTTTGACGGGAAGGGCTGAATGATTCCACAGAGACCTGGGACAATTTCTCTGCCAGGGCATCTGGGGAACATTGACCAGCTCCGTTCATAAAATGTGCAAACTGTTCCCTGACAAGAGGAGCCAGACGGCAGAGGCAATTGGCCTCCTGAGAAGGGCTCAGGTCCAGGAGGCAACGAGAACTCAGGGGCATGCCCAGGGGGCTATCGCAGGTCACCACCGTTCAGTTTTCCCATCTCTAAATAGTGCAGATAAATGCTCAGTCCTCTTCACAAAGGTATTTCAGCAGAGATAAAACATAACCTATTCCTAAATACCCACTTTGTAGATTATCCGGTTAATGTCTCATTGCTGCCATTTAAGTCCTTTCTAAAAGAACGTGATTTTTTATTATTATTATTATTATTATCATTATTATTATTATTATATTTTTGTATCAGGAATTGAACTCAAGGGCATTCTACCTCTGAGCTATTTCCCCACATCCTTTTTCCCTTCTCTTTTTCCTTTTCCTTTTGCAGTACTGGGGAGGAAACTAGGGGCATTCTACCCCTGAGCTACATCCCCAGCCCTTTTTTTAAATTTTTGAAACAGGATCTAAGTTGCTGAGAACCTAAGTAGCTGAGGCTGGCCACAAAGCTTCGTCCGTCTCAGCCTCCCAAATACTCGGATTAAAAGAGTGTGGTACCAGGCTCGGCTTTTTTTTTTTTTAATGTTGAAACAGGGTTTTGCCAAGTTGCTGATGCTGGCCTGAAATCATGATCCTCCTGTTTTAGCCTCCCAAATACTGGGATTATAGGTGTACGTCACATCTGGCTCCCTTTTTTTTCTTTTTTTTCGGGGGGGTGGGAGGTTACTGGGAATGGAACCCAGGGGCATTCTACCTCCGAGCCACACTTCCAGCCATTTATTTATTTATTTATTTATTTATTTATTTATTTATTTATTTATTTGTGGTACTGGGGATGGAAACCAGGGGCATTCTATCTGAGCTACACTCCCAGCCCTATTTTTTAAATTCTTTTTTATTATTTATTTATTTTGTGGTACTGGGGATAGAACCCAGGGGCATTCCACCTCTGAGATACACCTTCAGCTCTATTTTTTATTCTTTTTAAAATTAATTAATTTATTTTTGTGGTACTGGGGTGGAACCCAGGGGCTTTTCTACTTCCGGACTATACTCCCAGACCTATTTTATACTTTATTTAGAAACAGGGTCTCACTAAGTTGCTGAGAGCCTAAGTAGGTGAGGCTGGCTTTGAACCTGTGTGATCCGTCTCAGCTTCCCAAGCGCTGGGATTACAAGCCTACGCCACCACACTTGGCTCTTAATTCTTTATTTTGAAACAGGGCCTCACTGATATGCAAAGGGCTTCACTAAGTAGCTAAGGCTACCTGATAAGTGCAGTCATCCTGTTTCAGCCCCGCAAATGCTAGGATTACAAGCGTATGACACCACACCAGGCTTATTCTTTATTTTTGAAACAGGGTCTCATTGAGTTGCAAAGGGCCTAAGTAGCTGAGGCTGTCCGTGAACTGCGATCCTCCCGTCTCAGCCTCCCAAATGCTGGGATTACAAGCGTGAGCCACCACACCGGGCTCCCTTTTTATTCTTTTGTATTGAACCCACGTGCTTTCTACATCTGTGCTAAACCCCAGCCCTATTTTTTATTTGGAACCAGAGTCTCACTAAGCTGCTGAGGTCCTGGCTAAGTTGCGGAGGATGGCTTCGAATCTGCGATCCTCGTCTCAGCCTCCTAAATACTGGGGTTACAGGCGTGTGCCACCAGGCTCAACTTTCTCTTTGTGTTCTGAAACAGGGTCTTGCTAAGTTGCTGAGGCTGGCCTTGAACTTGAATAGGTGTGCCCCGCTGCACCTGATAATTCTTATTTAATGCTTAATTACAGAATAATTTTCTCTAGGACTGTACTCCAAGTCACATTTGTGGGTCATTCCCCTTGCTGTAGGTTAAAGAGGTGCACAGGAAACGGAAAACCACTTTACCGTGAGCCTGAGCAAGAACAGCGGAGGTGGATGGACCCAACACTTTGACCAAAATAGACATAAGTACAGTGTTCCCCAAACTGAAAACACAGGGCCTGGGGAAATCTGCAAGCTGGTTCCCTCCCTTCGGCACACAGCTTAACTGTAGATGAAAGTCCTTTGATCTTTAGAAACCTGAGGCATCAGGCCGCTCAGGGTTAGCGATCAACAGTGCTCGTTTGAACTTGTCTGGTATTTCACATTCATCAGCCCCAATGTTATAAGCTAACAGTGGTACTGACTTTAGTCAAATCTGGCACTCTCTTCTCTGCGATGCCACAGGTTAGTATGCCAACCGGAATAAGCTGGCAGCCTAGGAAACATTCTAAGCTTATCTTCGAGGAAAGGGCTGCTTTGCTTGAAAGCTATTGTCCTGCCAGAGGCAGGGGATGGGGTGAGAGTGCAGCCAGGCAGTTGAAAAGCCCCTCTCCTGCTTGGCAGTGGTGCCGAAGCTCCATCTGCTCCGACTTTCATCTTCCTACACTTTCTAGTCAAGTCTCACCTTGCCCGGACACCTTCCTTCACTGTTACTCCTGCATTTCTAAGATGCAATGGTCTGTTTTCCTGTCCCCCAATTAGACTGTGAGACCCCTAGAGGGGAAGTACTAGTCCTACTTAACTTTGAACTCCCAACATGCTCACAGTGCGTGGCACCCAATAAGCAATCAATGTTAGATGGACGGGAGACTGAGGGACTCCATCAGAACAGGGCTGCCAGCCCAGTAGGTAGGACAGTCTCTCTACAAGCCATCGCTCCAGGATCAGGTGAGAGCCACGCAGAGCTGCTGGAACCCCCACATCTTGCTCTTGGTGACTAGTACTGGGCATTTTTGAGACAGTTAGTTGGGAATGGGAAAGGAAAGAGGTGGAGGGGCCCAGTGTGACAGCAGAGATGTCACTTGTTAAAAAACAGCAGGCCCAGCTGATGACTGTTGGTAGGCCCTTGGCTCTGCTAACGTGCTCTGACTGTCTAACCCAACTACAGAAGACTGGAGGAGTTGTCAGTCTAACAGGGAAGAAGGTAACTGATGAAACCTTTAGGATAAAGAAGCCAAGAGGGGGAAGGGGCGAGGAAAGAAAGCTCAGCCAGACGAGAGGGGGCCTTTCGGGGCAGGGCCGCAGCGACACCAGGCCCCAGGGGAGTGAGATGAGAGCAAGTGGGGCAGGGCTTGAAAGGCTGGGCAGGGGAGTGTCAAGGCAGCGCTCAGGAAGGAAGCCTGGCTCCCATCTGGAGAGCCAAGGGGCTGGGGCTGCTGAACAGATGGAGGGAAAGTTGCAGCTGGTGGAAATGCACTTTCATGTGTAAAGTTTGGTCCTTAGAGGATTGCGATTTCCAACTCTGAAGGCAGCAGTGGGCAGGTGGCTCTGCTCCATGCTCCGCCTTCTTCTCCCATTACCACCTAGAAAACTCTACCGAGGCTCTGGGCCAGGACTCAGCCACCGTGCCTTCCGCCAGCATCCCTTTCAACAGGCAGAAGCTGGCATGGTGACACCTTGGCACTGCTAGGATGGCAGAGGACTGCAGTGCTTTAGCAGCTGAAGGGGGCAGGGGAATAGGAGGGATTAATCCAGCCTCCCTGGAGAGGACCAGGTGGACTGAGAACAGACGGGGAGAGGAGGGGAGGGAACAGGACAAGCACTCTCATAGACCTTCCAAGGCTGTCTATGACATGCATGGGGTGTCTCTCTTGTGCTCTGGCTCAGGGGCAGCAGTGGGGACAGCAGAAAACACAGCAGACCCTGAGGCCAATTGGCCTCACAAACACAACTGACCCCAACATTGAGGTGTTTTGTAAAGAGAGAACAAATCTTTAGTTTTTCATGATGTATTTGCCCACTCGCGCTTAAGAGAAGTGATTCTTACATCCTCTGGCTCTAACAGACAGCCACCTGTCTTAGTACATTTAGAGCCTTGCCTGTGGGAGCAGAGACTCCTGGCACACCATCCAACCTCTCCAAGCTCCACCCTATCACGCTCAGGCCCTTGGGGAATCACCATCCAACCATGCTACCTGCACCAGAAGAGCGGCACCAGTGGTTGCAAGAATCAAACTTGGACTCTTCCTTTTTTTCTTTATTTGCACTAGACTCTGCTGCAGATTATTAAGAACAGAAACTGCCCACTTGTTAAAATCCAAGTGCTTTTTAAAGAATATGTAATTTTGCTTCTTTTGACTTAAAAAAAAAAAAAAGAGACTGGAACCTAGTCCCTTATTACTACCAAGTCCATTTTCCCAAGAGATGTCACTGCTGGGAGATAATAACTTAAGTATTCTTAGAGTGGAGGTAGTCTCTTTCTTCCTAGTGGGATGTCTTCTTTGTTCCTTTCCCAAACTTGGCATCAAGACCAAGACCTATGGAAAGAAGAAAATGGGCTTAGCTTGATGGGAAGATATGAAACCTACCAATAGTTTGGGAGAGTCAGCCTTGGTTCTCCAAACTGGACCTCTAAATAAAATAAATTTCAGAACACTCTTTTAAGTAATTTTCTCAGGGACAAGAGAATGGCATTGAATTTAAAAAAAAAAAAAAAAAAAAAGAGCTGGATGTGGTGGCACATATCTATAAATTCTTGATAGGCTGAGAAAGGAGGACCCAAGTTTGAGCCCAGCCTCAGTAATTTAGCAAGACTTGCAGGGACCTAGCAAGCCCCTGTTTCAAAACAAAAAAATAAAAGAAAGACTGGAGGAATAGCTTGGGAGATAGAATGCCCCTGAGTTCAATGCCCAATATCACACACACACACACACACACACACACACACACACACACACACACAGGCCAAGATATTGGTAATGACAGAGGCAGGCGTGCGTGCACACACGTATAACACAGCAAGGCCAAAAGTGCTTTTATTCTTTTGGTACTAGGGATTAAATGCAGGGGCTTTCTACCTCTAAGCCATACCCCTACATACATTTATTTATTTATTTATTTAATTTATTATTTATTTATTTATTTAAGTTATTATTTATTTATTTCAGTGGTGCTGGGGTTCCTGGAAATCCTTCTACCTCCAGGCTACACTTCCAGACCTATTTTATATTTTTTAAAATTTGGAAACAAGGTCTCTTAAGCCAGCAAGGCTGGCTTCAAACCTGTGCGATCCTCCTGTCTCCGCCTCCCAAGCACAGGGATTACAGAGTACGCCACCACGCCCGGCATTCATTCATTCATTCATTCATTCATTCATTCATTCATTCATTCGTGGTACTGGAGATTGAACCCAGGGGCATTCTACCTCCGAGCTATACCTGTAGCCCTTTTTGTTTTTTGTTTCGAAACAGGGTCTTGCTAAGTTGCTGAGGCCAGTCTTAACCCTGTGATCCTCTTGTCTCATCCTCCCAAAAACTGGGATTACAGACATGAGCCACCACACCTGACTTTATTTTTTTCTACTTTGAAACAAGCTGTTGAGAGTCTCACTCAGTTGTAGAGACTGGCCTCACACCTGTGATCCTCCTGTCTCAGCCTCCCAAGTACTGGGATTAGGTGAGCACTAATTTGCCCAATCTGAAGAGAAACTTGAGTCCAAACTTCTAAACTAGCCAGGTGTGGTGATGCACACTTATAATCGCAGTATTTGCGAAGCTGAGACAGGAGAACTGCAGGTTCTCAGCCAGCCTCATTAACTTAGTGAGGTCCTCCTCAACTTAGTGAGACTTTGTCTCAAAATAAAGAATAAAAAATGGAGGTGGGGATATAGCCCGGAGGCAAAATGCCTCTGGGTTACAATCCCCAGTACTCCACACACACAAAGAAAAACTTCAAATTATTTCTCTCTGCTCATACATAGTATCACAAGTCAGTAGGGAATAAGCACAATAAAGCACGATAATTCTGTCATGTTCAGGATCTGGGGAAGTTCTAGTCACTGAAAAGAAATCCCTGAGATGAAGTACACAATGGAAAGACTCCATCAACCAGGTGTGATGATGAACGCCTGCAATTTCAGTACTTGGGAGGCTGAGACAGAGGATCACAGGCTCGAGGAGCCTCAGCAAGTCGTGAGGCTCCCATCAACCTAGCAAGACCCTGATTCAGAATAAAAGTAAGTCGGGTATGGGGGTGCATGCTTTTCATCCTAGTACTTGGGAAGCTAAGATAGGAGGATGGCAGTTCAAGGACAGCCTCAGCTACTTAGTGAGGCCCTCTGAAACTTAGTGAGATTCTGTTTCAAAATAAAGAATAAAGCTGGGTGTGGTGGCGCACGCTTGTAATTCCCGCACTTGGGAGGTGGAGACAGGAGGATCACACAGGTTCGAAGCCAGCCTTGCTGGCTTAAGAGACCCTGTTTTCAAATAAAAATATAAAAATAGGTCTGGAAGTATAGCCCATAGGTAGAAGGGTTTCCAGGAACCCCAGTACCACAAAAAAAAAAAAAAAAAAAAAAAAAAAAAAAATAGGGCTGGAGGTGTAGCTCAAAGTTAGAATGCTCCTGGGTTCTATCCCTAGTACCCTCAAAATTAAATTAAATTAAAATAGGACTGGGGGTATAGTTGGGGCAGAAGGCCCCTGGGTTCCATTCTCAGTAACACACACACACACACACACACACACACACACACACACACACACACACACACACCTGCATTTGGGAGGCTGAGACAGAAAGATTATGGTTCAAGGACCACCTCAGCTACTTAGTGAGGCCCTTTGCAACCCAGTGAGACCCTGTTTCAAAATAAAGAATAAGCCGGACGTGGTGGCAGACGCTTGTAATCCCAGCATTCGGGAGGCTGAGACCAGAGGATCACAGTTCGCGGACAGCCTCAGCTACTTAATGAGGTCCTCTGCAACTCAGTGAGACCCGGTTTCAAATTAAAGAATAAAAAATCGGGCAGGGGGTGTAGCTCGGAGGTCAAATGCCCCTGGGTTCCATCCCCAGACCCGCTAAATAAATAAATAAATAAATAAATAAATAAATAAAAGGCCTGGGGGTGCAGCTTAAAGGTAGAATGTCCCTGTGTTCAATCCCCAGTACCACAAAAGAAAGAAAGGAAGAAAGGAAGGAAAGAAAGGAAAGAAGAAAGAAAAGAAAGGAGGGAAGAAAGAAAAGAAAGGAAGAAGGAAATAAAGGAAAGAAAAGGAAAGAGGAAGGAAGGAAGGAAGGAAGGAAGGAAGGACGGAAGGAAGGAAGGGGGGGGGGAAGAGAGAGAGAGAGAGAGAGAGAGAGAGAGAGAGAGAGAGAGAGAGAGAGAGAGAGAGAGAGAGAGAGAGAGAAATAATGTTTCCATCTGGTGTGGCGGTACCTAACTCTAATCCCAGTACTTGGGAGGCTGAGACAGGAGGATTGTAGGTTTGTGGCCAGACTCAGCAAGGCCCGCTGCAACTTAATGAGACTCTGTTTCAAAAATTAAAAAATAAAATAGGGCTGGGGGAATATTGCTGGGTTCAATCCCCAATACCCCCCCACACACACACACACACAAATAATGCTTTTCTTTTTCAAGAAAGTTTTCTCTAAAGTAACCAAGTAGACAAATCTCATAAATAAGTTTTAGGAAAAAAATAAAAACTATAGAGCTCTGTCACTGTCCCTCTGCATGGCCCAGGAAGACGACTGCTTCTGGGTGGCACTTACCCAGGAACACAAGTATAGTGCCCACCCACTGCATGGCACTGATGGGGTTGGCGAAGAGGATCACAGAGGCCAGAATGGTGAAGAACTTCCGAGTTGTAGTGATGATGGAGCAGGTCAGGGGACCAAAGTACACAACTGTCATGAAGATGAAACTCTAGAGAGAGAAAGGTAGGTCAGGCTGACTCGGGTATATGCCATGAAATCTTAAAAGTAACAGACATCAGGGCTAATTGTGCCTCTCTGCCCCCAGTCCCCTGCTCCTCCCAGCCAGGCCAGTCTTTCTTAAGGACTCAGGTACCACAGCGAAGAAGCCAAGTTATTCCCTCTCAAGTACTGACCTGACCCAGGGCACTAGTCAGGCCAAAGAGCAGGATGTTATAGACAATGGTCGGGTACCTTTCGGCAAAGCTCAAGAACTCCCAGAGCTCCCCAGTGAACAGGATTCCTAAGAAATGTCAAAAGATGAATAGCATATCTCATGTAGCATGCACACACACCTGCACACAGCCTACTCACGTACTGCGAAGGAGGGTGGGCATGGAAAAGTGTATGGAGTTTGTTTGTTTGTTTTTTTTTGGTAGTACTGGGGGTGGAACCCAGAGGCTTTCGGCCTCTGGGCTATACTCCCAGACCCATTTTATATTTTATTTGGAAACAGGGTCTGACTAAGTTGCTGAGAGCCTCATTAAGTAGCTGAGGCTGGCTTCGAACCTGCGCGATCCTCCTGTCTCAGCCTCCCAAGCGCGGGGATTACAAGCGTGCGCCATCACGCCCGGCCGGATGGAGTGAGTTTGTACTGTCCCAGCATGTACCTTTCTCAAATATTTTTCTAGGTAGAGAAACTAATTAAAAACTCAATTTTGTGAGAAAGATTTGATAGTTAGCAAGTTACTTCTATCCTAGAGATTGAAAGCAGTGAAGCTCCTTGGGCGTTGTGGAGACTGACCCACACGCCTCTAGCTTAAGGAAGCACCTCACATTAGGCATCAGCAGGTTTCTCCATTACCCTCAGTGTGCTCTACACACACACACACACACACACACACACACACACACACACACACACACACACTTTCTTTCTCACTCTTTTTTTTGTAGTGCTGGAGACTGAGCCCAGAGACACTTCAATATCAAGCCCTATCTCCAGACTTTTTTATATTTTATTTTGAGAGAGGGTCTTGCTCAGTTGCCAGGCTGACCTCAAACTTGTGGTACTCCTGCCTTAGCCTCAGGAGTACCTGGGATTACAGGCATGTGCCACCACATCTAGTACACAAAATACTTTCGTTGTGTGCTCAGATTTAAGCTAGAAAACACTGATTTCAGGCTGGGTGTGGTAGCACATACTTATAATCCCAGTACTTGGGAGGCTGAGACAGGAGGACCGCAGGTTCACGGCCAGCCTCAGCTACTTAGTGAGGATCTGTTTCAAAATGAAAAATAAGCCGGGTGTGGTAGTACAAACTTGTAATCCCAGCATCTGGGAGGCTGAGACAGGAGGATTGCAGTTTGAGGACACCCTCAGCTACTTAGTGAGGCCCTCCACAATGCCGTAAGACCCTGTCTGAATCTAAAGAATACAAAAAAAAAAAAAAAAAAAAAAAGCCAGGCGTGGTGGCACACGCTTGTAATCCCCGCACTTGGGAGGGTGAGACAAGAGGATTGCACAGGTTCGAAGCCAGCCTCAGCTACTTAGTGAGGCTTTCAGCAACTTAGTGAGACCCTGTTTCCAAATAAAATATAAAATAGGGATGGGAGTATAGCCCGGAGGTAGAAAGACTCTGGGTTCCACCCCCAAGTACCACACACACACAAAAAAGGCCTGGGGATTTAACTTGGAGGTAGAATGTCTCTGGGTTCAATTCCCAGTCACACAGATACACACACACAAACACACACACACAAGAAAACAATGATTTCAAAGCAAATGAGTTCATGTTTAAATTACATTTGGTGTAAGCCGGGCGTGGTGGCGCACGCTTGTAATCCCCGCGCTTGGGAGGCAGAGACAGGAGGATCACGCAGGTTCGAAGCCAGCCGCGCGCGTTGGCTTAGGAGACCCTGTTTCCAAATATAAAAAAAATGTAAAAATAGGTCTGGGAGTGTAGCCCGGAGGTAGAAGGGCTTCCAGGAACCCCAGTACCACCAAAAAAAAAAAAAAAAAAAAAAAAAATTACATTTGGTGTATACTTAAGTCTGTTTCTTGTGAGGACTATACCAATGTTTCATTTGCCTCATGGGAGAGAAAGTCCCCAGATATCCCCATGTTTTACCATGTGTATCTTTGTTTTGGTGGTACTAGAGATTGAAAACAGGGGCATTCTACCTCCAAGCTGCCCCCCAGCCCGGCCTATGTTTTTGTTTTGAAAGAGGGTCTTGCTGGGTTGCTTACAGTCACTATGTTACTGAGGCTGTTTCAAACCTGATACTCCTGTCTCAGCCTCTCAAGCACTGGGACGTGTGCCACCACACCCAACTTACTGTGCCTCACCATGATACCTGGCACAGGTTGACCCCTGCTGCATTCATTAGTGACCGGCAGCAAGCAGATCTTGCCTGTGCAGGTTTTCTAGGAAGGTTTCTCAGGGCTTGGACAGAAGAGCATCCTGGAACCATGTCACACCCTTGGCTGGCGCAAAGTTAGCAACTGGCAGTGGAGACAGTAATCAAGTGGACAAGAACAGCCTGCCCTCTGGTGATCCATGGGAAGAACAGCAGAACTGCTCCTTACCGGCTCCCAGCAGCAACGTCGACCAAAGGTTGATGTTCAACATCATGTGGTTGGAGCCTGTTTGGTAATGAGCTCGCATGTGGTCCTGGGAAACACCTGTCAGTCCATCCAGAGTCAGAGACAACAGCTAGGAAAGGAAGAGAGCAGCCTGCAATGAGGCGCCCAGCAAGGGCCCTCGGGACAAAGGATCCTCACTCTCAGTGCTCTCAGAGGCGCCACTGAAGCCAGAGTCCCCAGGACACCTTGCAGTTTGGTTCTGGGTAGAGAGCGGGGAGAGACCATGCTAGCCACCCCGCTCCCAGGCACTGGACTAACAGGCTAACAGCTACAGAATAGTACTGTAAACAGAGCAGAGCAGGAAGCCAACCACTTCCCTACATAAAGCTTTGAAGCTGGTGCCTAACAGGGGCCTAAAATAGGCTGTGGTGAGCCATCCACACCCTTCCATTAAAGCTGGAGAGATGAAATCGAGCCCCAGCAGGTTAGCATCCTAGCTTGGAGTACAGTGCCCCAGAGACTAGATTCTGTGGTCAGACTGTCCAAATTGGATCCTGACTCCATCACTTAAATGGCGTGTGATACTGGGCAAGTGACTTAACCTCTCTGGCCTCAGTTTCTTCACCTGTAAAATGCTACCTGTATAGGCAATTGTAACAAAAATTAACCAGTTAATATGTAAAACATTTGGACCAATGCCTAACGCACAAGCAATAGCTCCTATTGTATTATCTTCAAGTCTGGCCTCCATCTTTCTAAGAAAGTCACTCCTTCCTTCTCAGCTCTCAATGATCTCATCCCAGAACCTAGACACAGGCCTCAAAAATTATCTGCTCCTCAGAAGAGCTGAGCTGTAGTTCAATATTTGAGGTTTCCCACTAGGCCCAAGCAGAGCCAGGGACCCTGCACCAAAGACCAGAAACGAGGGGCAAGGCACACCATAACCTCCTTTGAGACATATAACTGGCTTTCTACTTGAAAAGATGTCCTTTGGCTAAGTTTGTCCCAAAAAAGCTGCCTTGCCCAGCAGGACCGCATACCAGGAGCAGCTCTCCGTAGCCGACTGTGTGTTCTTCCATCCCAACCACTTTCTTGGGTTTGTACATAAAAAGGGCCACTCCAGCCACAATTAGCAACACACACAGGTACTTGGCCAGTGGGTACTTCTTCTTTAAGAGGGTCACCCCAAGGAGCATAACTACAGGGAAAAAGCAGAATGCAAAATTCAGATACCCACAGGCATCAATGACCCCAATTGCCCTCCTCCCAGGAGCCAAGAAAAGACTCAGGGAGAAAAGAATGTCTAAGAAGGACGGCCTATAGAAGATAAGGTAAGGTATGCCAGGCTGGCACCTAGATAATGATTGAGCAACAGGACTGAGCAGAATATAAGCGGGGAAAGAGAGGACAAAGGTGAAAGGCCCAGGAAGGAACAAGGCAAGGGTGGGGAACAGTGGGGAGAGATGAGAGGTTGAGAGAAACTGATGACCACAATGGAATTTAGAGTGTGTAATGACAGTGTAAACACAGGACACCAAAATGAAGGACCACATGAAGCAAAGTCAGCCTCTATTTCCCACTGAGAATTGCCAGCCTATGCACACCACAGGAAGAGACCCAGATAACAGGATGGGCAGAGAAAACGGCTAGAGGAAGTCCTTGGAGAGAGCTATGGTGGGATAATGAACCCAGAGGGACACAGAATGCTAGCAGAGGAAAAGTGAGGACAGAAGATGGAGAACATCTTCTTCCGCTTACCTGGGATTGGCTTGCAGGATTTACCAAGGACCTGAAATTAAATTTAGCAAATAATTTCTGAGCATCTCTGATGTGCCAGGAACTGTACTGGGTGCCACATTAAGAATGAGTAAGTAAGCTGGGCATAGTGGCACACGCTTGTAATCCCAGCATTTGGGAGGCTGAGATAGGAGGATTGCAGTGTATAGATGGTCTCAGCTACTTAGTGAGGCCCTCTGCAACTCAATGAGACCCTGTTTCAAAATAAAGAATAAAAAATAGGGCTAGGGGTGTAGCTCAGAGGTAGAATGCCCCTGGGTTCCATCCCCAGTACCACAAAAACCAACAAACACAAAAAGAATGAGTAAGTGTAGGGCTTGCACCAGGGACCTCAGGCTCAGAGAGCAGCCCTATCATGGCCCAACCCACCACTCAACCCCAGTACTGTGATTTTCTACACACTCTGAATTTCTCAAACACACTCTCCCAGAGCTGTTTCTTATTAAGCTGAAACACAACAGAAGATTCCTTCATCCTTTTCAAACAATTTCTGAGCCAACCCTCATCCCACCCTGAGGTTTCACCTGAGTTGGGTAGTTGACAAACTGTAGTGCTGAGTTGCTGGAGACCATGGCACCCAGATAGGAGACAGAACAGGCAGCATAGAGCCAACTCCGAGTACGATCCACCCTGGCAGTGTCAAAAAACTGGATCACTGGGAGAAGACAAAAGAAAAAAAACATACAAGAGAAACCTGGTGGGGCTAGGATGGACCACTAAGCAAAAGCTGAAGCCACATGAAAGGAACATAGACATCTGCCAAGTAAGACAGTTATTTCTATTCTCTTAGACTGGGAACGCTCTGAAAATTATTTAACTCTGCAATTCTACCTAAGCCTAACATGAGAACACATGGCAGGTGGAGGTGGGGGTCTCATTTACTTCAAGAGAGGACTCAGCCCTGCTGCTAGTCTCCAGGGAACAAAGAAAGCTCAAAATGTGTTTGAAGATAACACACAAAGTCACAGGAACAAAGGAAAAACTGTTTTAAGTTTTCTCCATGAAGATATGGAACATGGAAGATCCATCCTCTGCACACTTCTGACTCAAAAGTTGATCTGATTTAACAAAATAATCTTTTAATCTCAGCCAGGCGTGGTGGCACATGCTTGTAATCCCAGCATTTGGGAGGCTGAGACAGGAGGATAGTGGTTCACAGATAGCTTCATTACTTAGGTCCTCTGCAACTCAGTGAGACCTTGTTTTAAAATGAGAATAAAAAGCTGGGCGTGGTGGCGCACGCGTATAATCCCCACACTTGGGAGGCTGAGACAGAAGGAACCAACAAGTTCGAAGCCAGCCTCAGCTACTGAGTGAGGCTCTCAGCAACTTAGTGAGACCCTGTTTCCAAATAAAATATAAAATAGGTCTCAAAGTATAGCCCGGAGGCAGAAAAGCCCCTGGGTTTCACCCCCAGTAACACACACACACACACACACACACACACACACACACACACTAAATAGGGCTGGGGGTGTAGCTCGGAAGTAGAATGCCCCTGGGTTCCATCTCTAGTACCACACAAACAAAAAAATTTTTTTAATCTCATTTCAAAGTCTTTACTATTATAGACTGCACAGAAAGGTTGTGTGAGTACTAAATGGAGTGGAGATTGGGAAAATTAGATAAGGTGGAATCAATAGTTAATGCCTAGGGTATGGGTGGCAAGATGGGGTCAGGGGAGTCAATATATTACCATCTAGGTACTCACAGATCTTGGCAAACATAGCATTGATCACACACTGGATGAAGACCAAAGTTAAGGCAAAGGTGAACGTCTCCTGTTTGGCTCCCTCTCCATATTTTCCTCTTGTTCTAAGAATGAAATGCATGAAAAGGGGGGGGGGTTAGTATATTTCACTCATGGTCATCTAGTGTCCAGAGCCATCTTGAAAACTCTAGAATTATGTTGACTCTCTGGACATAGAGAATTTACCAGGATAATTGGGCTAATTTACAAAAGGGGTTGATTTTATTTGCTGTAGAAAATAGACATTCGAGCCAGGTGTGGTGGTACACGTTTGTAATCCCAGCTCTTGGGAGGCTCAGAGAGGAGGATCCCACAGGTTCAAAGCCAGCCTCAGCTACTTAGTGAGACCCTGTTTCCAAATAAAGTACAGAATAGTTCTGGTAGTATAGCCCGAAGGTAGGAAAAAAAAAAAAAAAAAAGGAAAGAAAAAGGAAAAAGAAAAAAAAGAAAGAAAAGGAAACTAGACACTTTAGCACCTGCTGATCCCATATTCTAGGGAAAGAATGCCCGTAAAGGATGGATCTAGAGGAAAACATGGAATGTTAGCGAAACAAAGCACTCGGGGCAGAAGATATGTGCGCTAGAGAGGCGGCAAGGCCAAGTGCGAAAAACAGGCTGTCTGTCTACAAGCAACTGGGAGTTCCAAAGAGGGGCTGCCTTGGGTCAGGAAACCTGATTGGCTCTTGAAACCAAGACGAGTAAAAACAACTAAAGGAAGAAAAATAACCAAGTCCCGAGAACCCAGAGATCGACTCTGCGTTTGGAATTAGCGGGAGGCTCGGCCCGGGATACACAGGTAGGGTGGCGCTGGGCGAGCCAGAGAACCGGGCAGGAGGACAAAAGGAAAACCTGGAGTCCGAGCAGGGAGGCCTGAGAACTGCGCCCAGGCGGGGCGTGGGAACGGGGTAGTGCCTGCGCCCCCGCCCCAAGCTCCGCTCACATCTTCTCCTGCAGGATCCCATAGTAGAAATAGCAGACAAAGACACCCAGGAAGCAGAGCGGCAAGCGCAGCCGGTCTGGCACCACAGATTTGCTAGCGGCCATGAGATGCCCGGACGAGCCGACGGGAGACCCGCTCACAGCCGGTAACGGCAGCGGCGGCGGCGGCGACAGCTCCAGGCGGACATCGCCGACCGGCGGCAGGGGCCTCATAAGAGCTACATGCGCCCGTCGCCCCGTAGGGCCCAGCAGTCTCCTCCGGAACTGCCGGCGCAGGGCTGCCGACAGGGAAACTTCCCCGAACGCAGCAACCACTTTCTAGGAAAGGAGATCGGCCCGAGCACATTAGTTCCCTTCCTGGTGGCTGGGTCAGTCGACAGTCCAGAGCTTAACCCCTTGTTTTCGAGATTTTTCTGGACAGGCAACTCCGAGGACAACTACAACCCGAAACTCGATGGGGTGGCTTAAGGGATGCCTGGGCGCTGGGTGATGACGTATAAGGATGTGGAGTTTACCCATTGGCTGTGCCGTAATAAGATAGACGGATGGGCGGGGAAGGAGGCGGAGCGGCCCGCTGAGCAAATCAAATCATCTTTCTTCAGTCCGCGGCCAGACTTCTGCGGGGGTCCTAATTCCAGGAAGCACTGGAGCCTTAGCGCCCTCTAGTTGCTGCCCGGCGTCAGCGACTGCGCTCCGCTCTTCGGAGCGTTCGGGGCCCGCTTCTAGGCTTGCAAGCTAGAGAGCGCTGTGGTAAGGTGCCACGACGTCAGGACTCCTGTCACTTAGAGGCACGACAACCAACACGTGTTGCCTAAACTCGGCTCTACGGTTTTCCCAGTCTCTAGAGATAATTAGTAACAGCCGCCTTGTCGCCCTTTGTTCTGTGGATCAAATGAGTTGAAGTTGGTGAATGTGTTTTGTAAACTGCAAAGTGTGCCGTGCAAATTTGAGATAATTATTAAGTCATTACTCTTTCTCAACTTCGGTCTTATTTCCTCACATCCTGGAGGTGGAAACGTACTTGATAAAATTTTTCTTCAAGGCCTTCCAACTCACTAACAATAGAGGACAGCTTTTGCCCCCCCCACCCCACCCCCCAAGTTTCTCCCCGACCAAGAGCCCAACTCCATTCCCATTATAGAGCGCCTCATTGGATCCCTTCCCCATCCAAGGGTTAGGTCTCCACCTGCTGGCCCGAATTTCCAGGGCAAGATTGATCCGGGTTCTTTCCACTACCACTAATTCTCAGGTGGCCCTTGGACTGTGAAGCTTCTCTTTGAGCAGCCTGTTGGTTTGGCACGACCTCAGGCAAAGGAAGGAAACACTGGGCAGCACCACACCCATCGCCCGGGTTCTGACTCACTACGGCTGTGGGGGTAAGCCAGGCATCTTGGGGGGAGGGGATAAGAGATGGAAGACAAGGTCTGTCCCCAGCCCAGTCTCTTTCCTATTGGTGGGTCAGTGGGGGCGGGGAGGGGTCTTCACACATGTTCCCTCCTGTTCATTTGCTTTCTCTGCTGAATCAGGGGGCATCTCCAGGGAAGCAAAAAGCAGTTAAGTGACCTGGGTTCCACTCCCAGCTCTGCCTCTTTATCAGCTGGGACCTCCAACAATTCACTTGACCTCTGAGTCAAATTTCCTCATGTGAAATTAATGGGAATATAATAACAACCAGGAGAGCGCCATGGTTAGATGCATGGGCAGTGGATTCAAATGATCAGGTTTCCAGTCCTACCTCCCCCACTTGGTATGTGTCTTCTGGAAAAGTTATCCAATCTTTTTGACCCTCCCTCATTGGTATAGGGGAACTTACCACATTTCTCTCATTGGGTGGTTGTCACATAGTTCGATGACATTTCATGTGAAGCACCTAATATGGTATTTGCTGCTTTACCAAGCTAATAAATGCTAACTGGGTAACCTGTCCTATAGTTTGTTCTAAGGTGTTATGAAATAGATAAAATTGTACTCATTAGGACTGCCCTTAGAGCAGTCAACTTTCAATCCACACAGTGGGAATGTTTCTCTTGTGAGAATGCTTTGTAAATCCCAAAGCACTGTCAGAATGTTGGGATGGTTATTTTCATTTTCCAAAAAAAAACTCTTACAGAAGCAATACTGGACTGAGAAGATGCAAAAAGCAGGAATCCTCCAAGGCTGTACCCTGAATACTCACTGAGATGGAAAAATACCCAAAAGGAGGCACGGCTTCCCTAAAACAGTGCCAAGTCTACCTGAATGCTGGTCCCCGGTCTTGTTCCTCTTGCTAGTGCAAGAAGCACCCATGATGTCAAACTGTCGCCTCTTGGTCACTCTCATTTCTTCTCTAAAATCCACTCTTCCTATGGAACTTTTTCATGGAAGAACAGGTAGCTTCTCCAGTGGCTCCCTCACCCCACCTTCAGGAAACACCACACTCTCTGTTTTGGACAGACTTTAGTCAACTGTTTGTGTGTCCTTGTGAAGAGTCTAAGCATGGCATCCACCCATGTAGAACCAAGATGCACACAGTAATGTGTTAAGTCAGTGCTCCTTTTCATTTTTTAAAATTCTTTGATGGTACTGGGGATGGAACCCAGGGGCCTTCCACCTCCAGGCTACTCTCCCAGACCTATTTTATATTTTTTTTTATTTGGAAACAGGGTCTCAAGCCAGCGGAGGCTGGCTTCGAACCCGCACGATCCTCCTGTATCAGTCTCCCAAGCGCAGGGATTACAAGTGTGTGCCACCACACCCGGCTATTCTTTCTCTTGAAGATAGGCCCAAGCAATGACTGGAGCACCCTGTATCTCCACCCCACCCCTCCTGCTCCAGGTATTGAACAGAACTAACTTCAAGCTGCTGGGAATACTTATTTATTTGGTCTATTAACACCAAGATCTGCAAAAAAACAACCTCTAAACACAAGATAAGAAAACTCAAACATTAACAGTCTTCTTCAATTTTGTGTAAGCTCTGCAGTACGGAAAATATACAAACTTCAAACAGCTGCAAAAATAGTGTCTTTGGGAGAAAATAGAGTTTCTACATCAATACAAGAAAAATAGGCATTTTTCGAATCCAACCCAGCCCTGGGGCGGGTAGAGGGTGGAGGGTGACCCTTGCCTTGCCACCTGGAGGAATGCCAGCTCTTCCTCCCCCCACCCGCCTGGGGCTGGGCTGCCACTTTAAGACAATCTTTAGTCAGGGGAAAAGTGAGATGAAAATGCCACTTGGGAAAACACTTGGTTCCTCCCTCTGCCCGCAGCTGAATGGGTCAAGTGTTGTCGCCCTCTAGGGCCACTTTGGTCAGCTCCTCCAAAGAGGGAGGCGTGGGGACGGGGGTGTCTATCTCCTGGTCTGCTCTTCTGTGTTTCTGGAGGTGGGGAGGGAAGGAAATCTGTGGCCTCCCCTCTCCTTCAATCACAGCCGGCGTGCTCTACGACAAGAGGCTCCTCTCAGTCATTTGGACTCATGCCCTCAGTGGGGGACTCAAGACCTTCTGGGTGTTTCCACCAAGTGGGGGAGGCGGCGGGGACACAAGTGTGAGTCCTGAGCTACCCAGCTGCTAGTGGAGAAGGCAGGTCCCCTCACATTCAGAGGGGCCAGTGTCCATCAGAATGAGGACCTGGGGCTTTGACACAATAAATGAAAGTGCTCGAAGGCCAAGAGGGAAGGGCTCCTCCATCTCCCAGCTCGGGGAGCTAGAGATGGGCCTGCCACCAAGGCACTGATCTCTGTGGTGAAGTTGGGGTGCAGTCCCCTCAGACCACCAGGGAGCTCTGGAAAAGCACGGACTCTTCTGAGGGTGGGGTGCGCTGCCATGGCTCGAATGGCAGTGGGGAGGCCTTGGAGGCCTCTGGATCCTTCCGGGGTGGTGCCCTGGGGCTGGCAGGGGGAAGGGGAGACCCCGGGCTTGAGGGGCAGTTACGGAAGATGAAGCCCACGCCAGGGAAGAGGGGCTTCATCAAGTTGACAGGGCAGAAGGCCGAGCCGGTCGGGTTGAAATGTACTTTGTTCTTGTCAGGACAGGAAGTCAGGAAGGCCAGGTCAGGACCTGGGGACCTGGAAGAAGGAGAGAAACAGACACATGTTCACGCAGAAGAACAGTCAATGAGAGAGGGTGAGACATTACCGCAGGAGGGAAGCTGGGTCTCTGCTGAAACAGGACGTAACGTGACCAAAAAACGAATGGCTAAAGTCTTTAAGTCTGACAGTGCTTTATTTTTTAAATATATGGCTAAACAACAAGGAAATAGAATTTAGCTAGCAGGAGGGATTGCTTCCCCAAAATGTGATTCTAAGAGAGGAGACCAAAGGATCGTTTCATTGGAAAAATGTTATTAGTGAGTGGTGTTTTAGGATCAGACTACAGGCCTGACAGAGATCTTTTTTTGTTTGTTTGTTTTTTGGTACAGGGGATTGAACCCAGGGGAATTCTACCTCCAAGCTACATCCCTAACCATTTTTAGTTTTGAAACAGGGTCTCACTAGATTACTGAGATTCTCTGAGGCTGTCCTTGAGCCCATGATCCAACTGTTTCAGTCCCCTAAGTACTGGGATTCTGGGTGTGCGCCATCACGCTCGGCTAGGCACTATGACTTTCTAAGCCATTAGCCTAAAGCAGGGCTCTCAGCCTTAGCACTACTGATACTTTGAGCTGGATAGCTCATCATTGCAGAGGGCAGGGCGCTGCCCTACGCACACAGGATATCTAGCAGCATCCCTGGCCTCTCCCAGTAGAGGTAGTGATGCCAGCAGTGCCATATTGTTCCCCTCACACATGGAGTTGTGACAACTAAAAATATCTCTTGATATTGTCAAATACTTCCTCGGGGCCAAAACTGTCTCCTGTTGAAATCTACTAACTCAAAGAATCTAATTTTTAAACACATTTGAAAGGAGTGATTATTTAAACTTTTGCTGGGAGAAAAAGTAGACCTTTTGGAAGATATAGGGTTTTTTTGTTTGTTTGTTTTTTGTTTGGTGTGTATTTGTGTGTGTACTTGTGTTATTAGGTTCTAATTCCCCATGTGGTCTTGGCCATATTGTTTTTTGTTTGTTTGTTTTTTGTTTGGGGTGTGTGTGTGTGTGTGTGTGTGTGTGTGTGTGTGTGTGTGTTATTAGGTTCTAATTCCCCATGTGGTCTTGGCCATGTCTGCCTTGCCTTTGTGTGTATGTGTGTATGTGTGTATGTGTGTGGGGGGGGGGAGGAAAGTGTTTAGGGATTGAACCCAGGCCTTGTGCATGCTAGGTAAATGCTCCACTGCCTATAATCCTCATGCTTGGGAGGGTGAGACTGAAGGATCATAGGTAGGAGGCCAGCCCCAGCAACTTAGTGAGTCCCTTTACAACCTAGTGAGGCCTTGTTTTAAATTTTTAAAAAATCATAAAAAGGGCTGGGAGTGTGGTTTGGAGGTAGAATGCCTCTGGATTCAATCTCCATTATCAAAAAAAAAAAAAGAAAGAAAGAAAGAAAGAAAAGAAAAGAAAAAAGAAAGAAAGAAAAAGAAAAGAAAAGAAAAAAAACAACTGATGGGTCACAACCTCCCTCGCAGGGAGAACACAGAGGCAGGAAGCTAAATGAGATGACTTAAGACTGCTTCTGGCATCAGGAGTCTGTGAAAGAATTGGGATGAACAACAGCCTAACATCTACCAGCGTTTCCAGTTTTAACTTCTTACCTAAAATGTGCAGTGAGGCCGTAAGAGCCCAGAGTCCGGTTAAGCTAGAGCTGGCCTCTCCACAGCCCAGAAGAGCCTGTGGTCTTGAAGGGACACCAGACAACAGTGGCACCAGGACAAAACCCTGTTGGCAGCAGCTTTCTCTCCAACTCCCACCTTCATGTGTGGTCCTTGCCCTTATCTGGCATACAAACCCGGTCCCAGCTAAATCCTCTCTCATAACTAAACTTCCTGACTGCCACTGAAACCACAACTTCCAGTGTGAATCTACCCTGATGATTATGAAGCTGCAGGGGAAAGAAATCAACAGAAAAATGGCTTCTGAACTATACAGTCCAGTTTGGGAATATCCCAGGTTTCTTACTTGCAAGGACTGGAAATTTCTGTCTGGGAGTCCATGACACTTGAACCCCTATAGCCACAGGCTGAAGAACTACTAGGACGTATTCTCTTTCTCTCTCTCTCTCTGATTATGGTCTAGCAAATTCTCATACCTTCCCCAGGGATGGAAAAAAATAGAAGAAACAAAGGGCCTAGGTTTCAGATGTCTTTCCTTTCCAGCTCCTGCTGCGCTTATGGCTGGCATGTGGGCAGAGAGCAGGTTTCTATGGAGATAATGATAAGCAAAGATTTAAGTGCTCAGAGGAGGTAATGTCAACAAGTTTGATCATGGAAAAACTGCGGCACTGATAATCTGATGTTGACAACACCTCCAGACAAGAGAGAGTCTAAGACTGAAGAAGGACCTGTCAGGTAGGATAACACAGGGCTCACCCTCCATCCTCCTCCCTCCCTCCCTCCCTCCCATACCCCATGCACCTCAGATACTCACGTGGCCTCTTCAAACACTCGCACTCTCTCGCAGCCCTCTGGGGGCTCACGTTTGAAGACATAGCTATGATTGGGCCGAGGGGAGGCAGCAAAGGCAAGGACTGGAGATGGGCTGCCATCTTCGAGGAAGGCCGGGTGGCCTGGAGAGGAGGCTGCAAAAAGAGCAAGGGCAAGTCCAGCGGAGACGAAGAAAGACCTCTGCTTTCCTTGGCTCAGACTTTGGGCAGCAGGGGGCATGGCCTCCCCGAAGAAGAGGCTGGCAGTGGCTATACTAATCAGGCTGCTTTGTTTCATACTCTCCCTTAAAAATCCTGAAGAGACATACATACATGCAGCTTACAGGCATACACGCCACACAGTGGGACAAATACAGTTGAACTGATGGAAGAAAGTCTCATACCAATTCTACATTCCTAGGTCTCAGAGGTTAAGGAATCCTACCTGCCTCTTCCTGAGACTGCGCTGCCCTGCCCTGCCTGCCAGCACATGCTTTTCCTTGCTGCCATCTGGAGAAACCACGTCTCCTTCCAGGGAGTGCTCCTATACTGACTCTGAGGAGCAACCTTTGCACAACCCCACTCAGAGGACAGGATTCTTCTCACTTTCTACCCAGAGAACATACTTTGTCTAGGTTGCAAATATTGACTTTATCTGTTATTTATCTCGCTTTTATTCCTTTTTACTCCAGGCTCTATTTACCTCTGTGTATTGTTAGATCATGCCCTTGGCCAGCCTGCCTGGGGTTGCTGTGACAATCAAATCAGATGCTGCGGGCACACTGCTTCCTAACATATGGGCCATTAGTAGGGGGCAGGAATCCTATCTCATCCTCTCTGTGAAGTGCCAGGGCACAGGGGAAAGTCGGGACTTGGAGTCAGAGTTTGAGTGTGAGATGGGATCTAACTGTGGGACCCTGGGTGAGAGACCATATCCTCTTCTATCATGCAGCCACCCTGAGGGCTCTTGCTGGTAATGAGTGGCAGGGACACCTGAACAGAGATACGCTGGCTTTCCACTACAGCACGCTAATCCTCTGCCAGAGTGTGGGGACAAGAGGGCCTGCTCCTTTGGATTCCTGTGAAGATTCAGTAAAAGTATAGGTGCTGAGACTTTATAAACTACAAATCAGACTGTGATATAAACGACCATTATTATTTGCATAGTGTGCAGAATGAAAATGACTCATAAAGATATGCTGGTTGGTTCTTAAATAATGCTGGCCCTGAAGTGCTTAGCAGGAAAAGTGGGCGGAGCCACTCCTGTCGCCCGGAGTCAGCCCCGCTGCCACAGCTCCGCGGCTTACCTTTGTCACTGGGGATGGATGCCAGCTCCTCAATAGCACCCCGGGGTTCCTCAGGGCTGGCCCGGCCAGAGGGCTGGGGGGATGCCAAGGGCATGGAGGGAGAACTGGCAAGGTTGCCCGGCTCCAAGAGGAGGAGGGGATGATCACAGCTGCCACTCTGGGGAGGTGCGGGGGCTCGGTGCCCATCAGGGACCTCAAGAATCTGATGGGAAAGGAGGGGCAGACTCTCAGCCCTGGGCCTGTTCAGGCCTGCCGCACCGCGGTGACCTCGCAGTCCCTCCCAGGCCCTTTTTCTCGGCTCTATTCATCATCACACATGACAACAGAACACCATGGCTCAGGACATCAATTTCCTACCTCCCCTGCACCTGGGAGGAACTCCACTCCCCCATTCCTCCTCCATGGCACCTTGCTCTTCCTCCTCCTAGCACTGGCAATCCAATGTATAATCACATATTCATTTGTGTGGTGTGATCAACGTGTCACTCACTAAGTGTATAAGTCTCATGAAGACAGGGGCCTTCTTTCTGTGTGCTGGGCTCTGGGTGCACAAAGGATAATTATACCAAACACCTGCTGCCCCCTCCTTTTTAACCATTCAATAGTGCTTATACCCACAGCTCACTGAATTGTGTGCATGTGTTTGGGTATAAATAAAATCCTGCAAATATCCAAATTAAAAGTCAACTAGTTGGTAAATCATAAACTGGGTTGTGTGTCCATTACAATTAAATTAATACTGCCCAACTGGCATTCCCCAGTTGTACTGTGTCAGTACAAAAATGTGCCTGAGACTGCAGAAAAGGTAGCAGATAATTCTGCCTGGGAATGGGATGGGGAAAAGGCTGCACAGGGATGGATGCATATTGCCAGGTGGCACAAACTTCTAAACTCTGTACTTTGGAGGCCGAGACAGGAGGATCACAGATTCAAAGCCAGCCTCAGCTACTTAGTGAGAGCACTGCACCTAAGTGAGACCTTTTTTCAAAATAAAGAATAAAGTCGGGTGTGTTGGTGCACGCTTGTAATCCCAGTACTTGGGAGGCTGAAACAAGAGGATTGCACAGGTTCGAAGCCAGCCTCAGCTACTTAGTGAGGCTCGCAGCAACTTAGTGAGACCCTGTTTCCAAATAAAATAGGAAAAAGGTCTGGGAGTATAGCCCAAAGGTAGAAAGCCTCTGGGTTTCATCTCCAGCACCACAAAAAATTAAGAAAGAAAGAAAGAAAGAAAGGAAGGAAGGAAGGAAGAAAGAAAATGAAATAAAAAATAGGGGTAAGGGTGAAGCTCAGAGGTAGAATGCCTCAGGGTTCCATCCCCAGCACTGCAAAAATTAATTCATTAAATAAAATAAAGAGGGGGGGGGAAGGACATGGTGCTATGTAATGGGCGGCACGCGCTGAGGTCCAGGTGGATGAAGGTGCTTTTTTCTCCCAGCTGGGGATACTCTCCTCTGCCAATACTTGCTCCCCTCTACTCACTATGTGAGGCCTTCCCCAGATACACCCTCACACCTCTATTGTCCCTGTGCTCAAGTCCACTTCAAACTAATGAACTCACTCCACCTGGCAGGCAGGTGTTTGTCTGCCATTGTTTATGCAGCTACAGCCTGAGAGGCCCCAGACAGCGATGCTCCCACCTGCCCTCATGCAAGCCCAGCCAGGAGTTGCCTGCCGGTGTGTGCAGGGTTCAGGGGCCACTCACCCTCAGCAGCTCCTCTTCACCCTGTTCCTTCACGAACACCTCCTCCAGCTCTTGGTTGAGCCCTTCCAGGCTCCTGTGCAGGCAGGGGCTGAGTCGTAGGACAGGGCACCCTGAGGGGAAGCTGGGAGGGGACGCCTGAGGAGGAGGAGATGAAGCCATCACGGGAAGCCCCGCTAGCCCCCACCCAGTCTCACCTGCACCAGGGGTAATGGCTATGACCACCCCAGGACCAAGTGAACAAAGGACAACTTGGGGACGTCTACAGATTGCGATAGGCCTGCTCAGTGGGTTTGCTCCAGAAGAGTTTTGTGTACAGTATACTTTTAGAGTCATTGCCTCAACTGCACAGGGATGGGGAGGGAGGAGAGAGAGACATTCAGAACAGAAAGAAGCCAAGTCCAAGTGTGAGCTAAAACTTCACCTAGCCTCCCATACGGCCATGAAACACGCATTGTGGTAGGGCTCAGGATCTCCAAGACCCAGGAGCATTGTGCCCAGCAAGGAGGACACAGGGGAGCAGGTCAAGGGAGAAAGCGTACCCTCAGTGCTCCCCGCACGGCGTGGTCCCCTTGCAGCGGGGAGCCCCGCTCTTTCTCCTTCCCACTGCGGCTCAGCTTGGTCCTCTGTAATTGTTGCTTCAACTTGGTAATCTGAAGAGAGGAGAGAAGAGGGAGGTAAAGCAAAGCACTGGGACCCCCTCCCAGTAAAAAGAGAAAAAAAGAAAAACATTGAGAATATATAACACCATTACCATTTTTGTCTTTGACAGATTGCAAAGGTACAGGGGCACCACTTCACTAAGAACAATGAAAGGTGTTATTTCTGAATGCTGATGACCACTCACATCTCAAAGTACATTCTCAACTATCCCAAAGGCCCTAAGACCGGGAAGAATGAAGATATTTTTCTTTTTTTTTGAACCCAGGGCTATTCTACCTCCAAGATACACCCCCAGCCCTATCTTTTATTCTTAATTTGGAAACAAGGTCTCACTAAGTTATGGAGGCCCTCACTAAGTAGCTGAAGCTGGGAGTGAATCTATGATCCTCCTTTCTCAGACTCCCAAGTATTGCGATTACAAGCATGTGCCACTATGCCCAGCTTCTTTCTTTCTTTCTTTCTTTTTTTCTTTTTTTCTTTTTTTTTTTTTTTTGTGTGTGTGTGTGTGGTACCGAGGATGGAACCCAGGGGCATTCTACCTCCAAGCTACACCCCCAGCCCTATTTAGTCTTTTTATTTGAAACAGGGTCTCGCTGAGTTGTGAAAGGCCTCACTAAGTAGCTGAGGCTGTCCATGAACCATTATCCTCCGGTCTCTGCCTCCCGAACTGGGATTACAAGTGTGCACCACTATGCCTGGCTGTGAACCTGAGATCCTCCTGTCTCAGTCTCCCAAGTACTGGGAGGCTTAGATAGGAAGATCAGAGATTCAAAGCCAGCCTCAGCAACTTACTGAGGCCCTTAGTAACTGAGACCCTGTTTCAAAATAAAAATAAAATAGGGCTGAGGTGTAGCTTGGAGGTAGAATGGCCCTGGGTTTGCTGTACACGGTGGCGCACGCTTGTAATCCCAGTACTTGAGAGGCTAAAACAGGAGGCTCACACAGGTTTGAAGCCAGCCTCAGCTACTTAGTGAGGCTCTCAGCAACTTAGTGAGACCCTGTTTCCAAATAAAATATAAAATAGTTTGGGAGCATAGCCTGGAGGTAGAAGGCCCCTGGGTTCCATCTCTAGTACTACAGAAAAAAAAGAAGAAAAAGAAGATAAAAAAAAGAATACCCCTGGGATCAATACTCAGTAACACACAACACACACACACACACACACACACACACACACACACACAGACTATATTCTACAGGGTAAACTTTCTAGAAGGACTATTACATTTCCTCTTGACTCCCATGCCCTGTAACAATTAGAAAATCATCAACAACTTTGAATATTATCCTTGTCACATTTGTAATTCTGGGCCTCTCTTTCCTCAAGTAGCAAATACTCATGGATGTTGCACTATATAAATGGAATTTGGGCTGGGCGTGGTGGCACACACTTGTAATCCCTGTAATTGGGAGGCTGAGACAGGAGGATTACAGATTTGCGGCCAACCTCAGCTATTTAGTGAGGCTCTCTGCAACTTAGTGAAACCCCGTTTCAAAATAAAGAATAAAAAAGAGGGCTGGAGGTGTAGCTGGAGGTAGAATGCCCCTGGATTCCATCCCCAGTACTGCAAAATAAAAAGGAATTCAGAGAGTGACTCTATTAGCCAGGTGCAGTGGCGTATGCCTGTCATTTCAGTACTTGGGAGGTTGAGGCAGAAGGATCGCAGGTTCAAGCCCAGCCTCAGACCTTAGGGAGAGCCTCAGCAAGTTGTTAAGACCAAAAAGGGCCGGGGTGCAGCTCAGGTAGAATGGCCCTGGGTTCGACACCCAGTACCCAACACAAACACAAACAAGAAACCTTAGGAAGCTGGGCGTGGTGGCACATGCTTGTGATCCCAGCATTTGGGAGGCTGAGACAGGAGGATCGCGGTTTGTGGACAGCCTCAGCTACTGAGTGAGGCCCTCTCCAATTCAGTGAGATCCTGTTTCAAATTAGAGAAAAAAAATAGAGTTCGGGATGTCACTCAGAGGTAGAACGCCCCTTGGTTCAATCCCCAGTAAAATACACACACACACACACACACACACACACACGAAGAGAGAAAAATAAACCTATGACCATAGTCAGGAAGAAAGTGCTTTTAGATTTGTCACTGTGGGTCATTCACAGCATGATTCCCTATCCCAAGTGTGAATAACTTGCTTACTCTGAATGTTGAAGACTTTTAAGTGTTTTTAAATTTCCTCTTAGGCCTAAACTTGCAGTGCATTCACTTCATATTTTCTCCCTGTTCTCAGGGACAAGCAGGGCAGGAGCAACTTCCTTTAGTGAGGCCGTCCAGGGTGAGTCCTGCAAGTTGATCTTTTTAGGAACTGCCATACGACCGACCAGTCAGGAGGAGCCGGCTCCAGAGCCCTGGGGTCCCAGCCTCTGGCTTTCTCCTCTCAACCTCCATGCCTTGAGCCCTCCTGAGGCAGAGGCAGGGCCAGGGCACAGTGTTTAGGAATACATAATTATTTTTCTCTTCTTTTAAAATAAGGCGGGCTGAATAGTTAAGTGGTTAATAAGGCTGGGGGCTCCAGGAACTTGTTCCCTGTCTTCCTTTCGTCTTGGATCTGCTTATCTGGATCTAAGCACAGAGTAAAGGGAGAACAATGGTGACTCAACCAGCAGCCAGTGGCCTGGCCCTTCTCAAGCAGGAGGGTCTGGGATCCTAAGACCCTCAGAAGGCTGGAGCCAGGGCCGAAGGGCCATCTCAGGAGGTGAAGGTGAGACTGGCGAGCAAGGTATGGCTGCCCTTTGGAGCAGAGGCAGCATCCAAGAGGGCACTTACCTCTTTTCTGTGGTCTGTGCTGCCCCAAGACGCCGAGCGCTTGTGTGTGCAGGAGCTGGCCTGCTCACCTTCTGGCTCTTGCCAGGACAGGGGCGTCTGCAGGGAGAAACACAATGAGACAGAGCAGCTTCTCAGGCAGGCCTGGGAAGCAGATGGTTTCCCGGGCAGGGGAGATGGCCTTTGAAGCCTTCTGCATCTGCTCATTAACCTCCTAAGTGGGCCCTGTCTGGTGTGTTCTTCCAGCAGGAGAATCATCAGCACTGCCTCCGTTCTGTCTACGTCCTCCAGAAAACCATCCTGATAACTAGACCAGCCTCCTCTGCACTTGTTATAGTTCTCAGACAGGCATGATACCCACTACTCTAAATGTCCGGTTACACCTCCCCATGGTGATGAATACTATCCTTTTCTTTCCTAACCAGCTCCAAAAGAGCAGAGGCTTGGGAAACAGCAGCATTCTTTATTTTCTCACCCTTGATGTGTCTAGCATGGGCCCAGGTGCCTGGGAGCCTGACAAAAACAAGTGGATAGCCCGGACCCAGGAGGAGCCAATATTAGTAAAACGGGAAAAAGGTCAACACAGGTCCACACGACCCCGAGCAGGAGGTTCCTGTATAGTGGAGGGTCCCAAAATTGCTCCTAATCTTTTCCTGCCCAAAGAATGAGTGGGAAGGCCCAAAGTCATCCTGAATGAGAAAGGAGGACACGCCTTCCAAAGGAGGTAGCCAGAACTCTGAGCCCCACCCTGATTTCTAACTCCCCTTTGCCTTATCACTCCTTGTCCTGGGCCTGCCCTGCCCCTCACACAGAAGGGCTCTCAGCCTGCCATCCTCCACACCTCCCTCGCTACACCAAGACAGTGGCCCAAGATGGAGAGGGGTGTGTGTGTGTGTGTGTACCCTCTTTCTGAGCCCCCACCAAGAGAGAAAGCTGCTGGCTTAGAGCATGAAGCTGAAGAAGCCCAGATCCCTCCCCACTGCCAACATCCCTACTTCCATTCCAAGGGAGGGGCCTGAGGGGAGGGCTCCAGTGGGACCAATTCCTCTCTAACTTCTGTGCAACACACTGCCAAAAACACCAGAGCCTGGGAACTGTCTCCTCCAAGAGATCTGCTGACCTCCCCCAAGAGGTTGCTTCAAACAGAGGGGAGGGCGAGGGAAAACACCACTGCTCACCACCCAACAGCTGCTAGGAAGAGCTCAGCAGGGCAGCCTGAACTGACTGTGACAGCAGACTGCCATGTGCAACAGCTGTGTGGAGAAGGGCTTGGGGACTGAGCCCTGGCTCTTCCTGCCCTCAGCTGTCCACTGAGCAGGCAAGACCTTTACTGAAGTGCGCAACACAGCCAGGGTGAGACAATCGCCTTAACTTCCTTGTCCTGCTACTAATACCAGAGACAGAGACACATTACCTACCATTCCCCCTTTAGGACAAGGGCAGATGGCACTTCCTGTGGCACACAGTGTGGGTGCATGCCCCACAGCCCTCCAGATGATGCTGGCTCTGACAGTCCCTGGAAACCAAGCAACTGGTCTCATTCCAGATGCTCATGTCTCTCTGAACTGGTGTGTTAGCTCCTCAGAAAAGGCTGCTGCAGTGCTAAGAGGGAGAGGGAAGCCTGTCTCCCACAGCCCCCTAAACTCTGCAGATACATGGGCCTCCCTTCCCAGGGTGTCAGGGCCACGCCCGCAGCTCACTAGCTCTGCTAGTCAAAGCTGAGTCCCACACACCTGTCATCCTTGGGAAGGTGGCAGAGGCAATGAGGAGAGATGGCAACAGCGAGGGTGGTGACTGACACCTAGTTCCCCTCCTCAGGGGAGATGCTGCGCTCACAGAAGGCTGGTAAGGGAGAAAAAAACAGCCATTCCTGGGCCGCCATAGCTACTAACTGACATTTCTTCAAGCTCTTCGACTAGCTTCTTTCTTCTGGGGCAGATGAGGGGGTGGAAGGAGACATGTGGGCTACATAGGAGTTCAGAAAAGATTTAAAAATTCTGGTAGCTGGGAGCACCTCCTCCCAATCCACTCTACCTGACCTTTCTCTGCTAAGAAACATCTTCCACCAGTGACTGCCTACTCTGTGTAGACATACCACCAAAGTCTTTGCTTTGTTTCAACAACAACCCCAGCTGTGGGTACTACCATCTCGCCCTTCATCCTAGGGGCTCTCTGCTTACCCAGGAAAACCCATCTCCATCGCCTTCATCCTTCATCCCCTGACCTCTAAGCCTGGTTCCCCATCCAAAATGGTCCATTGGGCCGGGCGTGGTGGCGCACGCTTGTAATCCCCGCGCCTGGGAGGCGGAGACAGGAGGATCACACTGGTTTGGAGCCAGCTACGCTGGCTTAAGAGACCCTGTTTCCAAATAAAAAAAATATAAAATAGGTCTGGGAGTGTAGCCCGGATATAGAAGGGCTCCCAGGAACCCTAGTACCACCAAACAAACAAACAAAATGGTCCACTGGACGGCTCTTACAGTCTTGCTGTCAGCCAGCCTGTCCTATCTGGTCTGTCTCATGCTGAGTGCACGTCACTCGTGCACTCAGTAAATAGTGACTGAATGCACACCGTGTGCCCGGTTCTGGTCCAGGTGCTGGAGACCCAACAGTAGACAAAAATATCCTTAGCTCTTATGTTATACAGGGTGCACTGTTTAACAATGATATGTAGGGCTGGGTATAATGGTGCACGCTTGTAATCCCAGCATTTGAGAGGCTGAGACAGAAGGATCACAATATCTGGACAGCCTCAGCTACTTAGTCAAGCCCTTTGCAACTCAGTGAGACCCTGTTTCAAAATAAAGAATAAAAAATAGGGCTGGGGTGTAGCTTGCAGGTAGAATGCCCCTGGGTTCCATCCCCAATACTAAGAAAGTAAAGAAAGAATGATATGTGTTAACCCATACAGCAAACAAAAAGGAAAGGAATGGTGGGCAGAGGGGACACACTGAAATGCCAGGGAGCCCTCATTGAACAGGTAACATCTGCATAAAACCAGGAAGATGGTGAGAGCGAGAGACAGCTGGATATCTGAGGTGGGAGCCATCAAGACAGGGAGAAGAGATGCAGGAAGACCGGGAGGCAGGGAAAGCCTGGTGTCTGATAATCATAGGCAGCCGGGCGGTGGGGACAGAGCGAGGCAGGGGTAGAGCAGCAGGGGAGGAGGGCAGCGCTGCAGGTTGAAAAATATTCATAGCGCCTGCAGGCGACCTTTGTTTTCTATTTTATGCTTCTCAAGATTTTGTAAACAGTCTCTAATGCTTCCCAGTTCCTGCTGGCAATGGTAGTGGTCCTTCTAATTATAAAGTGATAAATGTCCACTGTAAAACATTAAAATATTATAAAGCTAAAGTGTAACTGGTATGTTGTGGAGTGTAAACTTGATGCGTAAAAAATGGTTTTGTTTTTTCCAATCACTTGTTTAACCATATTCTGTTGAGTGCCCCAAAATAAAGGAATGGGAGAGAATGAGAAGAAAAATGGTCCCTTGCAAATATATCAGATCTCCATATATGTTATTTTATATTGCAAAGACTTGTAAATGTGATCGAGGGTTGTTTTTGTTTTTGTTTTGTTTTGTTTTGTTTTTCAGTACTGGGATGGAACCCAGGGACATTCTACCTCCTAGCTCTATCTACAGGCTTATTTTTTATTCTTTATTTTGAAACAGGGTCTCACTGAGTTGCAGAGAGCCTCACTAAATAGCTGAGGCTGTCCTTGAACCGTGTGATCCTCCTGTCTCAGACTCTTGAATGCTGAGATTATAAGCTTAGAAACGTGAGCCACCATGCCCAGCTGTGATTAATGACCTTGAGATGAAATGTTTATGGTAGAGTTATCTGGGAAGGCCTGCAAAGCGATCGCAGTGGCCTAATAAGAGAGAGGAGCAGAGGGAGATTGTACCCACACAGAGGAGAAGGTGATGTGACCACGGAGACTGGAGTGACGTGGCTACAAGCCAAGGGGCACTAGCAGCCACAGGAAGTAGGATGAGGCAAGGAACAGACCCTCCCCCACCGAGAGTGTCTCGAGAGCATGTGGCCCGGCTAACACCTCAGTCCACTGGCTCTGACTGGCCTTTGGCCTCCAGGACTGTGACAGAGCAAGTTTCTGGGTTTTTGTTTGTTTGCTTGTTTGTTTTTGTTTTATGTGGTACTGAGGATTGAACCCAGGGGCATTCTATCTCTGGGCTATACCTCCAACCCTATTTATTTACTTATTATTTTTTTATTTACTTATTTATTTGGTACTGGGAACTGAACTCAGTGGCAGTCTACCTCCAAGCTATACCCCCCACCCTATGTTATTTATTTACTTATTTTTTGAAGCAGAGTCTCATTAGGTTGCTGAGAGTCAAAACTGCAATCCTCCTGTCTCAGCCTCCCAAGTACCGGGATTGCAGGTGTGTGCCACCATACCTGGCTATTCTTGATTTTGAAACAGGATCATACCAGGTTGCTGAGAGTCTCACTATATTGTTACTGAGGTTGTCCTCAAACCTGCAATCCTCCTGTCTTAGCCTCCCAAGTACTGGGATTACGGATGTGCACCGCCATGCCTGGCTTTGTTTGAAGCTCTTCATGTGCTGGCATTGAGTACTGTTAGGGCAGGTGTGCACTCAGATGTGGGCTTTAGCCCCTGCAACTGAGCTGGGTGAGTGAAGAGTGAGCACCAGGGGCTGTAGAGCACTTGCCTATCATGCATAAAGCCCAAGGTCCAATCCCTAGAATCACAGGAAAAAAAAAAAAAAGGGTGAAGACCATGCCCACTTATTTCCAGTACTTCTAATTAGCCAGAACCCTCTTCTTCTGGGTCTTACTACAGAGGTCTGGATCAACTTTTCCTTGGAGCACAGAAAAATCACAGCTAGAGAAGTCTACCCTTAGAGATGTAGCCAGGACGGGGGTCAAGCCAGGCCGCCTGGCAGCACTGTGAGTGATCATTCTAGGTGACCCTCTGGAAGCAGAACAGAGCTTGAGTACAAAAGACCAAAAAGTCATGTTCGTCAGTGGGCTCATGCAGCAGAACGCTCTTACTTCACAGCCTGGCCTGGGGAGCAGCGGAGGAGAAGCAGGGCCCCTGGCTAACCGTGAGTGGCAGCAGCAGGCTGTGCAGCTGGGGCTCTGATTGCGCAAACTGGACATGGTCAGACCAAGGAAGACTTGCCTGGGATTCTGAGGTCTCAGAGCAACATGTGGGAGGGTAACTGGGCATGGGAGAGGAGGAGAGCTTTCCCAAAAGCTAATATAGTGAGAAGGGGGACAAGATGGAGCTGGAAACTGCCCATGCTGGAATGCCTTTCTGGGCCTCCAACCCAACTAAATTTCTACCTGGACTCCAGGACAAGGGGCAGAAGAGCCCTGGTCCTGGCTGTTGCAACTGAGTGAGCTCCACGTGCAGGGCTGGGCTGGGCCCTGGGAAATAACACACTATATGTGCACAGAAATGAAGAGCAGTGCAATGCCTGGTCTGGAAGAGATGGTGAGTAACTAGATGATAACCCGAAAACCATCAGAGAATTAGTCCCTTAGAGCTCTGGCCAAATCACAAGTCAGGGAAAAGGCTCTGAAGGTGGTCTGTTGGTCAGCACTGGGAACTCTAGCTGCAAGTGGCCAAGTCACCATCTTTGGCCCTAAAGTGACTAAACAATCCTCAGATTTTCCATCATGGCCCCATTTTCAAATATCTGCTGCTGTTTTCAAACCACATACTGAACAACTGGTCCTGGTCACCAGTTTGGAAAACAGGCACTGTGCCCAGGCCCTCACACCCACCAAGAAAAACATGTTTTAAAGGCCTGTGGTAGTCACAGTGAATTGTGTGACACCACCGAATGCTGTTGCACTGGCTTGGGAAAGGAGAGGACAGCACGCAGGTAGGGAACGGATGCCGAAGGGGACACATCCCCAAACCCATGTGCTCACCTCTGCTCCGGCCCTCAGGACATGCGGCGGGGCTGGGCAAGGACTTGGGCTTGTTCTTCCCAAAGGGTAAATTGGGGCTAATGGAAAAAATATCATATCATAGAGGCTTTTGCATCTCACCTGGAAGATGCAGAAGAAACGGGGCTAGGGAGGAGGAGAATGGGGGCAAGTACCCAGAGTCCTGTCTGTGGGCAGGATGAGACCAGCAGGGGAACTTGGCTCAAACAGTCATCCCAGCTGTGGTGAGACCACTTCCTCCCTCTAGAAGAATGCAAGAAGACTCAAATACTTTGCACAGCAAGAGGGGAGGGGGTAACCAGCCACCGGCATGTGCTGCCATCAAGCTATATACACTGGGGTTATAGGCATGCGCCACCATGCCTGGACATCCACTCATCCAATTTAAATAGATCAAAAGCTTTCTAAGGGCTGGAGAAAACATAGCTTAGTTACGGAGTGCTTGTCTAGCATGCCCGAGGCCCTAGACCACAGCTCATTTGTTTCCCTAGGACCACAAATAAATCAATTGATTAATAAATAAAGCTTTCAAGGACTTGAGTAGGTCTCCTTCTCCTCCTTCTTTCTTCCCTCCCCCACACTCTGCATTTCTAGCCTTCCTGGGTGAGCTCCCAGTACTCAACAGGAAAGAAACATATTACTTAGATCCGAGATGTTGGGGGTGCCTCAGGCCTTTGCAGTGTGACACCTCAGGCCTTTGCAGTTGACGAAGGTAGCCTACGCCAGGCCAAGGGCCTCAAGCAGGAATTTGAACGGATCCCAAAACCTAGAAGCAGAAAATTCCCAGAAGACCAGGAACGAAAATGGGCAGAGTACATATTTTGGTCTGGATGCCTATGCTGATCCGAATTCTCCCACCTCCTGCCTGCAGCCACAATATTGACAGGTTGCTAAGAGTTCCTCGAGGGCTGGAGCCCATCCCGGGGAAAGAGGAAAGCTGTATGGCTGGGCCTTGCCAGACCCATGGAGGCGCATCGCTGACCTCTGTCTTGCTGTGGCAAGAAGCCCAGACTTGTTATATAAAAGATCTGGCCTGCAGCTGGAGCCGGAGCAAAACACGCAGCACTGAGCCCAGGCCTCTGCACCGGCCTGGGAACGTTTAGCCGGCCGCCGTGGGTTGACAGAGAGAAAGCTGCCTGAGGAACGAGACGGCGACTTCCTTCAAGGCTGGCAACAGGTAGTGACAGAGGCAGAGACAGGTCAGCTACACAGAAGTCTGCCGTCTGACAGAGAGGGATGCCATCGGGAGCCACACATTGAGACAAAGCCCAGCCCTCTCCTCCAGGAAGCCCTCCTTGAGGAAATCCAGTGTTTGGCTTGAGTTCTGCCCTCAAAAGAGAAAGGGGCACATGTTCCCAGGCCGATGAGAAGAAGCGTAACCTAGTCTACTTGCCCTTGTCCAGTCATAAAGGAAAACAGTGCTCAGGCGCCCAGGAAGTAGCCTGCTCCTGCTACCTCAGGTGATGCCCCTCACCTTTCACTCCTAGGTCTAAAGAGGACCCTCCATTTTCAATCTTGTTAAATTCTTGTTGGTTCAAGGTAGGGTATTCCGCAGAGAATTATCCTCCTCTAAACCTTACCAGACATTTGGCCCCCTCTCATCCAATGGCTGTCTGTTCACTGGCCATCATGGAACTGAAATCCAGACTCTGAGTATTGTCCTAATTTCCTTCTTCTTCTTTTTTTTAAATTTTTTATTGGTGCATTGTATCCAAACATCATAATGGGGTAAAAAAAAAAAACCTTGTGTAGACATACATGCACACATCACCCAGTTAGCCCCTACCCAATCCCCACCCCATCCCTCCTTCCCATGCTTGGCTTAGTGGTTGACTTCAGTATGTTTAAGTACATCGTGTGCTTTAGAGAGTTTCCTTCTTCCCCCTCCCATCCCCTCAGTTAGGTTGTCTTATTTGCTCCACTATAAGATTTCCTTTTTCATCTAGAGTTCCTCCTATGCTTATTCTTCATTTCAACCAAAATTAAATTTTGTGCCCAAAACAGGTCCGGGCATTCACATGCTCACTAATGACATTTGAAAATAAATCTCATAAAAAATAAAAGAAAGGAACTAATATGAAATGATCAGAAGATGACGTAGAGCGGGCCGCAGGGGGCCCTCTTCCCTGTTACCCGGCGTCACGCCGCCAAGGAGCAGCAGAGCAGGCCACTTCGCTCAGCGCGCAAAGGAAGAGCTGGCTTGCACCAGCACACAGAAGGAGGACTGACCCTGAGCCCAGGGCTCTTTCCTGTTTCTCTCTGCCTATCTAGGGACAATTCGTTTGTTTGAAAGTTAAACAGGAATCAGCTTAAACTGCATCAAAAACGAGGCTGGACTCTTATCGACCTAACCGCTAAGAATGTTGGAAGGCCTGAGTCAGATTAAGAAGTATCTTTGCATAATTTCATATATGGTGTGTGTTTGTTTGTTTGTTTGTTGCCTTAGGCTAATAGTATCTTACCCCAAAACTGACAAATGAACCTAATTGTCTATGGAAATTCTTGCCAAGCTTAGGGTGTGTGGTGTGTGCGTGTGCATGTGTGTGTGTGTGCGTGTGTGTGTGTGTGCGCGCGCGCGCACATGTGTCACTGGAGACTGAACCCAGGGGTATTCTACCATTGAGCTACATCCCCAGCCCTATTTATTGGAGACAGGGTCTCACTAAGTTGGCCAGGCTGGCTTCACACTTACAATCCTCCTGCCTCAGATGCCAAAGTAGTGAAGTTTAAGATTCTTAATGAGAAACTATCCTAAATAAAAATATGAAGGAGAGGAACCTGGGCTCCACAGGACTCAAATGGATATACTACAATCCTTGATGGCTGCTGGCAAGGAGTAACTCACTCTCTATTATCTGAGAACTTCCCATTCCTATTGCTTCAACTGATCTATCCTAGCTCGGCACACTTTTTTGGCTGCTTCCTTCAGCTGTTTGGGGAATGTAAACTCAATTAAATGTTGGCTGTAGTTTAATTTTAGCAAGGTAAACCTCATTTTTAAAGCCTAGACCAAGTTCCAAAGTCAACAACTGTTGATTATCCACACATGGATACTGAAAGCCAAACTGAAAACCCAGATTGATGCCTCTCTTCCACCAGAAAGATGGAATGCAAACTCATTCTCATGTAAGTTTACAAAGAAAAACAAGCTGGCAAACAGTAGAAGATGAAGAGCTTATATGTACAACCAAAACCCTGGACAATCGTCTCAGTGGTGAGAGTTGGTAAGTGGACCGAAGGCCTCTCAGCCAGCCCTCCTACCCCATCCTGATCCCATGAGGAGAGATCTGTGTTACCTGGGTGGCCTTGTCATTGGTACGGCAGGTGAAGGCCCCATCGACATCTCGTGGCCACTGGCCCAGAAGGTAGGAGCTGAGGATGGTGTCCAGGGAGAAGGTACGTCGGACCTGGGGTGGCTGAGGCCTACACACTGACTTTTCTGGGGCCACCGAACACGGGACGCTGGCTGGAAGAGAGCACAGCCCGCACACCTTGTCATCAGCATGGAGGAAGAAGACTTGGCAACCAGTCTTCTCTCTCCTAGGAAGCCTTGCCTGATTGCTACGAATTCACTTCCCTCCTATGAAAGCGAGAAGCAGCCTACAAGGCACATACAGTCTAATTAGAGCTTTCTTTTCTTTTCTTTTCTTTTTTTTTTTTTTTGAGGGTCTGGAACCCAGGGGCATTCGACCTCTGAGCTACAGCCCCTGCCCCCCCCTTTTTTTTTCTTTATTTTGAAACCGGGTCTCACTGAGTTGCAGAGGTCCTCCCTAAGTAGCTGAGGCTGTCTGTGAACTGTGATCCTCCGGTCTCAGCCTCCCAAATACTGGGATTACAAGCATGCGCCACCACCACGCCCAGCTTTTCTTTCTTTCCTCTTTCTTTCTTTCTTTCTTTCTTTCTTTCTTTCTTTCTTTCTTTCTTTCTTTCTTTCTTTCTTTCTTTCTGTGCTACTGGGGATGGAAGCCCGGGGAATTCTACCTCAGAGCTACACCCCCAGCCCTATTTTATTTTTCATTTGAAAACAGGATCTTACTAAGTTGCTGAGGCTGGCCATGACTCTGCGATCCTCCTGTTTCAACCTCCCAAGTACTGGGATTACAAGCATGTGCCAATACACCTGGCTAAACAAGAGCCTTCTTGACTTAACTACCTAGACTTTATCATTGGAAACTACTAATACCATTTCACTTTGGACCTAAGAATTACTTTACACATGTCTTCTATCTTTTTCCTGCTCCTAATGGACTATGAACTGCAAACTCCTAGATTCCACATGGAGTTTCTTGAGAGTAGCAGTGTTTTTCCTCATTAGAGAGGGAACTCTAAGTCTACAGAATTTGAGTAGAACCAAGTGTTCTCCCATCTTTTATCATTTGACCTCCTTCCTCCCTCCACTGCAGGGCTCCTGTGCACTGCAAACTTAACTCAATTAACTCCTTAGATTTCCTTCAGAACTAGTAGCTCCAGGGAACCTGGTGACTGAAACAAGAACATTCTAACTACTTCAAGCCTCTGGGACTGAGGAGTCCAGTAGAGGAAAATACCCAAGTCTTCTGGTTCTCTCCTGTCTCTGACTTCTATCTAAATGGGACAAAAAATAATGCAATTATAAATCCATCCATTTTATTCTATCCTAGTTAAAGAATTCTGGGAGAAGACCAAAACTGAAACCGTTGATAAAATGTAAGGGTTCTAGAATCATCTGAAAGTTTCAATGACCTGGGCTGACCCTGTTCTCCATGGCCACGTTCAAAACACTCCACTCTCCTGAGCCATAAAGGCTCTCTCCTTTAAACAGAACAAAATGCTTTCACATGTGTAGCGATCCCTTGATAATTTATGTGTATATTAAGCACAGCAAAAAGAAGTAGGAACTGTAGGTATAAATAGACTTGAAGAGCTTTATATTAAAAAGACACTAAAAGGTTGGCATTCCCTCAAAAAGTTAAATACAGAATTTCTTTATGATCCAGCAATTCTACCTGTAGGTACATAACTCCCAAAAAGCAGGAAGCAGAGACAGACCTGAAAAGATATTTATGCATTCATAATCAGAGGAGTATTAGTCATAACAGCCAAAGTTTGGAGGAGCCCAGGCTACAACACAGATGATGCTCAGTGAAAGAGCAGACACAAAAGGGCAAATATATATGATTCCCATTATGCCCAGTATCTGCAGGAAGCAAATTCACAGGGACAGAAAAACCTGCTGAGACCACCAGGGCCTTAGGAAGACAGGAAATGGCAGTTATTATTTAATGGATACAGAGTTTCTATTTGGGAAAATAAAGAATAATTCTGAAGCCCATAATGGGGGCACACACTCCTAGACCCAGCTACTCCTTCCTATTCAGGAGGATTTCTTGAGGCTAGAAATTTGAGACCAGTCTGGGCAACATCTGGTCTTAAAAAAAAAAAAAACACATACAAACAAACAAAAAAGGTTCTTGAAATGGATAGTGGTTATGTTTAGACAATATTGTGAATGTACTTAATGCCACTTAATTATGAACTTAAAATGTTAAAAATGAGCTGAGTGGGGGTCGCACATGTTTGTAATCCCAATGCTTGGGAGGCTGAGACAGGAGGATTGCAGGTTCATGGCCAGCCTCAGCTATTTAGCGAGGACCTTCACAATTTAGTGAGAACATGTTTCAAAATGAAAGAATAAGCCAAGCATGGTGGCTCACACTTGTAATCCCAGCGCTTGGGAGGCTGAGACAGGAGGATCACACAGGTTCGAAGCCACTCTCAGCTACTTAGTGAGGCTCTCAGCAACTCAGTGAGACCCTGTTTCCAAATGAAGTATAAAATAGGTCTGGGATTATAATCTCAGAGGTAGAAAAGCCCCTGGGCTCCACCCCCAGTACCACCAAAAAACAAAAATAAAAATAAAAATAAAAGAATAAAACAGGTGTAGCTAAGAGGTAGGATGTCCTTGGGTTCCATCCCCAGTAACACACATACACACACACACACACACACACACACACACACACACACACACACACAAATGGCAAATTTAGCTGGGTGTGGTGACGCATGCTTGTAATCCCCACGCTTGGGAGGCTGAGACAGGAGGATCGCACGAGTTCAAAGCCAGCCTCAGCTACTTAGTGAGGCTTTCAGGAACTTAGTGAGACCCTGTTTCCAAATAAAATACAAAAAAAGGTCTGAGAGTATAGCCCAGAGGTAGAAAGCCTCTGGGTTCCACCCCCAGTACCACCAAAAATAAATAAATAAATAAATAAAAATAAAAATTATAAATTTTATGTCATTTATATTTTATTTTTTTGCAGGTATAAGGATGGAACCCAGGGTCATTCGACCTCTGAACTACACCCCCTGCCCTATTTTTTAGTCTTTATTTTGAAACAGGGTCTCACTGAGTTGCAAAGGGCCTCACTAAGTAGCTGAGGCTGTCTGCAAACTATGATCCTCCTGTATTAGCCTTCCAACTGCTGGGATTACAAGTGTGCACCACCACGCCCAACCTATGTTGTTTATATTTTACCACAACAAAAAGACACTAACATCACCATATTCTCCAAATTCATTTAAGTACATATTTAATATTTTGACATGTTGATAATCAATATAAAATGTACCACATTATGTTCTACCTCATTCTACCCATTTTATAATTCTATTTCCAAGTACCAACAATCTGGCTATTTGTCACTTTTAAAGACTATATAATATTTTGCCAGACTGATATGTAGTAATTTGCTTAGTTATTCTTATATTATTAAACATTGACGGGTTTTCCTCCAATTTGGATATCATCAATATTATTGCATCAATGTTACTGCAATGCTACTGATAAATTTTCACTCTATTTTTAATCTAATCCTTTAGTTTTTTAAATATATTTTTTGTGGGTCTGGGAATAGAACCCAGGGGAATTCAACCGCCAAGCTACACCCCCAGCCCTATTTCTTATTCTTTATTTTGAAACAGGGTCTCACTAAGTTGCAGAAGTCCTCACTAAGTAGCTGAGGCTGTCCGCGAACTGCGATCCTCTGGTCTCAGCCTCTCAAATGCTGGGATTACAAGTGTGCGTCACCACACTGGCTTTAATCCTTTAATTTAATCCTATATTTCTAGATTATCTTTTTTTTTTTTTTTGGTGGTACTGGGGATGGGCATTTTATCTTTGAGCTACATCCCCAGCCCTATGTTTTATTCTTTATTTTGAAACAGGGTCTCACTGAGTTGCAAAGGGCCTCACTAAGTAGCAGAGGCTGTCCTTGAACCACAATCCTCCTGTCTCAGCCTCTCAAGTACTGGGATTACAAGAGTGCACCACCACACCTGGCTCTGTATCATCTTCTTCAGCCATCATATACTATATGCTTACTTAAAGGAACTTAGAAATGACCTAACTAAAAGCTACTATGTGTAGATTCTACAAAAGTCATGAAATATAGGAATAAAATTAAAAAACCTTGAATCTGAATGCCCAGAGATAACCACTAATAGTAGGATATACTATTATACATATATGTGTATATGATAGTATATATATATATACTATATTACTATAGTATATGAATCTGAATGCCCAGAGATAACCACTAATAGCAGGATATACTATGATACATGTATGTGTATATGATAATATATTATATACTATATTACTATAGTATATATTATACTACATACTATATATATACTATTTTACTGTGTTTTCAACTTATAGCATCAACATCTTTCCAAATCAATATATATTGACTATAACAAATCATTTTAGATTATTTTAACTGTTTTTTCTTTTTTTGCTTTTTGGTGTGTGTGTGTGTGTGCTCACATATGCTGAATGAACCCAGGGGCATTCTACCTCTGAACTATATCCACAATCTTTCTTATTATTTGTATTGAAACAGGATCTCACTAAGTTGCTCAGGGCCTTACTAGGTCACTGAGGCTGGCCATGGACCTGCAATCCTCCTTTCTCAGCCTCCCATATACTTGGATTACAAGCCTGGGCTGGAGAGGCTGGCCACAAACCCGTGCGATCCTACTGTCTCAGCCTCCCAGATACGTGGATTACAATCATGAGCCGCTACTCCTGGCTGATCTTAGCATTTCTATGTTAAAACTCTTCACAAGCTCTTTCAAAGACAGGAGGCAAAGGCTTCATGTCCTGGTCCCACCTACTCCTCCTTTACACCTCACTCCTCCTGTGATCCTGGACAAAGTACAGTACGCACACTTCCCCGCTGCTGTCTGGGGCCTTCCCTACTGAGGCTTTGCCCAGCCTTGAAATCTGAGCCATCTGTCAGGGCCAACCTAACTGCCCCCCCACCTCCACAGAGCCTTCTGGATCCCCGGAATCTCCTACAGGGAGTGTCTCGGGATTTTTTTTAGTGTCCTCAGTATATTTTGTATCCTACTTACCACTCTCCATCCCAGGTTACAGGTATTTTTGACTCCTAGATAATAAACAACCTGAGGCTGAGGACTGGCTCTGATTTATCTTTGTATCCCCCAGTGCCTAAAGCACAGGGCTGGCAACTGGCGGGTACCCAAGAACTTGAATAAAATTAAAAAATCTTTACTAAAGGGGTAAACTTGCTGTAGTTTACACCATAGGTTGTGCATTTGTCTGCATACATATCCGCACCCAGCTCACTTACCTTGACTGAAGACCCCATAAATTACTTTTCTCTCTCTCTGAAGCTCTGGAAGGGCCAACCTCTTTCTTATTTTCTCTGCAAAGTGATTACCTAGTAATTTAGTGACAGGCCCACTTGACTGCTCCCCAACTTTTTCTCCTATCCTAACATTTCAACCCTTCATTTTCCTGGGCTTAGGTTTAAGATCAAAAGGTGGCTATCCAAATATTTCTGGGAGGTGCCAGCGCATATCAGCAGCCAGCTAGGAACTGAAACACTGTCCTGTGGACCTCCAAAAGCCTTTATAAGCCACGCGTGGTGGCGCACGCTTGTAATCCCAGCATTCGGGAAGCTGAAACAGGAGGATCGCTGTTTGTGGGCAGCCTCAGCTACTTAGTGAGGCCCTTTGCAACTCAGTGAGACCCTGATTCAAAATAAAGAATTAAAAAATAGAGCTGGGAAAAAAAAAAAAAAAAAAAAGGCCGGGCGTGGTGGCGCACGCTTGTAATCCCCGCGCTTGGGAGGCGGAGACAGGAGGATCGCGCAGGTTTGAAGCCAGCCGTGCTGGCGTAAGAGACCCTGTTTCAAAAATATAAAATAGGTCTGGGAGTGTAGCCCGGAGGAAGAAGGGCTTCCAGGAACCCCAGTACCACCAAAAAAAAAAAAAAAAAAAAAATAGAGCTGGAGGTGTAGCTTGGAGGTAGACTGCCCCTGGGTTCCATCCCCAGTACTGGAAAAATAAAACAAACAAAAGCCTCTACAAGACTTGGTGATAAGGCAGAGCCCCTGAGAAGCAGTTTTGCAAAATTTCATGACAGATAACCAGAACTTATATCCTAGAGGCCACTTCATCCTTGTTCTCATGGGAGGGGCCATGACTCCAGGCTGAGAAACAGATGCGTGGAGTCACCTGTCCCATTCTTTCAACTGAGTCACTGCAAGCATCGCCTTTAGATTTTCCCGAGACCATAAAGTACTATCTTGTGTTTACATAGTACTCTTGAGTCTGCACAAAGTACTTTTGGGTGGTGTAATCTACTCTTCTGCTGGCTCTAGACGGGAATAGGGAGAGATTGATGAGACAAAGACACTAAGAAGCTCAGTGTCTAATGAGACCCCATCACCCAAGAGGCGGGCAGCATCTCAGACCTAAATCTAAGCCTCCTTCCTCCTCAATCTTCTGGCAACTGCTCCCCGAGTGGCACATCCCTCTTGCACAGGGAACCTCCTCTGAGTTGCTGGGACACTTGCTTGAGGAATTGCATCATGAGCTCCTTTTCAGGGACAGAGAGCAAAGGAAGAAATGGCAGGCCTGACCCTTGAGTCTTCAGTGACCTGTTCTGGGGCTTTTTAGTTTCTAGGGAGGTCTTTGAACCTGGCATAAAGGATTCTAACTTCTAGAGACAGTTTTAACTGCACTCCTCTTATATCAGTTCTCAGCACCCTTCAGTGAGCTCTAGTTGGAGGCCAAGGCCAACAATCACAGCGGTCCTCTGCCTCAGAACCCACAGCGCTAGGGAGCACCCAGGACCCTGGAGTGTGGCATGAGAATCCAGCCACCCATTCTGCTCGGTTCCTATTCTTTACAACCACCCCAGATTAAAGTTATTTGCAAAGATTCTATGGACTTTAGGAATCCTGACTTGCTACTCTGTATACAAAAAAATTACACAAAGAGGAAACAAATAAAAAGAAAGGAAGAAGAAAAGAGGAACAACGGCCGGGCGTGGTGGCGCACGCTTGTAATCCCCGCGCTTGGGAGGCAGAGACAGGAGGATCGCGCTGGTTCGGAGCCAGCCGCACTGGCTTAAGAGACCCTGTTTCCAAATAAAAAATATAAAATAGGTCTGGGAGTGTAGCCCGTGGGAGTGTATCCCGGAGGTAGAAGGGCTTCCAGGAACCCCAGTACCACCAAAAAAAAAAAAAAAAAAGAGGAACAAATGCCTCCCTCTCCCCATCACCCCATCAGACTCCTGCAAGGCTTTCAGCGCCCAAGAACAACGGGAGTTCTTGCCTCAGTTTCTCTTCCTCAAATGAGGAGAGAGAGCCGGGCGTGGTGGCGCACGCCTGTAATCCCAGCATTCGGGAGGCTGAAACAGGAGGATTGTGGTTTGCCGACAGCCTCAGCTACTTGGCGAGGCCCTCCAGAACTTAGTGAGACCCTGTTTCAAAATAAAGAATAAAAGTAGGGCAGGGGGTGTAGCTCCTGGGTTCCATCCCCAGACCCGCAAAAAAAAAAGGAGAGAGCTGGACCTCAGTCTTTTTTTTTTTTTTTTTTTTTTTGGTGCTGGGGATAGAAGCCAGGGTTATTCTACCTCCACGCTATACCCTCAGTCCTATTTTTAAATACATTATTATTATTATTATTATTATTATTATTATTATTATTATTATTGGTGGTACTGGGGTTCCTGGAAGCCCTTCTACCTCTGGCCTACACTCCCAGACCTATTTTTTTATATTTTGAAACAGGGTCTCTTAAGCCAACACGGCTGGCTTCGAACCTACGCGATCCTCCTGTCTCTGCCTCCCAAGCGCGGGGATTACAAGCGTGCCACCACGCCCGGCTAATACATTATTATTTTTTTTATTTTTTATTTTATTTATTTTTTGGGTTTTTTTTTTTTTTTTTTTTTTTTTTGGTGGTACTGGAGTTCCTGGAAGCCCTTCTACCTCCGGGCTACACTCCCAGACCTATTTTTACATTTTTATTTGGAAACAGGGTCTCCTAAGCCAGCGCGCGCGGCTGGCTTCGAACCTGCGTGATCCTCCTGTCTCTGCCTCCCAAGCGCGGGGATTACAAGCGTGCGCCACCACACCTGGCCTAATACATTATTTTTAAACAAGGTCTCACTGAGTTGCAAAGGGCCTAAGTAGCTGAGGCTGTCCATGAACCGCGATCCTCCTGTCTCAGCCTCCCAAATGCTGAGATTACAAGCGTGCACCACCACACTTGGCCTCAGTCTTATTTCCACAGACACTGCATCCTAGCACCGGGGCTCAGCTCCTAGATAGCCACAAGACAGATTTCTTGTGTCTCAGAGACCTCAGCAAGGCTCCACTGCCCCTCCCAAATCCTCAAATTCTTTGCATGTCCCAGCCCTTTTGAGGAGAAGAAATTACCATGTTTCTTTCATGCCTAGGTAATTAGAGGGGCACTTTAAAAAAAAAATAGATTGTGATAAGAAAAAATCTGCTTATTTCATAAACTTCTCCCCAAATGGTTTGGTAAGCACTGCTTTAGGCACTGAAACTGATGAAAGGCTAAATCAAGACATCAGTATTCTCTAAACAGAACATAAACCAAAGCCAAAATCAGACACCCATATGTTCTGTGGCATCCTTAGAGGGGGTGCAGGCTGGCAGGCACAGTGTGGCCCCAAGTCTGGTAGGGGCAAATATTCGAGCCGCACAGGTCCAACCGCAGCCCTGCCCTCCCCGTGGCATGGCTGCGCCTCGCCAGCCTGGCTTCCGTCTGCAGACAGGGGCATCCGGGCCCAAGTCACCTATTAGGCATGATGGAAAGAAGAGATGCAAATACATTTTAGTCCTTTAGGATTAAAGGTAGGGGTGAGTGCTAGGTGTGGTGGTATATGCCTGTAATCCCTTTACATAAGAGGCTGAGATAGGAGGATCACAGGTTCAAGACCAGCCCCAGCAACTTAGTGCCTCAGCAATTTAGCAAGTACTAGTTTCAAATTTAAAAATAAAACAGGAGCCGGGTGCACACTGGTAATCCCAGCATTTGGGAGGCTAAGACCAGAGGATCACAGTTTGCAGACAGTCTCAGCTACTTAGTGAGGCCCTCCGCAACTCAGTGAGACCCTGTTTCAAAATAAAGAATAAAAAATTGGGCAGGGAGTGTAGCTTGGAGGTCAAATGCCCCAGGGTTCCATTCCCAGACCCACACAAACAAACAAACAAACAAATAAATAAATAAAAAACAGGGCTTGGCATGTAGCTTGGAGGTAGAATGCCCCGGGCTCAATCCTCAGTACCCCCCCAAAAAATAAAATTAAATTAAAAAAATAGGGTGAGGGAGTAGGGAAAGAATAGACAACCCAGGAGAGTAAAGCTGGGACTAAACGACGTCTAGCACCTGTGTTTTCCTGGCCCCTGACTGGGAGGGGGGTTTAAAGCTGCTTGTAGCCTTGGACATCACTTAAGTCCTGATGCCATGCCCAGCGAGATCAACCTCAGTTGAGAACATCCCCTGTGAAATTTCACAAGTGAGGGCAGTGGGGTGGGGCTCCCAGGCTTACTCCTCATAGGCCTACCGGGAAGTGGGTTCTGCCCTGCACTTGTGTGATTATGGCTAAGGGTAGGAAGCCTTAAGAAGTCACAACGGTTGCTTGTGGTTGGGAGATGAACTGGTTTCATTTCTGGAAAGTACCCCTTTCAGATTTGGGAAACAGTACAATCGGCTCCTGAATCAGAAAAGAGAAGCCCGTATCATGACAAGCCATGACGAGGCAGCAGGTGCTGGGGCACCGGGGTGGCTGCGGGAGGGTGGAGTGTCCTGTTTACAGCACCGTGGGGTATTATCGGCCCATCGCATGCAGCTGCCTCCACAGCCCAACCACCTGGCGAGGCACTCTGGCACTAAGCCAGGCCATTTCACCACGCAGCTGAGCCGTGGCGGATGCTCTGCTTCTTGGGCAACCAGCAAATGGAAAACACAAAACAAAATAGCACACGCCGGAGATAAGAAGCCTGAGGTGCTATCTTCCAGAGCCATTTGGCCCTGTCTCCCAACTGCTATGCCCGTATGGCTTTGGGGAGAGGGGCTATGTATGCATGGAGAGGACCTGCAGCCAGGTGTGTGCCTGGTGGGGACAGTCAACAGAGCACAAGCAGACGAGATACTGCAGCAAGGGTGGGAGAAGTGCCCGGCACACCAGCGCCCCGATGCGCTCCTTCAGGAGGCAAGTATTGAGTACCCTGCACATGCCAGCTCTGTGACAGACTCTGCTGATGCCAGAGGAGTAAGACGAGATGCTGCTGACAAGGTCAAAGTGGGGACGTGCTATGACTGATTGGGAAGCGCCAGCTACCACCAGGCACAACCGCTGGGGCTGCCCCCCAGCACATGCCTCTTAGGAGGAACCCCAATTTGTCTCTAATGCTTCCAATACCCCTTGCTGTGAATCAGCTCAGGCTTGACCACACTGGGACACTCCCATCAGAGAAACCTCAAGAAGGGTAACAGCTCTTAGAAAAAGGGCAGAAATGGGGTCAGGGGAAGGAGGAAGGCAAGAGACAACAGGAGGCGAAGCGCGCAAGAGACAACAGGAGGCGAAGCGCTCCCATTGCTCCTCAGCCTGCCAGGGAGAGGCTGAGGGTGGGGGGATGTAGGTGTGTGTGTGTGTGTGTGTGTGTGTGTGTGTGTGTGTGTGTGTGTAGGGGGGTTACTGGGGATTGAACCCAGGGGCATTCTACCTCTGAGCTACACCCCAGCCCTTCTTATCTTACTTTTTTTGTGTGTGTGTGTGGCACTAGAGATGTAACTCAGAGGGGTTTTTTTCCTTTTTTAATCTCTGGGATATACTCCCAGACCTATTTTTTATATTTTATTTGGAAACAGGGTCTCATTAAATTGCTGAGATCCTTACTAAATAGCTGAGGCTGGCTTCGAACCTGTGCAATCCTCCTGTCTCAGCCTCCCAAGTACTGGGATTACAATTGTGGTCCACCATTGCTGGCTACTTTTTGTTTTGAAACAGGGTCTCTCTAATTTGCTAAGGCTATCCTCGAACTTGCTATTCTCGTGTCTCAGTCTCCCAAGCACTGGGGTTACAGATGCGTGCCACCATACGTGGTTCCAGGTATAATAATTTACCAGGAGAAACCAGCCCCTGACAATGGCTCTGGCTGGGCATCTGTGGGCTATCCCACTATTTTTGGGGGGGTAAGATACTGGAGATGGAACCCAGGGGCATTTTACCTCTGGGCTACACTCCCAGACCCACTTTATATTTTATTTGGAAACAGGGTCTCACTAAGTTGCTCCGAGTCTAAGTAGCTGAGGTTGGCTTTGAACCTGCGCAGTCCTCCTGTCTCAGCCTCCCAAGTACCGGGATTACAAGCGTGAGCCACCACGCCCAGCTTTATCCCACTATTTTATTATCTTTGGAGCAATGCAGAAAAGAGAAGCCTGGGACACAAAGACAAGACTACACTCTACCTCTCCATCATCATGAGGTCTAAACATCCCAATTTACCAAGAAGCACTACAGAAGGAAGAGAGAAAGAGCCAGCCATGAGATCTTACACATGGCAACAACTAGCTGATTCAACAAACAAGCTATGAGTCATTTGCTCATGTCCTCAGGCTTCAAAGCATTGTTAGTACCAGGCTTCTCCCCTCCTCCTTTTTTTTATGCGAGTGATTGAACCAGGGTCTTAGCATACTAGGCAAGTGCTCTACCACTGAGCTAACCCCACAGTCTTCACTTCCCCTCTTTTTTTTCCTTCCTTCCTTCCTTCCTTTTTTTTTTTTTTTTTTTTTTGCAGTACTGGGGATTGAACTCAGGAATATTCTACCTCCAAGCTATACCCCCAGCCCTATTTATTTATTTATTTATTTATTTATTTATTTATTTATTTATTTATTTATTTTGTAGTACTGGGGATGGAACCCAGGAGTATTCTACCTCTGAGCTATATCCCCAGCCCTATTTTTGATTCTTTATTTTGAAACAGGGTCTCACTGAGTTGCAAAGGGCCTCACTAAGGACATGAGGCTGTCTGGGAACCTGCGATCCTCCTGTCTCAGCCTCCCAAATGCTGGGATTACAAGCGTGCGCCACCATGTCCAGCTATTCTTTATCTGTGAAACAGGGTCTCACTGTGTTGTAGAAGGCCTCACTAAGTAGCTGAGGCTGTCCATAAACCACGATCCTTCTGTCTCAGCCTCCCAAGTACTGAGATTACAAGCATGCAACACCATGCTGGGCTTCACTTCCCTTCTTAAGGAGAAAATAAAATTTATTATAACAGAAGCTGCACAAATTACAGGAAATAAAATCATGCAGGTGAGCAAAAACTAAAAAACCACAGATGTACAACCATCCTGATCTTTCTTCATGCACATATGCAAATACATGTGTAATAAAATGAAGTCATTATACATACTTTTCCACAAGTGTTTTGTTTGTTTGTCAATGCTCTTCACTTAGGGAGGAAAAGCAGGCAGGGCCAGAGCAGTATGGCTGGACATAGAGGGAGCAGGTCCCGTTCCCTGTGACGCAGCACTTTTGTTGGAGAAAACTGTTAATCTGGAGAACAAAGTCAAACAGGATTCAGAACTTCTAAACATTTCCCAAAGAACAGATCTGCAGTAAGTAGGAGAAGTTCCTCTGAGCAGCCTCACAGGGATTATTTTTCTCTTTCAGAATGTGTGCTGAGATTAAAGAGGCAGGCAGACTCAGCTCCCTGTGGTCCAGTGCTACTTAACTGCTTAACTCGGGGACATATGGGTTTTGGAGGGAAGTCGTGGTGAAACAGAAATCCCCAATATGAATGTTTAAGAGTAAGAAGCCCTTCATGGGAAGTCCTTGAAGACTCCATGCATCTCAGCCAGAAAAATTAAACACCTCCTTCAATACCAAATTGCAGCTAACCTCAAGTTCAACAGAAAAGACCCAAGAAACTGGATTTAAAAGAAAAACAAAAAACAAAAAACAGCACTAACATCAGGCTTCTCCTCCCAAGAAGGCTTATTACCAAAAAGAGTGATGGTATTTGTATACACATGAATAACTTCTCAGCCAGGCCCTCAATCAATCACCAGCTCCATATTTAAATGTACAGCCCAAGAGAGAGTGCCAACGAAAGCATTTCTGGCCACAAGTCTGACTTCCCAAGATGCAGACCACATCTGGAGGCAGCTGGAGAGATGGGCCAAGAGAGACCCTTCTGGAGATGGCTGTGGGGGAAAATAAGGAATATGCTAACTCTCTATGCCAACAAGGAGGCCCAGGGTAACCTGAAACGTGTGTGTGTGCATGTGTGTGTGTGTATTAAGAAGACAGCAGTCATTCTGACATTTGTTCAAGTCTCAAGAAACTGCAGTTAGAAGAAAAGGAAGTGGTATGAACTCTTCACCTTTTATCTAAATTCTCTGAAGAGGAGCTCTGTAGGATAGTTCAACATTCTCAAGACAAAATTAAACACCAGCAGCTACTGATTGGAGTATGCTTTCTTATAGGATCATAGGGCCTTTTGCAATAGCATACATGGTGCATACCCTTATGCCCTCCCCCTAAAAGACATCCTCACTCCAGGGTTATTTGGGAGTGATGGATGTCTGGGTGGATCAGACACTCCAAGGAGAGGCCGATGCGCCTCATATCCTCACTTCTCATGGCAATCTGATTCCTATCAGGTAGAAAAGGAATCACAAGGCCCAGTCAGCTCTCAAGTTGTCTTTTAAGATGAAAGAAAAGAAGGAAAACCAGTTTTGGGAGGCTCATCTACAATGGATCTTGGGAGACGACAACTGTGATTGAAACTGTGCCTGAATTCTGCTCCGGAGATGTGCACCCCCCAGGCGCTCACGAATTCTCCAATGTGGCTAAGCATCCACAGTGTCTCAAAGGAAGGAGCTAACACCCTCCATGTAGAGGTGGACTGATGTATGTAGTGTTAAAGAACAAGACGAAGACCTTTACTCCCCAAACAGAAAACTTTTTCAAAGTACACTTCCCATTCTTTCACTGTCAGACTCAACTATGTCATGACCTCCTGGCTACCTTTGTTCAAAAACTGCTCTGGCGTGATGGCACACGCTTGTAATCCCCGCGCCTGGGAGGCTGAGACAGGAGAACTGCACAGGTTCAAAGCCAGACTCAACTATGGAGTGAGGCTCTCAGCGACTTAGTGAGACCCTGTCCAAAGAAAGTATAAAATAGGTCTGGGAGTATAGCCCGGAGGTAGAAGGCCCCTGGGTTCCATCGCCAGTACCTCCCCCAAAAAAGAAACAAAAAACAAAACTTCTCCGTAAGCCAGAAAGAAGATTCTATTCTCCTCTCTTGCTAGGAACCAGGATGATCATTCCTGGGTCTCAGGAACACTGTTTTACCCACTCGGCACTTTGGGTCATCCATGGGAAGAAAAGGACAACCAGGGGTATTGAGGGATCCCTTATTTAGTGAGGAAGGTAGAAAAAAACCAAAAGGAGGTTCACGGACAGCCTCAGCTACTTGTGAAACCCTCCAAAGGGCCTTACTGAGGCCCTTTGCAACTCAGTGAGACCTTGTTTCAAAAATAAGAATAAAAAATAGGGCTCGGGAGTGAAGCTTGGAGGCAGAATGCCCCTGGGATCTATCCCCAGTACCAAAAAAAAAAAAAAAAAAGGAAAGGAAGCTGGGCATGGTGGTGCATGCTTGTGATCCCAGTACTTGGGAGGCTGAGACAGGAGGATCGCAGGTTCACAGCCAGCCTCAGCAACTTGTGAGACCCTCCAAAACTTAGTGAGACCCTCCTTCAAAATAAAAAATAAGACAAAAAAATAGGGCTGGAGGTATATAGCTTGAAGGTAGAATGTTCCTGGGATCCATCCACAGTAACATACACACACAACACACACGGAAAAATACAAATAAATTCAAAATCTAAATAATTTCTGCTTTTGTGAACTATGACTTTAGCTCCACCCGGCCTGCCTTCTCCCTGACTTGACGCAAACTGCCAGACAACTAATATTCGGTGCGACAGTGCCCGAACCACCTACAAATGTTGACAGAATTTTGATGGCCCCATTTTATTGCCTTCCCAATGATTTCAAAGCCAAAAGAAAAACATTATATTCCTCTTTTGAATTGCTCATGTCAATACTCACATTCATTACTGTTAATTCAGAGTAACTGGCTTCGTGTACCTCCCAACATACTATCTCTATCAGGAAAACTCAACTGATGCCAAAACCACTGGGTGAAAGGTTGTGGGGAACAGAATATTTACATAGTGCCAGAGTATCACCCCATAAACACTTAATAAAAGAATAATGTGGAAATGTGGTGGTCACCACCTGAAGTGGACAGTGTGACCAGGCTGGGGTGGAGCTTAGTGGCAGGGCAAGCGCTTAGCATGCCCTAGGCCCTGGGGTCAGTCTGCAGCACCAAAAACCAGTGCATGAAAAAAATTAGCAGGACTAGTTACTGACATTCTGGCATTATGTACTTCAAGTAATAAATTATAAAATACACAACTTCATCCAGATGATATTCTTACCAGGAATGTTTAACCTGAATCAAATTTGGTCCCAGGCCTAACTTCCCATTTATAGAAAACACAGGAATAGAGGAACAAGTTAAATGTTGCTCTGAAGGAGGCAGAAAAATCCAGAGTGTGAATCAGCTAGAGACTTCTTTTTAAATGTCAGTCATAACCAGGCATGGTGGTATGTACCTATAATCCCAGTACTTAGGAGGCTGAGACAGGGAGATCACAGATTTGAAGCCAGCCTCAGAAACCTCATAAGGCCCTCTGCAACTCAGCAAGACCCTGTTTCAAAAATAAAAATAAGAATGGGGGTAGAGCTAAGAGGTCACACACACACACACACACACACACACACACACACACACACACACAATCGTTTAAAAAAAGGATGGGACGGAACACCGGGCGTGGTGGCGCACACTTGTAATCCCAGCACTTGGAAGGCCGAGACAGGAGGATTGTGCAGGTTCAAAGACAGACTCAGCTACTTAGTACTTAGTGAGGCTCTCAGCAACTCTGTTTCCAAATAAAATATAAAATAAGTCTGGGAGTATAGCCTGGAGGTAGAATGCCTCTGGATTCCACCCCCAGTACCAAATAAAATAAAATGGGAGTGGGGGATAATCCTAGATTTGTGTGTTGGTGCTGGTAACTGAACCCAGGGGCATTCTACCTCTGAGCTATACTCTCCGCCCAATTTTATCTTTTATATTGAAACAGGGTCTTGCTAAATTGCTGAAGCTTGCTTTCGAATCTGCAGTCCTTCAGTCTCAGCTGCCTAAGTACTGGACTACAGGCAGGCACCACCACCCCCAACTAGACTGAAAGAATTTTAAGTTGCTGAGGCTGACCTCATTGAGATTAAAAAAAAAAAAAAAAATAAGCAAATAAGATCCTTGACTGCGTCCTGGGTCACAAATCCACCGGAGGGGAGATACTGAGCACCAGAAGATGTAGAATCACAATTAATTTCCTTAGGCATAATACTACTATGGTTATATGGAAGAATATCTCTATCCTTGGGTGATGTCACTGAAAGATGAAGTGTCATGATATATATATATATATATATATATATATGAGAGAGAGAGAGAGAGAGAGAGAGAGAGAGAAGAGAGAGATTGATTGATTTTGGTATTGGGAATTGAACCCAGGAGCAATCTTCCCCCCAAGCTAATTTTTTTATTTTTATTTATTTTTTTATTTTGGTGGTGCTGGGGATTGAACCCTCTACCCTGGGAGCTACACCCCACAAAACATTTTTTTTTTTTTTTTTTTTTTTTTGGTGGTACTGGGATGGAACCCAGAGGTTTTCTACCTCCGGGCTATACTCCCAGACCCATTTTACATTTTATTTGGAAACAGGGTCTCACTAAGTTGCTGAGAGCCTCACTAAGTAGCTGAGGCTGGCTTTGAACCTGTGCAATCCTCCGGTTTCAGCCTCCCAAGCGCGGGGGTTACAAGCGTGTGCCACCATGCCTGGCCAACCCATTTTTTTTTTATTCTTTATTTTGAAACACAGTCTCACTAAGTTACAAGGGCCTCATGTCCTCGAACCACAATCCTCCTAAATTAGCCTTTCCAAGTACTGGGATTACAAGACCATGCCACCACGCCCCGCTTTTACTTATTTATTTATTTTTATTTTTTAATTTTTTGTGGTTCTGGGGATGGAATTCAGGAGCATTCAACATCCAAGCTACACCCCCTGCCCTATTTTTATATTCTTTATTTTGAAACAGGGTCTCACTAAGTTGTGGAGGGCCTCACTAAGTAGCTGAGGCTGTCCGCAAACCACGATCCTCTGGTCTCAGCCTCCCGAATGCTGGGATTACAAGCATGTGCCACCACGCCCAGTAAGCTTTTATTTTTATTTTTGAAACAGGGTCTCCTCTCCCTAGGTTCGCGAGTCTCACTACTCGCTGAGGCTGTCCTCAAACCTATGATCCTCCTGTCTCAGCCTCCCAAGTACTGGGATTACAGGCATGCAACACCAAGCCTGGCTATCAGGACATTTGAAATTTACTTTCAAATAGTACTTGGGAGCCTGAGATAAGAAGATTACAAGTTCCCAGTCTCAACAATTTATCAAGATATCCTATTTCAAAATAAAAAGGTGCAGTTTAGTAGGAGAACACCTTGGGTTCAATTCACAATACTGCACGCGCACACACGCACACACACACTGTATGCAGGTATACATATATGGGTATCTCTAGACACATATACACAGATAAAACATAAGAGAGAAGACAGATAAGACAATTGTAGGAAAAGTTACCAAGTCTAGGAGAAGGATAAATAGGTATGCATAATGCTCACAACTTTTCTACAGGTTTAAAAAAAATTTCAAAATAAAGTTGTGAGAAAAAAGAAAAACTGACTTATTTTGAGAAGACAGAAATTTAATTCACTCCGCAGCAAGACCTGAAACCTTTGGCATTTCAACCTTGGCAGGTTGGAGCCAAATTCAACTGGGTCATTGCTCTGGACTCTGGTGGAAAGAGAAGGTGGACAAGAATAATGCCATGAAGGTTTTATTTAATCTGAGGCAAGAAATGCAAACTCACAAAAAGATGGAAGTCAAAGCCAGGTAAGATGAAGATAGTAAGTAAAAGAAGACATTAAGAAGTGTGTTGTAAGCCGGGCGTGGTGGCGCACGCTTGTAATCCCCGCGCTTGGGAGGCGGAGACAGGGGATCGCACAGGTTTGAAGCCAGCCTCAGCTGGCTTAAGAGACCCTGTTTCCAAATAATATATAAAATAGGTCTGGAAGTGTAGCCCGGAGGTAGAAGGCCCCTGGGTTCCATCCCCAGTGTTAGGTTCTGGACCCCCATACGGGGCAGGGGCGGGGCTGACCCGCCTACCCTGCGAGACCCAGGATGTTCCCACGGAAAGCCACTCCCCTTTGATAAAAAGGGGACGGCGGGATCGAGGAAGACAGAAGCCTGTGGGACAGAGAGATTTCTACATCCGTGGAAGGCTCTCTTCCACGTCTCCCCCACCCCCACCCCGCACCCGCGACACGGGGGTGGGGGAGGGAGCTGCCCGGGACTAATGGGCCGATCTAATAAAGGCTTATGGCACCTGCATGGGTAATCTCGCGTGTCTGTGGAATTTGCAAACCATACACCCAGTACCTCCAAAAAAAAAAGTGTGTTGTTGGGCTGGGCATGGTGGTGCACACTTATAATCCCAGCATTTTGGAGGCTAAGATAGGAGGATTGTAGTTTGCAAAGAGCCTCAGCTACATAGTGAGGTCTTTTGCAACTCAGCGAGACCCTATTTCAAAATAAAGAAAAACAGGGCTGGGGTATAGCCCAGAGGTAGAATGCCCCTGGGTTCCATCCCCAGTACTGCAAAAAAAAAAAAAAAAAAAAAAGTGCCTTGTCAGCTGGGCATGGTGGTGCATATCTATAATCCCAATTACTTGGGAGGCTGAGACAGGAGGATTGTAGGTTTGAAGCCAGCCTCAGCAATTTAGTGAATCCCTCAGCAACTTAGCAAGACCCTTTTTCAGAATAAAAGATTTAAAAGAGGTTGGGGTGTAGTTCAGAACGCCCCAGGGTTCAATCCCCAGTAAAACAAGAAAAAAGAAGTGTCATGTCATCCTAGGAACAAGACAAAATCTGTGGACAGAATTAAGACAGTCTTTGGGGTCCAGAACAGAATGGTGTTGGCTCTAACTTCAGATATACCAAGTCAAGTGACCCTATGCATCTACTTGCCCTTATTGCTCTTCAAAAGGAAACCAGTGAGACACTGGGTGAGAACCCAGGGAAGAGGGGCAAAAAGATAAGAGGGGTGGTTGCCCCAGGAGGAAGGCAAAACAAATTAGAATTTCCCAGTAGCCTTCTGTATGGGTGAACACGAAGGGCAGTGGAAGGGCTTTCGCTGGAAGGAGAGAGTCTGGCTAGACAAAAGCAAGAACTTGCTCATCAGAAACGAATGAGGAAGATCGTAGCATCTGCCCTGGAAGGCGCCGGGAAGAGGCCGTTACAAGTCCCAAGCTGTCTCAATATTCACTCCCTGAAGGCAGAAGGTCTGGCCAGATGAGTTAGAGCTTCCTTCAATTCCAGAGTTCCCTAACTTTTATAGAGTAAATAAAAGATAGTGACCAGCACAGCTAAGTTGAAATCTCAGAGCTCAGACTATACCTGGGGCCAGATAAAGAGAAAAAGAAAAAAGGCCAAAGTCAAATAGAGGCTTGCCTGATCTTGGCTGTGCTGTGGGCTCCCAGATGACCTCTCCCACCTCCTCCCCCAAGCAGAATATAAATATTTCTCGATTTTCCTGTGGCTAGCCATTAGCAGAAGGTCCAGCCGTGCGACTGGGTGAGCCGGGAGGGACGGACAGCAGAGCTGGGAGCTCAGGGGCAGTCCTGCCCACTTGCCACACCTCACTAGGTTGACCGGCAGGATCCTCTGCTCGTAACCCTGACTCTGATTCTTTGTTCTGTTCTGGGCTAGCGGAGAGAGAGAAAGTATTTAAAGAAACAACTGCTCAGTCAGACTCCTCGGGGCCAGGAAGGTCAGAGTCACAGAGTCTGCTCTGCCTTCAGGGTCTAAGTAAGATCCTATGAAGGTTCCTCTCCTCTACCCTCACATCCTTGAAAACCTGTGTGTACCATCTTGTTCCACTTGTAGAAAGTCTCCTCTGATCATCTTCAGCTTCTCATTTGAGCTCTACTCTGTGTCCCACCAGGGTGATTCCCTACTGAGGCCCTGACCTTCTAGAACCGACCTCAAACTAATGGCAAATTCCCATGCTGTGCCCTAGCTATGGAAAAACCCCAAAGTGTGCTGAGCAACATTTCAGGGTGGCCTCTGCTCTGGAGCCCTGGTCTTGCCACTTGTTCAGACTTCCTGAGAGAGTCACAAAGGTTATACAGTGCCTCCAGGGTAAACTAGTCTGAAAAACAAGATTAGATGGCCCTCCACAAAGAGCCTTGAATGTAAGGCATTGGGAAGATTTTTTTTCTACCCTCAACAGATGCCTGAGACCATTGATGGCTCCCTAACAGAAGGCTGAGAACCGAGTTACCTCCCACCTACACGTCCAAAGGCAGAGGAAGGCGTGGCTCCACGCATCACTGGAAGGTGAGTTACACCATCTTTCCCTGCATAGCGCAGGCTTTGGGTCTCATCTGATATCAGCAGCGGCTTCATGGTAATGTCCTCTTTTGTCAGATAGAGAAAAGCTTTCTCTTGAAAAGAGAGAATTTGATCCAGGAAAATATGGAATGTTAATTACCAATATGTCTAGATGTCTAGGTTGCAGCTATATCTCAGTGGTAGAATACTTGCCCAAGAAAGGCCCTGGGTTCCACGCTGGGCATGATGGTGCACCCTTGTAATTCCAGTACTTGAGAGGCTGAGACAGGAGGATCCAGGTTCACGGCCAGCCTCAGCTACTTAGTGAGGTCCTCTGCAATTTTAGTGAGACCCTGTTTCACAATGAAGAATAAAATCGGGTTGGGGATGTAGCTCAGAGGTAATATGCCCCTGGGTTCCATCTTCACTAACAAAAAACAACAAAAAAAAAAGGCCCTGGGTTCCATTCCCAGCACTGCAAAACAAAACAAAACAAACAAACAAACAAACAAAAAATAAACAAGAAGAAGAAGCCGGGCATGGTGACGCACACTTGTAATCCCAGCATTCGGGAGGCTGAGACCCGAGGGTCGTGGTTTGCAGACAGCCTCAGCTACTTAGTGAGGCTCTGTGCAACTCAGTGAGACCTGGTTTCAAAATAAAGAATAAGCCAGGCATGGTGGCGCACGCTTGTAATCCCAGCGCTTGGGAGGCGGAGACAGGAGGATCGTGCTAGTTCGAAGCCAACTGCACTGGCTTAAGAGACCCTGTTTCCAAATAAAAATATAAAAATAGGTCTCGGAGTATAGCCCGGAGGTAGAAGGGCTTCCAGGAACCCCAGTACCACCAAAAAAAAAAAAAAAAAAAAAAAAAAAAAAAAAAAAAAAACCTTTCAAAATAAAGAATAAAAAACAGGGCTGGGGGTATAGCTTGGAGGTTGAATGCTCCTGGGTTCCATCCCCAACCCGCAAAAATAAATAAATAAATAAAATAACACAAAACCAGTATGTCCTAGCCTAGCAGTTAGGACTAGAAGGCGAATGCTCTGCTGTCACAACCTCTGTAAGCCGAGGCGTTGCCGCTGGCACAGCAGCTCCTACACAGACATCTGAGCTTCAGACAACCTCACAGGAATCTGGGGGCAGCCTTTTCCCACCCTCCTCCATCTTGCCCTAACTGGCTCTCATCCACTTGGCACTTATTTTGGGGGTAGGAAAGAGAATAGAGGTAGCTAAGTGCAGGAGCAGGAGTAATAGCACAGTGCGTGCCCATGGATCCATCCATGTAACTGTCTGAGCCACGGGGGTGGGAGCATCCTCTGAGGACAACCGAACCACAGCTAGATGAAACAAGTCTAAGGCAGCAACAGGTAAGTGTTTCAGATGAAGGACATACCGGAAAACTTGAGATTTTCAGAAAACGGCCCTTCCGTATTAAGATGTATTATAGGGGTCGATGGGATCACAGGTTTGCGGTCAACCTCAGCAACTTAGGGGGATCATCAGTACTTTAACAAAACCTTCTTTCTAAATAAAAAATAAAAAGAGCTGGGTTGTGGCTTAGAGGTAGACTGCCCCTTGGTTATATCCCCAGTGAAAGAAAACAAGAGCTGGGCGTGGTGGCGCACACTTGTAATCCCAGCATTTGGGGAGGCTGAGACAGGAAGATCATGGGTTCGTGGACAGCCTCAGCTACTTAGTGAGGCCTTTGCAACCCAGTGAGACCCTGTTTCAAAATAAACGATAAAAAATACAGCTGGGGATGTAGCTCAGAAGTAGAATACCCCTGGGTTCAATCCCCAGTACCAAAAGAAAAAAGAAAAAGCATGCAAGCAAGCAAGCATGCGATTGAACAAAAGTAGGGCCAGGCATGGTGGTACCCACCTATAATCCCAGCTACTTTAGAGGGCAAGGCAGAAAATTGCGATCTTGACACCAGGCTGGGCAACTTAGCCAGACTCTGTCTCAAAATCAAATAAAAAGGGCTGGACGTGTAGCTCAGTGGTAGAGCACTTGTCTAGCATGCCTGGGCCCTGGGTTCAATCCCCAGCATCTCTAAAAAAGAAGAGTTAAGAGATAACGTCAGTAAGCAAAAACGACAGGAATCACCAGGCGTGGTGGCACACATCAATCCCAGTACTTGAGAGGCTGAGACAGGAGGATCGCAGGTTCAAGATCAGCCCCAGCAACTTAGTAAGACCCTGTTTCAAAATAAAATAGGGAGCTGGACATGGTGGCGCATGCTTGTAATCCCAGCATTTGGGAGGCTGAGACAGGAGGATCTTGGTTCACGGCCAGCCTCAGCTACTTTAGTGAGGCCCTTTACAACTCAGTGAGATGTTATTTCAAAATAAAGAATAAAAAATAAGACTGGGGGTGTAGCTTGGAGGTAGAATGCCTGAGTTCCATCCCCAGTACTGCAAAAAACAAAACAAAAAAACCCAGGGAGGCAGGCATGGTGGCGCATGGTTGTAATCCCAACATTTGGGAGGCTGAGACAGGAGGATCGCAGGTTCACGGACAACCTCAGCTACTTAGGCCTTTGCAATTCAGTGATACCCTGTTTCAAAATAAAGAATAAAAAATAGGGCTGGGGGTATCGCTCAAAGGTAGAATGCCCCTGGGTTCTATTCCCAGTACCACAAAAAATAAAATAAAATAAGGGAGCTGGGTGTGGTGGCACATGCTTGTAATCCCAGTACTTTCGGAGGCTAAGACAGATCACAGGCTCACAGCCAGCCTCAGCTACTTAGTGAGGCCCTCTGCAAGTTAGAGAGACACTAACTGCAGTTAGAGAGACACTGTTTCAAAATTAAAAAATAAAATAGGGCTAAGGGTATGGCATGGAGGTAGAATGTCCCTGGGTTCAATCCCCAGTACCACAAAAAAAGAAAAGAAAAGAAAAGAAAGGAATAAAGAAAGAAGACAGGAAGGCCTTTTCATTCAAGGGCCTTCAACGAGCAGAGACAGATGCCCAACATGTGGTTTGGTGTGAAAAAAAAGTGGCTGGGACACAATGGCAGGGGCTGATCCCCTAACCGCCTCACAATGACTCCCAGATCCAGCCCTCCTTGGACTCATGATGAAAGGAAGGTTTTCACTGACTCACAGTGGGCCGTCCCTTTTTTGTATAAGGTTGTAATTCCAGCCCTACTCGGTACAGCGTGCTGCAGTAAACCACACAAACACCCTCCCCAAGGCCCAAGACATTTCACAAGGTGATGCGTACCAACCGACTGGTCCACAGGTGAAAAGCTACTGGCTCAGGCCCATAGCCTGGCATCACATTCAAAACCAAACTCGTCGCTTTCTGCCTCGGACCTCTACTGTATAAATGTGGCTCTGGTGCAGAAGAGTTTTCCGATTTCATGTAACTTAAGAAATAAAGAGGCAGGTGAAGACCGGTGATAGCGTGTAATCTTGGTAAGGAAGCAGTTCTGCATGGAAAGTACCTGGACGTCCTGCACATCCTGCGAGTTGCAGCACACTGCTGCAACCCTGCTAGCTCCACTGCTGGGTCCATGCGAGACGGGAGCAAGGGACAGCAGGCATCCGACTAGCTCTCAAAATCTGATGCCAACTCCGTCCAGCTAGAGTAATAAGGACCACCTGCAGTCTTTAAGAGGCGGCCCACCTGAGGGTCAGTACCTGGGCCCAAACCCTGCCTCTACCCCAGCATGCTTTGTGAACTCAGGTGAGTCACCTAACTTTTCTGGGCATCAGTTCTTCCATCTGGTAAATGGGCTGGAAGGGGGGAGTAAGAGATGTTATAAAGATGTAGAAGAAAACTTCCATTCTAAAGAACTCCTGGTACACTCAAATTAGCCTAGCACATATCATTTGTTAAACATTTTATTTGGAAATCATTTCAAATTTATAGATGCAAGAATAAGAACAGTACACACAGTGCTCACACAATTTTACCTAGATTTGCCTAGTAATATTTCCCTCAGTTGCTTTACTATTGGTTTTCTTTCACATATACTGTTCTTTATACCTGTTCACAACTCTCACTCACATTCACACTTGGCATCTATTTGTGCTGACATGCACGTATACACACACACACACACACACACACACACACACACACACACACACACACTCCTTTGTGATTTGTTATGTGGTGTGCTGTTTGAAAAGCGCAGGAACTACCGGAGGGTGGGAGGCTACAGATGAAGAGAAAGTAAAGGAGGCCTCGCCGGGCAGAGATGGTCCCATGCTTGTCTCCCCTCCTACAACACACAGCAGGTGCTCAAGTGTTCTGCTTTCGAGTTGATTTAGTATGTAGAAAGGGATCAGGAAAAGTACAAAAAAGGTATTTAAGATTGTTACTTTTTCAAAAAACAACAAAACCCAAGAAAAAAACAACAACAAACATTTGTATGAACCATGGAAATATCTTTATTATACAGAAATATTTTTATAATATTTATCGTAATGAGACTTTTTTTTAACCTTAAGAGGCTGGGAAGTAACTGGTAAAGAAAGGTTCCACACAAACATATGGAAATTAAAACATGAAGGAATTCTATATAAAATCTGGTTTGGAGATAAGAGCTTAGAGGTTAGATACCGCTAAGAAGGAGGCCAGGCAATTCTCCCTGACACCACGACCCTAGACAGAGCTTCCTCCCAGAGTTCAAGTCCCTTTCTGGACACTTTCACGTATTACTAGGACCGCACTCCCAACTAACCAAAAGTAAGGAGAGAAGGACAAGCTTGGGCAGATCACGTGCCCCCAGGCCGCATTCTCACCAGAAGGGGGCAGGTACCAGGGCTCCCATAAATGGAGGACTAAGTTGTCATCCTGGCAGAGTGCCACTTGCACCCGTGCCCCAGCCCCAGCAATGCACCGCCCACATTTTTTCCCAGGTGCTTTTTGGTTTCGCATAATAAAGCCACCCTGAGCATGCCTCCATCTGAGCTCTATCTGAGCATATCTCCTTGACAAGGCCCCAGCTTAGTAACCATGACCATGACCACACAGAGGCAGGAATACCCTGTCTGCCCCGTGCCCTACCAATTCCTGGTTAGCTACTCATTCCACATGAAAATGCTTCCCTCAGACCAGCTAGGAACACTCTAGAGCCAGGCACGGTGGGGAACACTTGTAATGCCAGTGCCAGTACTTGGGAGGCTGAGACAGGATGAGCGCAGATATGAGCATCAACCTAGACTCTCTTTCAAAGTAAAAATAAGATAGGGCTGGGGGTGTAGCTCAGAGGCATAATGTCCCTGGGTTCAAACCCCAATGCCCCCCACCCCCACACAGACAAAAAAAAAACCCTCACATGTAGAGTAAGGTGGTCACCATCATCTTTCAATTCTCTATACCTGTCTGTACCTCATAGGGAAGTACACGGGGTGGAAAGCCTGGAATGTAGATGGTCACCTTGAAGTGCTGAAGGTAGAGACTTCTTTGCAGCACAATTTTCAATTATTCTTTTTTTTTTTTTTTTTGCGGTATTGGGGATGGAGCCCAGGGGCATTCTACCTCCAAGCTACACACCCAGCCCTATTTTTATTTATTATTATTTTATTTATTTATTTATTTTTGGTGGTATTGGGGATAGAACCCTTCTACCACCGGGCTACACTCCCAGACCTATTTTTATATTTTTCTTTGGAAACAGGGTCTCTTAAGCCAGTGAGGCTGGCTCGAACCTACGCGATCCTCCTGTCTCCACCTCCCAAATGCGGGGATTACAAGTGTGTACCACCATGCCTGGCTTTATTCTTTATTTTGAAACAGGATCTCACTGAGTTGCAAAGGGCCTAAGTAGCTGAGGCTGTTTTCGAACCTTTAATCCTCCTGTCTCAGCCTCCCCAATGCTGGGATTACAAACATACACCACCACACCTGGCTTCAATTATCTTTTAAGGTCAGCTTAACAAATGAATCTGCTCCTGGAATACAGGTAAACAGAAGGGAAACAGAGACTGATGTGTAAGGCAGGTAATGGGGATGGCAGCCTGGAATGAAATTTAAAACAGACCCCTTATCCATATAGAGGGAAGAGTCCTTTGCTCAGTAAAACGCAAGAGTTTTATCAGTCACATGGTCTTGGGCAAGTTACTTCCTTTTCTGGGCCTTGGTTTCCTTATCTGCAAAAACCAGGAAGTGCCACCTGCGCCTGCATGACAGTTATGAGGGTGAATGAGAGACACCTGAGCACCCACTGTCAGCCCCAGAGCTAAACAAATGGAACACACTGTCAAAACTAAAGCCATCTGCCCTGGGTTCAATCCCTAGTACTGGGGAAAACAAAAACAACGACAAAAAAAACACTAAAACTATCCAGAGTTTCACGTTCTCTGAAGAATACAGGTGGACTGGGGGCCTTCCGGAGTTGGAGCCACAGCTTTCTGCTGTAGAAGCAGCTGTTTCAGTTTTCTGCGATGAGCACAGAACCACCCAGGATTGTGGCTCCGCTGAGAAAGCGTCTGGGGCTATTCTCAGCCCTGAGATGTGCGCGTCCCCCATGGACGCGGCTCCCATAGCCCTCCTCTCCCCACTTTCCACCCAGTCTATGTGACTTCCTGTGCAAGCCCTCTGGTCGCATCCCCTCTACCATTTTACTTATGACCACACCCACCCCACCCGCAGCTCCTGTGCCTATCTGATGGGCACAAGTTAAACAGACAATCCCTAAACCAGGGCCGTGCAGCAGGTTTCTGCCAGCCTGCAGCTGTGGGGCAAGGGAATGCACGTGTTATCAGCAGTGGTTCTCTCAAAGTCGTGTGGGCGATCAAACAGGCATGGAGCACAGAAAACTCTTAAAGGGAAGGGAGTGTGGAGGAGGGAAGAGAAACTGCCTATCCTCCTAATCACGTTTTCACTCTGTTCAAAGTTATACCAGGCTGAGAACGTTTATAAAGCCATTTTGACTAAGCCACCAAACCCATGGTTGGCAGCTTCAAGGAAGAACAAAATCTGAACCAGTGACTTCTGCACACACCTGTTCTTTCAGTACTTGGGAGGCTGAGAAAAGAGGATTGCAGGTTCGAGGCCAGCTTCTGCAAATTAGTGAGACCCTGTTTCAAAATAAAAACATAGCTGGGCATGGCGGCACATGCTTATAATCCCAGCATTTGGGAGGCTGAAAGAGAGGATCGCGGTTTGAGGACAGCCTCAGCTACTTAGTAGGCCCTTTGCAAGTCAGTGAGACCCTGCTTCAAAATAAAGAATAAAAAATAGGGCTAGGGGACTGATAATAAGCATTTCTCCATTTGGTTGGAGAAAAGGAAGAAAACGGTTATCACTGTATGGTGCTTGGTTTCTATCCTGAGCTTACCTGGGAGGCCACCCAAGGACCTAGGAAGTCACTGACTCATTTTTGGGGGTTGGGAGGATACTGGGAATTGAACCCAGGGGCATTCTACCCCTAGCCACACCCTAGCCCTACTTTATTTTTATTTATTTATTTTGTGGTCTGGGGATGGAACCCAGGGGCATTCTACCTCCAAGCTACATCCCCAACCCTATTATTATTAGTTTGTATTTGTGTAGGTGGGGCACTATGGATTGAACCCAGAGGCATTCTACTTCCCAGCTACATCCCCAGCCCTATTTTTATTTTTATTTAGAAACAGAGTCTCATTAGGTCGATGAAAGTCTTAACTATTTGCTGATGCTGTCCTCGAACCTGCAATCCTGTCTCAGACTTCCAAGTACTCTAATTACAAGCTTAGGTCACTACTCCTGGCTCTTACTTGTGTGTGTGTGTGTGTGTGTTTTGTTTTCTGTGGTACTGGGGATGGAACCCAGGGGCATTCTACCTCCAAGCTACATCCCCAGCTCTATTTTTTTTTTTTTTTTTTTTTTTTTTTGCGGGTCTGGGGTGGAACCCAGGGGGATTCTACCACGCAGCTACACCCCCAGCCCTATTTTTTTATTCTTTATTTTGAAACCAGGTCTCACTGAGTTGCAGAGGGCCTCACTAAGTAGCTGAGGCTGTCTGCGAACCACGATCCTTTGGTCTCAGCCTCCCGAATGCTGGGATTACAAGCGTGCGCCACCATGCCCGGCTTCATCCCCAGCCCAATTTTTCATTCTTTATTTTGAAACAGAGTCTCACTGAGTTGCAAAGGGCCTAAGTAGCTGAGGCTGTCCAGATATCATGTCCTGTCTCAGCCTCCCAAACGCTGGGATTACAAGTGTGTGCTGCAATGCCCAGCTACATTTTTATTTTGAAACAGGATCTCACTAGGTTGCAGAAGCGGGCCTTGAACCTGCAATCCTCCTGTCTCAGCCTCCCAAGTACTGAAAGAACAGGTGTGTGCAGAAGTCACTGGTTCAGATTTTGTTATCCTGTCTTTCCTTGCTACATGGCATAACAGCACGAAGGAGCTGGCACGAATCTACCTGGAGTGAAAGGACATCCTGCATTCATCTCAGTCTCTTCCCTCATCGCTCACAACTACTTCTAAGCCTAAAGACAGGTAGGCCTTTTTTTTTTTTTTTTTGCTATATTGGGGGTGGAACCCAGGGGCATTTGACCTCCAAGCTACCCCCCTCCCGGCCCTATTTTTTATTCTTTATTTTGAAACAGTGTCTCACTGAGTTGCAGAGGGCCTAAGTAGCTGAGGTTGCCCGCGAACCACCATCCTTCTGTCTCAGCCTCCCAAATGCTGGGATTACAAGCGTGCGCCACCACACCCAGCTTGTCAGGTAGGCTTTTTAACAAAATCCTACATCTTGGCTATTTCCTGGGACCCATGTGGTTAACTGCCCAAGCTCATCCTCTGGCTTTAAGTGTGTCGGAAAGACAACCCACAGGCCTGGCAATGACATTGATGGAAATGCCACATCTTTGCCACGAGCTGGGCTTCAAGCCCAGTGACCAGGATGAATAGGAGGCCAGTGATTTAAAGACAGAGTCTGAACACTTCAGAGGGTTTTGCCTCCTGAGTAGCTGAAGAGAGGTGTTGTAGAGGGGAAGCAGTGTCTGGAGACCAGAAGCGAGAAAGACCATTACAAGTGAGAGGGGGAGGTGTGGCTCCCTCTCCCCACCCCACTGCCTTTCCAGCAACTCAATCCAACAAGTATTTATTGAGCATGACACTCCCCATCTGCCCTGGCCCTCCCTCTGCAAAAACACTCAAATCTGTTCGAGCTGCAGGGTGAGTTCCATTGCACTCGAACTTGAAACATGAGGTACCTACCTCTTAAAAAGGCAGCACTCAGTTTCCATGATGGAGAAGGGACTTCAGAGGTTTGAAAAATGTAAGGAATACAGCTAACCAGACAAGACTACAGCATCACTTTTTTTTTTTTTGCAGGGGGTGGTGGTATTGGGGATTGAACCCAGGGCCTGGCACATGTTCTACCATGGAGCTATGCCCCCAGCCTCAACAGTGTCATTTTTGCACAGGAAGGGAGAGAAGAGAGTAAAAATGTAAACATCCCAGTAGTGCTCACCACACACCAACTATTCCTTCACTCTATGCCTCCTCCAGCTGAATTCCTATTTTGTGCACCTGTGGCACGCCAGCGTCTGTTTTGGAGTTCTGTACTGAATCCCACTTTGGCCTTTAAGGACATAACACTTCAGTACTCTCTTGCAGGTCTTCATTTAGAATCAGATAAGGGATCCAAGTGGCAGAGCTGGTGGTAGGCTAGGCTACTTCCTAACAAGCATGGTTTCCGGGGGAAAGTGGCCCACCATTTGCAGGATAGGGAGCTCAGGGTCAGAGAGCAGGAACTCAAAGTTACAATTCTGCTTTGCCAAATCCTGTCCCTCATTTGAGAAGCCTTGCAGAAAATACTCCCCCAACTCCAACCTCAGACAAACTGCTTCAGAGCACCCAAAGCCCTGGGAGGAGAAATCCCAGGCCTTCCCGCCTCTCTAGTGCTTTTATTTGGGAAAGTATAAACTGCTAATGCACAGGGGCTGAGCCCAAGGCGCTCCAGACACCCAAGGTCAGCTGGCTGGGGCTCAGACGCAAGCCCACAGACCTGTGTGCCTGAACAGGGCAGGGTAAATGTCTGTACAAGGCCTGGACTTCAGTTCCAGGTCCCCAGGGCTGGACTTGAAGTTTTCCTATTATGAAATACTTTGATAGCATTCTTTTAAGTTCATTAAAGCCACCCTTGATTGGCTGTGGTGCTCCCACACAGAAAAGTCAAGTGAGGCTTACTCGGGCCTGAGGATAAGATTTGAGTGACTCCAAAGCTACACATTCAGCTTTGCTGTGACCCTTGAGGGAGAGCAAAGTGCCAGAAACCCAGGTGGTCCGGTGGGCAACATGAACTGGAGATCTGCGTGTCCCAGCCAGCCGCACCAGAGCCTCCAGCACAGAGCTGTGCTCAGGAACCACAGCCCCTTCCCAAGCTCCACGTGGCTGCAGGGGAACTGGAGCACAGATAATTTAGGAACTTCAAATATCATCCCGGGCTCTTTCCTCTCTGAGATTAGATTTGTTTTTTACCTAACCATGTGAAAACATTTGGCTAATGTTTGGTTAATTCATACCCTGCGAACCAAATAACGGAATCCTCCAAGAACATGCAATTCCAGCACAGGGGAAACTGACCAGATTTCCCTCAGCCTTTCTTGGCTTCCACTACTCTTCCCTAACCCCCCCTTTTTATGTGGTGCTGGGGATGGAATCCAGGGGCATTCTACCTCCAAACTACACCCCCAGCCCTATTTTTTATTCTTTGTGTTTGGTGGTACTGGGGGTGGAACCCAGGGGCCTTTTCTACCTTCAGGCTATAATCTCAGATCTATTTTATACTTTCTTAGGAAACAGGGTCTGACTAAGTTGCTGAGAGCCTCGGTCAATAGCTGAGGCTGGCTTTGAACCTGCGCAATCCTCCTGTCTCAGCCTCCCAAACTATGGGATTACAAGCGTGCGTCACCACGCCCAGCCTATTCTTTATTTTAAAACAGGGTCTCACTGAGTCACAAAGTGCCTAAATAGCTGAGGCTGTCTGTGAACCACGATCCTCCTGTCTCATCCTCCCAAATGCTGGGATTACAAGCGTTGCACCACCACACACCACTCCCTGTTCCTTTTTTCTACAGCAGGAAAGAGCAGCTTCCATCTTGGAGGAGGAGAGAATTTACTAATCTGCAAAGACACTAACTTACTGCTGGGTATTGGCCTGTGCTTTGGACCGGGAAGGAAAAGCCAGGTTTCTCCTTTAAGTCCTGAGGAGGGTTCTACAGTCCCCACAGAATAAGAGGTTAAGAACAGTTAGAGCACTTGAATTAGTGTCAAAGAGCTTTTCCTTTCTTCTTTCTGGTACTGGGAACTGAACCCAGGGACATTTTACCTGGAAGCTACAACCCCAGCCCTTTTATTTAATTCATTTTAAAACAGGGTCTTACTAAGTTGCTGAGGGTATTACTAAATTGCTGAGGCTGACCTTGAACTTGTGATCCTTCTGTCTCAGCCTCCCAAGTCCTGAAATTATAGCATGTGCCACTGTACCTGGCTTCAAATAGTATTTTACATATGTGACAGTATTCGATAAGAAATCCAAAATGAGAGCTGGGCATGGTGGCGCACACTTGTAATCCCAGAGCTTGGGAGGCTGAGACAGGAGGATCGCACAGGTTCGAAGCCAGCCTCAGCTACTTAGTGAGGCTTTCAGCAACTTAGTGAAACCCTGTTTCAAAAAAAAAAAAAAAAAAAGGTCTGGGAGTATAGCCCCGAGGTAGAGAAAGCCTCTGGGTTCAACCCCCAGTACCACCAAAAAAAAAGAAAGAAATCCAAAATGAGACCTGCCCTCAGGATATGACACACTATGATATCTGAACCTTTTGACAGAAAGGCTCTATGTGAGATCAGTGAGAACCTGGAGGAGGATGCTCTAACAATTCCACTGAGATCAAGGAAGAGTGGGGCCCTGGGCTCATCACACCATTCAGTATATACTGAATTCAGCAGAGAATGCAGGCACAGTGTTTGCTTGGCTATTATAGCCTACCCACAGCCAGGTTTGGTGGTGCAGGCTTGTCACGCCAGTACTTGAGAGGCTGAGACAGGAGAATTAAAGGTTTGGGGCCAGCCTCAGTCAGGTACTTAGGTCTTCTGCAATTTAGTGAGACCCTGTTTTAAAATAAAGAATAAAAAAAAAAAAATAGGGCTGGGGTGTAGCTCAGAGGTAGAATGCTCCTGGGTGCAATCCCCAGTACTTAAAAAAATTAAAAAATGTTTTGTAATCCCGCCTCAAATTTCCTAGAGACCCATATCTGGAGGTCTGGATGTTCCTCTTACCACCACACCACACTGATGTTCTCACCCCTCCCCTACTGACCTCAGAGTGTTTTAGGTCTTAGTGCTATCATATTTATGTAAAGAACTTCCCATACTATATAATCCTGTGCTCGTCACAATACTGAAGACATGGACCCCACTCCTTTGTGTACCAAAGAGGCAGCAGTTAGGTGACAGCATTTAAGATAACATTTAAGAGTCAGATGTTTCGCTGCTGCATTTTGCTGACCACGTGCCTAGAGCTGGCAAAACTGTCAAAAGCAGCAGTTAGCAGTGTCAGGCCACCAAGAGCCTGGGGTTTTAATGATTCCCAAATAGAGGCTGCCTCAATCACAGGTTGCAGAAGGGCAACTGTAATTCCGAAAGGAATTCAACTGTACCCCCCCACCCAAGCCTCATGATAGCGAGATGGCTCCTTGGCAGAGAAAGTTTCCATTCTAGCGGGGAACAGTGGCACACAGCTACAATCTCAGTACTTGGGAAGGTGAGACTGGAGGATTGCAGGCTCGAGGCCAGCTTCAGCAACTGGTGAGCCTCTGTTTCAAAATAAAAAGGGATGAGGGTGTAGCTTGGAGGTAAAATAGCCCTGGGTTCAATCCTCAGTACCAAAACAAAAACATAAAAAAAAAAAGAAATTTCTAGCTGTATTCTAATCTCCAGGCTAGTCCAACACTAGAGGCCAGAAAGACCACAGCTTGATGAGGACTTTCTCCCTGGATCGCTAATCTACAACCTCCTCGATATGCCTCCATACCTATCTAAACAACCATCCCCCAAGCGCTAAGTTTTTAAAGCACTGCAAGAAGAGGAGCTTAATAATTACCAACAGCATTGCTAATAACAATGCTGCCTTATATTGAAGAAACAGCCAACCTCAGGAACCCAATCATTTGACATAACTACCCTTCCTATGTCCCTGTAGGGAAGCCAGAATTTCAGGGCAACCAATGACTACTGCCAGTTCTCGGTGATCTGTTCAGAAAACTAAAAGGTAGTTAAGAAATATTCAAAATTGAAGATACTGCCTAAGGTAATTTCCATTTGACTGTGAAATGTGTTCACTACAGTATGAGTTGTTAGGGTGAGCAGAGGGGAACCTAAAGGAAGTGGGAGAGCAAATTTGCCTAACAGTTAAGCTTTTATGTAAATTCAAATTAGCTCCATCTACTGAACACATGTCACCTGACAACAGTGGGGGTGGGGAGTCTGGATTCAAACGTGCTCATCTTCCACAAACACGGAGATCTGACTGGAAGCAGATGGCCCCTTTCCTCTAAAGTGATGGGGCATAGGCTGGTTAGTGTTCTTTACCCTCCAAGATTTTCTAAGGAAGTAAATATTATGCACATCTGTAACTGCTCCCCATCTAGGAGTACTGGTTGGGTGCACCGTTCAGGACAAGGGCAGGCAAACTTTCCTGTAAGGGGTCACAACAGTGAATATTTTAGGCTTTGTGGATAGTCTCTATTACAACTACTCAGTGCTGCCACTCAGAGCAAGAAAACAGCCATAGATAATACCTACAGGAGCTGGGCATCCTGTCCCACACCTGTAATCTAGTACCTGAGAGGCTGAGAGGAGGGGTCAATCACACAGAGAGACCTTATTGCAAAATTAAAAGGGCTGGGGAATGTCCCTTGGGTTCAATCCTTAGTACAAAAAAAAAACTTCTAAGAAGCTCAATGTTTAACACCTGCAGGTGAACACCTGCATTCCTAGTATTTGAAAGGCTAAGATAAGAATATGTTAGGTTTAAGGCCAGCCTTAGCAACTTAGCAAGGTCCTCAGCAATTTAGGAGACCCTGTTTCAAAATAAAAAATAAAAACCGGGCGTGGTGGCACACGCTTGTAATCCCAGCATTTGGGAGGCTGAGACCAGAGGATCACGGTTTGCGGACAACCTCAGCTACTTAGTGAGGCCCTCTGCAACTCAGTGAGACCCGGTTTCAAAATAAAGAATAAAAAAATAGGGCAGAAGGTGTAGCTCAGAGGTCGAATGCCCTTGGGTTCCATCCCCAGATCCGCAAAAAAAAAAAAAAAAATAAAATAAATAAATAAAGCTGGGCATGGTGGTGCATGCCTGTTATACCAGTACTTGGGAGCTGAGACAGGAGGGTCACAGGTTTGAGGACAGCCTCAGGAATTTAGTGAGACCCTGTTTCAAAATAAATAATAAAAAAAAATAGGGCTAGGTGTGTAGCTCGGAAGTAGAATATGCCTGTGTTCCACCCCCCAATACCGCAAAAAATAAATAAATACATAAAAAGGGCTAGGGGTGTACCTCAGATATAGAATGTGCCTGGGTTAAACACTCAGTACTAAATAAATAAATAATAAAATAGGGCTGAGGGTGTAGCTCAGAGGTAGAATACCTTTGGGTTCAATCTCTAGTATCAAAAACAACCACAAAACAACAACAACAACAAAACATAACACCTAAAGGAAGAATGTGGCTGTGTTCCAATAAAACTTTATTCACAAAAACTGGCAGAGCTATGTAGGATATGGCCTAGAGTATAAATGCCAACTACTGGTTTTAAGAAGATTCTGGTGGGTAGAGGAGGTTTCAAGGCAAAATTTGGTTCCCCAGGCAGCCATCTAGCCCCAGTACAGAAATAATTAGCAAAGTCTGATTAAACATTGTCAGGGCTGAGGGTGTAGCTCAGTGGTAGAGTGCTTGCCTAGCATGCACACAGGACCTGGGTTTGATCCTCAGCACCACAGAAACAAAACACAAAACAGAACAAAACAAAAACCCTGTTATCTCCATTCTAGGAGTATAGAAACAAGAAGCACTAAACAAGATAGGGAAGACTGAAACCCAGAAAAAAATCACCTCCTAGTCCTGTTCTGTTATCGGTGCTCTGGAAGAACACAAGTTAGCAGCCTCTTACTGACCTAAGACACAAAAGAGAATTTAATTTAAAGGGCAACCGCAGTAAGCAATTTATCCTGGGTTTCTACTACCCGCTAGTGGCTCTTAGCTTTCTTAGAGTTGGCCCTCATTTTTCTCTCCACTGTCTCAGCCTTCTTCACTCCCAGCTCAGGCTCATAAAAATGAAGTCGTTCCTCACATGAAGATAGCCCTTCTGGACAAATCCTGCTCTTTATACCATAACCTTTTTTTTTTTTTTTTAACAAGGTCTAATATATCTAGTCGAGAACACAGTAGGGTGTGCGGTATGGAGATAACTGCCCAGCCCTGGGTGTTACGTCACCGTGGGATGAGAGACAGAAAGAGTGACGACACTTAATTGTTCCTGAAACCCAGTCTCGGCTCACAGGCCTTTTTAAACAGTTGGATCTCAGAGCCCTGTTTAGAAAGCTCATTTTAAAAGATGAGGGAATAAAAATGCAAGAGGAGGCCCTGAAATTCTGAAACCTGCAGTACTGGTTTCACACCCATCTGGGTTTGCTCTTTGAAGCCTGAAAAGGCAATGGGCTCTGGCCAACAGTGCTTTCACCCTGGCTTGGCTGAGGGGGTAACGACAATATAAGCAGCAGCAAACACTTCTTGCAGCACTTGCTGAGAGCCAGGCACTGTTGTAAGCACTCTGTGAACTTATCTGATTCTTATGATGTTGGTGTTATTGTCCACAGATGAGGTACAGAAGTAACTGCCTTACACCACCCAGCTAGTAAATGGCAGAACCTGAGTTGAGAACCTAGGCATTCTGGTTCCCAATGCCATTCTCTTACTGGCTAAAAACGGTAAGGGGTCACCTCTATCACAAATGTCCTACTAGCCTAGAGGCCCTCCTGCTACTTCCCAAGCCAAGGAATAAAAACTACCTGAACATACATGAAGGTTGACGTTAACATGGAGGTCTGATATGCCCCCACACCAAAGGCTAGGCATATTCCTCTAATGCCCAGTCATAAGACCACAGGCTCAGGCTATTCTTGCCTTCCATTTTCTCTCTCCTCCCTTACTGAAAATCTACCATCCATTAAGCAAATGCCTTATTGGTACCTCTAGGATATTAACAGACAAAGAAACTATTGATCAGCTCAATATATGATTCCATTCACTTTGCCCCCAAGTCACCTAACAAGTTATGCAGGGCTCTCTTCCTGTGCTTTTATCAGATTCTAAGGACCGCGGATGCTACAAAAAGGAGCAGGCTGCTGGGCGTGGTGGTGCACGCTTGTAATCCCAAGATTCAGGGGGCGGACTAAAAAAATAGGTCTAGGTGTGTAGCTCGTAGGTACAATGCCCTGGGTTTGGGTTCCATCCCTGGTACCGCAAAAAATAAAATGAGCGGGTCATGTGAAGAACCCAGGCATCTAAATGTACCTTCTTCCCCTTTGGACAAAATCTACCAATATTTGTCCTTTAAATTTTAGCCCCGCAGTAGGAGTCACAAAACAGGATTGCTAATCAATCTCTAGCTACTACACAGGCCAGCTTTCTACTGATTTCTAGTAAAGTGATGACTGTTCTGGTGCTTGTTGTTCCACTAAGTTCCCTTGGTTTCAAGGAAGCCCAAACAAAATCAACAGGTTTTTTGTTTTTATTTATTTATTTTAGTGTGTGTGTGTGTGTGTGTGTGTGTGTGTGTGTGTGTGTGTTACTGAGGATTGAACTCAGGGGCATTCTACCTCTGAGCTCCACCCCCAGCCCTATTTTTATTCCTTATTTTGAAACAAGGTCTCACTGAGTTGCAAAGGGCCTCACTAGTATCTGAGGCTGACAGGGAGCCCAGATCCTCCTGTCTCAGCCTCCCAAATGCTGGTATTACAAGCATGCGCCACCACACCCGGCAAATCAACAGGTTTCTAGTCTTCTGGTTTACTTTATAGCTCCGGATAGGCATGAGTTTGGGCACTGCCTTCTACACCACCAGATTTTACACATACTTTTACTATTCGGTCACCATCTTGCTACCAGATTTGACCAAAGTTCTGTGTTCTAAGATGTGACGCTAATGTATACAGTGAGGTCCAGACAGACTTGGGGGCTTTTTACCTCAAAGACCCAATTAATCCCATTCCTACCTAGTAAGGAACTGTAACAGCTTTACTTTCCAGGGGGAAATGTGGAGCAACTAAGCTTAGTAATCACCAAAAGCTCAAGAGACTGTGGTTTAGAGAATGCCATTAACCATTAAGATGGCAGAGACCATGACTTCTGTACATTTGGTACAGACTCAGGCTTTGGAAGTGTGCAGTGATCTTTTCACATCTGGTGCGAATCAAATGCAAGCCTCACTTTCAACTTATTGCCAACCTCCTCAGCAAGTAGGTTCCTTTTCCGTTCCTACGTGCCTACGTTTGTGGGTCCCCTCACAGCTCTCAGTGTGAAAGCAAGATGAAGCCTGCACCTCCTTAGTTTCCCCCACACCCACTACGTCAAGCTGCTATTAAGAAACCGTTTCGGTGCTGTTCAGAAAGTGGGTTATTTGCCACAGCGTACTTGATTGTAGCCCTCACCCCACTGCCACGTTGACTGGCAATGCTCAGGACAAAACAACCTTGGCGGTGGGGGTGGGGTGGGGGGAAGGGGCATAAAGCCCAGGTTCTATGCACATGCACACACTACACAGGATGGTTGGAACGAGACCGCCATGTAAAGCAGGTCAATGATCTGGGAACACGAACTTCCAGGCCACACCGAAAGGAATGTAGGGAATCGGGAGCGGAGCGTCTGCACCGCTGCAAGAGCCGTTAAACTAACTTATTTCGACCGGCTGGGATTAAATCGGCTGAAGGAGGTGACAAAAAGGGGAGCGCACGTGAAGTGGTGGAAAAAGAACTCCAGAGCTGTGGAGAGGGATGCTGGGGCCAGACTCCAGCAAAGTAACACATGGCTCCACGGGCTCTCCTCCATGCCCCTCCCCCTCCCTGCAGGCGTCCAGCGCCCCCCGGCTCCTCGCTGGGAAGCGGCTCTGCGCAGGGCGCCCCACCACACGCCACTCTCCACACCTCGCCCCCCCCACCCCCCCGGGTCTTCCACTTACCCCCGTGCGACACCTCGGCTGGCTTTTTGGTTACGCCCCCAAGGCCAGCCTCCATCTGCCAGGTCCCTCCCCTCACCTTCAGTCCGGGACGCCCTGCATGCTCGGTCCGGGGCTGCACCCCAAGTTTCCGTAGCCTCTGGCTCTCGCTCCCTCTACCCTGGCAGCCTTCGCGCGCCCCCTTTCTCTTCCCTCGCCCCCATCCACTTCCCCTTCACACTTCTCCCTGTACCCCTCCCCCCGAGAGCGCCCCCTCCCCCAACGGCTCCTCCCCCAGCACCCGTTCCAGGCCCTGCTCACCTGCTCGGCCACCCCCGTCCCGGCGCTGGTGCGGCTGCTGCAGCTGGAAGGGGACTGTGGCCCTGAGCGGCTGCAGCCCAGCCCGAGGGGAGCCGGCGGGGGCTGGTGGAGAGCAGCCTCGCCGGAGACCCCCCGCCCCTCCACGCCCCGGCCCCCCGGCACCTCCGCCTCTGCCGCCCGCTGCGGCCCCCGCCATCGTCCGCCCGGCAGCCCGCCTGCCTCGGCCCCACAGCGAGCCCCACACAGCCCCCCAACCCCCGCCGCCGCTGCTTATCTGCCCTACGGGGCGGGGGCCAGCCCCCTCGGCTCAGAGCTCTAATTGGCCTACAGAGCCCCAGGCCCCCCCCACAGCCAATCCACGGTTGGCTCTTCCTTTCCCAAGGATGATTGGTCGATATGCCTACCGATCCAAACGAAGACCCCACCCCTGCCTGCTTTCCTACGTCCAAGAGGCAGTCAATTGGTCCGTCTGGAAGAGGGCTGGCTCTCCAGCACCACCAATGAGAAGTCTCAGAAAGTGGGAGCGTCACACCCAGTCCCAGGTAGTATGCAAATATATGTCACGTGACGTCAGGCTGTGCTGGGGAAGGGGTCCGGTGTTAGGTTCGAATCACTAGTAAAATCTTTATGGAGGGCAGTGTCAGACTTTAAGCAGTTGAGTCCCAGTAGCACCGAAAAAGCAATAACTTGAAAAGGCATTACTTTTACTTTAACCTAAAAACATTAGTTTTAAACCCTCATTAGGATCTGTGCTGCTTGCAAGCTCCAAAATAAAATTCTATAAAGTTTGCATATCATTTGCATGTGATTTGCATTATATTCACGAATTTAATGGCTACTTCGCCTCATGTGACATCCACATTTGTCTTTCTCCATGTTGCCAAGTCCCTACTTGGGGTTGATCCAGCATTTAAAAAAACAGCTGTTAGCCTGTAAATTAAATGGAGACTCTGCTAGGGAGCTGAGAATTTCCTTTCAAGGTCGTCCATTCCAAATCTACCTCAGTAGAGTGGCAGGGGCAAAATGATTAAAAAACTTGCTCAGGTTTGCAAAGTGACTCCATTAGCAAATCCGGGTTTTCCCAGTTCAATGCTCTCTGACTACAAGTCAAAATGAGACAGGATGGTCCCAAAAGAGAATGCATGTAGTCGTAAAAATCACATGCTAATACTGTATATGAAGGAATCTGGGAAATAAAACAGCATTTAAAATACTATTAGCCAGGCCTGGTGGCACACACCTCTAATCCCAATACTTAGAAGGCTAAGAAAGGAGGATTGCAAGTTTGAGGACAGTCTCAGCAATTCAGTGAGGCTATCAGCAACTTAACTGAGACCCTGTTTCAAGATTAAAATATAAAAGAGGGCTGGGAGTGTAGATCAGAGGTAGAATGCCCCTGGGTTCCATCCCCAATTGGGAGAGTGAAGGGGAGGGAGGGAGGGAGGGAGGGAGGGAAAGAGAGAGAGAGAGAGACAGAAAGACAGACAGACAGACACACTATTAAAAAGTATTAGGAACCAGGTGTGGTGGCACAGGCTTGTAATCCCTGCACTTGGGAGGCAGAGACAGGAGGATTGCACAGGTTTGAAGCCAGCCTCTCTGACTTGAGAGACCCTGTTTCCAAGTTTAAAAAAAGTATTAGTTTTCAGTTAAAGGCATGGTAATGCACACTTATAACATATTCCAGTATATTATATATACTCCAATATATATACTCCAGTACTTGGGAGTGTGAGACAGGAAGATCACAGGCTCAAGGGCGGCCTAAGCGACTTAGGAAGAACTTGTTTCGAAATAAAAAGGGCTGGGATATAGCTCAGAGGTAGAATGCACCTAAATTCAATTTCCGGTACAAAAAAAAAAATTGCTACTGTTCAAGAGAGAGAAAAAAAGTTACTCTTGATATTCCTTAACCATTTTGTTCTGTATATGGAAAAAGCAAAAGTCAATCAACTCGGGATTGTCTGTGATAAGGGACCATGCAAATAATTGGATGATTCCCTCTAGATTTGTATTTAGCTATGAATTCTATTTTTGATCTTGCTACAGATTTATCTTTCTATTTCTGTTTTTGCCCAGTTTAGTGTTAAAAGGAAGTTATTCCCTGAAGTCACACTAATTAATCAGAGAAAAGGAGATAAACTGGGAGCAAGAAGAGGTCATTCTGGGATTAAATATTGAAAGCAGATAATACTCAAAGTGGAAATTAAAGAGTTGGTTGAATATTAAAATCAGCCTACATACACAGAACAAGTTGAGGTAATACAACGTTCTGTAGAAAGCGTTTCTTGCAGATTTGAATGATTTGCTTCAAGATGTGACAGATAAATTGCTCTGTTCTTTTTTCTTTTCTTTCTTTTTTTTTTTTTTTTCTTTTTGGTGGTACTGGGGGTGGAACCCAGAGGCTTTCTACCTCCGGGCTCTCCTCTCAGACCTATCTTTTTATGTTTTATTTGGAAGCAGGATCTCACTAAGTTGCTGAGAGCCTCACTAAGTAGCTGAGGCTGGCTTTGAACCTGTGTGATCCTCCTGTCTCAGCCTCCCAAGTGCGGAGATTACCAGCGTGCGCCACCACGCCCGGCTTAACTTGCTCTATTCTTTGACTGGAGAAATGTACTTCTTTTCCATAAAAAGCCTCCTGAAAGGCAGATAGAAATGAACAAACACATGCCCAGCATTCAGGAGGTTGAGACAGGAGGATCTGGGTTCACAGACAGCTTCAGCTACTTAGTGAGGCCCTTCTCAACTCAGTGAGACCCTGTTTCAAAATAAAGAATAAAACAAACACTGATGACTTTTTTTTTTTTTTTTTTTTTTTTTTTTTTTTGCGGAACTGGGTATGGAACCCAGAGGCTTTCTACCTCTGGGCTACATCCCAGACCTATTTTATCATTTATTTGGAAACAGGGTCTCACTAAGTTGCTGAGAGCCTCACTGAGTAGCTGAGGCTGGCTTTGAACCTGTGTGATTCCCTGTCTCAGCCTCCCGAGTACTGGGATTACAAGCGTGCACCACCACGCCTGGCGCAAAATTTTCATACATTAAAAAATCCTTCTGGAGCCTGGCGTGGTGGCGCACGCTTGTAATCCCAGCATTCGAGAAGCTGAGACAGGAGGATCGCGGTTCGTGGACAGCCTCAGCCACTTAGTGAGGCCCTCTGCAACTCAGTGAGACCCTGTTTCAAAATAAAGAATACAAATTAGGGCAGGGGGTGTAGCTCAGAGGTTGAATGCCCCTGGGTTCCATATCCAGACCCACACACAAAAAATAAATAAATAAATAAATAAAAATAATAAAAAATACCTTTCTATCTGGCAGAGAAAACATAGACTCTTACCGTGGTCTAAGTAGGGAAACTGAGTTCCAGAAGTGAGTCCTTTTGATTCCCAGCTCAGCTCTTTATCATATTATTCCACATGGTATTGGACTACCCTCCCTTACATCTTCATTACGAGAATCAGTAATGGTAGTAACATTCACTGAGTTCTTTTCTCCACACCAGGAGCAAGTTAAGCACTATGCATGCATTATCTCATTTAATGCTCTTGACCACACCTGTGAAATGGATGTTCTTCTCTTCACTGAGGATTCAGGGAGAAGAAATGTACCCAGGATTGCTTAGGCAGCCTAACTCCAGAACTGAGTTCCTAATATTTATGCCTGGAGAAGTTTTTCATGAAACAGAAGGATTACCATTTTGTGTGTGGGGTTACTAAGAATTAAACTCTATTTCTGAGCTATATTCCAGCCCTATTTATTTATTTATTGTGGTCTGGGGATGGAACCCAGGGGCTTTCTACCTCTGGGATACACTCCCAGACCTATTTTATATTTTATTTGGAAACAGGGTCTCACTAAGTTGCAGAGGGCCTCACAAAGTAGCTGAGCCTGGCTTTGAACCGGAGTGATCCTCCTGTCTCAGCCTCCCAAGTACTGAAATTGCTAGCATGTGCCACCACACCCAGCTTCTATTTTATTTTATTCTTTATTTAATTATTTATTTATTTGCAGGTCCTGGGATGGAACCCAGGGGCATTAGGCCTCTGAGCTGCACCCCCCTGCCCAATTTTTTATTCTTTATTTTAAAACAGGGTGTCACTAAGTTGCAGAGGGCCTCACTAAGTAGCTGAGGCTGGCTGCAAACTGCGATCCTCCTCCAGTCTCAGCCTCCCAAATGCTGGGATTACAAGCATACGCCACCACACCTGGCTATTTTATTTTTAAGCAGGGTCTCATTAAGTTGTGGAGAGCCTCATAGAAGCTGGCCACAAACCTGTGATCCTCCTGTTTCAGCCTTTCAAGTACTAGGATTTCAAGCCACATCCAGCTGAAGGTTACTATTTATATTTAATAAATTTAAAATAAGCCAAGCATGGTGGCACACACTTGTAATCCCAGCACTTGGGAGGCAGATACAGGAGGATTGCAGATTCATGGCCAGCCTCAACAATTTGTGAGGCCCTCCATAACTTAGTGAGACTCTGTTTCAAAATAAAGAACAAAATAGGGTTGGGAGTGTAGCTCAGAGGTAGAATGCCTCTGGGCTCAACCCCCAGTAACACAAAATAAAAATAAAAATAAATATAAATAAAATCCAGGTGTGGTGGTGCATGCTTATAATCCCAGTACTTGGGAGGCTGAGACAGGAAGATCACAGGTTCAAGATCAGTCTCAGCAAGTAATGAGACTTTCATCAACCTGGCAAGATCCTGTTTCAAAAAAAAATAAAATAAAAAATAGGTCTAGGCATGTAGTTCAGTGGTAGAATGCCCCTGGGTTCCAATGCCCAGTACCACAAAAACAAAAGAAAGAGGGGGAAAAAAATATGTGTATATATATATATATATATATATATATATATATATAGTCTCCAAAGATGCAAAATATCTGGCTATGTTAAAATTAACATTTGAAGCTGGACATGGTGGCACACGCTTGTAATCCCAGTACTTGAGAGGCTGAGACAGGAGGATCTCAGGTTCGTAGCCAGCCTCAACTACTTAGGCCTCCCACAACTTAGTAAGACCCTATTTCAAAATAAAAAATAAGCCAGGCATGATGGTGCAAGCTTGTAATCCCCGCGTTTGGGAGGCGGAGACAGGAGGATTGCGCAGGTTTGAAGCCAAGCGCGCTGGCTTAAGAGACCCTGTTTCCAAAAATAAAAAAGTATAAAATAGGTCTGGGAGTATAGCTAGGAAGTAGAGGGGCTTCCAGGAACCCCAGTACCACCAAAATAATAAATAAATAATAAAAATTAAAAAATAAAATAAAAAATAAATAGCCGGGCATGGTGGCGCATGCTTGCAATCTCACCATTCAGCATTCGGGAGGCTGAGACTGGAGGATCGCGGTTCACGGACAGCCTCAGCTACTTAGTGAGGCCCTCCACAAACTTAGTGAGACCCTGTTTCAGAATAAAAAATTTAAAAAAAAATAGGGGAGAGGGTGTAGCTCAGAGGTCAAATGCCCCTGGGTTCCATCCCTAGATCTGCAAAACAAAAAAACAAATAAAACAATAAAATAGGACTGAGGGTATAGCTCGAAAGTAGAATGCCCTTGGGTTCAACCCCTAGTACCACACACACACACACACACACACACACACACACACACACACACATTAACATTTGTCTAGCGCCTTATAGTTTTTGTGTACATCATCTCATTTAATTTTCATAATATACATTTAACATAGAAAATGTAAACATTACTGTCTTCATTCTATAAGATGTTAAGTGCCTTTGCAACATAGCAAGACTCTCAGCAACCTAACAAGACCCTGTTTCAGAACCCCCTGGGTTCAGCCAGGCGTGGCGGCACACACTTGCAATCCCTGCGCTTGGGAGGCGGAGACAGAAGGATGGTGCAGTTCGAAGCCAGCCACACTGGCTTAAGAGACCCTGTTTCCAAATTTAAAAAAAGAGTATAAAATAGGTTTGGGAGTGTAGCCCGGAGATAGAAGAGCTTCCAGGAACCCCAGTACCAACAACAACAACAACAAAAAAAACAAAACAAAACAAAAAAAACCCTGGGTTCAATTTGCAGTACTAAAAAAAAAAAAAAAAGAGAGAGAGAGAGAGAGAGAGAGAGAGGTTAAATCACAGAGGTTACATGACTTGCCTAAGATTGTCCAGTTAGCCAGTTAGTAAATGGCAAACTCAGGCCTTATTTCTAGGTCTTTTGATTCAAGTACTTTCTTTTTGGGGGTGCGGGGGCCCACTGGGGATAGAACCCAAGGGCATTCTATGTTAGAGTTACACATCCAGCCCTATTTTTTTATACTTTATTTTGAAACAAGGTCTCACTGAGTTGCAGAGGGCCTAAGTAGCAGAGGCTGTCCTTGAACTGCAACCCTCTTGTGTCAGCCTCCCAAATGCGGGATTACAAGCATGTGCCACTACGCCCGGCTTCAAGTACTTTCCCAAACACTCAACTTCTAGACCAAAGTTGTTGTCTAAGAGCAAAAAAGGGAACTAGTTGGTCTTGAAATCTGTTCTTGTGTCACAACTCATACCATTTTACAACCCTTCAATGTGCAGATTTTTAGACAGTCTTAGGAGATGTGTATTTTTGTTTTGTTTTGCTTGCGGTGCTGGGGTTGGAACCCAGGGGCCTTCTACATCCAAGATACACCCCCAGCCCTATTTTTTATTCTTTATTTTGAAACAGGGTCTCACAGAGTTGCAGAGGGCCTCACTAAGTAGCTGAGGCTGTTCTCATACCATGATCCTTCTGTCTCAGTCTCCCAAATGCTGGGATTACAAGGTGCGCTACCACGCCTGGCTGAGGTAAATGTTTTTTATTGCTTGAGCCTTACATGTATGTTAGAGGTAAAAGATGGAATAATGGCTGGGTCCATGGTGATGCATGCCTTTAATTACTTAGGAGTACTTAGGAGGCTAAGACAGGAAGTTGGAGGTTCAAGACCAGCCTCCATAATTTAAGGAGACCCTGTTCCAAAATAAAAAAATAAGCTGGGCGTGGTGGCACATGCCTGTAATCCCACCATTCGAGAGGCTGAGACAGGAGGAGTATGGTTCGCAAACAGCCTCAGCTACTTATGAGGCCCTCTGCAACTATGTGAGACCCTGTTTCAAAATAAAGAATAAAAAATAGGGCTGGAGCCAGGCGTGGTGGCGCACGCTTGTAATCCCTGCACTTGGGAAGCTGAGACAGGAGGATCGCACAGGTTCGAAACCAGCCTCAGCTACTTTGTGAGGCTCTCAGCAACTTACTGAGACCCTGTTTCCAAATAAAATAGGTCTGGGAGTATAGCCCAGAGGTAGAACGCCTCTGGGTTCCACCCCCAGTACCACCAAAAAGAAAAAGAAAAAGAAAAAAAAAAGAGCTGGAGATATACCTCAGAGGTAGAATGCCCCTGAGTTCCATCCCCAGTACCACAAACACACACACACACAAACAAACAAACAAACAAACAAAAACCCTGGGATAATGGATCATAAAAAACACTTGGGCAAATGATTTCCTCTCTCTGCACCAGAATTGTTCCTGCCCTCATCAACCTCACTGACTTGTTCTAAAGATAAAATGAGCCAGGTTTGGTGGTGCATGCCTGTAATCACAGTACTTGGGAGCTGAGACAAGAGGATCACAGGTTCAAGTTCAGCCTCAGCAACTTAACAAGACCCTGTTTCAAAATTAAAAATAAAAAAAATAGGACTGAGGTTTTAGCTCAGGGGTAGAGTGGCCCTGGGGCTCAATTCTGGTACCACACACACAAAATAAATAAACAGATAGATAAAACGGCATGTTACTGTACAAATGCATTATTGCCTTGGACACAGGAGCAATGTGGGTAGTCCCAAAGACACAGGGTTTAAGCCATTCCAAAGCCAGTGTGCCAGGAATTGAGGACCTGCACGGTGAAGAAGAACCTCTGGAGGTGGCACAGCTGAAGAACTGAATCTTCGAGTCCAGAAAGTCATGTTCTTTTCTGATAAGTTGCTGGTAAAAGACACTGAAATGGACCCCAGCTGAAGGAGGAGAGGGCAGGCATGCAAAGGAGAGCTCTGTCCTCTCTTTACTAGGTATCATGCCCAACCAGCTGTCTCTTGTTCCCTTCTCTTCGCCTGATAGCTTCTCCTGGCGGGGGCGTGATGGGAGGATAAGGACCTCATCTAAAGGTCAGCCCCTGTCGGTTTCCTGCAATGAAAGAAGCCACAGCCATGGCCTGGGGGAGGCCTTGTGCTACCAAGGAGAGACGCTTTGCATTAGAGAGCATCTTCTTGCTTGCATGAAAACACTTCTGTCACCACTGTCATCCTTATCAACATCATTGCCATTAATTCACTCATCACAGGTTTATTAAAATGACTACTATGGAGCCGGGTGTGGTAGCGCAGGCTTGTAATTTCATCATTTGGGGGGCTGAGACAGGAGGATCGTGGGTGGTTCGCGGACAGTGAGGCCCTTTGCAACTTAGTGAGACCCTGTTTCAAAATAAAGAATAAAAAATAGTGCTGGGGGTGTAGCTCGGAGGAAGAATGTCCCTAGGTTTCATCTCCAGTACTGCAAAATAAAAATAAATAAATAAAATAAAATAAAATAAAAATAAATAAAATGACGATGTGCCAGAGCTAAGTACTAAGCAATGACAATAATGATCGAGATGTGGTCCTTACTCTGAAGTTTACAGCCAAGAAGGCCTGGGAGTTTGTATACAGGAATGGCACTGGGCTAGATGCTATTCCAGTTGAAAGACATGACCTGATTTCTGCTTTCAGAGTCTTTGGGTCTGAAGCAGGCACTCAAAAACATCAAAAGTGGAGGGCTGTCTGGGCGTGGTGGTGCATGCCTGTAATCCCAGTAATTTTGGGAGTCTGAGACAGGATGATCACAGGTTCAAGGACAGCCTCAGTAACATAGTGAGAGTCTCAAGAACCTAACAAAACTTTCAAAACAAAAAATGAAAAAACAAAAAGGGCACGTATGTCATTGTCAACATGATTTACATTAGGATATGAGGCTATAATGTGCCAATAAAATTATATAAATAAATAAATAAATAAAAATGAAACAAAGGGCTGGAAGTAAACTTAGAGGTATAATGCCCCTGGGTTCAATCCCCAGTACCAAAGGAGGGGAAAAAAGAAGAAAAGTTTACATATACCAAGTCTATCAATAGTTTACTTATTTGACTTATGGCTTTACAACCACAAATGCTTACAACCTTGATCCTAGACTACTCTGGGGATGTCTACAACTGACACAAATAAACAAGGGCTCAAAGAATTGGAGTTATTTTTCCTACAAGTGTGAGCCAGAAGTATAGCTACTTTCCAAGCAGTCCTGAATAGGCTTGGCTTAAAAGTTGCAGGACCCTGGTGGATGACCAAGGACAAAAGGCTCTGGAGGAATTGTGGCAGCTCAGTCCACAGGGAAGCCTTCTCCTACTGACCACTGAATCAGAAAGGTTAGGGGTGAGTCCCACACTGGGCACCTTGAATTGTGCCCCATGCATCCATTTGTGCCACAATAACCCACATGATCATTCAGGATAATTCCAGTTGTTTCTACTCCAAAATATGACAATCGATAGTACTTGTTCAGCAGAGACTTGAGAAGTCCTGATACTCCTTGGTCCCTGGGGGACTATCTCTGAACTTCCTGGCAAATGTCTACATACTTACGTCTTTGGCCCCCGAGTTCCAAAATAATAAGACAGAAAATAAGATGACGCAGACACACAATGTCTCTTTCCGCCCTACCTCCTTCGCTCAGCCTCTGTCTGAAATGTCAGGCCCAGATCCTCAGGGAATGAAATCCTGAGGAAATGGGGTCAGAACTGAAGGAGCAGAGCAGCCGGAGAGGGATTGGGAAGGAGAGCTGAGGGGTGAATGAGGTTATGGGAACAGAGAGGGGAGGGGGCCCATCCCTCAGCACCTCTTCCCATTCTGGTAGCCTCCCTCTCCCTACACCCCTTCCATTTCACTCCCAGGTCACCAGATGACCTGGATTTTGACCTTCCCATACTTTCTCTGACATATTTTGTTCCTTACTATAGCCCACAGCTATATCTTTATATAGCCCACAGTCTTTTTATCTTTTTCGTTAGTTCTTTTAAGTTCTTCCTCCCTCTCCCCCCCCCCTTTCTCTTCTCTCTCTCTCTCCTTTTTTTGTACTGGGGAGGACATTCTATCTCTGAGCTATGCCTCCAGTCTGTTTTATTTTTATTCTGAAACATGTCTCCCTAAATTGCTGAGGCTCGTCTCAAACCTTAGATTTCCCCGTAGCCTCCCAAGCGCTGGTATTACAGGTGCGTACCTGTAATTACACCGTTTGTCCTTCTCTTTCATTCAGACCGGATGATGTTCATTCCTTAACTCTCTGTGGAAATCTAAGTTTCTTATTAAATTGTAGCCTTTTAAAAATAAAAACTTCACCAAACGTGGTGGCGCACGCTTGTAATCTCAGCACTTGGGAGGCTGAGACAGGAGGATCGCACAGGTTCAAAGCCAGCCTCAGGTACTGAGTGAGGCTCTCAGCAACTTAGTGAGACCCTGTTTCCAAATAAACTATAAAATTGGGCTGGGAGTATAGCCTGGAGGTAGAAAAGCCCCTGGGTTCCACCCTTAGTACCACAAAAATAAATAAATAAATAAATAAATATAAAAATCTCATGTCAGGAGTGGTGGCACATACCTGTAACCCTAGTACTTGGGAGGCTAAGACAGGAGAATGGCAGGTTCAAAACCAGCCTCAGCAAACTTAGTGAGGCTTTCAGCAACTTAGCAAGACCCTGTTTCCAAATAAAAAATAAAATAGGGTTGGGAGCATAATCCAGAGGTAGAATGCTCCTAATTTCTATCCCCAGGATCACAAAATAAATAAAATAAAAATTCCCCATACTTATTTGTTTTTTGTTTTTGTGGGTCTGGGGATGGAACCCAGGGGCATTCAACCTCCGAGCTATACCCCCTGCCCTTTTTTTTTTTTTTTTTTTTTTTTTTGGTGGTACTGGGATTCCAGGAAACCCTTCTGCCTCCGGGCTACACTCTCAAACCTATTTTTATACTTTTTTAAATTTGGAAACAGGGTCTCTTAAGCCAGTGCGGCTGGCTTCGAACCTGCATGATCCTCCTGTCTCTGCCTCCCAAGCGCGGGGATTACAAGCGTGTGCCACCACGCCTGGCTTCCCCCGGCCCTATTTTTTATTCTTTACTTTGAAACAGGGTCTCACTAAGTTATGGAAGGCCTCACTAAGTATCTGAGGCTGTCTGCAAACCGTGATTCTTTGGTCTCAGCCTCCCGAATGCTGGGATTACAAGTGTGCACCGCCATGCCCAGCTAAAAATTCCTCATATGTAATAATAAAAGATATGGTGGAAAATTTCTAACAAGCCAAGAGTAAACATGAGATCAAAGACTTAAAATTCAGGCAGGTGTGGTAGCATGTCCTGTGATCCCAGTACTTGGGAAGCTGAGACAGGAGGATTGCAGTTTGAGGCTAGCCTCAGCCACTCAGCAAGACCCTGTTTCAGAAATTAAAAAAAGGCCTGAGCTGTACCTCAAAGGTAGATTACTCCTGGGTTCAAATAAGAGGCAGGGCAAAGGACCAGAACGTAGTAGTTCTGCTCACTGTTGCCTCAGAGAACATATGTAATTGCATGTGTGTGTGTGTGTGTGTGTGTGTGTGTGTGTGTGTGTGTGTCTATCTGTGTGAATGGTGCTAGGGATTGAGTCCAAGGGCGTTCTACCTCTGAGCTATCCCCCAGCCCTATTTTATTGCTTACTTGGAAACAGGGTCTCACTAAGTTGCTGAAGGTCTCTCTAAGTTGCTGGGCTAACTTCATACCTGCGATCCTCCTGTCTCAGCCTCCCAAATACTAAGATTTCAGGAGTGAGCCACTATGTCCGGATCATAAGTAACTTCTAAAAGAATTTAGATGGAATACTATTGTCAACAAAAAGGAACAGACTACTGATAAATGCTACGACATGGACGAAGCTTGAAAATATGATGCTTACTGAAAGAAGACAGACACAAAGACTACCTGTCGCACCATTCTGTGTACACAAAATGTCCAGAAAAAGCACATTCAGTGGCTAGCTGTGCTGTGCGCAGAAGCGACTCCAGACAGACTAAATGGAACTTCTGGGGTGATGAATGTTCCTAAAATGGAATGTGATAATAGTGGACAATTCTATAAATCTACTCTAAGGGAAAACCACAGACATACATGTATAATGGGTAAATTTTATGGCATATAGATTGTAATTAAATTACTTTTTTGTGTGTGGTGCTGTAGATAGAACCCAGAGGCTTTCTACCTTCGGGCTACACTCCCAGCCCTATTTTATATTTTATTTGGAAACAGGGTCTCACTAAGTTGCTGAGAGCCTCACTAAGTAGCTGAGGCTGGCTTCAAACCTGCGCGATCCTCTGTCTCAGCCTCCCAAGCGCGGGGATTACAAGTGTGCGCCACTACGCCTGGTAATCAAACTACTTTTTAAAAAGGACTTAAATTTATGGATGAGAAGCCAGGTATTGTGGTGTACCACTTGAATCTAACTACTCAAGACACTGAGGCGGGAAGATGGCAAGTTTAAGGCCAGATTGAGCAAATTAGCAAGAGGCTGTCTCAAAATAAAAATAAATAAATAAATAAATAAAGGAAGAAAGAAAGAAAAAGAAAGAAAGGCTGGGGGTATAGCTCAGTGGTAGAAGGCTTCAGGTTCTATCCCTAGTACCATACACACACACACACAAAAGGTGTCATGGCACATGCTTGAAATCCCAGTACTTGGGAGGCTGAGACAGGAGGATCAAAGATTCTCAAGCCCAGCCTCAGCAACTTGTGAAACCCTCTGCAACTTAGTGAGACCCTGCTACAAAATAAAGAATAAAAGAGGTTGAAGGTATAACTCAGAAGAAGAATGCCCCTGAATTCAATCCCCAGTAAATGCCCCCCCATATACACACACACACAGAGATGAGAGATCTATTACATGTAGAAGACCCTGATAATCTTTTTTTTTTTTTTTTTCGGTACTGGGGATGGAACCCAGGGGCATTCTACCTCTGAGCTACACCCCCAGCCCTATTTTTTTTCTTTATTTTGAAACAGGGTTTCACTGAGTTGCAAAGAGCCTCACTAGGTAGCTGAGGCTGTCAATGAACCATGATCCTCCTGTCTCAGCCTCCCTAATGCTGGGATTACAAGTGTGTGCCACCATGCCACACACATACACACACACACACACACACACACTCTCTCTCTCTCTCTCTCTCTCTCTCTTCTTTTTTTTTTGGTCCTGGGGATGGAACCCAGGGGCATTCTACCTCCAAACCACACTCCCAGCCTTATTTTATTTTTATTTGGAAACAGGGTCTTGCTAAATTCTAGAAGGCCTCACTAAATTGCTGAAGCTGGTCTCGAATTATACTCCCAAGTACTGGGATTGCAGGTGTGTAACACCAATAGTCTTGATCTTTTTGTTGTTGTTGTTACTGGGGATTAAACCCAAGGGTATTCAATCTCCAAGTTATACCCCAACCTGCTTTTTTTTTCTTTCTTTTCTTTTTCCTTTTTTTTTTTTTTTTTTTGTATGTGTGTGTATGTGGTACTAGGGATGGAAACCCCAGCCCTATTTTTTATTCCTTATTTTATTTTATTATATTATTTTTTGTGGTACTGGGGGTGGGACCCAGGGGCTTTTCTATCTCAGGGCTATACTACCAGACCTATTTTATATTTTATTTGGTAACAGGTCTCACTAAGTTGCTGAGAGCCTCAATAAGTAGCTGAGGCTGGCTTTGAACCTGTGCAATCCTTCTGTCTTTGCCTCCCAAGTGCTGGGATTACAAGTGTGTGCCACAACACCTGGCTTTTATTCTTTATTTTGAAACAGGGTCTCACTAAATTGTGGAGGGCCTCATTAAGTAGCTGAGGCTGGCCACGAACCTAGATCCTCCTGTCTTAGTCTCCCAAATGCTGGGATTACAAACATGCGCCACCATGCCCAGCTTTCTTATTTTGAATAAGTTGCTGAGGCTGGCTTCAAACCTATGATCCTCCTGTCTCAGCCTCCCAAGTACTGGGATTACAAGTGTACACCTCCATGCCTGGCTCCTGATGATCTTTTTAAAGACATGTTCCAGAAAACAAGTATACCTTCCCCCTTGATGTCACTAAAAGGTCACTAGAGAGACAGCAGATGAGGCTTTTCCAACTATGGAATATCTAGGCTGGCACTCCTCATTTTAAAATATAAATAAGGTTGCTGTGTGTGGTGGTATATACCTGTAATCCTCGTACTTGGGAAGCTGAGGCAGTAGGATCACAGGTTCATAGCCAGCCTCAGTTATTTAGTGAGGCCCACTGCGACTTAGTGAGCTCTTGTTGCAAAATGAAAAAATAAAATAGGGCTGGGGGTGTACATCGGAGACAGAATGCCCCTGGGTTCAATCCCCAGTACCACACATACATGGACGTGCACATGCACGCACACACACACACACACACACACAGTAGATAAATTTTCTTAGGAGAACAGGGGTGTCTTGGTCATCACTCTACAACCTAGCACTGTAACCAGAAAATAGATGGTGTTTTACAGAAAAATGAATTAAAATGTACTCTGGTTCCATCAAGCCATATGGTTCAGATATCTTGGGAGCCAGTGGTTTCTAGAGCAGTCTGTGCCCCCACACTCAGCTTCCCCAGTTACCATCTCTAGCCCCAGAGATGAAAGTCTTTAGAGAGAAGTTGGTTTAGTACCAAGGGTGGAGTAAAAACCAGAAAACCTAACTGCTTCATTTCCTCTTTAGAGTCTTCTTTTCTCTACTTTTGTTTCCAGTTACCCCTTCAAGTGTGCCTCAAAAATATCATTGCCAGGCTGGGCGTGGTGGCGCACACTTGTAATCCCAGCATGTGGGAGGCTGAGACAGGAGAATCTGGGTTTGCAGCCAGCCTCAGCTATTACTTAGTGAGGCCCTTTGCAACTGAGTGAGACTCTGTTTCCAAATAAAGAATAAAAAATAGGGCTGGGGGTGTAGCTTGGAGGTAGAATGCCCCTGGGTTCATCCCCGGTACTGTAAAAAATATATAAATATAAATAAATAAATATATATATATATATATATATATATATATATATATATATATAATCTCATTGGAGGACTCTAAATTGGAGACTAGCCTCAGCAACTTAGCAAGACTCTGTTTCAAAACAAAAAATTAAAAGCACTGGTGGTATAGCTCAGAGGTAGAAAGCCTATAGGTTCAATATATAGGTAAATAAGCAACAACCTCTTTGACATTCTCTATCTGGTTTCACATCCAATCCTTCTCCCCTCATGAAATGCATCATACCATACATCAAGTATCATCAAAATCCAATTAAATGATACTATAATCTCTAGCACCACAAAAAAATAAAATAAAAAATAAGCAAAGAGCGGGGGTGTGGTGGCGCACGCTTGTAATCCCCGCGCTTGGGAGGCGGAGACAGGAGGATCGCGCTGGTTCGAAGCCAGCCACGCTGGCTTAAGAGACCCTGTTTCCAAATAAAAAAGTTTTAAAAATAGGTCTGGGAGTGTAGCCCGTGGGAGTGTATCCCGGAGGTAGAAGGGCTTCCAGGAACCCCAGTACCACCAAAAATAAAAAAAATAAAAAAATAAGCAAAGAAGCTGGGCATGGTGGTGCACACTTGTAATCCCCGTAGTTGGAAGACTGAGACAGAAGGTATCGCAGGTTCATAGTCAGTCTAAGCTACTTAGTGAGGCCCTCTGCAACGTAATGAGACCCTGTTTCAAAAATAAGAGTAAAAAATAGGGCTGGGAATGTAGCTCAGAGGTAGAATGCCACTGGGTTCCATCCCCAGTACTGCAAATAATAATAATAATAATAGCCGGGCGTGGTGGCGCACACTTGTAATCCCCACGCTTGGGAGGCTGAGACAGGAGGATCGCACGGGTTCGAAGTCAGCCTCTGCTACTTAGTGAGGCTTTCAGCAACTTAGTGAGACCCTGTTTCCAAATAAAATATATTTTAAAAAAAGGTCTGGGAGTATAGCCCGGAGGTAGAAAGCCTCTGGGTTCCACCCCCAGTACCACCAAAAAAAAAAAAATAATAAATAATAATAATAATAATAATAACAACAACAACAACAATAATAATAATAAGCAAAGATATTTTAACAGAAGGGATGGGTATGGGTGCTTTGAAACTTGGTCTGTAGTATGATTTCCTTTAGACCAGGACACAGGCTCTAAAGCTTATTTTCACAGCCAAAAACATTATCTTTAGAGGGCCCTTATAATAGATAACTGCAAAGTAACACTACAGATTCTTATTCAATTTTTTGTGTGTGCCTTGAGGAATGAAATTCTCCCCTCCCTGCAACTCCACTTTTTCACCACTGTTTGCTTCAATTTCTAGTTAAAGAGTGTGCTTTCTCCAAACATTCCTCTACTGACCTTGTCAGACACTAATGATTCTCTCAGGACTTATGTGTGTGTTCGGTTTGTAGCCCATTGATTTATACTAGCTTGTAGGTAGCTTTATGATTTTTCCTAAGCCATTTTATATGTTTGTTCTTTCTCCCCTACTCTGAGCAAAAGGACCTATGATCTCTGGTATCTCTTGTCGGCACTAGCCCAAGCCCCTACATGCAGCAATGTTGACTTGATGCCATTTGTTTATGTATTTGTTTCTCCAACAAATACAAGTATTTCTTTTCTTTTTTTTCTTTTTTTTCTTTTTGGTAGTACTGGGGATGGAACCCAGGGGACTTCTACCTCTGGGCTATACTCCCAGACCTATTTTATATTTTATTTGGAAACAGGGTCTCTTAAGCCAATTGAAGCTGGCTTTGAACCTGCGTTATCCTCCTGTCTCAGCCTCCCAAGCTCAGGGATTACAAGCGTGCACCACCATGCCTGGCTAAATACAAATATTTTTGATCACTCAAAATTTGAGGTTCAAGCCGGGTGTAGTGGCACACGCTTGTAATCCCAGCATTCGGGAGGCTGAGGCCGGAGGATCGTGGTTCGCAGACAGCCTCAGCTACTAAGTGAGGCCCTCCGCAATTCAGTGAGACCCGGTTTCAAAATAAAGAATAAAAAATTGGGCAGGGAGTGTAGCTCGGAGGTTGAATGCCTCTGGGTTCCATCCCTAGATCCACACACACACAAAAAAAATGAGGTTCAGCGGGATATGGTGGCGCACGTTTGCAATCCCAGCTTTTGGGAGACTGAGACAGGAGGATCGCACATGTTCAAAGCCAGCCTCAGCCTCTGAGTGAGGCTCTCAGCAACTTAGAGTGAGACCCTGTTTCCAAATAAAGTAAAAAATAGGTCTGGAAGTGTAGCCCGGAGGTAGAAGGCCCCTGGGTTCCACCCCCAGTACCACCAAAAAAAAAAAAAAAAAATTTAGGTTCAGCCGGGTGTGGTGGTGTACACTTGTAATCCCAGCATTTGAGAGGCTGAGATAGGAAGATCGTGGTTTGAGGACGCTCTTTGAAACTCAGTGAGACCCTGTTTCAAAATAAAGAACAAAAAAATAGGGCTAGAGGTATAGCTCGGAGGTAGAATGCCCCTGGGTTCCATCCCAGTACAAAAAAAAAAAAAAAAAAAAAAAAAAAAAAAGCCTGGTAGATGGAAAGCAGAGAGGGCTCCAGGTTTTGTGAGCCCTGCTGCTGCTTTTCTTCTTTTTATTTTTCCTTGTGGTGCTGAGGATGGAACCCAGAGCCTTGCACATACTAGGCAAGGGTTTTACCACTGAGCTTAAAACCCAACCCCTTTTTGTGGTATGTGTAGTGCTGGGGATTGAACCCAGGGGCATTCTAGCTCCAAGCTATACTAGCCCTATTTTATTTTTTTTTTTATCTAGAAACAGGGTTTGGCTGAGATGATACAAGTCTCACTGATTTGCTGAGGCTGGTGTTGAACCTGTGATCCTCCTATCTCAGCTTCCCAAGTATTGGAATTACAGATGTGCACTACCACATCTGGGCACCAGCCCTTTTAAAAAAAAAAGTCATTCTGGAAGCTGTGTACACTGGAGCATGCCTATTATTCCAGTACTTGAGAGACTGAGACAGGAGGATTGTAGGTTAAAGTCCAGCTGTAGCAATGTAATGAGACCCTGTTCAAAATAAAAAATAAAGCTGGGTGTGGTGGTGCACGCTTGTAATCCCTGTGCTTGGGAGGCTGAGACAAGAGGATCACACAGGTTCAAAGCCAGCCTCTGCTACTTAGTGAGGCTCTTGGCAACTTAGTGAGACCCTGTTTCCAAATAATGTATAAAAAAGAGGTCTGGGAGTATAGCCCAGAGGTAGAAAAGTCCCTGTGGACCCCATACCACACACACACACACACACACACACACACACACATACACACACACACACACACACAAAAAAAAAGACAAAAAGGGCTGGAAGATCTGGGTGTGGTGGCACAAGCCTTTAATCCTATACTTGGGAGGCTGAGATAGGAGGATCCCAGGAATGAGGACAGCCTCAGCAAGTAATGAAACTCTCATTAACCTAGCCAGACCCTGTTTCAAAATGAAAAAAAAAAAAAAAAAAGAGCTGAGGCTTGGAGGTAGAACGCCCCTGGGTTCAATCCCCAGTACCAAAAACTGAAATAAAATGAAAAATAAAAATGGCTAGGGGTATAGCTCAGAAGTAGAAAGCCCATGGGTTTGCTTCCCAGTACCTATATATATATATTTTTTTTTGGGGGGGGTTCTCTTTAAGTAAAAGAGTAAAGAATCATAAACACAGAATTAAGTGCAGGGTCTTGGGAGGGGTCAGTGCAGGTGAGGGACCCTGACTCTGCTGTAAATCTGCTTCTGACTCAAAGAATGAAGCCTGGTTATATGCTAGCCAATTCCTCAGCCCTACTGTCTATTCCTGGCCTTTCCTGTGGATTTCCTGTACCCAACACATCTATTCCACAAGATGGCTCTGGCTCAACAAAATGGCCTTGGCAGCCAAGGCTCTCTATCTACTGAAAAAGTCCCCAAGGGCTGAATTGACACTCCTCCTACTTAGCAACTTGGTGGCACTTAGAATAGTGTTCCTTTTAGAACTGGTGGGTTCTCCTGCTGTGTGTGGTGCAGGGTAAGGAAATCACAGCCAATTCTGGAAACCCCTAATGGATTGATGCCTCCAGGGATTGTGCTATGCCAGAGAAGGGCCTGGAATGTTCCAGTACATTCCACCAGTGACCTCTGTGACCTCTACTTCCATTCAGCTTTGGCAAAGACCTGGTAGTCTAAAAAGTAGCCGGTATTCTGCTAGGGGGAAGCAGCTTGGCCTTGCTTCTTCCATGCCACTCTGATAATATCACACAAGTTGGCAACTTCCCTGGAAGTCCCACCCAAAAGCTCCATCCAGTTCTCTGGCCTCCTGAGGCTTGGCCCAGAATACTGAGTCATGGTTTAGACACCAACTCTCAATTTCTTGGCTCTGAACATCAAGTTCAGAATTCTTCCCAAACAGATGAGAAACTTTGGGATTCTGAACAATTGAAGGGTCTGTATTCCTTAGAAAGCCCAAGAAGCCCCCGTCACCTGTGGAGACAGTAAGACCAGGGCTCCAGGAAGGAAGTTACATAACAACAATACTATGGGCCACGTGCCCATACTATATAACTTAGAACAAGGCTTCCCAGTACTTGGGAGGCTGAGACAGGATGATCGCACAGGTTCGAAGCCAGCCTCGACTACTTAGTGAGACCCTGTTTCTAATAAAATATATATAAAAAAATAGGTCTGAAAGTGTATCCCAGAGATAGAAAGCCCCTGGGTTCTATCCCTAGTACCACAAAAAAAAAAAAAAAAAAAATTATGGAGGTGAATCTGGCAGAATCTAGCTGTCCATAGCATAGGAAATTAACTCTATAAAAGTATTATTGTGTCTCTACCTCCAGTGGCTCATCAAGGGCCAAATCTATCCCCTTTCTCCAAACTTCTTATCATAGGGGAGAGAAGAAGGACAGGAAGCAACTGGAAGACTTCCATTAAGAAGAAACCAGAAAGCCAGGCGTGGTGGCGCACGCTTGTAATCCCTGAGCTTGGGAGGTGGAGACAAAGAATCATGCAGGTTCGAAGCCAGCAGAAGCTGGCTTAAGAGACCCTGTTTCCAAATAAAAATATAAAATAGGAAGCCAGGTGTGGTGGCGCATGCTTATAATCCCAGCATTCGGGAGGCTGAGACAGGAGGGTCGCGGTTCGCGGCCAGCCTCAGTTACTTAGTGAGGCCCTTTGCAACTCAGTGAGACCCTGTTTTATTTTATTTATTTATTTATTTATTGGTGGTACTGGGGTTCCTGGAAGCCCTTCTACCTCCGGGCTACACTCCCAGACCTATTTTTGCATTTTTATTTGGAAACAGGGTCTCCTAAGCCAGCACACGGGGCTAGCTTCGAACCTGCGCGATCCTCCTGTCTCTGCCTCCCAAGCGCGGGGATTACAAGCGTGCGCCACCACGCCCGGCAAGAGACCCTGTTTTAAAATAAAGAATAAAATAAAATAAAATAAAGAATAAATAAAATAAAATAAAGAATAAAAAATAGGGCAGGGGGTGTAGCCTGGAGGTCAAATGCCCCTGGGTTCCACCCCTAGACCCGCAAAAAAAAAAAAAATATATATATATATATATATATATATGTGTGTGTGTGTGTGTGTGTGTGTGTGTGTGTGTGTATGTGTATGTGTATGTGTATGTGTATATATATATATATATTAGGTCTGGGAGTGTAGCCTGGAGGGAGAAGGGTTCCATACCCAGTACCACCAAAAAAAAAAAACAACAACAAAAAAAAACCAGAACAAAACAAAAGGAGGTAAGAAGGTGACAGGGTGGTGCTACCCTTTAGGGGAGGCTGCCAGAGCTAGGGAGCTAGGACTCAAACAGCTAGTAGTGTACCAGAGCAACTGAGAAAGCTCCTTGTGGGGTCAAAAGAAAAGCCAGTAGTAGGGAAGCCATAGGGGAGACTCTGCAGAAAATGGTGAGAGAGGAGATAAGAAAGAATGTGTCCAGGACTTAGAAGTTAGTATTTTAATTCTGAAACCATGAAAAATCAAGAGAGAAAGGATTCACCCTTGACCGACTCCAGTCAAATGAGGGGAGCTCTTGCTGGACTGTGCTCCTCAGTGCCAAGAAAACACTGGCGACATCACCTGCCCAGTCGCCAGAATGTTGCTAGGAGAGTGAGCACTCTTCCACTATGTGGGCTGATGAGCGATGGGCACTGCTGCCTGCCACACATTCTCTCCTTTCTCCCTGCGTAGTTTGCAGCCTCTGCCTGGCAGGGAGCCTCGGGGTAGGGGTGAGGGAGCAGGGTCCTTCTAGGTGGCATTTAATAATGATTTATAGGCTGCTGGAAAGGACAGGGTGGAAAGCCAAAGAGATGAGACTGCAGACTAGTTTCAATGAAGCCTCAGATCTCTACCATCAAGAGTCAAGGCACCTACTTTCTCAATGCCTGTGTCTTCAGGCCAGCTGTGAGCCAGGATGCAGCCTTCACCTGTCCTGCGGCCCAAGATTCTGGTACTATCTTGTATGACACCAGCTAGAACTGGCTGGAATAAGGCACCATTTGTCTAAGCCCTCAACCTTTTCTCTAAGCACCACAGTGCTGGGAAAGGGAATAAATAAGTGAAGTTGAGCAGCTCAATCACTGCTGTTTTAGGATTTATTTTTTTTTTTTAATGTACAAGATTTCTTTTGAACCCTCCACGGCTCCAAGAAATACTTTTTGGAATGACCTTCTTATGGGGCCAAGGGTTAAGTGCCAGGGATGGAAGGCTAGATGCCAGGGACACTGGTTGCAGGGATGCCTGGAACTGGGGCTAATGGTCTCCCTGCTGGGCTCAGGAATACCAGGCTCAGGCAATGAGCCTGGTTGCCCTGAGAGATGCAGCCATTTTTACTTCTGATTGAAGGGTACCACCTTCTCGGATCTTCCCTTTGGTGGGGGAAACAGAGTAAAATATGTCCCAGGGACCAAGATAGGCTGTGCCCAAGAGTGCAGAGGGCAAGGAAGGAGACGACACTGAGACACTATGGTAGAGCAGAGTGAGACTAGTCAGTGATTTACACAGTTTAGAATTTGGTCCCTGCTGGTGGAAAGAAGATGCATTTTGTGAGCGTGCATGGTAATTGCCCTTCATAAGGATGATCTCAAAAGGTCAAGGGATGGGTCTTGAATAGCCCTAATGTCCCTGAAACAGTCCATTGTGTAGCTATTGTCCATACATGTAAAGGAACGCTTTTTGACCCTATTCATACTTTTTTTTTTTTTTGCCCCTGAGGTTTCCCAAGTGAATAACCGTATACTATCTTATCCCTAAATTCAAGTCTGTCTTTTTTTTTTTTTTTTTTTTTTTTTTTTTTTTTTTTGGTACTGAGGATTGGACCCAGGAACATTCTAACTCCAAGTTACATGCCCAACCCTATTTTTCATTCTTTATTTTGAAACAGGGTCTTATTAAGTTGTGGAGGGCCTTACTAGGTAGCTGAGGCTGGCCTTGAACCTGGAATCCTATCTCAGCCTCTCAAGTACTGGGGTTACAAGCATGTACCACCATGCCCAGCCCTCTCTTTTTATGTGTGTGTGTGTGTGTGTGTGTGTGTGTGTGTGTGTGTGTGTGTTTTACTGGGAATGGAATCCAGGGACATTCTACCTCTGAGCTACACCCCCAGTCACACTCCGAGCCCTATTTTCTTTATTTTGAAACATGGTCTCACTGAGTTGCAAATGGCCTCACAGGCTGTCTGTGAACTGAGATTCTCCTGTTTCAGCCTCCCAAATGCTGAGATTACAAGTATGCGCCACCACGCCAGGCTTCTTCTTCTTTTTTCTTTTTTTTTTTTTGCGGTGCTGGGATGGAACTCAGGGTCATTCTATCTCCGAGCTATACTCCCAGCGCTATTTTTTATTCTTTATTTTGAAACAGGGTCTCACTTAGCTGTAAAGGGCCTAAGTAGTAGCTGAGGCTGTCCGTGAACTGAGATTCTCCTGTCTCAGCCTCCCAAATGCTGGGATTACAAGCATGCGTGACCATGCCTGGCTTCTTTTTATCTTTTAATTATTTAATTTTGTGTATGTGTGTGTGGTGCTGGGATTTGAACTCAGGCTCGTTCTATCTCTGAGCTAAACCTCCAGCCTGGCTCCCAGCCCTATTTTTTTTTTTTCTTTCTTTTTTTGTGGTACTGGGGATTGAACCCAGAGGCATTTTACCTCTGAGCTACATCCCCAGCCCTATTTTTTATTCTTTATTTTTATTTTATTTATTTTTTTATTTTTTTGGTGGTACTGGAGCTCCTGGAAGCCCTTCTACCTCCAGGCTACATTCCCAGACCTATTTTTACATTTTTATTTGGAAACAGGGTCTCCTAAGCCAGCACGCGCGGCTGGCTTCGAACCAGCGCGATCCTCCTGTCTCCGCCTCCCAAGCGCGGGGATTACAAGCGTGCGCCACCACGCCCGGCCTTATTCTTTATTTTGAAACAGGGTCTTACTAAGCTATGTAGGGCCTCACTAAGAAGCTGAGGCTATCTGTGAACCTGCAATCCTGTCTCAGCCTCCCAACTACAAGTATGTGACACCACACCCCAGCAAGTCTGTATCTTTTAAGCTTCAAAAACAAAATAATTCAACACACATTTCTTGAGTCTCTACTATGTGCCAGGCATTATGCTAGGTTTTGGGGATATACAGATAAATAACACACAGTCTCCTCTCTGGGGAGTTTGCATTCTGGTTTTCAAAAAACTTCCCTTAAACTGGGCATGGTGGTGCCATGCTTGTAATCCTAGTACTTGGGAGGCTGAGACAGGAGTATTGTAGTCCAAGGACAGCTTTAACAATTTAGTGAGGCTCTAAGCAACCTAGTAAGACCCTCTTTCCAAATAAAATCAAACTGGGAGTGTATCTCAGAGGTAGAATGCCTCTGGGTTCAATTCCCAGTACCACACACACACACACACACACACACACACACCCCACACATACACACACACACACACACACACACACCAACTTCCCTTAGGAATAACCTTTGGGATTTGATAAACAAATCTGCATCTACCTCCTGTCATACGGCTGTATCATAACCTCAGTCTCCATTTTCCCCACAATCTTTTTACTTTGCCTCATATGGTAACCTTCACTTTGACCAATTTGGATTTTTCCAAATTGATTTTCCAGGTCTCTGATATGCCTTCCTTAGGTAAAGCCAGTGAATCCAGCATGGTATTTCATATGCAAATACTACATGAATGTATGTATCACTAGATTAACTACCTTCCTTACTTTGTCCTCTTGCCCATCAACATATGCCAATAATTACTGAATGCCTAGTAAATGCCAAGCACTCTGGTAGGTGCTGGGAACGCACTGGTGGGTAAAATGAACTCTGCCTTCACAGAATATAGTCTTGAGTATGTGTTGGGGAGATCGAAGGTAAAGAATCTAAATATCTCTCTTACACACACACACACACACACACACACACACACACACACATCTACAGCCAAGACAACTGCTATGAAGAAAAGCACAGAGGGCTATAAGAATGTACAAGTGGCCACTGACCTGGTCTGGAAGGCTAGGGAAGGGCTTCCTGAGGAAATGACATTTGAGCTGAGATCTGAAAGATTAGTAGAAACACAGAAGACAAGTATGGGGGAAGAACATTCCAGGCAGAGTAAAGGGTATGTGCACAGATCTCAAGATGGAAGGAGCCAGGGCACTCTCAGGAACTGCAAGAGGCCCAGTGAGGCTGAAGCACAGAGAATGACACAGAGGCCTGGAGAGCTAGCCAGAGAACCAGTTATGCAGGACCCCGCAGGCCACGTGAAGGTTCCAGTCCACCCTGGCACAGTGGCACACACCTCTAATCCCCATGCTTGGGAGGCTAAAACAGGAGAATCACAGGCTGAGGCCAGACTCAACAACTCAGCAAAGCCTTATTTCAAAACAGAAAAAATACAAAAGGACTGGGTTCAATCCCCATAAAAAAAATTTGTCTTTGTCCCACCCCAGGTAGGCTCAAAAAATTAAAGTCTGCCAGGCATGGTGGTGCATGCTTGTAATCCCAGCATTCGGGAGGCTGAGACAGGAGGATCGGAGTTCACGGACAGCCTCAGCTACTTAGTGAAGCTCTCCGCAACTCAGTGAGACCCTGTTTCAAAATAAAGAATAAAAAAAATTGGACAGGGGGTGTAGCTCAGAGGTAGAATGTCCCTGGGTTCCATCTTCAGTACAAAAAAAAAAAAAAAAAAAAAAGCCTGCACAGAAGAGCCCAGAGTGTTCATTTTCCCCTGATTACTGGTGCTGCTTCCACCTGTGATGCAAGACCACTCCCAGTGTCCTGGGTGGGGGGGCTAGCCAGGCCAGCAGTAAAGAGGCCCCAAACTGATGGACCAGCTCCAGCCTGCAGCCCCAGGGCAAGGGCAGCCGCTGGCAATGTGGAGAGAAGGGCAGGGTGGAGGGTGGGTGGAGTCCTTTGCTTAAGCTATCAGCTCCACAGTGATGCCTGGAACAGTCCCAAGACTATATAGCCCTTGTTCCTAGATAACTCTATCATGTGCACCCCCACTTAAATGGCCTCGCCCCCTTCTATAGCAGCTGTGCTCCCCACCCAATCTTGAGACAGTCTCTGGATAAGAACTCTGACTTTGCTCAGAGCTTTCGGCCTTGACCTGGTGAGTTTATGCCTCAGTACAGTTGGGAATGTATATATACATATCCTGAATAGCTTTCCAGAGCTATGAATGGAAGCTGAGGGGAAAGAGGTTGTAATGCTCAGTCAGACTCGGCCTTTCAGAAGCCCCTCCTCTCATCTGAGACCTATCTTTGGAGTATGTGGTTTGGTGTAGTGACATCTGCTGGCAAGGCTGGGCAGGTAAGAAAATGAGCAGGTGCCCACTCATCCTCATATAATTTTTAGACTAGCAAAAAAATAAAATAAAATAATAAAATAAAATAAATAAAATCCTTTGTCCCTGAAACTGAGTTGGGATCCATAACCTCAGTTGGTTAGAGCAAGGCTAAAAAAGTCCAAAGTTGAGCCCCATGTGGTACTACACATTTGTAATTCCATTTCTTGAAAAGCTGAGAGGAGGATCACAGGTTTGCAGCCAGCTCAGCTATTTCATGACAACTTAGTGAGACCTTGTTTCAAAATAAAGAATAAAAAATAGTGCTGGGAGTCCTGCGTGGTGGCACATGCTTGTAATCCTAGTATTAGGGAGGCTGAGGTGGGAAAATAGCAGTTCATGGACAGCCTCGGCTATTTAGTGAGGCCTTTGCAACTCGGTGAGATCCTGTTTCAAAAATAAAGAATAAAAAACAGGGCTGGGGTGTAGCTTGGAGGTAGAATGCCCCTGGGATCCATCCCCAATACTGAAGGGGAAAAAAAAATAGGACTGGGGCCAGGCATGTTGGTGCTCGCTAATAATCCCGGTACTTGTGAGGCTGAGACAGGAGGATCCAGGTTCAGGTTCACAGCCAGCCTCAGCTACTTAGTGAGGCCCTCCGCAATTTATAGAGACCCTGTTTCAAAATAAATAGAGCTGGGTGTGGTGGCACATTCTTGTAATCCCAGCATACAGGAGGCGGAGACTAGAAGATCACGATTTGAGGACAGCTTCAGCTACTAGTGAGGCCCTCTGCAACTTTAGTCAGACCCTTTTTCAAAATAAAGAATAAAGCTGGGTGTGGTGGCGCATGCTGTAATCCCCGTGCTTGGGAGCTGGAGACAGGAGGATCACGCAGGTTCAAAGCCAGCCTCTCTGGTTTAAGAGACTCTGTTTCCAAAAAAAAAAAAAAAGGTCTGGGAGTATAGTCCAGAGGTAGAAGGGTTCCATCCCCAGTACCACCACCCCCCAAAAAAAACCCCAAAAATAGGGCAGGGGGTGTAGCTCAGAGGTCAAATGTCCCTGGGTTCCATCCCCAGACCTGCAAATAAAAGAATAAAAAAATGGGGCTGAGGGTAAAGCTGGGAGGTAGAATGCCCTTGGTGTGATGGCACATACCTATAATCCCAGTACTTGGGAGTCTAAGATAGGAGGATCACAGGTTTGAGGCCAGCTTCACCGAGTAGTGAGACTCTCATCAACCTAAGGAGACCCTGTTTCAAGATAAAAATAAAATAGGCGTGGGGTATAGCTCGAAGGTTGAATGCCTCTAGATTCAATCCCAATACCACATACACATACATACACACCCACAGGTCCAAGGTTATGAGTTTGAACCATGTCTGAGCTAGTTTGCACCAAGTAGAGAAAATGGGTTTTTTTTTCTAGTTGTAACTTGTACCTCTCACATTTGACTAGTTGATTCACATTTGGGTATTACCCAAACAGGGAGTTTGGGTAAACATGTATACATCACTCAGGGAAACACATTTCTCATCCCTGTTCCTGAGAAGGCATCTTTCTTCTTTTTTTTTTTTTTTTTTTTTTTTGGTGTGTGTGTGTGTCACTGGGGGTTAAACTCAGGGGTATTCTACCTCAGAGCTACACTCTCAGACCTATTTTTATTTTAATTTAATTTAATGGTACTGGGGATGGAACCCAGGGGCCTTCTACCTCCGGGCTACACTCCCAGACCTATTTTATATTTTATTTGGAAACAGGGTTTCTTAAGCCAGCTGAGGCTGGCTTTGAACCTGCGCGATCCTCCTGTCTCAGCCTCCCAAGCGAGGGGATTACAAGTGTGCGCCACCACGCCCGGCTGCCCTATTTTATTTTTATAATTTTTATTTTTTAATTTTTGCAGTACTGGGGGTGGAACCCAGAGGCATTTTACCTCCAAGCTATACTCCCAGCCCTATTTTTTATTCTTTATTTAGAAACAAGGTCTCACTGAGTTGCAAAGGGCTTCATTAAGTAGCTGAGGCTGTTCGCAAACCATGATCCTCCTTAGCATATATTCTAAATATAACATTTTATACTTGTAATCCCAGTGACTTGGGGGCTGAGACAGGAGTATCTTAAGTGTTTTTTTTGTGTGTGTGTGGGTGATACTGAGGATGGAACCCAGGAGCAGTCTACCTCTGAGCCACATCCTCAGACCTATTTTATTCTTATTTATTTATTTATTTAATTTTTGTGGTGGTGCTAGAGATTGAACCCAGGGGCATTCTAACTCTGAGCTACAGCCCCAGCCCTATTTTTTATTCTTTATTTTGAAATAGGGTCTCACTAAGTTGCAAAGTGGCTAAGTATCTGAGGCTACTCGCAAACTGCAATCCTCCAGTCTCAGACTCCCAAATGCTGGGATTACTAGCCTGCACCACCATGCCCGGCTTTATTCTTAAAAAAAAAAAAAAAAAAAATTGTGTGTGTGTGTGTGTGTGTGTGTGTGTGTGTGTGTGTGTGTGTTTTACTGGGAATTGAGCCTAGAGTCATTTTTTCTCTGAACTATATCCCCAGACCAATTTTCTTTCTTTCTTTTTTTTTTTTTTTTTTGAGGGTCTGGGGATGGAACCCAGGGGCATTTAACCTCCGAGCTACACTCCCTGCCCTGTTTTTTTTTTTTTTTTTATTTTTTATTCTTTATTTTGAAACCTGGTCTCACTGAGTTGTAGAGGGCCTCACTAAGTAGCTGAGGCTGTCCGCGATCCTCCGGTCTCAGCCTCTCGAATGCTGGGATTACAAGCGTGCGCCACCACGCCCAGCTCTTATTTCTTATTTTGAAACAAGGTCTCACTAGGTTGTTGAGAGCCTCACTAAATTGCCGAGGCTGTCCTCAAACCTGTGATCCTTCTGTCTCAGTCTCTCAAATACTAGGATTATAAGGGTGTGCTCCACACCTGGCTCTTTTTTAAAATTTTGAAACAGGGTCTCACTAAGTTGTTAAGCTTCACCCTTGAAACTGGATCCCCCTGTCTCAGCCTCCCAAGTACTGGAATTACTGGATTACTGGGATTATCACCATGCCTGGCTGGATCCCAAGTCTGATATCAGCCTGCACAAAACATCAAGTCCCTGTTCTCCCCCAGCCCCCCAAAAAGCTGGAATCCAGGCATGGATACACTCCTGTAATCCCAGTAATTGGGAGGCTAAGGAGGATTACAGACTCCAGGCCAGTATACAGTACCTTGGAAAGATGAAGTTTATAAGCAAAAAATAAAAAGAAGCTGGATGTGGTGGGACATGACTATAATCCCAGTACTTGGGAGGCTGAGATAGAAGAATCCACAGGTTTGAGACTATCCTCAGCAATTTAGCAAGACCCTGTTTCAAAACAAAATACAAATAAATAAGTATAGCTCAGAGGTAGAATGCCCCTGGGTTCAACCCCCAGTATCATACTAATAAATAAATATAAATAAAATTAAATTAAAAGGGCTAAGAGTATAGCTCAGAGGTAGAATTCCCACTGGGTTAAATTTACAGGAGAGGGGGGAGGGGAAGAGGAGGGGGAGGAGAAAAAGGTGAAGTCTAGCCAGACATGGTAGCACACTCTTTTGTAATCCCAGTACTTGGGAGGCTGAGACAGGAGGATCACAGGGTCAAGGACAGCCTCAAAAAATAGTGAAATTTTCATCAAACTAACGAGACCCTGTTTCAAAATAAAAATAAAAAAGGCTGGGGATGTAGCACAGAGGTAGAATGCCTCTGGGTTCAATCCCTAGTGAAACAAAACAAAAAAGGTGAGGTCAAGGGCAGGCGAAAGTCATATTCCTCCAGTCCCTCCTACATGCACTCATCCTAATTTGACAGAAGGACTGTGTCTACTTTTTCACAGTGAACACTCAGCTCTCAGCCCATTGTCTAGCACATATCAGATGCTCGGTAAGTATTTTTTTCAATGAATTATGAAAACACGCAATCTAAGTGTACCTATTGTTACAGGGCAATAAAGAGGAATTTGGTTTTGCTGGAATCAAAAAATGAAGGCCCATCTATAATGGCAATTCCCTGGTCTTGGTAAGTGAATTTAGGCATGGAGAACCCAGGGAGAGACGTCTGTTAAAGAAAACCCAATTACACTGAGGAACATATGTTGCCCTGAGGCCTCTGCTGCCATAACAACATCATGTAACTATAACTACAGCCCTGGAGGGCTTTGGCCCTGTCAAATATGGAAAAGGATGTCTTCATCATAAGAGGGCTTTCTGCTCAGACTGGCTTCCCTAGGGGGCTTGGATCAGTGAAGGGAGGTAGGTAAGTGGAGGGACAGGGAGATGAAGGGGAGGGGTGGGAGAAGAATGCTACTGAAATGGGGTAGAGTGTGGGGTTTTTTTGGTGTTTTTTTTTTTTTTTTTTTTTTAGCAGTTTTCAAAATGTGGTTGACTGTTTAGCTTTGGTAGTTATTTATAACCCCAGCTGCAGAGGCGGGGAGCTTTGCCTCAGTCTGTTGGGATCTGTCCAATAATTTCCCCTCAGGTGGGCTGGGGGTGGCTGCTAAAGATGACACAAGAACAAATTAACCACTGGCCAGATAAGAGGAGCTCCGGCCATCTCTAGCAAGAGAAAGAAAGGTCTCTTAGAGACTATGCAGATTTATTTATTTATTGGTGCTGGGCATTGAATGGGGGCATTCTACCTTCAAGCTACACCCCCAGCCCTTTTATATTTATTTATTTGTTTGTTTGTTTGTTTATTTTTGTGGTACTGGGGGTGGAACCCAGGGGCTTTTCTACCTCTAGGCTATACTCCCAGGCTTATTGTTTTTATACTTTATTTGAAAACAGGGTTTCACTAAGTTGCTGAGAGCCTCACTAAGTAGCTGAGGCTGGCTTTGAACCTGTGCAATCTCCTGTCTCAGCCTCCCAAACACTGGGATTACAGGCGTGCCACACCACACCTGGCTTCCCCCAGCCCTTTTAAATAAATTTTTAGGCCAGGTGTGGTGGAGCACACTTATAATCCCAGCATTCAGAAGGCAGAGACCAGAGGACTGTGGTTTGCAGACAGCCTCAGCTACCTAGCGAGGCTTTCGCAACTCAGTGAGACCCTGAGCCAGGCATGATAGTGCATGCTTGTAATACTAGCATTTGGGAGTCTGAGACAGAGGATTGCCGTTTGAGGACAGCCTCAGCTACTTAGTAATGCCCTTTGCAACTCAGTGAGACTCTGTTTCAAAATAAAAAATAGGCTGTAGGTATAGCTCAGAGGTAGAATGCCCCTGGGTTCCATCCCCAGTACTCAATAAAATGACTAAAACAATAGGGCTGGGGGTGTAGCTCGGAGGTAGAATGCCCCTGGGTTCCATCCCCAGTACCATTAAAAAAAACAAAGAAAAAAAACGTAGGCACATGCCTGTAACTGCAATACTTAAAGGGCTGAGACAGAAGGATTGGAAGTTCAAAGACAGCCTCAGCAAATTAACAAGGCCTCTAGCAACTTAGTGAGATCCTGTTTCCAAATAAAAGAGTAAGATAAAATGGGGTAAGAGGTGTAGCTTGGAGTTTGAACGCCCCGGGTCCCATTTCTAGTACCATAAAAACAGAAACAAAAAAATTTTTATATTTGAAACAGGGTCCTGCCGAATGCTGAGGGTCTCCCTACGTTCTCAGGCTGGCCTCAAAGCAGCCATCTTCCTGTCTCAGCCTCCCAGATAATGGGAAGACAGCTGTGTGCCACAATTCCCAGCTGCTGACTCTATTTCTTTTTTTTTTTTTTTTTCTGCTGTACTAGGGATGGAACCCAGGGCCATTCTACCTCCAGGTTATACCTCCACCCCTATTTTTAATTCTTTATTTTGAAACAAGGTCTTACTATGTTGCAGAAGGCCTAAGTAACTGAGGTTGTCCCTGAACTGTGATCCTCCTTCCTTAGCCTCCCAAATACTGGGATTACAAGCATGCGCCACCATGCCAGGTTTACAGGAGGATTGAAGGTTTGAAGCCAGCCTCAGCAACTTAGTGAGGACCTATGTAAAAATAAAACATAAGCCGGGAGTGGTGGCGCATGCTTGTAATCCTAACATTTGGTAGGCTGAGATAGGAGGATCATGGTTCGAGGACAGCCTTAGGTACTACTTAGTGAGGCCCTGTGCAACTTAGTGAGACCCTGTTTCAAAATAAAGAATAAAAAGTAGGGCTGGGGGTGGAATCCTGAGTTCCAATCCTAGTACCGCAAAAAAAAAAAAAAAAAAAAAAACATAAAATAGGGCTGGGGGTATAGCAGATCAGAGGAAAAAGCCCCAAGGTTCAATCCTTGGTAACACGCACACACACACGCACGCACCCCTTTTAAAAAGAATTCATTTTTTTTTTTTGAAACAAAATTTTGCTTAGTTGCTGAGGCCAGCTGCCAACCTGCAATCTTCCAGTCTCATCTTCCCAAGTACAGGTTAACAGGTGGGTGCCACCAGGCCCATCTACTGCAGCATTTGTGTGTGTGTGTGTGTGTCACTGGGGATTGAGCCCAGGACATTCTACCCCCAGGCTACATTCCCAGCTATTTTTATTGTTTGGTTAAGAAAGAGGGTCTCACCAGGTTGATAAAAGCCTTGCTATGTTGCTGATGCTGTCCTCAAACCTGTGGATCCTCGCCGGGCATGGTGGCGCACGCTTGTAATCCCTGCACTTGGGAGGCGGAGACTGGAGGATCACGCAGGTTCGAAGCCAGTCTCGCTGGCTTAAGAGATCCTGTTTCCAAATAAAATATTAAAAAATAGGTGTCTGGGAGTGTAGCCCGGAGATAGAAGGGTTTCCAGGAACCCCTGTACCAACAAAACAAAACAAAACAAAACAAAACAATCCCCGCCATGGATCCTCCCGTTTCAGCCTCTCAAATACTGGGATTACAGGTGTGTGCCACCACGCCCGGCTTATAGCAGCACTTTAACCATCTCTTGCCGTGCATCTACCTGCCTCTCTATCATTCCCCTAAGAGCTGCCAGAAAGAGATCTTTAAAATGCTTGTCTGATCATAGGGCTCTTCTGTTTAAAGTTCTCTAGAACCTAACCACTACCTCCAGTCTAGTCTGTTTAGCAGGCACTGAAGGCTCTGCATGAACTCCTTCCCATCACCATCACTATCTCTTCTTTTGGCAACCACCTCAACGCCACATGCCAGGTCCGTCACCCCGAACAGTGCTGCTCCACACCTCTCCTGCACACACGCTTCCTTTTACACAGAAACCCCCTATTTTCCATGTCCACTGGCAAATATTCATTCCAAAAATTTTGCTGTTTGTTCCGCAACTTCTATGAACCCTTTCCTAAGCTTTCCAGATGAAACACTCCACTTCCTCCTCTGTGCCATGTGTGGACCTTACTTACCCTTCTATCTTCCCCTGTGATGCTCGAGAGCATTTTGGAGCTTACTAGCTTGTCTTCTCTATTGAACTCACAGCTCCTTTAAGGGGAAGATGGTGTTTTGTGTATCTTGGTGTGACCTGGTGTTATGTAACAACAGGCAATCACTGTGTGTCTCTGGTATGAAGTGAGGATGAACATACAAAAGAAAACGATTGACATTATGGAAAAATAGAGTCACATATATGTGGATGTTATAGCCGTCACTAACGTGCTTGGAAATATAACTAATAATAGTCATTAAGTTCTTATTTATTCGGGGTACTCAGGACTGAACCCAGAGGCATTCTACCTCTGAGCTGTACCCCTTGCCCTTTTTTATTTTTAAATAAAGTCTAAATAAATAAATTTAAAATTTATTATTATTATTTTTTTTTTTGGTGGTACTAGGGGTGGAACCCAGGGGTTTTTCTACCTGTGGGCTATACTCCCTGACATATATTTTACTTTATTTGGAAACAGGGTCTCACTAAGTTGCTGAGAGCCTCACTAAGTAGCTGAGGCTGGCTTCGAACCTGCGCAACCCTCCTGTCTCAGCCTCCCAAGCGCTGGGATTATAAGCATGTGCCACCATGCCCAGCTTATTAAAATTTTAATAAATTTTAATTATGGAGGCCGGCCTCAAACCTGAAATCCCATGCTGTCTCAACCTCCCAAGTATTGAGAGTTCAGGCACATGCCACCACACCCAGCTACGACGGCCACTTATGAAGCACTTGTTTCATCTCAGGACTGTGCTGAGTCCTTTACAACACGCATCCCTTTACTCCTTACAACAACTTTGTGAGGTGGCCACTAGTGTTCCCACTTCACAGATGAGGAAACTAAGGCAGAGATAAATTTAAAAACTTGTCCAAAAACAGTGCAGAAAGCAAGTGGCAGAGTGAGATTCAAATCTAGATCTGACATCAAAGCCCTGTACTCTAAGCTAAAAGAGTTGAATAATTAAAAAAAATAGGATTTATGTTTCTTTTGTCTTCAGAAATGGAAGGGGAACAGAATGTAAAAGTATAAATATAAAGCTGGGCTTGGTAGCACACACTTGTAATTCCAGTACAAGTGTGGGAGGCTGAAACAGGAGGATTGCAGGTTTGTCACCAGTCTCAGAAACTTAACAAGGCCTTCCACAATATAGTGAGACCTTGTTTCTTTTTTTTTTTTTTAACCTCCAAGTACATTCCCCAGCCCTACTTTTTATTCTTTATTTTATTTATTTATTTATTTATTTTTTTTTTTTTTTGGTAGTACTGGGGTTCCTGGAAGCCCTTCTACGTCCGGGCTACACTCCCAGACCTATTTTTACATTTTTATTTGGAAACAGGGTCTCCTAAGCCAGCGCGCACGGCTGGCTTCGAACCTGTGCGATCCTCCTGTCTCTGCCTCCCAAGCGCGGGGATTACAAGCGTGCGCCACCACGCCCGGCTTATTCTTTATTTTAAAACAGGGTCTCACTGAGTTGCAAAAGGCCTCACTAAGTAGCTGAGGCTTGTCCACAATCCACGATCCTCCTATCTCAGCCTCCCAAATGCTGGGATTACCCTGTTTCAAAATTAAAAGTAAAAGCCAGAAGTAGTGGCACACACTTGTAACCCCAGTACTTGGGAGGCTGAGACAGGAGGATCACAGGTTCACAGTCAGCCTTAAACTACTTAGTGAGACCCTGTTTCAAATTTAAAAATAATAAAATAGGGCTGAGGGTGTAGTTCAGAGGTAGATTTCCCCTGGGTTCAACTCTAGTACTGAAAGAAAAAAAAAAGTGTTCCCTTTCCCATTCTAAATATACCTAATAACTTCCTAGCTGATCTGCTGTCTTCACAAGAACACATTTTCCCTTAATGATCATATTTCTTACCTGCTGGTAGCTTTTTCATTTTTCCAACAGGGTACACTTTCCAAGGATAAGATCCTTATCTAAATGCAACAATAAACTCTCTAGTGCCTGCTGCAGTGTTAAAGAATCCAGTGTAAGAGCATCTGTAAAAGAAATGGTTCTGATATTCTTATATTCTGATTAACTAGCAAGCACATACTATGCGTAAAGCTTAAGCTGGGCACTAATAGAAAGGACAGTACAGGCTGAGTATGGTGGCACCTCCTATAATCCTAGCAACTTGGGATCCCAAGGCCTTTATCCCCCCCACCCCCAATCTCTGTCTAGCACATCATTCAGGTGTTTTGTCTATGGAGGCTTTGTATTTTTTTTCTTTCTTTTTAGTACTGATGATTGAACCCAGGGAATTGAACCCTAGGAGCTACACCCTAACACTATTTTATTTTGAAACAGAGTCTCAGTTAAGTTGCTGAACTGGCCTTAAAACTTGTCTCAGCCTCCCAAGAACTGAGATTATAGGTGTGGACCAACATGTCCAGCTCTATTTTTTACTTTTTTTTTTTTTTTTTTTTTTGGTAATAGGGGTGGAACCCAGAGGCATTCTACCTCCAAGCTACACCCCCAGCTCTATTTTTTATTCTTTATTTTGAAACAGGGCCTCACTAAGTTGCAAAGGGCCTCACTAAGTAGCTGAGGCTATCCTCGGACCGTGATCCTTCTGTCTCAGCCTCCTAAATGCTGGAATTACAAGTGTGTGCTACCACGCCAGCTTATTTATTTATTTATTTATTTATTTATTTATTTATTTATTTTGGGGTGGTACTGGGGTTCCTGGAAGCCCTTCTACCTCTGGGCTACACTCCCAGACCTATTTTATATATATATTTTTTATTTGGAAACAGGGTCTCTTAAGCCAGTAAGGCTGGCTCCGAACCAGTGTGACCCTCCTGTCTCTGCCTCCCAAGCGCGGGTATTACAAGTGTGAGTCACCACGCCCGGCCAGTTTTTGTTTTTTTTTTTTTTTTTTAACTTTTTTTTCTTTTGTTACTGAGGTGCTGGGATTACAAGCATACACCACTGCACCTGGCTTCTATATTTATTTATTTATTTATTTATTTATTTATTTTATTGTACTGGGGATGAAACCCAGGGGCCTTCTATACTCCACAACCTTATTTTATTTTTTATTTGGACACAGTAACTTTCTGAGAGTCTCACTAAGTTGCTGAGACTAGCTTTGAACCTGTGATCTTCCTATCTCAGCCTCCCAAGTACTGAAATTACAGACATATGCCGCCACTCCTGGCTTTATTGATTTACTTATTTTGTGGTAATGGGGATTGAACTCAGGGGCATTCTACCAATGAGCTACACCCCCAGCCCCACTTTATTATTTATTTATTTATTTAATTTTTTAGCGGTACTAAGGATTGAACCCAGAGACATTTGGCCTCAAGAGCTACACCCCCAGCCCTGGTTTTTTTTCTTTATTTTTAAAAAGAATCACTAAGTTGCAGAGGGCCTAAGTAGCTGAGACTGGCTGAGAGCCTGTGATCCTCCCATCTCAGCCTCCCAAATACTGGGATTCCAAGCATGCACCACAATGCCTGGATTATTTTTTATTTTGAAACAGGGTCATACTAGGTTGCTAAGGCTGGCCTGGAACTTGTGATCTTCCTGTTTCACCCTTCCGAGTACTGGGAGTATAGGTGTATGTGCCACTATGCCTAATTATTTTTGTTTTTTAAGCTCTAGTTCTGGTGGAAATCTCCATTTTTTTGTTGGTTTCAGGTTGAAATTGGAGTGCAAGATCCTAAATTAGTTACTCAGCCTGCCTGGATTGGACTCAGTCATTCTTGGCCAAATCTTGGTCCTCATGTCTGTTCTCTTTGTCCCAGCCTTTAATTAGGGCTCTTTTTCCAACCTAACATCCTAGACCAACGTCTCCTTTGAAGACCCTCTCATTATCATTTATGTATTTTTGCGGTACTGGAGGTGGAATTCAGGGGCGATTCTACCTCCAAGCTACACCCCCAGCCATATTTTTATTTTTATTTATTTATTTTTGTAGTACTGGGGATGGAACCCAGGGGCATTCTACCTCCAAGTGACACCCCCGGCCCTATTTCTTTTTTTATTCTTTATTTTGAAATAGGGTCTCATTTAGTTGCAGAGGGCCTCACTAAGTATCAGAGGGTGGTTTCCAACCTGCGCAATTCTCCTGTCTCAGCCTCCCAAATGCCTTACAAGCGTGCGCCACCACGCCCATCTTCTTTTTTTTGAAACAGGGTCTAAGTAGCTGAGGCTGTCCATAAACCTCCAATCTCAGCCTGAGATTGCAAGTGCATGCCATCATGCCCACCTCTCATTATTATTTAATTATCCTGATAATTAAATATCCCTGTTGATCTCAAGCTTTACTAAAAATCTGCCTTTCTCTCTTCCTCCTTTCACTCTTGGCCCATGCCAGTGGATTCCAGAAGTCATTTGGGCTAAGTGGGGTTCAAAAGCTTTTCTGACTTTCATACAGCACTCTCAGTATTCAAGTCACATTTTCCACCCCTGGCCACCAGTGCTCTCAAATCTAAACGTAGTGGGGGAGGGAGATGGGCGCTCACAACAGAGCTAAACTGGGAATTATTTGGCGACACAGCTTTTGATGAATGTCTTTTTCTCTTCCTGTAACATGACCAACTAACTTACTTGCTATTCGCTTAGGGCAAGGACAATGTCTCCTCTACCAGACAGGAAACTTCCTCAAAACAGACGCCGCCCTTTCGTTCCTTTTTTTTTTTTTTTTTTGTCTCTATTCCCACCCCTTTGGGGTACAGAATGACTCCAAACACTAAATTTTGTGTGCAAAATATCAAATCCCAACTTTGAGTTTATACCATAAAAAGAATCGTTCTTAAGCAAGTTAGGCAACTAAGGGGTTAAAAAATCCTTGCAACCTGATGGATTCTGGGGGTTTCCTTCCTCGACTCCAGAAATCCAAACGACCAGGAAGGGAAATTTTGCCCAAGGTAAAGATGAAAACCGTTAACTTCAAAAGTCGGGCTTCTGCCCCAAACAAAAATGGCTACCCACGCCCACAGGGTGCCACTCGCCTAACTACAAATGCGTGGCCCACGCTTTCACTACGGGTGTCACTTCCTGCCCAACTCCAAAATGGCGACCGCTAGCCTCATCAAAGGGAGAGAGCCTCCCAGCATCCTCTCGGGCCCATAACGTCAGGTGACGCGAATCGCAGCCGGAAGTGAAGGAAAAAGCGCTCAGCCCGCCGCGCCTGCGCAGAAAGCGCTAGACGCTGAGAAGCAGGAGGCACTTGGGATCGTCCGCAGGATTGGGACTGCTACAGAGGCCGCCACGGAGCCCGCCGGAGCCACCGTTCCTGCTGCTGCTGCCGCCGCCGCCCGAGTCGGAACCGTCGGGCCGCAGCCGCCAGCAATGCCGCGGAGGAAGGTGAGAAACGTGAGAGGAGGGATGGCGGGTTTCTAAGGAGAGGCGATTAAGCAACGTGACGCAGTTGGCCACGCCTCGAAGTGGTCCGGTTCCAACTTCCCGCTCCCCCAGAACTAGCTCAGCCACCCTCTCCTCAGTCCGTATCCAACCGAAAAATGTGGGCCCGACCCTGGCTGCGGCCTAAGCTTGCAACTATTCCCGCCCTCTACTTGCCTGGGTCTGAGGCGTTCTTCTACTTTATTGGTCGCCGAAACGTCTCGAAGCATATTGATTGGTTGGTGACGCCGCCTATTTGAGCTCAACGGTCACCGCCCCGCGTGCGGGGGCGGTGTCTAGGCCCGTCCCCTGCGCTCTGCGATTGGCTGTGGAGAACGATCCCTCCTCTCTTGATTGGCCGGCCTTAGCAGTCTGTCCCGTGGGGGCGCGGTTTAGCCAGGTCTGGATTGGATAGCCCGAGTCCCCGCCTTTCCGAGTGGGGATGCTAATAGGTGCCGAGGTGGGGTTTGTGGTTCCGCCTTCCTGTCCAGGTGGGGGGCACAACAAAGCGGAGGACTGGGTGGTGGAAAAACCAGCGCCCACTCCCGAGGGATCCTACTCAATCCTGTTGCATCTAATGCCACTTATCTTTCCTTAATTGCTTAATTTGAGTGTCCTGAAGGTGCAGTTCGTTTGGAACAAGCAAAGAAAAACTGGTTACGATTGGAAAGGTCTTATAAGGTTATATAGGAACACACACACGTGCCCCTCCCCCCCCCTCTTTTTTTTTTTAACAACTGAGTACACGGAGTTCTACTCGTGCGTCCCAAACCACTGATCAGGCAATGGCAGAGCCAGAACTGCAGAAGGCATTCCACAAATGTGTATTGATGCTTGCTGCATGCTAGTTGCTGGGTAGTCAAATTAGATAAGATCCCTGGCTTAAGTATATCATAGTATGGTGGGGAAAACTCTAAGTAATCTAGGAAGGATGAAGTAAATTCTCTACTTGGGTTATAGTCAATATAGGAAGGAGGTGAGGGAGCGATTAAATCTGTTCTTAAGAAACCAGAGACAGAGTCCAGCGTGGTGGTGCACGGTTGTGATCCCAGTACTTGGGAGGCTGAGACCAGAGGATCGCAGGTTCTCGGTCAGCCTCAACTACATAGTGAGGCCCTCCGCAACTTAGACCCTGTTTCAAAATAAAGAATAAAAAATAGGCTTGTGGTGTAGCTCCGAGGTAGAATTCCCCTGGGTTCAATCCCCAATACCGCCAATAAAAAAAAAAAAGAAAAGAAAAATAGCTGAGAACCTGATCTTTCTGTTTCTGCCTCCCAATTACTGGAATTACAAGTGCACATCATTACGCTGGGCTATGGTTTTTTCCTGACTTTCAGTAGTCTATGTTGATTTCTTGCCATATTTCACGTGAAATAGTTGGAGGGTTGGGTGATTGGTATTATTATTTGAGTGGGAAATTATTTTCTTCATAGAGGCTTTTCAAGTTAAATATTCACATATTTAATGTATTCTAAAATGATCTAAATTGTTAGGTGGTATTTATGAAGGAATGAATTAGTTCCACACAACTCTTTTTGCAATTCTGAAATATATTGAGTTCTCAAAACAATGTAAGTAAACGTCTGGGCCTGGTGGTGCACGCTTGTAATCCCCCCACTTGGGAGGCTGAGACAGGAGGATCGTGCAGGTTCGAAGCCAGCCTTACTGGCTTAAGAGACCCTGTTTCCAAGTAAAATATAAAAAATAGGTCTGGGAGTGTAGTCCGGAGGTAGAAGGGTTCCATCCCCAGTACCACCAAAAAAAAAAAAAAAATGTAAGTAACTTGTTTGGAAGTAAACCTGCCCTCAACATTCATGGGACTATGTTTTTTATGTGTCTAAGGACCGCACTAAGTAGCTGAGACTGGCTGCAAACCTTCCATCCTCCTGTCTCAGCCTCCCAAGTTCTGGGATTACAAGCTTGCACCACCAAACCCAGTTTAGTGTGGCTATTTATATATTTTGCCGGAGAAATACTAATGTGTCTGACTATGTGATGTTATTTTCAGAACACATGTATTATGTATTCGCTCTTTATTTATTTGTTCATTTATTTTGCGGTATTGAGGATGAAACCCAGGGGCATTCTACCTCTAAGCTACTCTGTCAGCCCTATTTTTTATTTTGAAACAGGGTCTCACTGAGTTGCAAAGGGCCTCATTAAGTAGCTGAGGCTGTTTTCAAACCGCGATCCTCATGTCTCAGCCTCCCAAATGCTGGGATTACAAGCATACACCACCACGCCTGGGTTCTTTTCATTTTATTTATTTATTCTTTTGCAGTACTGGGGATGGAACCCATGGGCATTCTACCTTAGAGCTATACCCTAGCCCTATTATTGATAGAGTGGGTACTTAGCAGTTTGTAAGCCCTGGACTCAATCTCTAGCAGAAGATGGGTTGAGTGCTGGGTGGGGTGGGAGAACCCAAAACAAGTTTTTTTGTGTGTGGTACTGGGGGTGGAACCCAGGGGCTTTTCTATCTCCGGGCTATACTCCCAAACCTATTTTATACTTTATTTGGAAACAGGGTCTCACTAAGTTGCTGAGAGCCTCAGTAAGTAGTTGAGGCTGGCTTTGAACCTGTGCGATCCTCCTGTCTCAGCCTCCTAAGTGCCTGGATTACAAGCATGTGCCACTATGCCTGGCTCAAAACTGAGATTTATAGTTTGAAGATTTTTTGTAGTACCGGGAATGGAACCCTGAGGCATTCTACCTCAGAGGGAGCTACGCCTCCCGCCCCAGTTTTTATTTTGAAACAGGGTCTCACGGAGTTACAAAGGGCCTCACTAAGTAGCTGAGGATGTTTGCAAGATGCGATCCTCTGTCTCAGCCTCCCGAATGCTGGGATTACAAGCGTGTGCCATGAGGCCCATCTCGAAGTTTTTGTTTGTTTGTTTTTTGAGTCTGGGCATGGAACCCAGGGGCATTCAGCCTCCTAGCTACAATCTCTGTCCTATTTTTGTTGTTGTTGTTTGTTTGAAACAGGGTCTCACTAAGTTGCAGAGGGCCTCACTAAGTAGCTGAGGCTGTCTGCAAACCATAATCTTCCTGTCTCAGCCTCCCAAATTCTGGGATTACAAACCTGTGCCACCACACTTGGCCAAATGTGATTAAAAAAAAAAAACACTTGGTTCTAAATATTCATGAATCTTCAATACAAGCTGCCTTTCTCAGCACTTTTAGTATTCAGGTGGAGAAATTTCAAGGATATATGGCAAAAGAAAGAAGAATTTTTATCTTTTTCTGCTTAAGTTCTAGAGTAATTTGAAATATTCTATGTTTTATCTTTTTTTTTTTTTTTTTTTTTGGCGGGTCTGGGGGTGGAACCCAGAGGCATTTGACGACCGAGCTACACCTCCTGCCCAATTTTTTATTCTTTATTTTGAAACAGGGTCTCACTGAGTTGTGAAGAGCCTCACTAAGTAGCTGAGGCTGTCCGTGAACCGTGATCCTCCGGTCTCAGCCTCCCAAATGCTGGGATTACAAGCGTGAGCCACCACGCCCGGCTCTATGTTTTATCTTTTAAATATATGATATTGCCAGGTATAATGGCACATGCCAGTAAATACAGTACTTGGGAAGCCAAAACAGGAGGATCACAGGTTTGCAGCCAGCCTCAGTAACTTAGGGAGACTGTTAAAAGGGAAAAAAAAGAAGAAAAAAGAAAAAGAAAAGCTATGGGTGTAACTTGGGGGTTAGAATGTCCCTGGGTATAATCCCTATACCCCAGATAAAGAAATAAAAATGTGATATTAAGGACTGGGAATGTACCTCATTTTAGAGTACTTGCCTGTCATGTGTGAGGCCCTGGGTTTAATCTTCAATACTTCAAAAGAAGAAAAGAAACAGTGTTAAACCAGGTACAATGGCATATAGCCTGAAATCCCAAGTATTTGGTAAGCTGAAGCATCACCTGCCCAGTTTGTGCAATTAATTAATTTAGTATTGAGGATGAAACCCAGGGACATTCTACCTCCGAGCTATACCCCCAGCCCTATTTCTTTATTCTTTATTTTGTAACAGGGTCTCACTGAGTTGCAAAGGGCCTCACTAAGTAGCTGATGCTGTCCTCAAACTGTGATCCTCCTGTGTCAGCCTCCTGAATGCTTGTGCAATTTAGCAAGACCCATCTCCAAAAAAAAAAAAAAAAGTAATGCCCGTTTATAGAGAATGTGAGCAAAATTTATCCTAAAGTTAAAGGGGTCCTAGTAACAACATTTTTCATACCACCATGGACCCTTTTTTGTTTGTTTGGATTTGGTTATGTCAGCAAGACCCTTTCGAGTTATTTCCAGTTTATGTTACTGATCTCCAAATGGATTTGGTTCAGAATTATTGAAAATAATTAAGAAGTCATTCTTAGCTGGGTGTGGTGGCACACACTTGTAATCCTAGTACTTGGGAAGCTGAGACAGGAGGATTGTGAGTTCACGGCCAGCCTCTTCTCCATGACTTAGACCCTGTTTAGAAATAAAGAATAAAAACTAAGGCTGGGGGTGTAGCTCAGAGGTAGAACACCCCTGGGTTTAATCCTCATCACCAAAAAAAAAAGGAAATAATTCATTCTCTTTCTTCACTAATCTTATAAAGGTACCTTATTTGTAGGTTGCTCCATTTAAATGTCCTAAATAAAGGGAAACTGGTTCAGGGCAGGTCAGAGAAGTACTTATGGAGTCTTTTTTTGGTTCAAAGTTGGTATTTCCAGCATCATGGTTCATTTTATTCCAGTGCTAATACAGCCACAGAGTATGCTTTTTTGTTAATGTCTGGATCTGTGGTGTTACAGAGGAATGCAGGCAGCAGTTCAGATGGAACCGAAGATTCCGATTTTTCTACAGATCTTGAGCATACAGATAGTTCAGAGAGCGATGGCACATCCCGCAGATCTGCACGAGTCACCCGTTCCTCCGCCAGGCTAAGCCAGAGTTCTCAAGGTAAAAGCCTTTTTTCTTTCTGACTAGTACTCATTATAGACTGACATCATACTATTGTGCTAGTTATTGTGGAAATTGATTCCTTAGCTTGATGTCGTTGACAGAATCTCTTGACTGTAGGGCAAATGCAGAAATATTAGGTCTTTAAAAATGCTTCTGCTTGGGCATAGTAGCTGAGACAGGAGGATCACAGGTTGGAGGCCAGACTCAGTAACCCAGTGAGACCTTCAGCAACTTAGTGAGACCTTGTTTCAGAATAAAATATAGTAAGGCCGGACGTGGTGGTGCACGCTTGTAATCCCCGCACTTGGGAGGTGGAGACAGGAGGATGGCGCAGGTTCGAAGCCAGGCGCACTGGCTTAAGAGACCCTGTTTCCAAATAAAAAAGTATAAAGATAGGTCTGGGAGTGTAGCCTGGAGGTAGAAGGGTTTCCAGGAACCCCAGTACCACCCCAAAAAAAAAAAAAAAGAATAAAATATAGTAATAAAAAATAGGACTGGTTGTGTAGCTCAGAGGCAAAATGCCCCTTGGTTCAATCCCCAGTACCCCTCCCCCCAAAAAAGTGGGAAAGTGTTATTCTAGATAAAAGGAGCAGTACATACAAAGGAAGGGCATAGTTTTTTGTTTTGTTTTTTTTTTTTGTTGTTGTTGTTTTTTAATGGTACTGAGGGTGGAACCCAGGGGCCTACTTTATATTTATTTGGAAACAGGGTCTCACTGAGTTGCTGAGAACCTCACTAAGTAGCTAAGGCTGGCTTTGAATCTGCACAGTCCTCCTGTCTCAGGCTCCCAAGTGCTGGGATTACAAGTGTGTGCCACCACGCCCAGCTTGGGCATAATGTTCTTAAAAAGTGTAATTGGCCTTGCACTGGACACATGAAAATTAATAAATATTCAAAACAGCTAGGGAATGCATGAACTTTTGAGTCTCCATGTGAACAGAACACCCTGGAGGTATACAAACTCATAACCTTGCTCTTTGCTAACTTTTCTTATCCAAATGTTTGAGAATTTTATTTTTTTTTTTCTTTGTAGAATCTTTATAACTTATACATTATGGTAGAAATTTTTTTTCCTTAAATATACCTTCATTTAAGCTTTGGATTTCATTCATTTACTTACTTATTTATTTATTTATTTATTTTTGTGGCACTGGGTATTGAACCCAAAGGCATTCTACCTCTAAGCTAAACCCCCAGCTCGGTTTTTTTATTTATTTGGAAACAGGGTCTCATTAAGTTGTGATAACCTCCCAAGTACTGGGATTACAAGCACCACCATGGACAGCTTGAATTTTTTTTTTTTTATTGAATTGTTATTTTTGTGTGTGTGTGTGTGGCACTGGGGATTGAATCAGGGCCATTCTACCTCCCAAGGTACACCCCCAGCCCTATTTTTTTAATTTTTATTTTGAAACAAGGTCTTGCTAGGAGAGTCTTACTTGAGACTCTCACTTAATGAGAGTCCACTGCTTGTTGATGCTGCCTTTGAACCTGTGATCCTCCTGTCTTAGCCTCCCAAGTGCTGGGATTACAAGCGTGCACCACCACGCCCAGCTTGAATTTCTTTTATTTCGTTTGTCATCAGGTTGGAGGTGTGAAAGAGTTGCTGCATTTTTCAGAATTGGATTTTGCTGTCCAAGTGGAATTCTGAAGCTGTGTTCTGAGGGTCTATTATGATTTTACTAAGAGTATAAGGGTAATTAGAAAGAAAATATAGCTTCCTAATGGAAGTATTTTTCTAGTGTTTTACCAGCAGTAGTAGAATATCTGTTTCATGAGGTTTTTTTTTTGGTGTGTATGGTACTGGGGGTGGAACCCAGGGGCTTTCTACCTCTGGGCTATACTCCCAGACTTATTTTATACTTTATTTGGAAACAGGGTCTCACTAAGTTGCTGAGATCCTCACTAAGTAGCTGAGGCTGGCTTTGAACCTGTGCGATCCTCCTGTCTCAGCCTTCCAAGCACTGGGATTACAATATGTGCCACTGCACCCAGCTTTATGAGGGTTTAGAGTAAGGAAAGAAAGAGAAAAAAGAAAGAAAGAGAAGCTACAAATATATATATATATATATATATATTTTTTTTTTTTTTTTTTTTTTTGCAGGTCTGGGGATGGAGGTAGGGGCATTCGACCTCTGAACTACACCTCTTGCCCTATTTTTTATTCTTTATTTTGAAACAAGGTCTTACTGAGTTCAAAGGGCCTCACTAAGTAGCTTAGGCTGTCTGTGAACTGCAGTCTTCTGGTCTCAGCCTCTGGAATGCTGGGATTACAAGTGTGTGCCACCATGCCCCGCTTGTGCAAATAATATTTTATAAAGCATTTTCTTTTGTGTGTGTGTGTGTGTGCATGTGTTTGTGTACGTGTTACTGCGGGTGGAACCTAGGGGCTTTTCTCCCTCTGGGCTATACTCCCAGACCTATTTTTATACTTTATTTGGAAACGGTCTCACTAAATTGCTGAGAGCCTCATTAAGTAGCTGAGGCTGGCTTTGAACTTGTGCGATCCTCCTGTCCCAGCCTCCCAAGTGCTGGGATTACAAGTGTGTGCCACCACACCCAGCATAAAGCATTTTTTCTATGTACCAGGAACCAGGTTATTATTTTTAATGGTACTAGTGATTGAACCCAAGGGCATTCTACCTCAGAGCTACACCCCTGGTCCTACTTTATTTTTATTTTGAAACAAGATCTCACTAGGTAAATGATTATGTCACTACTGGCTGAGGCTGTCTCTCTACTAGCCTCTAATCCTTCTATCTCAGATTCCCAAGTATTGGCATTACAAGCCCAAGCCTGTACCACTGTACCTGGTCAGGTTAAGTGCTTTATGTTCATTTTTTTTTTTTTTTTTCTATTCCTCAAAACAAGCTGTGAGGAATGTGCTACTTGTATTTTCTGTTTTTTAGGTTAGGAAACAGGCTTGGAAAGATTAACTTGCCCAAGAGGCCACAGCTAGTTGCTATGTTAGAATGGCATTAAATCAAGTTCAATCTTGATTTCAGAACCTAAGCTCTTAACATTGTACTATATTGTATGTCTAGCTGTATTCTTTTGTTCATATGTTGGTGAATAAAATAGGTATTTTAAGGATTTGTTGGGTTTGTTGGAATATGAAGAAGAGGAAGACCTACATTCTAATAGATCATATGGATAGGGAGCTGGGCCTGGTGGTATGGACCTATAATCCCAGTAGTGGAGGCTGAGACAATATTATTACAGACTTGAAGCCAGCCTCAGCAACCTAGTGAGACCCTGTTTCAAATTCAAAATAAAATAGGGCTGGGGATATAGCTCAGAGGTAGAACACCCCTGGGTTTAACCCCCCCACCCCCCAAAAAATCACATGGTAGGAAGTAAAACAGATTTCCTTCTTTTTTCTTTATTTTATGGTCTTTTGAAATTGGGATCAGATTCCAGCCCTGTTCGAAACTTGCAGTCTTTTGGTACTGAAGAGCCTGCCTATTCTACCAGACGAGTGACCCGTAGTCAACAACAGCCCAACCCAGTGACTCCAAAAAAGTACCCTCTTCGGCAGACTCGTTCTTCTGGCTCAGAAACTGAGCAAGTAGTTGATTTTTCAGATAGAGGTGAGTGAGTATGGTATGACTTGTACATTAACATTATAGAGAATCTATTCAGTTTTCTTTTAAGGAGGATTTGGAGCATCAAAGATAGATACTCTATATTGAAAAAATATAGCCAAGTGAACACTGTTTGATTCCTTTTTAATGTGTTTTCCTGAGGACAGTTTGGTTCCTAGAGTACCATTGAGGCCCACAGTAGCTGGAGTATATTAGGTTAGATCTGTAATAGGAAAAAGGGAAATAAGGCTTTTCAGTCAAAGATGAAAAGGTTTGGCCCAATTTTTTTTTATAGCTATGCTGATCAGTCTATTTATCTGAATGTCTGAGTACTAGTGGCCTTCAATAATAGCTACTGAGATTGTGATGCAGCAGCCCAAAGGCTGTAGAATGCAGGAGGTCTTAGAGTAGAGGTCAGAAAATGCTGAGCTTTTTGATAGCTGGTTGATTTGCTTGTACAGTGTTTAAATTATTTTAAATTTGTGGCCAGTATTTGGAAATACAGTGATTTCATATAAAAATCTGGATTAATAGTTAATTTATTTTAATGGAAAGATCTGGGAACTTTGGGTGGCCATGTACCCAATAGTAATAACTGGCTGGAGATGAATGGTAGCTGCTACTGTTAGATGGATAGTGAGCTATCTATTTGAGCTTACCTAGCCCCTATAGACATTTGGTTTGCAGTCCTTGATTTAGAGCCTGAAACTTCAAGGTTGATGGATTGTTATACTACCAATAAGCCAACTCCAGGGTCTAATCTGAACTGGATGTGGTGGTATATGCTTGTAATTCCAGTACTTGGGAGGCTGAGATAGGAGGATCACAAGCTCACAGCCACCATCAGCAATTTAGTGAGGCTCTCCATAACTTAGTGAGACCCTGATTAAAAATAAAAAAATAAATTAGGGCTGGAGTGTAGCTGAGAGGTAGAATGCCCCCGAGTTCAATCCACAGTATATCACACACATGCAGAAAAAGTCTAGTCACACTATCACATCATGTTTTCCAATGTCATCCAAAAAGACTATCGTTTTCATTTATCTCCTATGTATTTACTGGAAGGAAAGCAGAATGGTAATTTGAAAATTTGTTTCTATCCACTTTCAATTATACATGATTAGGAGCTTATGAGAAACAGATGTGAAATGTGGTAGGTTAAAGCCTAAGTTTAATTTTAATCAGGATTTAAAGGACAAAAGAAATGGTGTTAGTATCTTATAGCAGATAAGTATATAATATTTACTGGTTAAACCTTAAGAGAACTGGGAAGCCTGTAAACTCTTCTGAATCTCTCAATAAATGAACCCCATTCAAAAATTCAATTGCTTTTGCTTTAGAAACTAAAAATACTGCTGATCATGATGAGTCACCACCTCGAACTCCAACTGGAAATGCACCTTCTTCTGAATCTGACATAGACATCTCCAGTCCCAACGTGTCTCATGATGAGAGCATTGCCAAGGACATGTCCCTGAAGGACTCAGGCAGCGATCTCTCCCATCGCCCCAAGCGCCGTCGGTTCCATGAAAGCTATAATTTCAATATGAAGTGTCCTACGCCAGGCTGTAACTCTCTAGGTTAGTGTCCCAGCATCACAGCTCCCTGTGTTTTCTGGCTCACTCTTTAAGATCAGCCAGAAGTGTTTTGTGTTCTGTTGTGATATAGTTTCTTAGACTCTTCAGTGGTTACCTGTTCACAGTAGCAATGAGATACAAACTTCATTAAGATAATTTCTGCTTCTGGGTCCATTTTACATGATAATCTAGTTGCAAGGAAATTTATTCTGATGTACTGCTCAGTTTATTGAGAGCTTTTCCCAGTGAAAACATCCCTCTTTTTCCCACCAAAAACAAAACAAAGACCAGTTATTTATCTCTCATTATATGGTAAGCTCACACTTTGGCGAACAAGTAGAGCAGAAGCTAGCGCAGAATAGTGGTTGCATGGCCATAGCTTTAAAAGAAATGAGAAACTGATTTCTTACCAAGAGGCTATGAAATAGAGTACATGAAAGTCCTTTTGTGAATTCAGTGGTTTTAGGTCTTGTGGCTTTGTATGCTTAGCAAATATAAACAAAGCAAAATATTCTCAGGTATTTTATTTTGTTTTATTACTCAAAAAAGCTTCATTTTTTTAGCTTTCTGACTCTGCCTTCGACACTTTCACAATGATTTTCTGTTCCTCAATAATGAAAGCGCGGTTGATCCTGTCACAGACACATTCAGTGCACATGGGACCGCCCCAGACCCTGCTGACACGGTTATAAGAACCTTAGGCTACAAGTTCTTATGCAAGTTTTGGTGCTTTCCCCACCTTCTCGGTGTAAGGGTAAACAGTCCTGTTACCAGGGGTTCAGCACAGCCTAGTTTTGTTAGGTGCTGTATAGTAGGAAAGCCCACAGTGATATGTCAAATGCTGAACCATTTTGAGTGCCTCTTGGCGACCTTCCCAGGAGAGGAATATGAATTTCATTTTTTAAAAAGACTTTTTAACCCTTACCAAATCATTTAAGGATTCTGTAATGATTTGAAACTTTTTGGTGCTGCTTTAGATGAGCTGAGGTCCAAATGTTGGTTTTAAGCATTTGTCTAAAGCCAGAAAGCACCTCTAACTACATATTTATAGACTTCTCAGTGCATGAAAAAGTTATATTTACACCATAGTCTATTAAGTGTGTAGTAGCAGTTTGTCTAAAAAAATAAAAATACATGCCTTAATTTTAAGATACCTTCTTTAAATAGTGATGTATCTCAGTGGTAGAGCACTTTTTTAGCTGAGACTCTGAATATTCAGTTTCATGTGTGTATTCCTTCATTCCTTCTTCCTCTTTTTTTTTTTTGGTTACTGGAGATTGAACCCAGGGGCATCTGCCTCCAAGCTATTTTTTACTTTTTGTTTTGTAATAGGGATTCCTAGGTTGCTGAGAGCCTCCCTACATTGCTGAGGCTGTCCTTTAAACTGTAATCCTCTTGTCTAGGCCTTCCAAAAACCAGGATTACAGGCATGTGCCACCATGCCTAGTCATTGTGTGTTTTCAGCCACACGAAAGAAGAATGAATAGACACTCTTTTAGATGAAGTAAGATTTCTATATTATTCCTAATGTTTTCCCCTCTTAAGAAGGCCTTATGCAGCCTGGAGTGGTACACATTTGTAATCCCAGTACTTGGGAGGTTGAGACAGGAGGATCGCAGGTTTAAGGACAGCCTTGGCTACTTAGGCCCTCCAAAACTTATTGAGGCCCTGTTTCAAAATAAAAAAAATAGACTAGGGATGTAGCTCATAGGTAGAATGCCCCTGGGTTCAATCCCTAGTACCAGAAAAAAGCCTTATGCTAACCGCCTGCTTGTTTCAAAGTTTAATTACAGAAAAAGCCTAAATCATCTGTTTTAGTTTTTAGTACTGAGGATTAAACCCAGAGGAGCTACACTCCCAACTGCCTTTTTTTTCCTCCTTTTTTCTGGAAACGGTATCTTAAGTTGTTGAAGGGTTCCATAAATATGTGATCCTCCTGTTCAGCTTGCCAAGAAAAGTCTAAATCTTTAAACAAAACCTGTTATCCCTGAAAAAGTATGCTTAATCTTGTTCTAAAAGATCAAAATGTTTACTTCCACAACAAAAAGGCCATTTTTTTCTTCATTTATCATAAGCTTCTTTTGATTGTTGAAAGGAGTTAAATTCAAATTGTATAACATTGTATAGTAAAAAGAAGAGTATACAAGGCCAGGCATGGTGATTCAAGCCTGTAATCCTAGTGCTTGAGAGACTGAGACAAGAGGATCACCAGCCTTAGTAACCTAGTGAGACCCTGTTTCCAAGTAAAATATAAGACTGAGGTATAACTCGGAGGTAGAATGCCCCTGGATTCAATTCTCAATAATCAAAAGAAAAGAATACACACACACACACACCCTGGGTTCAATTCTCAATAGTCAAAAACACACACACCTGAACCGTACATCATTATTTTCTCTTCAACAAGAGGTTTATAACACACACACACACACACACACACACACACACACACACACACACACACACACACACACACACCCTGAACATTATTTTCTCTTCAACAAGAGGTTTATAAAACACCAAGAGGCTGGGTGTGGTGGCGCGCACTTGTAATCCCAGCATTCGAGAGGCTGAGACCAGAGGATAGTGGTTTGTGGACAGCCTCAGCTACTTAGTGAGACCCTCTGCAACTTAGTGAGACCCTATTTCAAAATAAAGAATAAAAAATACAGCAGGGGATGTAGCTCAGAGGTCAAATGCCCCACTGGGTTCCATCTCCAAACCCGGGGGAAAAAACACAAAACACCAAGAGAGGAGGGAGGGAGGGAAACAGACATAGCTAGGCACAGAGGCACACACCTGTTACCAGCAACTTGGAGTTCCAGGCCAGTCTATGTAACCTAGTGAGACCCTTTCTCAAAATAAGAAATAAAAAGGGCTGGGGATGTAGCTCAGTGATAGAGTGCCTCTGGATTCCATCCCCAGTACCATTAAAAAAAGTGTACCTAATATACATATTCTTTCATTAATTTAACCTGAGAGTTAACATTCTACCAAGTGAAAGTTTTTGTATCATGTGCCTTACAAATGTTTGACTTCATTAAATCTTGGGATTTGATAATTAGAATTTGACTTGTATCATCAGAACATTAGGAGCTATGACATATATTGAACATATACAAGTATGTTTGAAGATTGACAGATCTGTCCTGTGGAATAAGAGTTTATGGTTGATGCAAGTCATCCCAATAGCATGTACTTTTGTTGTAGAGAAAAAAAATCACTTTTTAAGCTTAAGTCTTCTGGACATTAACTTTTCCCTCCTTTAATAGGACACCTTACAGGAAAACATGAGAGACATTTCTCCATCTCAGGATGCCCTCTGTATCATAACCTCTCAGCTGATGAATGCAAGGTAATTATGTTCTCATTTATTCAGCATATACTTAATTGAGTGCTTGCTATTTGTGTGGCATTTTGCGAAACACTGGGGATACAGCAGCTGGGAACATTAGGCAAGGTCCCTGTTCATTCTAGTGGAGAAAACAGTAAAAAAATTAAATTATATAAAAGAATTACAGTAGTTAATAAGTTCTTTGGGAAACATCAAGGAAATTATAGAATATTTGGAACATTAACCACTAGTATATTGCTATTTTTATTGAAAACTGATCTCAAAGAGTGTGCGGGACATGCCTCTTAAAGCATAATTTACGTAAATATATCTCAATATTTATGCATGAGCTTCTTACAAAGCTATGAAGTTATTTTGCTTTAAATTTTTTTTTATAATTCTTTCCTTTTTCTCCAGAGGAAAGAAGATATTCTGCAGAATATTTTCCTTTTTTTTTTTTTTTTTTTTAACCCAGGGGCATTCTGCTTGCAAGCTACACCCCCAGCCCTATTTTCTATTTATTCTTTATTTTGAAACAGGGTTTCACTGAGTTGCGGAGGGCCTCACTAGCTGAGGCTGTCCACGAACCCAGATCTTCTTGGCCCAGCCTCCCAAATGCTAGGATTACAAGTGTAATGTGCACCATCACATCCAGCTAATATTTTTTCTTTTAGTTACTCTCAATCACACGTACTTTTGCATAATTCTTTAAAATTTTGAAAAATGCCGGGTGTGGTGGTGCATCCCATAATCTCAGTACTTGGGAGGCTGAGCCGGCAGTATCATGAGTTTAAGAAGAGCCTCAGCAAGTAGTGAGAGTCTCATCAACCTCGTGAAGACCCGTTTTCAAATAAAAATAAAATTGGAGTGGGGTGTAGCTCAGAGGTAGAATGCCCCTGGGTTTAATTTGCAGTACCACACCAAAAAAAATTTCTTGAAAAATATAGTTCCTAACTGGGCATAGTGGTACATGCCTTTAATCCCAGTACTTGGGAAGCTGAAATAGGAGGACCTCGGATTTGAGGACAGCCTCACCAGTGTAGCAAGACCCTGTTTCCAAACAAAAAGAGGGCTGGTGCTGTAGCTCAGAGGTAAGAATGCCCCTGGGTTTGATCCTCAGTACCAAAGGAAAAAAAGAAAATATAGCTATACCCCAGCCCTTTTATCTTTATTCCTTCCTTCCTTCCTTCCTTTTTTTTTTTTTTTTTTTTTTTTTTTTTGGTGTGTGTGGTGCTGGGGATGGAACCCAGGGGCATTCTACCTCCGAGCTACACCCCCAGCCCTATTTTTTATTTTTTATTTTGAAACAGGGTCTCACTGAATTGCAGAGGACCTCACTAAGTAGCTGAGGCTGTCCTCGAACTGCGATCCTCCTGTCTCAGCCTCCCAAATGCTGGGATTACAAGTGTGCACTGCCATGCCCGGCTTAATCCCAGCATTTGGGAGGCTGAGACAGGAGGATCGCAGTTCGAGGACAGCCTCAGCTACTTAGTGAGATCTTCTGTAACTCAGTGAGACCCTGTTTCAAAATAAAAAATAGGGCTGGGGGTGTAGCTCGGAGGTAGAATGCCCCTGGGTTCAATCTCCAGCACCACATTTTAAAAAAAGATTGCTCAGCTAGTATTTGGACATGTTATCCAAATTTAATAAAAGTATTAGTGTTTTTTGTTGTTAATTTGCTGTCAAGGATTGTTCGTGGGTTTGTCTGAGTGTATTTTGAGAAAAATTAGATTCCCTAGCTAAATGTTTCTCTTTGATTCAGGAACTTATTTATAGCTAGAGAGCAGAGTTGAAGATGTATGTGCTGAGTCTTTTAGCAAAGTATAGTATACTTCCAGTGCTCATACAGATCTTTAAGGTCAAAGATCCTACTCTTATTTTTCTTCATTCCAAATCTTTTTGTAAGCAAGGCAAAGTTTACTCTCTGTAGGGTCTTCCCACTTTCATTTCATTGTCTTTGGCAAAGCAGAATAGAAACAGCTCTCCTGCCGTCTGATTCAGAAGCTGACCAGTCACTGAGTACTCTTTTCTCTGGTGTAATATGATCTCTGTGTTTTGAGAACTGTCCTCTGCTACTCATCTTTACACATAATGAATCTGGTATTGTAGTTGGTTTTCTATCCCAGTCTTCCTAGGGCATAACTTTACAAAATGTTGGCTTACAGCAGTCTCTACATATTGCCTTAAGCATTTTATTTTGGAAAAAGAGAAATTTTCATCTGGGGAATAAAAATTCTGAAAAAGGAAAACATTTCTGTCCTAATTTTTTCTTTCTGGTCTTCCCTCCTCTTTATTAATGGAGTGAGGCTTAGTATGATTACCATCTTTACTATTGTACCATGTTCTTTGAGGATCAGGAGAATTTCTGAATGACATTGTATATTTTATTATACTTAGAATTTCAAGTGGGAGATTTGAGATTCCTTTGGTTTCTCACATTTATTTAAAAAAAAAAACTAGAGCTGGGCGTGGTGGCGCATGCTTATAATCCCAGTGCTTGGAAGTCTGAGACAAAAGGATCGCACAGGCTTGAAGCCAGCCTCAGCTACTTAGGCTCTCAGCAACTTAGTGAGACCCTGTTTCCAAATAAATTATAAAATAGGGTTGGGGTTGTATCCTGGAGGTATAAAGCCCCTGGATTGTACCCCCAGCCCCCGTACCACATACACACAAAAAATTCTAGCACCTGTTGGCACAGGCCTATAATTCCAGTACTTGGGATTCTGAGACAGAATGGCAGGTTCAAGGCCAGCCTCTAGAATTTAGCAAGACCCTGTTTAAAAAAAAGGTGGGGATATAACTTAGAGGTAGAATGCCTCTGGGTTCAATCCCCAGTACCAAAAAAAAATTAAAAAATGCAGCTTGGGGTGTAACTTAGTGGTAGAGTACCCCATGGTTCAGCCTTCCAATGCCCTCCCCCAACTCCAGAGGATTTTGTTTGGTTTTATGTTTTTGTTTATTTGTTTTATTAATGGTCCTGAGGATCAAACCCAAGGACTTGCCTATGTTAGGTAAACATTCTGATTTGAGCTATAGCCCAGCCCAGCAAAAGCTCCAGAGTTTTAAAATGATCCTCATATACATGATTGCTCTGGAGTTTCCCAGTAAACCTTTGTGGTCAGTGATAATTATTATTTTGTGTATATGTGTATGTGGTACTGGGGGTAGAACTCGGGCTTTCTACCTCCAGGTTATACTCCCAGACATATTTTATATTTTATTTGGTAATGGGGTCTCACCAAATTGCTGAGAGCCTCACTAAGTAGCTGAGACTGGCTTCAAACATGTGCAATCCTCCTATCTCAGCCTACCAAGTACTGGTATTACAGGCATGCGCCACCATGCCTGGCTGATAATTATCATTTTTATTCAGTCATTTATTTCAGTAGCTACCTGTGTACTCTTACAGATATCCAAGGATTCAGTGGAAATGGTAAGAGACTGCATTCAAGGAGCTTATACTCTCGTAGTGGGAGGCAACACAAACCTATAAATTAATAAGAATTTTATGTAGCAATAAGTACTGTACGGAACAATGACTGAATAATACGTGACTGTTTTGGAGGTGTGGGTAATGTACTGCTTTTGCAGAGGGGTGATGTCAATGAATAATATCCTGAGAAGCTCTCATTTGATCTGGGACATGAGTGATGTCAAAGAGACAGTTGTGTAAAGGTCTCAAAGGAGAGAGAGCTAAGTAGAAGGAATAGCAAGCACAGTGATCATGAAACAGGGATAAATTTGGGTTTGAGGAGTTGAAAGCCTGTGTGGCTGGAGCATCATGGGAAGTGAGAAAGTAGGCTCATGAAGGCCTTGTCCCTTGGCACAAGGAGTTTGTTTTTATTCTAATGGCAGTGAGAAGCATTGAGAGGGCCTGAGTGAGGCATAATTTCATGAATGTTGTTTAAATGACAGCTTGCTAGCATGTAGAGAATGGACTGTTGGGGGAAGAATTGACATGGGGTAGAGTGCCAGAAGGCCAGTAGATGGTAGCCTGGACTAGTGTGGTATCAGTGGAGAGTCTGAGAATAGGTCAGATTCAGGATGTATTTTTGAGTGGAGTGAGCTACTAGACTTACAGTTGGATTCAGTGTGAGTTGTGAAAAAGAGAAGAATCAAGGACATACAGGTTTTGGCCTGATTGCCATTTATTGATACTGGGAACATTTGGGATGGAGCAGTGTGGGAAATGCTACTTGTTCTGTTTTAACCTTGCTGTGTTAGTGGTGAAACTGAACAGGCAGTTGGAAATGAGGCCTCAGTTCTCAGATGATGAAACCAAAACTATTGAGAGCTGATATGATTTGTCTGAGATCATGTAACTGTAGTGTTCAGTTTCCCCGTAGACTTGAAACCAAGTTAAGATTGTTTTCATTTTTCCTCGCTCTCTTCTCCCAATTCTTCAGTTTCTTATTCATTGTACAGTGGAAATAATCCAGGCTTAGAGTCATCAGGCTTATTTAAAACCTTAGTTTTACCACCAGATATCTGTGATCATTTCACTTTTGATTCTTAGTTAACAGCTGAGAAAGCATAATATGAAGCTTGACTTATCTCTTTCTTACAGAGATGATGATAATAACTGTACTTTTTAAAGTACAACATACATTCAAGAGATTATTACTTATTCTTATGGTTTAAGTAAACGTAGTCTTAGAGGCAGGTGGATTTATTGACATTGTTGATGGTTGCAGGTGAGAGCACAGAGCCGGGATAAGCAGATAGAAGAAAGGATGCTGTCCCACAGGCAAGATGACAACAACAGGCATGCAACCAGGCACCAGGTACGGGCCTTGTGAAAGCTCTGGCCATTCACAGTTTGAGATCTATTTCTTGGATCTCCTGTGCCCTTTTAAGTGTCTTTTCGGCATATCCATGCCTCTTGTTTCCCATGTTACGTCTAAATAACTGGTCTTCTAGGTGTTATAAACTCAGAATCATGTTTCTTTTTTAAATAGTAAATTTTCTTAAAGCAAAACTTCTGTCTCAATTAGAGGGATCAAGCTATTTATAATGTAGCAGTAATAGTAAAAATCTTCTAATTATTTGAAAGATTATACTTACTGTTCAATTTCCTCATATTACATCCTCTTTTTTAACCCATCCTACTTTGCTTTCAAACTCCCTCCACTTTGCTGCTGGCCCATTTCCAGGGTCTCTATTGACTTTCCTCAGGAATTGACACTTGTCGACTAGGTCATTTCTCTCTGTCCCCATGATTTCCAGGAACCATCCTGGCTATGTTCTAATCCTCACGCCCTTCTCAACATTCAGGCCTTGTAGATTGTACTTAATTCCACCTTCTTTCCTAAGTAACTGGGTCTTTACTCTTGCAGTTTTCCTGTCTGGAACTCTATACTTGTACAAAGAAGAAATTATATTTATCCTTTAAGGTCTTGTGCAACTCTTAGCTATTGTAGGAATTCTTTCCAAACCCTCTGCCACCATCACTGAATCTTTTTGTCATGTTATCTCTATGAAATGTTCTCAAAATGCTAGCCTTTGTCACATATTACACATACTTACCCTCTAGTTATCTGTTTTTGCAGTTAGAGTATAGGTAGATAGCAGAGGGACCCTGGTGGTAAAGAAGTTTGGCTTTGGCGCCAAACATCTGATCTGAACACTGTGATTCGTTTATTCTAGTTCTTGTCTTGGGTAGATCGACTAATGTCCCTAATAAACTTTATTTCTTTGTTGATAAAAGAAGAGAGTAATGCCTAGCTGGCACGATAGTCAGCTAAATTATGTATATAACGTACCTATCCCCAGTGCTTGGCAGGTAAAAAAGCACTTTATAAGTGGTAACTAACATTTTTTTTTATTATCTGTCGTAGGTTATAGTCTTACTGTTTTTCTGTTTTTACTTACTTTTGTATCATTGTTCATCAGATCAGTAAGCATTAATTCAAAACAATAAGCATTCGGTAAATGCTTTTCTGAGTTGAGATGATCATAGTTTGCATTTCTAAGTTCATATTTAAAAAGCAGTAAAGGTAGAGGTGATGGTTCAGGTGATGACAGAACCTTATTTGGAATTATAAACATTTTCATATTCACATGGTGACTGTAATGTTTCTGGCAGGCTTTTTTTCCCCTTTATTTTTTAAAGTTTTGGTGCTTTTGAACCAGGTGTGGTGGTGCACACCTGTAATCCCAGTACTTGGGAGGCTAAACAGGAGAACCGCAATTTCAAGACCAGCCAGGGCACCAGGTGTGGTGGTGCACCCTTAGAATCTCAGTATTTGGGAGGCTAAGACAGGAGGATGGCAGGTTCTTGGCCAGCCTCAGCAACTTGGTGAGATACTCTGCAACTTAGTGAGACCCTGTTTCAAAATAAAGGATAAAAAATAGGGCTGCAGGTGTAGCTCAGAGGTAGAATGCCTTTGGTTTCAATCTCCAGTACCGAAAAAGAAAAAAGAAAAAAAAAAAAAAAAAGACCAGCCAGGGTAATTTAGTGAGATTCTGTTTCAAAATAAAAATAAAAAGGGGCTGGGCATGGTGGCTCACACTTGTAATTCCAGCATTTGGGAGGCTGAGACAGGAGGTTTGCAGTTCAAGGATAGCCTCAGCTTTTTAGTGAGGCCCTTTGCAACTCAGTGAGTTTCAAAATAAAGAATAAAAAATAGGGTTGGGTGTGTAGCTCAGAAGTAGAATGCCCCTGGATTCCATTCCAGTGCCGCAAAAAAAATTAAAAAAAGAAAGGACTGGATGTGTATCTTGGGGATAGAATGCCCGTGAGTTCAATCTCCAGTACAAGTGTGGTGGCGCATGCCTATAATTGCAGTACTTAGGAGGCTCACACGGGATATTGCAGGTTCGAAGCCAGCCTCAGCAAGTGAGGCTTAGTGAGGCACTGTCTTTCAGGGCTGGGGCTGTAGCACAGAGGTAGAATAGCCCCTAGGTTCAATTCCTAGTACCACATACAACAACGAAAAGACAGACTTAGTAAAAAAGAAAAAATTTTAATGTGCTTTTGAAGTTTTATTTTGTAATGAGGTTTTTTTTACTTAGCTTCTCAGTTTTCTCCTTTTTCCTTTTAGGCACCAACAGAGAGGCAGCTGCGATACAAGGAAAAGGTGGCTGAACTCAGGAAGAAAAGAAATTCTGGACTGAGCAAAGAACAGAAAGAGAAATATATGGTGAGAAAATGTTCAGTATGTAATAAGCATGACCTCCTATTGCATTTGATTTACTTTTGCCATTAAAGCTTTTGTCTTTCAGATTGCCATTTAATATTTTCTAGGAGTTAGTATCAAGGGAATATCTAGTGAACACTATGTGAATACTAAGTGACTTATCTCTGGCGCTTAAAGCCTATTTATTTATTTTGGTTCTGAGGATGAGCCCAGGAGCATTCTACCTCTGAGCTACACCCCCATCTCTTTTTCTTTTTTCTTTGTATTTAACTTAATTAATTATTTATTTTATTTGGGTTTTTTTTGGTGGTACTGGGGATGGAACCCTTCTACCTCCGGGCTACACTCCCAGACCTATTTTATATTTTATTTAGAAACAGGATCTCTTAAGCCAGCTGAGGCTGGCTTCGAACCTGCGTGATCCTCCTGTCTCAGCCTCCAAGCACGGTGCGCCACCACGCCCGGCTTTTCTTTTTGTTTTTGTGTTTTTGTTTTTGTTGGTACTGGGGTTCCTGGAAACCCTTCTACCTCCGGGCTACGCTCCGAGACCAATTTTATATTTTTATTTGGAAACGGGGTCTCTTAAGCCAGCACGGCTGGCTTCGAACCCGCGTGATCCTCCTTTCTGCATCTCCCAAGCGTGGGGATTACAAGTGTGTGCCACCACACCCTGCTTTCTTTTTTATTTTGAAATAGAGTCCTGCTAAGTTGCTGAGGAACTCTATAAATTGTCTTCGAACCTGTGATCCTCCTGTCTCAGCCTCCCAAGTACTGAGATTATAGGTGTGCTAAAGCTTATCATAGATTCCCTAAATGGGCTGTAGAATGTGAAAATAGGAGATACTGGAACAGTGAAATACAGTTAGAATTTATATTATTTGCAGTGCTGGCAATCAAACTCAGGGCCTTGTGGTGTTTTTTGGGTTTTGTTTTGTTTTGTTTTGTTTTGTTGTTGTTTGCGGTACTAGTGGTCATTCTACCTCCAAGCTATTTTATTCAACCCCCAGCCCTATTTTATTCTTTATTTTGAAACAGGGTTTCACTAAGTTGTGAAGGGCCTCACAAGTTGCTGAGGCTGGCTTCAAACCTGCAATCTTCCTGTCTCAGCCTCCCAAGTACTAGAATCAGAATTACCAGGTTTAAAAATTGTTTTTAATTAAATTAAGTTAAATTTAACTTTTGGTCCTAGAAATTCAGCCAAGGCTATTGTGAGTAGTAGGTCAGCACTCTTGCCACTAAGCTATAGCACCCCTGAGAAGAAATTTTAACAGGATAAAGACACAGGTGAATGGTTTCTTCAAATGCTAATATATGTGGGAAATCTATGATGCTCTTCTGAAATAGAGCCTTCCTTTCTATCACCATTGTCTTGGCTCCTCTTCTGGGGGAGGAGGGAATGTAGAGTCTAGAGTGGAGGAAGAAGTTACCCTTCTTCAAGAGAAGTTTCTCTTGTCGTATTTCCTTCCAGAAGACAGGTTATTGTAGTGACTGCCATGGTAAGATTTTAAAGTTATTTAAAACTGTATTTTTTATATGCTTTTGATTCTCTATGACTTTTCTTTTAATCTTGTTTAATATTTAATAAAATATTTAAGAATCTAGCCTGTATGCCAGGCTTGGTGGTACACGCTTGTAATCCCAGCAATCCAGAGGCTGAGACCGGAAGATCATGGTTCGTGGACAACCTTAGCTACTTAGTGAGGCCCTCTGCAACTCAGAACCGGTTTCAAAATAAAAAATAGGGCAGTGGCTGTAGCTTGGAGGTCAAATGCCCATGGGATCCATCCCCAAACCTGCAAAAAAAAAAAAAAAAAATCTAGTCTGTTTTTCCTGTGTACCTGGACTGCAATTTTAAAGTAGGAGCCTTACATACTTGGGAGACAGTAGATTGGTGGCTGTTACAGTGGTTCAAGTAAAAGAATTTATAAAAGACTACTTAGTCCAGCTTCCCTTTTTAGTACTTGCAGATTTTCCTTTCAGTATAACATCTTAAAACAGTAAGACTTGCTGAGTGTGGTGGCACACTCCTTTAATCTCAGTACTTGGAAGGGTTAGGAGGATCACAGGGTTAAGGCCAGTTTCAGCAACTTAGCAAGGCTCTAAGCAACTCAGTGAGACCCTGTTTCTAAATAAAATTGATCTGGGAGTACTGCTCAGAGGTAGAATTCTCCTGGGTTCAATCCCCAACACTACACACACATACACACACCCTCAAAAAAACAGTGATTCTGGGAATCTGTTATTTGTTTTATTCTCAACTCAGAAAATATCTCCTGGATCTCAGGACTCTAGGGATTGGTAGCACTTCTGAGTTTCAATACTTTATATTTTGTACTGTCTTCCATGATGTTGTAGGTGCCCTTACTTATTTATTTATTTTGGCTGTACCAGGGATGGAACCCGGGGACATTCTACCTCCGAGCTATACCCCCCAGCCATATTTTTAACTCTTTATTTTGAAACATGGTCTCATTAGTTTGGGGAGGGTCTCACTAAGTAGCTGAAACTGGCCATGAACCTGCGATCCTCCTGTCTCAGCTTCCCAAGTACACCACCACGCCTCACTCACTCACTTCCTTCCTTCCTTCCTCCTTCATCCATTTATTTTGTGATACCGAGGATTGAACCCAGAGGCATTCTATCTCTGAACTATACCCCCCAGCCCTTTTTTCATTTTTTATTTTGAAATGGCCTCACTAGCTGGGCGTGGTGGTGCATGCTTATAATACCCACGCTTGGGAGGCGAGACAGGAGGATCGCGCAGGTTTGAAGCCAGCCGTGCTGGCTTAAGAGACCCTGTTTCCAAATAATAAAGTATGAAGAATAGGTCTGGGAGTGTAGCCCGGAGGTAGAAGGGCTTCCAGAAATCCCAGTACCACCATAAATAAATAAATAAATAAATAAATAAATAAATAAATAAATAAATAAAATGGCCTCACTAGGTTGCTGAGAGTCTTGGTAAGTTCCTGAGGCTGGTCTTGAACTTGGGATCATCCTCTCTCAGCTTCCAAGTATGGGATGGTGTGTGCCACCATGCTCAGCTTGGAGGTGCCCATTTAGAGAGAGATGACACTCCTTTTTGGAGCTGTCGAACATGTCTTCAGACCCACTAGGCTGGGTAGTAGATGTCTCTGGCATTAACCTAAACTGTCTGTGCTCCATCTCTACCTCATAGTATGTAGGCACTAAGTAAAAAGCTTATGATTGTGGTTGTTAGCCAATGAAATGAAATGTACTCACTTTTTAGAAGCAGGGAGTATCATGCTCTGGTTATTACCTTAGGAACACAGACAGACCTATGGCAATACTCGGGAACCTCTCTTGGAAAACCTGACAAGCGAGTATGACTTGGATCTTTTCCGAAGAGCACAAGCCCGGGCTTCGGAGGATTTGGTAAGTATTAAAACCTCAAGGTCGAGGACCCTTGTGAAAGACACTTAAAACTGCCAAGAAAAATGATTAGCTTTGGTTGGATGGGAATGAAAGGTCCCTTGCTGGTTAAATCGCCTCCCTTCTTCCTCCTGCTGTCCTCTTGCAGCTGCCCTTCCCATTTGTATTTAAAATGAATCACACCTCCTCCTGGATTTCTTATTTTTTCTCTCCTTTCCATCTTAATTAGAAGTTCCATTGAGGTAATGAGGCTGGGTAAAAAACAGTGGATCCCCTTTGTCTCTGATAATTTGCAATTCTGTGAACCTGGGAACTGGGAAGAACCCATTCCTTTTATTGTCTCTTTAACCCCGCAGGACCTCCCCGTTTGTAAGGTTTCTTCACTTAACTTTAATACAGTTATCATCCTAAAAGCATGAAAATAACAGTGAATGGGGAATAATGGGAAAGGCTATTGTCAAGTATTTCATTTTATTTATTTTGTGCTGCTGGACATCAAACCCAGGGCATTCTGCCTCCAGACTACACTCCCAGCCCTGTTTTATTTCTCTCTTTTTTTTTCAGAACTGGGGATTGAACCCAGGGATATTCTACCTCTGATGAGCTACACCCCCAGCCCTTTTTTTTAATTCTTTATTTTGAAACAGGGCCTCACTAAGAAACTGAGGCTGGCTGCAAACCTGCGGTTCTCCTGCCTCAGCCCAAGTACTAGGATTATAAGGGTACACTGCCATTCCTGGCTTCTATTTTATTATTTATTTGGAAACAGAGTGTTGCTAAGTTGCTGAGACCCTCACTAAGGTGCTGAGGCTGCCTTGAACCTGAGATCCTCCTATCTCAGCTTTCCAAATATGGGATTACAGGCCCTGTGCTTATTTTTGAAATGAGTCTCGCTATGTTGCTCAGACTCATATTCAACTAGCATGTTAGAGTGATCCTCCCGCTCGGCCTCCCCAGTGCTGGGACTATAGGTGCACACCACTGTACCCAGCTACTGTTGTCAGATATTTCAGAATTAAACTTTGATACAACGGTAGTTTCTTACTGCTTTTTATTTACAAGTTTATGCTTTGATTTGACTTTAAGCAGAACTTTTTTTTTCCTACAAGGGATTAAACCCTCCAAGCTACACCCTCACCCTCAGCTCATTTTTTTTTGGTACTGGAGATTGAACCCAGGGGCACTGTACCTCCGAGCTACAACCCTCAGCCGTACTTTTTATTTTTTTGGTGGTACTGGGGGTGGAACCTAGAGGCTTTCTCCTCCAGGCTATACTCCCAGACCTATTTTATATTTTACTTGGAAACAGGGTCTCACTAAGTTGCTGAGAGCCTCACTAAGTAGCTGAGGTTGGCTTTGAACCTGTGCGATCCTCCTGTCTCAGCTTCCCAAGCACTGAAATTAGAAGCATATGCCACCACGCCCGGCTTTTTTTTTTTTTTTCTTTATTTTTTGAAACAGTCTCACTGAGTTGCAAAGCAGGGCCTCACTAAGTAGTAGCTGAGGCTGTCCACGAACCACTATCCTCCTGTCTCAGCCTCCCAAATGCTGGGATTACAAGCATGCACCACCAACACCCAGCTTCCCACTATCTTTCTGTCTCAGCCTCTTGAGTATTGGGATTTCAAGTGTGTCCCACTATACCCAGTCTAGCTCAATTTTATTTATTTGGAATTAGGGACTCAGTAGCTTGTTGAGAGCCTTGCAAAGTTACTGAGGCTGCCTTTGAACCTGCAATCCTCCTTTCTTAGCTCCCCAAGTACTAGGATTACAAGAATGTGCCACCACACCCAGCTCCTAGGCAGTTTTTTTTGGTATTGGGAATGGAACCCAGGGACATTCTGCCTCTGAGCTACACCCCTCAGCCTTATTATTTTTATTCTTTATTCTGAAACAAGGTCTCACTAAGTTGCAGAGGGCAATTCAATCCCAGTACTGAGACAAGGGGATTGCAGGTTTGAGGTCAGCCTCAGCAATTTAGCAAGACCCTGTTTCCAAATAAAAAATAGGGCTGGGGTATAGCTCAGAGGTAGAATGCCCCTGAATTCAATACCTAGCACCTAAAAATAAAAATAAAAACAGAGAATAGCCTGATCCACACCTGTAATCCCAGTACTTGAGAAGCTGAAACAGGAGGATCACAAGTTAGAGGCTAGCATGCAGTAATTTTGTGAGAGCTTGTTTCAAAAGGGTATAGCTCAGAGGTAGAATGCCTCTGGGTTCAATCCCCAGTAACCCTCCTCTGCACAAACACCACCACCACAAACACACAAAGTAAATTCAAATCTCTGACCTTTTTTTTGTCTTCTTGGCAATAGGAGAAGTTAAGGCTACAAGGCCAAATCACAGAGGGGAGCAACATGATTAAAACAATTGCTTTTGGTCGGTATGAACTTGATACTTGGTACCATTCTCCCTATCCTGAAGAATATGCACGGCTGGGACGTCTTTATATGTGTGAATTCTGTTTAAAATATATGAAGAGCCAAACGATACTCCGACGGCACATGGTAAGCTGTTCTGGGTTCCTCTGCCTTGACCATGTACATGATATATAGGATTTCTAGATTTTGCCCTAGAGATAACATCTATCCAAGCAATGAGATAAAGGGATTGAGAACTGAAAACCACATTTCAGGATGAGCTGTACAGCCTGTGGCATGGCTGGTGCTGGATGGCACTCCGAGCTCTTAACCACATCCATCATACGTATTTCCATCTTTCTTGCTTTCTGATCTTCTCCATTTCTTTCTCAATTAGAATTACCTCTGTCCACAGTTTTTTAGGTTCCAAACTAGATGAAAATACAAGGACTTCATTAGACAAGGCAGAGACAGTGTGGCTTGCCTTTTAGGCAGTGGATATCCAAGAAGTATGTGTTCCAAACATATATGAAGGAGACCAGCTTGTGACAAGATTATAAAATTAGTAGAAGCCGGGTGTGGTAGCGCACGCTTGTAATTCCAGCATTCTGGAGGAACGCGGTTCATGGACAGCCTCAGCTACGTAGTGAGGCCCTCCGCTACTTAGTGAGACCCTGTTTCAAAATAAAGAATAAAAATAGGGCAGGGGATGTGGATTGGAGGTCCAATGCCCCTGGGTTCCTTCCCTAGACCCGCAAAAAATAAAATTAGTAGAATATGTCCTTGGATGCCTCACTCTGGCAATTGAACCCAGGGACATTCTACCTCTGAGTGACAACCCCAACCCTATTTTTCATTCTTTATTTGAAACAGGGTCTGACTGAGTTACAAAGGGCCTTACTAAGTAGCTGAGGCTGGCTGTGAACCCGGATCCTCCTGTCTCAGCCTCTCAAGTACTGGGATTACAAGCGTGCACCACCACGCCCAGCTCAGTGCTTCTGGTTTCTGAGCATTCTTTTATCTGTTAAAAATAGGAATAAAGGGCGTAGTTATCACATCTGAAGCAGTGGGAATCAGAATAGTGATTAAAATAGGCTTGTAGCACCGGGTGTGGTGGCACACGCTTGTAATCCCCGTGCTTAGGAGGCGAAGACAGGAGGACCGTGCTGGTTCAAAGCCAGGCCCGCTGGTTTAAGAGACCCTGTTTCCAAAAATAAAAAAGTATAAAATAGGTCTGGGAGTGTAGCCCAGAGGTAGAAGGTCTTCCAGGAACCCCAGTACCACCAAAAAAAAAAAAAAAGAATAAAGACTTGAAATTTTATTCCAATTTGTTTTGTTGTTAACAGATGTCTAAATAGATTTTTTTGTAGCTTTAAGCCACTTTTCTTAGTTGTAAAATAAAAAGCCTTGTCTTAGAAGGAAATTCTGGCATGGAGTAGTGGACCTCTATGGCAGGGGAAAGGGATAGAGATTCGTGTTTAATCAGAAGAACATTTCTATTCTTACAGTCACACTTTTATTTTAGCTCTAAAGCCTTTTAGGGTAACTCTTCTTTCTTCCCCCATCCAACTTTATTTTCCAGGCTTTGTATACATCTATAGCCCATGCTTCCTGTGATTCCTGTCATACTCCCTCCCCAGTGATGATACTGCTTTTTTGTGTTCCCAGCTCTGGAGCACTTGATCTGTATTTTGTGGCCCAGTGCTGCTATGCTCCAAACTCCAGAAGCATCGCCTTATGTAGAGATAGAATAATGAAGGGCAGATGAAAGTTGAGCAGTGGTAGAGACACAGGCTCAGAGAACACTGAGGCCTGGACACTGACGTAGACCAGTAGTGTTTTTAATAATAACTGTGTACCATCTGTACCTTTTGCTTTTTTGTTTAGTAACACGAATGAAATAGCCAAAGAGAAAAGTAGAGGAAACAAGAGAGTCTCGATAAATCTAGGATTGAATAAACCTTCTGACTATTTGGGGTTTACTGTATATATATTGAGTTATAAAAATCAAATCTGCAGAATTATAAACCTATTTTATTTTATTTATTTATTTGGTGGTACTGGGATTCCAGGAAACCCTTCTACCAACGGGCTACACTGCCAGACCTTTTTTTTTTTATATTTTATTTGGAAACAGGGTCTCACTAAGTTGCTGAGAGCCTCACTAAGTAGCTGGGGCTGGCTTCGAACCCGTTCGATCCTCCTGTGTCAGCCTCCCAAGCGCGGGGATTACAAGCGTGTGCCACCATGCCCGGCTTAAAGTGGTCTTTCTTTGGCTTGACTTCTGTTGCTAAATAATTGTGTTGGTTTGGTTATTGTTGTAAAGAACCAGCATTAGTAACAATAGTAGTGGAGATAAGATCAAACTATAGGTAGGGCTTTGAAGCAATTCTAGTTAATAAATATTTGGATTTATGTGTGACACAATTAGAATACATTTCTTGAGTTGACAAAAAATTACAATAAAATTGTATACTAAAAATGTACCTGAACTGAGGTTGTGGCTCGGGGGTAGAATGCTTGCCCAGTATACACAAGGCTCTGGGTTTCTAGTAGCACAAAACAAAAGATATAGGAAAGGAGACAAAATATTCCTACTTTGTGTGTGTGTGTGTGGTACTGTGGATTGAGCCCAGAAGCATTCTACCTCTGAGCTACCCGCTCCCATTTCCTATTTTTATTTTTGTTATGAAACAGGTTCTCACTAGGTTGACAACTCACAACTTGCTGAGGCTGTCCTTGAACCTGCAGTTCTCTTATCTCAGCCTCCAAAGTACTGGGATTACCAGTGTGGGTCAATATGCCCAGCTTACATATACTTCTTTAGACAACACTTTAAAATGTATTGATGTAGTCAGGCGTGGTGGTGCACGTTTGTAATCCCAGCATTCGGGAGGCTGAGACCGAGGATCGGGGTTTGTGGACAGTCTCAACTACTTAGTGAGGCCCTCTGTAACTTAGTGAGACCCTGTTTCAAAATAAAGAATAAAAAATAGGGCAGGGGATTGTAGATCAGAGTTCAAATGCCCCTGGGTTCCATTCCTACACCCTCAAAAAAAAATGTATTAATGTAAATGGCTGAGGGTATAGCTAAAGTGGTAGAGCCTTGCCCAGCATGGACGAGGCCCTAAGTTCCATCCCCAATCCACCCACTCCTCCCCAGAAAAAGTATTTACTTTTCAGTCAGAACCTATTTACAACAATGGCTGACTAGCTGGATACACTAAAACTATTGATAGGGGATGGGGTACCTGTGTGGTAGAGCACTTGCCCAGCATGCACAAGGCCCTTTTGTTCTATCCCTAGTGCTGCAAAAAAACAAAACAACAACAACAAAAAAAAAGGGGACAGCTTGTGCCCCCTTGTGGCCAAATGCTCCCCACTTCCCTATAGCTCAGACCTTCTGCCTTGCCTTTTTTTTTTAAAGCTGTAGAGCTTTCTTTTACTTTCTTACGTAACAACACATTTGTATAGGGTGGGAGCAGATTGTGGTGGTTCATAGTTTTCGTCATGTGGGTTGGTTTTCTAATCTGAAAAATGATGGTAATAGGAGATAATGTGAAGTTATTGGTAAAGGTGAGAGAGTAAAGTACTTAGCAGCTCTAAGCTTGAATAAGCTGCTTAATAGTTTTCCTGTTGGCATGCAGCATTTTATAATAAGCAAGGGTATTCTTGCTTATCTGGCTTTTACATAGTAGATAATTTTAATATCCTGGGCCAAGACAAAGCCAGAATATAATCCAGAAAACTTGTTCTAAATGCCTATAAAAATGTCATAAACATACTGCAGTGACTTTAGATGCCTTTATTTGTTTTTACTAGGGGGGATCTGTTTTGCTGTGTTCTTAAGTGTTCCCAACTGTCCCTCAGATTACATAACCAAATTTGACCTGTGATTTCCTTTCCCTTTGAGGAAACTTTTCCATAGGGAGGCCTTGACTTCCTAATATGAATTCCATTTTCTTGCAGGCCAAGTGTGTGTGGAAACATCCACCAGGTGATGAGATATATCGAAAAGGCTCAATCTCTGTGTTTGAAGTAGATGGCAAGAAAAATAAGGTAAAACATGTCAATAAAAAGAAGTGGTAATGTACACTCATGGATTCTAAAGGAGTTATTTTAAATTCATCATAGAGGAGTTCTGTTGCATGCAAAATAATATCATTATTTTTAGGCCTTTATCTGATGTTTTTGGAAATCATTGGCCTACACAGAAACTGTCTTCCTCTCTTGCAGATTTACTGCCAAAATCTGTGTCTGCTGGCCAAGCTTTTTCTGGACCACAAGACATTATATTATGATGTTGAACCCTTCCTGTTCTATGTTATGACAGAAGCGGACAACACTGGATGTCACCTGATTGGATATTTTTCCAAGGTCAGCATAATTGGGAGATTAAGAAGTTAATGGCTGAGCTGGGAGTGGTAGTGCACATTTGTAATCCCAGTACTTGGGAGGCTGAGACAGGGGGTTTGCAGGTTCCTAGATGTCAGCTAGTTAGGCCCTCTGCAACTTTGTGAGACACTGTTTCAAAATAAAGAATAAAAAATAGGGTTGGGGGGTATAGGTCAGAGGTAAAATGCCCCTGAGTTCAATCAATCTCCAGTACTGCAAAAAAAAAAAAAAAAAAAAATCTAATGGCTGAGCCTGGCACAGAGGCACACACTTGTAATCCTAGTACTTCAGATGCTGAGATAGGAGGATTGCGGGTTCATGGCAAGTCTCAGCTACTTAGGCTCTCAGCAACTTAGTAAGACCTGTTTCAAAGTAAAGAATAAAATAGGTCTGGGGAATGTAGCTCAGAGGTAGAATGCCTCTGGGTTCAATACACACACACACACACACACACACACACACACACACACACACACCTAATGACTAGAGTAGGAGCGATTGATTTTGGTATTTGAGCGCTCACATCCCTGGGAAGAGGTGATAAAAACAGCCCTTCCCTTAAAAAAATAAAGAAGGCCTTTAAAGACATGAGGCCATATTTGGCTTTTGGCTTTTTAGTATAACAATTTAATTGAAATAAAATTCACATACCAGACAGTTCACCTACTTAAAGTATATAGTTCACTGATTTTTGGTGTATTCACAGAGTTAATGTGAACTATCATGCAATCATGACAGCTTTTATTCCCTCAGAAAGAAACCCTATATATATCAGCTGTCAGTCCCCATTTCTGCTCTGCTCCTCCCAGGCCTTTTGTGTCTATAAATTCACTCATTTGGATAATGCATATAAGTAGAATCATACAATATGATTGGATTTTTTGATTCCCTTCCAGAATGAGTACTGAGCCACTCCCCAGGCCACTTAGCCAGACATATTGCAAGCAGCCTATTTTATATCTGTGCACATGCTGACCTTTGCTCCCAGACCCTTAATGATTTGTGTTCATCTGCTCTTGATTTTAGGAAAAGAATTCATTCCTGAACTATAATGTATCCTGTATCCTTACCATGCCACAGTACATGCGGCAGGGCTACGGCAAGATGCTCATTGATTTCAGTAAGTGAGACTGCTCAGTCATCCAAAAGTCAGGGACTGTGGGACTCTTTTTGTCTGTTTGTCCTGTAGTCTCTGCAGTTCCTGAAATGTAAGTTGAGGTATACTGATAGCTTTCAAATGAGTGAGCAAATGGGGTAAACCTGCACATTGTCTGTCTGATAACACATCGAACACTTCTTGAATATGGGAATCCGAGTAGGTATTAATTAGTAGACGATGCAAAGGATGATAAAGTAAGCTCTTCCAGGATTAATCCAGTTTGAGACTTAAACAGAACGCATACATGCATAAGGCTTTAAAATCTCTTTGATGTTTGGGATTTTGATTTTGTAAGGACTTGTATAGAAACAATTCATATACCTGATACACAAGCCTTGATTACTACACTCTTTCTTCATTGATCATAGATTCCATGTTTATGAATTTATCTACTCATTAAAATTCATTTGTAACCCCAAGAATCAGTCTTGGTGCTTTTATGGTCATTCATGGATATGCACAAAGCAGGAAAAGAGTTCCCAAATACACTCATTCTCAGCTGTGTTCAGATAGGTGCCATTTCAACTCTTGTATTTGAACAAGTGTCATTTTCACGGTCTCTTAGTGCTACTTTTCCACATTTTGGGCTCCCTTTTGGTGATTTTAAATGGCCTCTAAGCCAGGTGTGGTGATACACATCTGTCGTCCTAGTGCTTGGGAGGCTGAGATAGGAGGATTACAGGTTCAATGATAGCCTCAGCAACATAATTAGATCTTGCTTCCCAGTTAAAAAAAAAAAAAAAAAAACTTAAAAAAGAGAAAAATAAAATAAAAGGCTGGGGGTATAGCTTGAAGGTTATACTGCCTTTGGATTAAATCCCCAGTGCAAAAAAAAAAAAAAAATTAAAAGATCCCTAAACATAATATTGATGTGCTCTTCCTAAGCACTGGTAAACCCACAGTGGTTAGATGAGCTCTTTGCAGGCATGAGTTACAGTGCTGTTGGCTGTAGTTATGAGTTCAGGACCAAGAGTATAAAATAAGGTACTTTTAAACAGAAACATGTAAAATAAGGTCATCTACTGATTAGTTAATGAATGTGATCAGAGGCTCATAAAAACAATCCTGTATTTCTCTTAGGAACAGTGGTTCAATATTTGCTAATCAGTGTTCTCCATGACCTTAAAAATATAATCAGTGTGGTTGTTGAACCTACTGAATTCTATTCAATGTTTACTGTCATTTTAATAAAAATAAAATTTTTAGAATTAGCCTTCTATGCCTTCCTTGATTTCTAAGTCACCTGGAAGAGACCAATCAGAAGTGGCCTAATCCATTTAGGAGAGACCTGCTTATGGAGAACTGTTGTTATTGAAGTCCTGGTGAAGGCTTTCAGATTTTTTTTTTTTTTTGCCATTATAAATAACTGCAAATAAACCTTCTTCGTTTTTTTTTTTTTTTAATACAAAGCCACGCATTACATTTTCCATTGAGCGGCTGAACTAGTTGATACTGACTATACTTCTTGAACCTTCCATGTTAGCGTGTATTTTTTGCTGTTAGGGTGAAATAAAATATTGCTAGAAAAAAGTGTGTGTATTTGTGTCTTGGCAGGTTATTTACTTTCCAAAGTGGAAGAAAAAGTTGGCTCCCCAGAACGTCCACTCTCAGATCTGGGACTCATAAGTTACCGCAGTTACTGGAAAGAAGTGCTTCTTCGTTACTTGCACAATTTCCAAGGCAAAGAGATTTCTATCAAAGGTTGGTTTTTAACTCTTTGGAATAGTTACTTGACAACTCCAGCAGATATCCCAACTTTTCCACTTGACCCTTGTTCATGTAAAGATAATCCCCCATTCTGTATTGTATGTAAATAAGAGAAAGGAAGGCCACTCAACTTGGACCATTGCATAGATCCTCACTAAAAGTGCCTAGGATTCCAGAGCAGTTGGCCCCTGGGAATGGTATGAATTGATTTCTTAAAAATTTTAGGAAGAAAACAAGTATTTTGACACATGCAGGGGCTTCTAAGAAGGATATCCCAGCCTTTTATGCAAGGTAGAAGAATTTAGTTTGCAAAGTCTGTATTTGACCTTGATCTCTTAAGGGGCCAAGGTTTAGCTTCTAGCTCTATAGTTATTTGGATTGGTAAAAGTTTTCTGAGCAGTTAGGGTTGAGTACCAAAGATTCTAGCCCTTTGGATTTCCCCTCAGGCAAAGGTAGGCCTTGGCAGAGCTAGGGGGGGTGTGCTTTGGCCAGGTTTTCAGCATTTCTTTGTTTCAGAAATTAGCCAGGAAACAGCTGTGAATCCTGTGGACATTGTAAGTACTCTGCAAGCCCTTCAGATGCTCAAGTATTGGAAAGGAAAGCACCTAGTTTTAAAGAGACAGGTAAGATGTTTTTTGTTTTTGTGCTACTGGGGATTGAACTTCACCAGGGGCATTCTGCCTCCAAGCTAACCCCCCAGCCTTATCTTTGTATACCTTATTTTGAAACAGGGTCTCTCACTAAGTAGCTGAGGCTGGCCACGAACCTGTGGTCCTCCTGTCTCAGCCTTCCAAGTACTGAGATTACAAGCTTGCACTGCCATGCCCAGTTCTGTAAGGTCTTTATCAGCTGCTAGCTCCCTTACTGGATGCCCCTTGAGGCTCAGCAGAGCCAAGGGTGGGGAGTGGGGTGGGAGGCTTATCACCCACAGGAGGGGGGGAACTTCCCTTATGGGAAGGGTTTAACCTTAAGCCTTAAGCACCTTCCAGTGGCCTCATTTCTTTAGCTAGCAAGGAGGCCCATGTGGTCTTTGTTGTTAAGCTTATCTTCTGCCATGTCCTTATCAGGAGCTTTTGTTAAGCTCCTGTCTCAGATTTGCATGACAGCAGTTAAGGAGATTTATGTTGAACAGCACTTCTGTCATTGATGATTTTCTTGGATTAGAAAGAATGACCCATCTGTGCAAGTGGTTTTAAATAGTTTTAACAAATGCCATCTCAACTTAGGGCCACTTGTAATTTTTTTAATTGACTCATACATGTAATAAGGATAGTTAAATAATGATTTTCAACTCTCACTGAGGGCAATATAGAAGAAATGGATTAGGCAGGAAAGTAGTTTGCCAATCACAATACTATTCAATGACTAAGCTGGCTGTGGTGGTGAATCTCTATAATCCCCCTTCTTGAGAGGCTGAGACAGGAGGATTGCAAACTTGAGACTAGCCTCAGCAACTTGGTGAAACTCATCAACCTAGCAAGATCTTGATTCAAAATAAAAAGATTGAGAGTGTAGTTGGGAGGTTGAACTATCTAGGTTCGTTCTCCAAAACCCTTTGGTGATTCTCTCTTGCTAACATGCCTGTGTGTCAAGGCTATTATTTGCATGTGTGTAATAATTTTTCTCATTATTCTTCCCAGGACCTGATTGATGAGTGGATAGCCAAAGAGGCCAAAAGGTCCAACTCCAACAAAACCATGGATCCAAGCTGCTTAAAATGGACCCCTCCCAAGGGCACTTAAAGTGACCTGTCATTCCGAGCCAGTGAACCCCAGCAGTAGGAATCCGTACCCTAGGGATCTGTCTGTCATTTCTGTTGCTCTTGTGATTGGCAAGTACAGTATCCTTTGGGAAGGCCATCCCCCTCAGGACTGTCCTGGCTCCGACCTTCATGTACACTGCAGACGCTGGTTCTGAGGAACTGTTGTTTCGGCCTCAGTGAGGTTGCCTGGATGGAATCTGCATTAGACTCAAGTGCAGATTCTCATAGCACTGACCCAAGGAGTTCTGTTATGGTACTGTACCTGTCCAGTCACTGGTCCTCTCCTCATGTTCTTAGCCCCATGAGGTGTGTTGTGTCCTCTGAACTTTGTACTAGTGCTTCTTGCCACCCGGTCACAGACCTCCAAATACGGTTGCCACCACCAGACCTTTCCAGTTACTCCTTACACATGTTTTGTGGAGGGGCAGAGAAGAGGCAGCACTTGTGTGTGTGCGTGTACTGAGAGGGGTCCATTCTGCTTTGATTTCATCTCACTTTAACTTTTCTTATTTTTATCTTAAGATTTGTTTTTGATCAGTATTGGGCTGACCAGAGCCAAATACTTCTGAAGAGTTTTCTTGAGTTTAGTTTTGGTAACAGCATGTAATCCATCCAAATGAGATGGTGAGAGGAATAAGAGGTGGTGATTTTGTATTTTGTTTGAGTTCACCTGTGGGCAGTAGGCATTGTCTTAGTAGAAGGGAGTGAATAATTCTTTTGCCTCACCAGAAAGTGCCCAGCAGTAAATGTTTTCTTCTCTCTGTTCCCTGCCCCTTTCCATGTTTGCAGGTGCCAAAATAATTTCCAATTCTCCCTTGCTACATGTTAACTGGTTAATTACTGCAAACCTTTTCACTGTACCATTTCTGGTATAGGACACCTATACATCCATATAAGTTGCACTGATTTTTCTCCAGCTCATTCTGGGAGGAAGTTGAAAGTGATTGAAATGACTTACCTGTCTCAGCCCAGGACTTGTCAAGGCAGAGGTTTGCTTCTCTTTCCAACACCATCTTACCTCTAGAACTAAAGTGCTTCTGCCCTTCTAAGAACTCCACCTCCATTTCCTTTTTGGGATTTTCCACCATCCTCCTATTCTCTGGTCTCCTATTTTTGGTGTTGTTCAAGTAAAGGAAGAGATGTTCCCTCTAATTTCTCCCTGGCCTGTTATAACCTGCTATCTTGGGGCAGCTTTTGATGTCTGACATGTCACCCTTCCCAACTTGGCCTCCAACAACACTGCTGTCTTCATGTGGCGCCCTTACCACAATCCCAACTCTGGTCATTTGTGCCTTTCTCTTGTCATCTCTGTACACTACTTATATTCACTGTGGGTTGGGGGAGCTGAATTTAAGCATGTTCAGTGGCAGCTCCCCTCCAGTTTCAGTGTCACTGTTAAAATTTATCCAAAAGCAACTTCACTGGGGGTTTTCTTAAGGGGTATGGCCTTTTACAGATGCTAAACCCTTCCCCACATGTGGTAGAATGTGCTCTTCTATATCTACTCCTCAATAAAGCATGTTCTCTGCTAAAATCTGTTTCATTGAGGTTTTTATTTATGTATGACAATGTTGCTGCTGACCTGCTACTGGTAGGGGGCTTGTTTTTTCTAGCTGTAGACTTGAGGGATGTGGTTTGTGGCTGTGTAATTGTTTTCCTCATGATACAAGCTGTCCATAGAGGGAGTCCTTACTCAGAACTTGTATAGTTGGGATAAATTTGATCTGTCTGCTTTTGGTGCCAGTTAGCACTAAAGCAGTGGCTAGTCAGTTTTATACCTTCTTTCGTTGAGTTCATTTTCATCTGATTTGAAGGAACAAAGGAATCAGCAGGAAGTTGGGTAGGTGGGCTGCAGTTGATAATTATGGTCCCTTCTATCTCCAAGCACATCACCAGTAGTGAGCTGTGTCATTTCTAGTCATTACCTCTCAGGTTTCCTGGAAGCAGCTGCATTTTCCTGTGGCATTCACCTGGTGCAGGAAAAGGGAGGCTGGGCACTTTCTTTTTTCTTTTTTTTCTTTTTCTTTTTTTTTTTTTTTTTTTTTTTTTGTGGTACTGGGTTCCTGGAAGCCCTTCTACCTCCGGGCTACACTCCCAGACCTATTTTTACATTTTTATTTGGAAACAGGGTCTCCTAAGCCAGCGCAATCCTCCTGTCTCTGTCTCCCAAGCACGGGGATTACAAGCGTGCGCCACCACGCCCGGCTAGGGGCTGGGCACTTTCTATCTGTGTGGGGGAAAGGAGCTCTACCTGCATTTGCTGGGATGGTTTTGCTTACTATGGCTGGGACTGCTGAGAACCTATCCCATGGGCCAAACTAAGTATCCTCTGCAAGGCTAGAATCTGTACCACCTATTGGGGGTAGGGAAGATGGAGAGAAAGTTAAGGTTATAAAAAGACCCTTTTTGTATTAATTTCTTGGTCAATTTTGAAAATATTGAAGTAGATAATATAGACCCTGGGGATGAAATTGCTAGAAGGTAAGTGTGCTTGAGTTTTGTGTGCAGTCCTGATACCAGGCCTCCAGACTGGTTGGCCCTGCAAAGTAAATGGGAGACTTCTCTGGTTTGAGTATTTTACAGGCATGTAACAACAGTATTCTCTTCTGTTGGCAACTCTGAGTGAGACTGTCTCTCTGACTCTCACCTGCATCAAAGCAGCACAACTGCTCCTTTATTAGAAGAGCAAAAGTCTGTAGTATTTCTGGATCTAACTCCTGAGACCCACTCCATGGAGGCACCTGCTCCACTTCTGGGGCATGTGCTAGTTGCTTCCTGTATGCCAGCAGCATTGCCTTGTTTTATCCTCCTCTTGGCCCTGTACAGTAGTGCTCATGCTGGTTTGCAGAAGGAAACCTGGAATGCTGCTAAGCAGTGAAGCCAGAAGTCTATTCTGTTCCACTTGAGAACCCCTCTCCTCTACTACAGGTACAGGCCTTGCTCAGCTTTTTTTTTTTTTTTTGTACTGGAGATTGAACCTAAGGGCATTCTACTTCTGAGCTGTACTCAGCCCTATTTTATTCTTTATTTGGAAAGAGGATCTAAGTGAGTTGTGGAGGGCCTCACAAGTTGCTGAGGCTGACTACGAACTTGTGATCCTCCTGTCTCAGCCTTTCAAGTGCTGGGATTACAAATGTATTCAGCTCTGTTTTATTTTGAAACAGGTCTTGCATGCTGGCCTTAACCCAGCCCTGGGAATACAAGCATGCTCCACTATTTAGCAAATTTTTTTGATTCCTTAATGATTAATTATCCTCTCCCTTCTAGTTGGATTTCCTTGTTACTGGAAGCCATGTTTCTAGAGATTTTATTGCAAGAATGTTAACTATCAAAAAGTATTTTTGTATGTATATGGTACTGGGACTGGAACCCAAGGGCATTCTATCTGAATTGCACCCCTATCCCTATTTTATTTTTAATTTCATTCTTTGCTGAGAGCCTCACGAATTTGCTAAGCCTGGCCTTGAACCTGCGATCCTTCTGTATCAGCCTTCCAAGTGCTGGGATTACTGGTGCGTGTCACTATGCCCAGCAAGAGCTTATTTTAGAAACAGCAGTTGGGGGGGGGGCAGGGAACAAAACTAGGAAACAAAAGATGTGCTTCACTTAGGACTGCTGCTGATGTATAGCCAAACACCCTTTGCCTACATGTTTCCCTTCAGTCCTCACAAGATTGTAAAGTGGATATTAGGCCCTTTTCCCAGATGAGAAGGTTCGAGGTTCATAGAAGTCTTGCTGCTGAGTAGCAGCAACAGAATGAGAGCCTTGCTTCTCTGATGCCAGATCCCATGCTTTGATGATGCTGTCATGAGTGCTAGCTGCCTCTGATGCTTTCCCATTTCTCACAGGGGAATGGTGAATCACTGAGTAGTTTTCAGCAGTATAGTACACCCTTCACATGGCAAGGTGATCTTTACTTGTCCTTTTATTGGCTCCTGGGCAGGCTGCATGGCTGGGGTTAGCAATGGCCTAGAATGGAGATGGCCATGTCAAGCCAGTTTGTCCAGACTGAGGTTGGGCTATATAGCATCTAAAACCAGTACATAAAAGTAACCCATGGCTTGCTTACACTACACATTCCTTCTGGAGCAAGGCAAATGAAAAATCAGCTTTTTGGGGGATGTAGGTAACTTTCCAAGGGCAGTTCTAGATCTCCCTTCTTCCTTTCATAAGCAGCTGATAAGTCAGATGACATTTAAACTTTTTATGAGGTGGCTCAAGGAGCAGAGCTCTTTACTAGTCTTTATCCCTTCTTGTTTCCTTCTGACCTTTGGAAAACAATCAAAGCACTGAGTGTCTCTCTCTCTCACACACACACACACACACACACACACACACACACACAAACAATCAAAGCACTGAGTGTCACACACACACACACACACACACACACACACACACACACACACACACACACACGGGATGGAACTTGGGTTTCTACCTCTGAGTTATACCCCCAGCTCTATTTTATGTATTTATGGGTTTTTTTGGGTTTTTTTTTTTTTTTGCGGTACTAGGGATTGAACCGAGGGGCAGTTTACCTCTAAGCTATACCAATAGCTCTCTACACCACTGTTTTTTATTCTTTACTTTGAAACGGTCCCAATTGTTGTGAAAGGCCTCACTAAATAGCTCCGGTTGGCTGCAAACCTGTGATCTTCCTTTCTCAGCCTCCCAAGTACTAGGATTACAAGCGTGTGCCCGGCCTATTTTATTTTTTATTTTGAAACAGTGTCTTGCTAAGTTGATAAGGGCCTCACTAAGTTACTGAGGCTGGCTTCAAATTTGCAATTCTCCTGTCTCAGGTTCTCAAATACTGGAATTACAGGCGTGTGTCACCATGCCCACATGGGTTTTATTTCTAATGTACCTTTGCAAATATGCACACATATTTATGTATGGTTCAGGAAATTGCCTTTTAAGTGCATTGTTGGACATGGATTTAAGAAATCCTGGATTGAAGCCAGGCTCCGGCCCACATCTGTAACCCCAGTACCTCCAGTACTTTGGAGGCTGAGACAGAAGGAAGGAACATAGGTTTAAGGCCAGCCTCAGCAACTTAAAGACCTATTTTTTAAAAAAAAAATTTTTTTCCGGGTCTGGGGATGGAACCTGGGGGCATTCGACCTCTGAGCTACACTCCCTACTCTATTTTTTTGTTTTTTTATTCTTTATTTTGAAACAGGGTCTCACTAAGTTGTGGAGGGCCTCACTAAGTAGCTGAGACTGTCCGTGAACCGCGATCCTTCTGTCTCAGCCTCCCAAATGCTGGGATTTCAAGTGTGTGCCACCACACCTGGCTCTATTTCAAAATTTTAAAAGGGCTGGAGGTGTAGTTCAGAGATAGACTGCCACTGGATTCAACTCCCAGTACCAAAAAGGAAAAAGAGAAACTCTGGCTTGAAAAGTCCTGGCAAGAAAGCAGGCTTTCTTCACTGTTACGACAAAGCCCTAAGCTAGTTCTTTAGGGTGCTCAGCCTCAAGCATCCTTGAGCAAGGTTACTAAGATGAAGTCATGGCTTTCTGTGGCTCTCAGCCTCAGCTTCCTTCCTCCCCATGGGCCTCACAGGTGCACATATCTGCAAAATGTACAGAGTGGCCTATGTAGGAGAGTAAAATGTGAAACGTCTTTGCAGTGATAATGGGTGATGGGAATTCTAGAAACTGCTTTGTGCTCGTTGGGATCTTGAAACTCTAGAATTGGACCTCAACTGGTTTTGCTCCAGTACTTTTTGCCACACGCGTGTGACTGCCTCTTCCAGACTGTTTCCTGCTGGTGGGGGCAGTGTAATTGCTCACTTCCTTTGTGGTGTCTTCAACAATACCAACGAATGGTACTAAGAAGGAAACAGGATCACTCAGTAGTGAAAAATGCTCCTGATGCCAAAATGTCTGTCTCGTTCCTCTTGTGGAATACCTTTAGATACAGGTCAGGCTGCCACCATTTAAGGGCTTGGGGGTTTGTTTACTTGTGCCTAAGAGTGGAAAAAATAACCTGCACTTTGTACAACTTTGGCTTTGTGGCTGCTCCCAAATGTTCCATGTGCGATATAAACCTCCTTTTCCTTGACACGTCACATTCATTCCAAAAAGCCAGTCTTTGTTATTAATAGGGTATTTGTTTCTGGAAACAGCTTATATCATAGCTTTATTCCCAAGTTATCAGGAATGTTAAACTCCTGGATACCTCCCCAAATGGCCACAAACGATTGCTCCCATCGGTGTGTGTATGCTGCTCCTTCCAATAAGTGGCCCACTTTTAGTCTGAGTGTGGGCTGGACTTGTGACTTATATTCTGACAGTTTCTACTTTTGCTTTTGGAAATGAGCTGACATGTTTCCAAACCAGAACCTAAGCTAAACTGCTGAGTAAGGAGAGACTATGTATAGGAGAACCCAAGCGCCCCAGCTGGTAGCAGCAGAAACCCACACATCTCACTGAATGCAGCCTTGTGAATGGCCTCTGCTCACACCTGTGAAACTTACAGAAATACTTGCTGAGGCCTGCCAACCCAGAGAAACAGGCTTACAAGCCATGGTTTTGGAATGGTTTGGTACACAGCAACAGGTGAGACAAGAGGCCATCTGAAACCAAGGGACAAATTCAGTTGGGTCCTGTGGTTTCCTTAACTGACCGGCCTGTGACTAGGAGCTGTTCCAGGGAGGAATACCATTTCATGTCCTTCCTATGTAAATGGCATTCAAGAGTCAGGTCATTCAGCTTATCTCATCAGTCAGTCAAAATTACTTCTGAGCCCTCTGGCTGGTTTTAAAACTATTAGTCACCTTATTAAATTGATTAGGAAAAGTGAAGAATATCGAGACGTGGCCCATTACTTCCCTGTTCAAGAGTCCATGGTGGCTTCCCATTGCTTGTTGGCTTAAGTTCATGTTTATCCTGGCTTTCAAGTCTTTTTGTAAACTGACTCAACCCACCCAGCCTTTACTCTTCCCTTACACATAGCCTCAGCAAACAGTTGGATTGGTCTATTATCCTCTTCTTATTTACTGGGAAAGCCTTTCTTCAACATTCCCTAAATGTGTTCCATTAAATACAGAAGTATGTACAGGAAGGGTCCTGTGGCCAAAGTCGGAAAACACCAAGTTCTGTTTCTTGACTTCCAAGCTTCTCAAAACCTTTAGTAGCTAATAGACACTGGGATTTTCCAAGGAGAGAGAATGTAACATTTCCTAAAAAGGTGCTAAGCTTTTTTGGAAATATTTCTTTCCTCCCAGATAGGCCCAGTTAAAAAAGAATTCTTTTGAGGCTCTCTACAAGGCCCCCAGAGACTGCAAGTGTGGAGGTTAAGCAGTGGGTGGAGTGAAGCCGCCTTGGCTCATATTCTGATTCTCCCATTTTTGTGTGTAATTAAAGCAAATGGCTCATCCTCATCTGCAGAATGGAGGTGACAGTGGTGCCGGTGGGTGGTCTTGCAGAATGCTTGACATACTCATTCAGCACAAAGTACTCATGAGTGCCGTTCAGCCCTGGGAGCTGGATGTTAGTGATGCACGTGATGTGGACCTACCAGTCTCTTGGAGGAGGCAGATGCTAAATCCGTATCATTTCTCATTGTGATCAGTGTAACAGGAAAGGGATATGGTATTGCGAAAGCATAACAGGAGGGAATTAGTTGAGCTTGGGAACTAGGAAACCCTGTCTTTAAAAGGGCCTTTAAGCCGGGCATGGTGGCACATGCTTGTAATCCCCGTGCTTGGGAGGCTGAGACAGGAGGATCGCACAGGTTCGAAGCCAGCCTCAGCAACTTAGTGAGGCTCTCAGCAACTTAGTGAGACCCTGTTTCCAAATAAAGCATAAAATAGGTCTGGGAGTATAGCCCGGAGGTAGAAAGCCTCTGGGTTCCATCCCCAGTACCACCAAAATAAATAAATAAATAAGTAAATAAGTAAATAAAATAAAAGGGCCTTTATCCTGAAACTTGAAAGATGTTAACTAGGGGAAGAGTAAAGGGGCTAGGACAGTGCCCAAGTCGCCAAGGCAGGGAACATTTGTGGTGTGTGTTTGTGTGTCTATGAGTGACTGTGTGTGTTTCTAAAAGCCTGGTAATGAGTCATAAGGATTGAGAGGGAAAAGTCCAGAGGACACAGGGCCTTGGAGGCCTCTGCAAGAAGATGGCTTATATTAACGGTGATAGTCAAGGTGGGATGGAAAAGATGAATTTAAAATACATTTTGGAAACCCGGGCGCGGTGGTGCACGCCTGTAATCCCCACGCTTGGGAGGGAGGTGGAGACAGGAGGATCACGCAAGTTCGAAGCCAGCCTTGCTGGCTTAGGAGACCCTGTTTCCAAATAAAAAATATAAAATAGGTCTAAGAGTATAGCCCGGAGGTAGAAGGGTTTCCAGGAACCCCAGTACCACATATACATATATATTAAATATATGTATATTATATACATACATACACATATTATATATATGTGTGTATACATGTATATATAATACATATAATACATGTATACATATATACACATATATAATATGTGTATATATGTATACACACACATACATATATATATATATAATACATTTTGGAAGATTCAATAGCTAAAGGATGTATTAGATGTGAGGAGTGGATAACTTCTCTAGCTTAAGCAGCTAGGCCTGGGACATGTTGAAAGAACTACAGACTGTGTTCACTAAGCAATATGTAGCTGCTTTTATTAATTTCGGTTTTTGCATTAACTTTGGCTCCCTCAAGACAGACTTCTTGAGGACAGGAAATGTAAGTTCTTTAAAACACTCTCCAAGGATCTCAAGTGTCAGGCACTATTGTTGGAGCTGAGAATACAAAGATAATTAAGACCATGGTCCCTGACCTTGAGAAATTCTGTCTTGGGGGAGATAAACCATTACTTAGAACATCTACTTTATATATCAAGTACTGAATGGAAGAAAGTGTACAGTGTTTCAGGAAGGCCAAGGCAGGAGTGAATGGGTGTCTCCTCAGTGGAGAACCTTTACAAGAGCAGAGAAGTAGAATTGAGTAAGAATTCAGTCAGGTGTAGTGGTGCATACCTGTGATCCCAGTACTTGGGAGGCTGAGATAGGAGGGGCATAGGTTTGAGGCCAGCCTCAGCAATTTAGCAAGGTTCTCAGCAACTTAGCAAGACCCTGTTTCAAGATAAAAATAAAATAGGGCTGGGGATGTAGCTCAGAGGTAGAATGCCCCTAGCCCCTGGGTTCAATCCACAGTACCCCCCCCAAAAAAAAAAAAACCACCAAAAAGGAAAGAGACAGATGTGCAGAAACAGGAGCTGGAGGGGACATGGCGGGTCTGGAAGGTCTGTGCTTGGGGCGCAGGATGCAGGCTTTCCAGAGTGAGTGTGTCTTGACTCTTCTATGCCCCTTGGGTTTTACGGGCAAGCTCCAGTCTCAGGGTTCTTTCATATTCCCAATCCCACTTGAGGTCCCAGGGAAGTGCCAGCACAGAGAGGAAACTCCCTAAATAGTTGGTGAATTTTGTTTTTCCTAAATCTCCCAAACTTCAAACACATGAGTGAAGTCTTCAGTCGGGGTGGAAGCAGAGCAGTCAGTTGAGGGGCCACCTTAAACAGGGATAGATGAGTGGCCTGGGACCCAATTCTCCAAGCCAGGAAACATGTGAATTTGAACCCTGAAGGTCATGACCATGGTGGGAGAGGAGAGAGGTCTTCTTTCAGTTTGAGGCTTCAGAGGATCCTAAAGGGAAAAAGGCCCTTGCCCACAATCTTGTATGTGTGTGGTACTGAGGATGGAACCCAAGGGCATTCTACCTCCGAGCTACACCCCTAGCCCTCTTTTTTTCTTTATTTTGAAACAGGGTCTCACTGAGTTGCAAAGGGCCTCAGCCTCCCAAATGCTGGGATGACCACACGCCTGGCTTACCCACAATCTTTACCACCCCAAAATGCAGGCAACACCTCCCTGCCAATGGACTTTCTGTCTGCTTACCTGTGTCATGAGCTGTTTTCCCACCCAAGCACAGGCAGGACTCGGGCTGAGTAGCCTCTCTTTGCAATTCTGAAGTAGGCCTCCTGGCCTGCTGATATCCTGCCCTCCACCACAGAGGAAGCCACTCACGGGTCATTCATTTATTGAGCCCTTCAGTGCCTGCCAGGCGTGAGGCTCGCTCTGTGCTGGTGCTGCACCGAGGTGAAGGAGGGCAGGGCCTCCCCAGCTCACAAGGCCACTGCAGTGCTCCTGTGCACCGCTGTCCTGTGTCACCGAGAGTCCTGGAAGAACTCCCATGACTTGAGGGCGGGCCTGGCGTGAAATGCCAGTGTTGAGGACAGGAGGCATGCAGAGGAGTTGGTCTAGGAAGAGAAGGGGCGGTGTCCTCTGGGAAGCGTCCTCTGCAGTGCTCACTCGCAACCCGGGTCCTCATCCTCTGGGCCTGGAGAGAGTTCTGAACAGGGACGGCAATCAGGGGCATCTTACCTGCCTCCCCCACCCTGGAGGCCTTCCCTAGTCACTGCTCAGGATTCCTTTTCTCTTCTCTCCTTCCCTCCCTTCTTTCTTTTTTCTTTTTTAATTTCTTTGTGGTACTAGAGATTAAACCCAGGGATTCTCTACTGCTAAGCTACACCCCCAAGCCCTTTTTATTTTTTATTTTGAAACAGATTGCTGAGGCTGGCCTCAAACCTATAATCCTCTTGTCTCGGCTTCCCAGGTACTGGGATTAGAGGCATTCACCACTTTGCTACGATGCCCTTGCCGCCCATGCGAGGCTCCTGCCTACCTTCCGTGGGTGGCCCTTTTCTCTCTGGGAGGCCCTGGATCACTTGTCCCAGCTGATACCCTGATGAGAGGGAGAGATGAGGTAGAGAAGAGGGATGCCACAGAAGACACTGTCTTGGAAACCTGTGAAGGCTAGTGCTGGGTCTTGAAAATGGAGTCATTTCTCTGTCCTCTGGGAGTTGAGGAAACACCCTGGATTGGTTTGTTTATTTGGCGCTTCATCCGTTGATCCCTTCCTCTTCCTCTTCCTCCATTCCCCCAGCTGTTCTTCCTCCTATAGCTACCTAGTGGGAGTATTATGGACAAGCTAGATTGTACTGGGATTCAGAGGAGGGCAGACCTGGAGCCTGTGCACTGGGTTCTGGGCTGGGAACAGAGTGCCCAAGGAGATCCTGGTGTCAGGCCGTGGGTCAGCCTTGGCTACAGGACAGGCTGGGAGGAGAGCTTGGCATGGGCTGGGAGGCAGGCCTGGAGGTGCACAGGCTTGACCCTGAGAGCACTCAGAGGTCCTGGACATAGGCCACTTCGTTGTCCTTTTTCCTTTTTTCTTCTGTGGCAGTAGGGTTTGAGCCCAGGGGCATTCTACCACTGAGCTTTTCCTCTAGTCCTGTTTTGTTTTGTTTTGAAGCAGGGTCTTGTTAGGTTGTTGAGAGTCTCACCACTTGCTGAGGCTGGCCATGAACCTGCGATCCTCCTGTCTCAGCTTCCTATGAACTGGGATTACAAGTGTGTACCATCATACCTGGCTTTCTTTCTTTTCTTTTCTTTTTTAAATTTTTTCTCCCATATTGAAGAGTGAGACCACTAAGCTATACTCCCAGCCCTTTTAATTTTTTTTTATTTTGAAACAGGGTTTCACTGAGTTGCTGAGGCTGGCCTCAAGCCTGCTCTCCTCCTATCTCAGCCTCCCAAGTATTGAAATTACAGGTGTGTACCACCAGGCCTGGCAATAGTATTTTTCCCTTTTGGCTGAAGGGGTTTGGCAGGGTAATGGCTATTTGGATTTGTACTTCTTATTTTGGTACTAGGGATTGAGGGGTGTACTACATGTGAGCTACACCTTCAGCTCTTTCTATTTGTTATTTGGAAGCAGGGTCTCATTAAGTTGGTGAGGGCCTGGCTAAATTGCTGAGGCTGGCCTCGAACCTGCAATTCTGTCTTAGCCCCCCAAGGCCTGGGATTACAGGTGGGCACCATCAGGCCTGTCTCAAACTTGCACTTTTAAGATCCTCCCACATGCAGGCCCCTGAAGCTTTGTGTACTCTGACCTTTGGTGGTTGATTTACTTTTCTAACCCCAGGCTTTAGTCCCAAAATAATTTTGAAACTTTGCCCTAACTAGATGCACTCCATCTCCTATCCCTGCAAGTACTCCCTAGGCCTGAGTACCACCCTCTCAGGAAGCAACCAGAAAGCCCAGGAGCATGAGGCCAAGCCACAGTGGTCCCACCCTCCACACAGCAGTGCCAGCCTGGCTGCCCTGGTCAGACCATCACCCCGCCTCCCCTCCCAGGCTCCCTAGTGGCCACGATGACCTGCCCCTCCCCAAGGGCCGTGCTGAGGGAAGATCTGGGTGGTGCTTACCTGGTCTCCTTGGCTGGATTGGAGGTGTTCCTGGGGGAGGAGAAGGGAGGAATGAGAACTGTGCCACTTCTCTGGGACATGGGTGGGGTGTCACCAGAGCTCTAGTCCTTCCCCTGTCCTCAAGTGGCAGCCTCCTGTGGCAGCGGGTTGTGCCCAGAAGGAGGCTCTGTGGAGTGGCGGGATGTGGGGAAAGGCCCACTGGTGACCAGGGTAGCTGTGCAGACAGCCACGTGCGTGCATCTGCCACACTCAGGACAGCTTTCTCTTTCCTGTCCCCTGCTCCTCAGGAGCTGTTGGATTTGGAATGGACTTTGAAATGGCCCAGTCCCAAACCATTTTGTAGAAGACAAACTAAGGCCAGAAGTATTTGGACATAGTTGTTTTTCCCTATTTTTACATGCAGTTTTTATTACAAAAGCAGTTCTGGCATACGTGCTCACTATTTTAAAAAATCAAGCAATGTAGAGGTGTCTACAGTAAAAGTTAAAAGTTCCTCCTCACTCTCTCCCCCTCATCTCCACTTCCTGTCCTAGATGTAACCACTGTTTACAGTTTGATGTTTATCTGTTTAGAACTTTCCCTGTTCATGTGTATATATGTTGCAAGTCTGGTGTTTTTTGTTTGTGGTACTGGGGATTGAACCCAGGGGCATTCTACCATTAAGCTATATTCTGAGCCCTTTTTAAGTTAAGTCTAATTTTATTGGTGCATTATAGCCTCACATCATATTGTAACTCAGAATGATAGGGACATCCATGCACACAACACTTGGTGAACTTACTCCCACTTGCTCCCCTAGTCCCTCCTCTTCCCTATACATGTGCTGAGATTGGCATCAGTACACAGCACCAGTGGAAGCACTTCCTTCATTGATTCTCCCTCTCCATTAACACCCTCTCCTAGACCCTCTTCCATCCCTCTACTGGAGTTTCTCCATTATCTACAGTCCCTTTTGTGTTCTACCTAGCATCTGCATATGAGAAAAAACCTATGTCCCTTCAACTCTTGTGTGTGTGTGTGTGTGTGTGTGTGTGTGTGTGTGTGTGTGTGGAACCGGGGGTTGAACCCAGGGTCCTTCTACCTCCGTGTTATATCCCAGTCCTTCTTTTAAATCAGAGTCTCACTAAGTTGCAGAGAGCCTCACTAAATTGCTGAGGCTGGCAGCACACCTGCAATCCTCCTGTCTCAGCCTCCCAAGTACTGGGATTACAGGCATGTACCACCATGCCAGGCTTCATTTTAGTAATTCTGTTTGAGCCAAACCGAACTGTCTGGAAAGCTTGGCTCGTGGTTTTGCTCACATCTAGACTCTGGCCTCCAGCTTCACAAAGCCAAAAGTACCAGCTGACATGCAAAGTGTTCACCCCACCTTAGGGCAGCCTGCTCCCCACATGTTGGGATGCCCCTGTTACACCTGTTGGCTGTGCTCATTGTTAATCTCCCCAAGGTGTCCTGGGTGGGTGATGATTTACAGCGAACAGTAAATCACCCCATCTCATGAGCGACTCCTGCTAGGCTGGACTGGAGGAACTGACTCCAGTTCCTGGGCTTTAACCTAAGGCCCCAGCCAACCCACTCAGTGCAGCAGAACCCACTCACAACCACCCCTTGCTGCCCCTCCTTCACGGTGGGGGGTAAATCACTCACCTCCCGCCTGCTTCCCCATCAGCCCAAAGAACTGGCTCGCCTTGCCACTCTTGGCCTCCTGCAGCTGGAGCTGAATCCTGGCGATGGCGCCTTCCTGAAGAAGCAGAGTTAGCTGGTGGGGTGGGGTGGGGTGAGCTAGGGTGGCGTGGGTAGGGGGTGCTGGGCAGTGACATCTCAACAGCAGCTCAGGCACTGGACACTTGCTTTGTGCTGGCACTTGGCTCTTTTGCATATTTTACACCATATATTCTGCATCATAATAACTAATAGCCAGCTGTGGTAGTGCACCCTTGTAATCCCAGTACTTGGGAGGCTGAGACAGGAAGATGGAAGGTTCAAAGCCAGCCTCAGCAACTTAGCGAGGCCCTTTGCACTTAGTGAGACTGCTTCTAAATAAGAAAATCAGGCTAGGGGTATAACTTGGAAGTAGAATGCCTCTGGGTTCAATCACCAGTACCAAAATAATAAAACAACTAATAGTTAACATGTCACCTACCATGTTTCTGGCACTGTTCTAAGCACTTGAATATACCAACTCACTTAATTCCACCAAAACCCCATGAAAACAGTACCCAATATTATTACCATTGCCATTTTATAGATGGAAACACAAGAGGTATGGAGAGATTAAATAGTGTGTCCAGGGTCACTAAGCTAGGAAGCAAGAAACTGAGCAGAAGTTGAACCCAGGTCTATCTGGCTCAAGAGCTGTACTTTCAAATACCGCACTCATGACTCCATTTAATCTTCACACCCACCATCAGAAGTAGGGGCTACCACCTCTTTTTTTTTTTTTTTTTTTTTGTACTGGGAGTTAAACTGAGGCTTTCTTTCTCCAAGCTGCATTCCAAGCCCTTTTTATTTTGAAACAGGGTCTTGCTAGGTTGCTGAGAGTCTAAGTTGCTGAGGCTGGGCTCAAACTTGTGATGTCCCAAGTACTGGGATTACAGGCATGCACTGCTGTGCCTGGCTCCCTCTCTTTAATGTGTGGAAGCTGAGATGGGAGGTGGCTAAATGACTTGTCCAAGGTCACATAAGTGGTTGAGCCAGGATTCAACAGTCTTGACTCCAGAGCACAGGTTCTGCTCCATCTTGGGAAATGTCCTCAAATAGAAGGAGGGGGCTGCCAATGAACTCAGGGAAACCTAGGCAATAGGTGGGCCTGCTTCTGCTCCAACTCTGGCTCATTTCCTTATGGTCCCAGATTCACCCACCCTGGAGTATGCACCTCTTAGGTCACACAGCTTGTGGTCAGGTGAAGGCTGTTGTCCTGGACAAGGCTGTGTGTGTGTGTTACTGAGATTGAACCCAGGGCATCAGGGGCACTCTGAACTACGTGTGTGTGTGTGTGTGTGTTACTGAGATTGAACCCAGGGCATCAGGGGCACTCTGAACTACACTTCCAGCCCTATTTTATTTGTTTGTTTTGCAGTACTGGGGATTGAACCCAGGGGATTGTAATCCTAGTAATTGGGAGGCTGAGACAGGAGGATACAGGTTTGTGGTGGCCAGTCTCAGCTACTTAGTGAGGCTCTCTGCAACTTAGACCCTGTTTCCAAATAAAGAATAAAAACTAGGGCTCAGAGGTAGAACGCCCCTGGGCTCAAACCTCAGTACTATAAAAACAAAACAAAAAATAGAGCTGGAGGTCTAGCTCAGAGGTAGAATGCCCCTGGGTTCAACTTTCAATGCCAAAAAAGAAAAAAGAGTGGATTGTGGATTGTTTTCTATGCCTCGGACTAATTCAGGCACTCTGTCTCTGTCTCCTCCCTGGGACATCAGAGGCTGTCTCAGGCTGGAGTCATCCGGCCTGCCCAGAAACCAGAGAAGTCTCTTTGGAGATTTGTACCCATTTCTAAAAAGTTCATGAAAACCACTTTGCCTGGGTAAAAGGCAGCCTTCAAATGCAAGCTGGAGAGAATGGACTTTTATGAATTCAAGAGCCTGACCCTTCTCCTGCCCACCCAATTTTTGCTGGGGGAGAGGGGACATTAGGAGGCAGCCACTCCTTTTCACATAGGAAGGACTCCTCTTGGCCTGGAGCCCTCTGTATCCAGTCACCCCAAATCCCAGTCACAGGGATGGTGGCAGGCGGGGAGCCTGAAGGTGCCTCTGTATACCCGTCACTGTTTGGAAGTTCTTCCATCCTAAACCAGTCTTTCCTCCCATGTTTCAAGCACTACAACTTGGGAGGCAAAAGGAAGTTAAAGGAGAGCTAAAAGCAGACATAGTGGCGTGTGCCTGCAATCCCAGTACTTGGGGGACTGAGACAGAAGGACCGCAGGTTTGCAACCAGCCTCAGAAACTCAGAGAGGCTCTCAGCAACCTAGTGAGGCCCTGTTTCAAGATAAAAAATGAAATAGGTCTGGAGGTATAGCTCAGAGCTAGAATTCTAGCCCCTGGGTTTAATCCCCCCATACCAAAAGAGAGAGAGAGAAAGACCATCAAAGGAAACTAAGTATTGGACCACTTGCAGATAGGAAGCCACGACATGAGCTGTTCCTGGTGGCCCTTCCCCTGCAGCTGCACCCAGGGCTCCCATCATATCACACGGGCTCCTAGACATCAGCAAGACACTCGCTGTTCAACTCAGATTCCTTAAAGCATTCAGGCTCAAGGAAGAGCTTTCGAATCGCTCCACTCACCTCACTTTGCAGATAAGGAAACTGAGGCCTGGAGTGAAGCAGCAGTTGGCGGGAGGCTGACCTGAAACCAGGTCTGCTGCCTTCTTGTTGCCTACACAGAACAGGAACCCTCATCCATGGCTGCCCATGTCATGACTCTTCCTAAGAGCTTCCTAGGACCTTGCCATGGCCCAGAAGGGCAAGCCAAGACCAGCCCCAGCATCCTCGTCATCCTGGGCTGGTAGAAGCTGGCTTGCCCTTGCCCTCCTGCCAGCATCCCCTGAAGCCGACCTCTTATTTACTTATATTTGTCTGATCTGTTGGCCTCTTTCCCTGTTTTTTGTTTTTGTTTTTGCGGGTCTGGGAATGGAACCCAGAGGCATTCTACCTCGGAGCTATACCTCCTGCCCTATTTTTTATTCTTTATTTTGAAACCGGGTCTCACTAAGTAGCTGAGGCTGTCCACGAACTGATCCTCCAGGTCTCAGCCTCCCGAATGCTGGCATTACAAGCGTGCGCCACCACGCCCGGCCTTTCCCTGGCTTTATTGGGTACAGTTAAGCCCAGGTCAGGGGCTCTGTGTCCCTGATCAGGTTTGGACAGATGTCAGGTGGGTTCGGGGTGGCACCAATGCTGGGTCTTCAACTTTTAAATTTCTCCCCAGTGATAGCACTCAGGGAGCTTAATAGAAGAGACCACTATCAAATCTAGTTGTCAGGAAATAAAAGCATTTCTACATGTGACACAAAACAGTCATCTTGCCCCAACTTCAGCCTCTTGAAAGGAAATTTTGGAAAATTTCTGATGCACAGATCAACAGAACCCAAGGGTATACAAGGTACATAGTTGTGCTTTCCAAGCTGTGCAACCTTGGACAGACCACAGACCTCCTATGTCTCCATTCCTTATCTGTGAAACAGGGATAGTGTGGTGCTCTCCCCAGGAGGCCGATGAATGGACCTAAGGAGTTAATGTTTAGAGCATTTAGATAGCACCAGAAGCATAGTGAGTGTTAAATAAGACTTTCTTTCCTTTTTGGGGGGTACTGGAGATTGAACCCAGGAACATTCTATCGCTGACACCCCAGCCCTTCTTATTCTTCCTTTTTTTTTTTTTTTTTTGTACCTGGGATTGAACCCAGCAGCATTCTACGAACTCTGAGCTATACCCCAGCCCTATTTTCCTATTTTTAAATATTTATTTATTAATTTTTGCAATACTGGGGGTGGAACCCAGGAGCATTTTACCTCCAAGCTACACCCTCCCAGCCCTATTTTTTTAATTTATTTTGAAACAGGTTCTCACTGAGTTGCAAAGTACCTCACTAAGTAGTAGCTGAGACTGGCCGTGAACCCTGATCCTCCTCCTCAGCCTCCCAAATGCTGGGATTACAGGCGTGTGCCACCATGCTCAGCCTCAGCCCTATTTTTAACTATTTTAAAACAGGGTCTCACTAAGTTTCTGAAGGCCTCACTAAGTAGCTAAGAATGGCTGCACACCTGTGGTCCTGTCTGATCTCCCAAGTACTGGGATTGTAGGCATGCAACACCAGGCCTGGCTTAAATAAGTGTTTTTTTTAAGTCTAATAAACACACACATTCTCTCTCTCTCTCTCTCTCTCTCTCTCTCTCTCTCTCTCTCTCTCTCTCTCTCTCTCTCTCCCCCCCTCCCTCCCTCCCTCTCCCTCTCTCTCTCTACCTGGCCATGGCTTAAATGTTTCTTAAGTCCACACACATACACACAGTTGCTCTCATGTGTGTGAGCCATGACCTCTTGGGTGGTCACCCAGGCCAAGGCTGGCTCCTTGAAACTATCCACAGGGGACTCAGCCAAGCTGCAGCATACAGGGTACCACCTGCCACCTGCTCTGGCAGCGCTCGCCCCTCCACCGTGGGTCATTCCCTGCCCTGGTCAGAGCCTCTCCCAAAGGTACCTCCAGGATCATAGTCACCCAGGGCCCTGCTTCAATGCTGAGTGACAGATCCTCTTCGCTGTCACCTGCGGCGGCACACACAGACAGCCCCATCAGGAGAAGCAGGCCAAGGCCGTGCAGCATGGTGAGCCCTGTGTGTCAGGGGCCCGCTGGGAGCCCCACTCAGCCGGAAGACGTGGCCTCCAACAGCCTCCCCTAGCCTTTTGGCTGCTTGAGTGGAAGAGGAGGCTTTCCCTGGCCCTCTGCTCCTTCCAGTTACTCTGCTTCCTTCCCTCAGCTTATCTGAACCCCTGGGCCACTTCCTATGGCGCCCGCCTCCCTGGCTGGAAAGCTCAGGAGAGACCAGATCCCACCCCCCAACCTGCCGCCCCAACATTTGATCCCGGGATTAATGCTCTGATGTAACAGCCTCTCCCTCTGTGGCGGTACACAAAGGCATAGTATGTGGCCTGGAACCTCCAGCTCGGGGACCTTATGTTGGAAATGGGAATGGGAGACAGGGATCCTAAAGCTTCTCCCCTGGTGCTTTGCTCCCCTGTGCAGAGCACCCCCAAGCCCCCAACTTGGTCAGTATTCCATCACCTGCCTCCCCTTCCCATCTCAGAGCCCTCTTCCTTTGCATCCTTCTCCACACAGCCTCTAGGTGTGCTTAAAAACACACTCTTAGCCGGGCGTGGTGGCGCACACTTGTAATCCCAGCATTCGGGAGACAGACCGGAGGATCGCGGTTCGCGGACAATCTCAGCCACTACTTAGGCCCTCTGCAACTTAGTGAGACCGGGTTTCAAAATAAAGAATAAAAAATAGGGCAGGGGGTGTAGCTTGGAGGTTGAATGCCCCTGGGTTCCATCCCCAGACCTGCAAAATAAAACACTCTTGCAGGCATGGTGGTGCGTGCCTGTAATCCCAGTACTTGCAAGGCCGAGACAGGAGGATCGCAGGTTTGAGGACAGCCTCAGCAAGCTGACTTACATCAACCTAGCAAGACCCTGTTTCAAAATAAAAATAAAACAAGGCTGAGGCTGTAGTTGGGAGGTAGAATGTCCCTGGATTCAATCCCCAGTACCACTGAAAACAACAAAAAAATCAATAAACCCCACACTCTTGCTCTAGTTGAAACAATACAGAGCTTAAAGCAGCAGGCTCCTGACAAAGTAGCTCCTTACAAGTGGAAGCTGGAATTCGCCAGGAAAATGGCCTTCCTCAAGTGTCCTTAGCCCTACGCTCTTTCCACTCTTATCAAGACCATCTTTCTCTAGCCCCAATTCCACCTGTCTCTCCTGCTTCCCAGCATCTTCCCAGTGATCACACACACATTTCAAGCTCCCTGGCATGGAACCCCTGGTCCTTCTCTGCTCAGTCCCTGCCTCTCCCAGCCATCCCTGTGTGCACCCATCAGTCTAGAACAAGGGCTCTGCGGTCAGAGACCTGGACTGCCTTCCAGACCTCCACCAAATGGCTGTGTGATCTTGGCCACTTCGCTCACCCTCTGAACCTCAGCACTAATCCAGTACAACAGGATTAATAACAGCACTCTGCAGTTTGAGGATCAGGCGAGATAATGCACGGGAGCACTTAGCGAGTGTGGAATAGTAAATATTTAATGCCTGTTAACTATTATTATTGTAACTATTATTGACACTGGGTCACGGAAGATGAATAAGACACTGTCGCTGTCCTACAGGATTGCACAGTCCAGGGTAAGAGACTTCTGGTTGACAGACAAGTAAGTTCTGTTTGGCTTGTGTCAGCACTAGAAGGGGACAGGGCAGGACATGCCTTCCTTCCCAGTCTGTCCCTTGTGCCCTGTTCTGACACCAACCCACCACCTGCCCCCAGGACAGGCCGAACTTCCCACCCTCACGGTTCTGCCTCCACCACTGCTCCTGCCTGGACTTCTCTGTCCACTCTCATGCTTAAAGTTTGGTCCTGCTTAATATTCATCTCCTTGCTAGAGTTTTTTGGTCCCTACTCATACTTCTAGCAAGATTAATCGGCCTCTCCCACTTCTATCTCTTAGGGCTCTCTAGGGCTGCTCTGGGGGGTTGTGCAGATTTCATACTGCATGGGGGGGGGGTGGAATCTAGCCCTGGCTCTGATTTCTGAGCAACAGAGCCTGATGCGAGCCTGGTGGGAGGCTACACACCCTTAGAAGAAGATGCTTGTCTCTACTTCTCCCAGATGGGCTAGTTAGGCTCAGGGCAGCTCTGCTGGTTGGCTGGGTAGTGGTTGGTTGCCCATGAACTCTTTTAGAGGGGGCTGTGAGAGACATCTGCTTGTAGATCCACAATAAATGTGGGCTCACTCTGAGTCCAGATCAGCCAAGGCAGAGCTAAATAAAAGCAACTGTGAGCCAGGTGTGGTGGCCTGTGATTCCAGTACTGGGGAGGCGGAGACATGAAGATCACAGGATCGAATGGAAGCCAGCTTCAACAATTTTATAAAACCCCATTTCAGGGGGAAAAAAAAAGCTGGGCATGGTGGTGCAGGCCTGTATTCCCAGTACTTGGGAGGCTGAGACAGGAGGTTTGAGGGCTACCTCAGCAACTTAGACCGTTTCTAAATAAAATAGGGCTGGGGGTGTAGAGTTAGAATGCTCCTGGGCTCAATCCTCAGTACCACAATAAATAAATACATAAATATTTAAAAAATAAAATAGGTTGGAAGTGTAGCTCAAAGGTAGAATGCCAGAAATCTCTTTGGTGGGTCCCAACCAGGATGGCTTCAGAATCCCAGAATGCAGGTTCCCAGCTCAGCCTAGAGTTGCCCCTGGCCGGTGGGTCCCTCTCGCAGTCCCGGGAGGCAGCTGCTGTCTGTCAGCTCTCCTAAGGGCAGAACACCTAGTGCCCCAATTCCTTGGATTTTCCCTTTTTCTTCCTTACACAGAACAGAGCTTTGTCTTCAACCCTCTTCATTTTAGAGAAAGGAGGTTGGCAGGGCTTGCTTTAGGTTACACTAAGAATTGCTGACGGAGTAGCCGCGCTCCCCCCTGCCAGCCCCTGCCCACCTCCCACTGGGACGCTGGCCTCTGGAGAGGGCAGCCGTCCCTTCACTGCAGGTGCAAAGGGGCGGTGACCTTAGCCTCCAGGAAGCATTTGAGCCTCAGCCTCTCCAGCCGCAAGTTGAAGCTGCCCCTCCTAGGGCTTGGTACAGATTTTATGAATCCTTCTGGTGAAGGGCTTACTACAACGCCTGGCACGCAGCTTCTGCTCCATTAATCCTAACTTAATTGTAATTATTAGACTTCCCGAACCCTGGATTTCGGTGCGGGGCTCCCAGCCCCGGCTTCTGCTCTCCGGCTCTCGGACGCAGGAACCACTCCGAGAGGGGCAGGATGTCGTGGGCGCCCAGCAGGGACGAGGAGGGAGGCATGGGCAGAAAGGAGAGGGCGGCGGGAAGAAGGGAGAGAAAACCCCAAAGGTCCGGAAGGCCGGAGGCAGGCAGGGCACGGGCTGAAAAGCCGCGGCTATTTGCAGCATCGTCCGCGGGCTGAGGTCAGGCTGGGGCTGGCAGTGCTGGCGAGGGAGCCCGCCGCCCCGCCCGGTGCCCTCGGCCACCCGGGCACGGCCCTGGACGGTGCGCCCGGTTTCGGCCCGTCCTCGTGGCCCGGGAGGCGTCTAGGCTGGGCCGTCGCGGTCAGCGGGGAAGTGGAGGCCACCGGAGCAGGGGCGGGCACTGGACGGCGGGTCCGGGTGTGACCCTCGGGTGGGGTGCAACCTCCGACCAAGGGGAGGGGCAGGTTTGCGTTCCCAGCGACCCCCCAGTGGGCGGAGCCAGGCAGGTTCGGGGCGGGGCCCGGCAGATGGGAGGCGGTATCCAGGGGCGTGGTCAATAGGTTTGGGTTCGCGCGCGACGCCAGGGGGCGTGGCCGGGCAGGTTGGGGTTCCAAGCTAGCTCGGGGGCGGGGCCAGATTGGTTCGGGGGCGGGTCCTTGTCGGGGGCGGGGCCAGGCAGATTGGGGGTTATCTAGGGGCGGGGCCAGTTGGGCTGTGTTCCGAGCGGGCCCGGAGGCGGGGCCAGATCGGTTCGGGGGCGGGGCCTGTGTCTGGGGCGGGGCCAGGAGATTCGTGGCGGCTGCGGACCCGGCCCGGGGCGGTGCGGGGGCCGGGCTGGCCGCGGGGAGGTCGCGGCTGCGGCCACGCTTCCTGGGCGCCGGGTGGGCGCGCAGGGTTGCTAAAGGCTGCGGTTTGGCCAGGATTCCGGAGCCGAGAAGAAAAAGGGCGCGGAAGGGAGGGATTGAAAAAAAAAGCCGCGGGGGAGTAGAGGGAAACCCGAGCTGAGCGCCGGATGCGGGAGGAAGCCGACGTTTCGGAACGCCTGTTCTGGCCAAAGGAGGTGGAATGATTGGCTCGTTAGGGAGGCCGAGGGTCTGGGGTATGGCCGCCCAGCCGTTGAGTGGCAGAGGCTGGATTTGAACCTGGATGTGCTTGCCGCTCGCGTGCTCTTTTACCTTCACTGAGGCTCGGGAACAGGGAGCGGCGAGGCCGAGAGGAGCGGCATAAAGGAGGCAGCTCAAGTGAGGGAGGCTCGGTTGCTTTCTGGGGACCCGGGGGGAGTCAGCCGTCAGCTGACATCTGAGGCCTCTACCCGGTGACCCCGGGGCGCGGCTGCGTCGCTCCCGCGCCCTTCCAGCGCCCCCACGTGGAGGCTTCTGATCGCTTTATCTACCCTCCTGGAATGCGGGTTTTTGTTGGGATCCAGGGGCCAAGAGCTGGGTGTTGGGCTCCGAGGGCCTGTCCCTAGCACGGAGGGCCGGACGGTAAAGAGGGCGCAGAGGGGGTGCCTTGGGCAGCAGCGCAGGGCTCCTACTGGGAGGGTAGGGTGCTGGGTCAGGGTACCCAAGAGCCCAGAACTGGGTGCGCCTGCACCCCTAAGCTGCACCCCTAAGCTTGGGCCCCCTCCCCAAGTCTTTGAGGTCAATTGAGTGCTCGGTGTAAATTGATTATAGATTTACTAAGCACCGTACAAAATGAGAGCTGCCAGAGGACAGAGACAGAAGAATCACAACAACTTTAACCGTGGGAAGTGACAGGGAATGGTGGGAGAGGAATCAGCCAGAATCCTGGTTCCTTTACCTAACCTTTTTTTTTTTTTTTTGGTGCTGGGGAATGAACCCAGGACATTTTACATCTGAGTCACATCTCCAGCCCTACTTTAATTTTTATATTAAAACAGGGTCTTGCTAAGTTGTTGAGACTGGCCTTGAATCAGTGATCTTCCTGTTCCAGCCTCCTAAGAACTCCCAAGCACCACCACACTCTTCTTTATGGGACATTTATAATGCAGTACACTTGGGCACCTTGGGTTTGGAAAGTGAATTTCTAAGTCCTTGTTTCCTGTGCTCAGTTGCCCACATTTTTGGCAAGCCTGCCTCGCTCCTGGACATTTCTAGCCCCTCAGTTCTGCCTCCAGTGTCTCTCAAGCGCCTGAAGGTGTCATCCAGTTTCAGGAAGAGATTCTCATTACTAGTTGATCAGTTCTGAGAATGATCAGAACAGTCCCTGACCTCGTGCTTGTCACCAAGCCCCTACTCTGCCTTCAACAGCACAGCCTGGCCCCCGGGTTCAGAGACCTGGAGGTCTCTCACCTGGGCTCATTTCTTACTTACTCCATCACCTTTTCCCAAAGAACCTGTGCCCACTCACATCTTCTTTCTGTGCCCACTCACATCTTCTTCTGTAATCAGGTTTCAAAAAGGAAAGATGAGCATGTCAGGTGGGGTTGCTTGTTCACATGAAGGATTTAAGTCAAGAAGCAAAACAGCACAGTGGTTAGGAATATTCTGGACAGGCATGATGGCACACACCTGAAATCTCAGTACTTGGGAAGCTGAGATAGGAGGATCACCGGTTCATGGCCAGCCTCAGCTACTTAGTGAGGCCCTCTACAATTTAGTGAGACCCTGTTTTAAAAATAAAGAATCAGCCGGGCGTGGTGGCGCACGCTTGTAATCCCAGCATTCGGGAGGCTGAGACCTGGAGGATCGCGGTTCGCGGACAGCCTCAGCTACTTAAGTGAGGCCCTCTGCAACTCAGTGAGACCCGGTTTCAAAATAAAGAATAAAAAATAGGGCAGGGGGTGTAGCTCGGAGGTAGAATGCCCCTGGGTTCCATCCCCAGACCCGCAAAAAATAATAATAATAAAATAAATAAAAATAAAGAATCAAAAATAGGTCTGGTAGTATAGCTCAGAGGTAGAATGCCCCTGGGTTCAATCCCCAGTATCACACACACATAAAAACAAATAATAAAATAGACCTGGGGGTGTAGTTCAAAGGTAACATGTTACTGGGTTCAATCCCCAGGAAAACACACACACACATACACACAACACACAACTTCTGGATTTGAATTCTGTCTCTAATACTATCCATGGGTGGCCTTAGGAAAGTCACTTAACCATCTCTATCTGTAAGACGGAGATAAAAATATACAGTGTTCATATTAAAGGGGTGTTGAGGTTCAATAAGATAATGCATTACAGAACTGCATGCAGCTAGACATGGTGGCACATGCCTATAATCTCAGAATTTAGGAGACTGAGACAGAAGGATCTCGGGCAGGTTTGAGGACAGCCTCAGCAATTTAACCCTTAGCAACTTAGCAAGGCCCTATTTCAAAACAAGAAAATAAAAAAAAAGCTGGGAGTGTAGCTTGGAGGGTGAATTCTGGATTCAATAACCAGTACTAGTACCAAAAAATAAAAACAAAACTTGGTGCAGTACCTGGCACATGATAGGCACTTAATAAAACTTAAAATTATTATATCTGCTAATAATACTATTGAGCAACAATATCCGTCCACATTCCACGGGAAAGCCCAGACTAAGGAAAGCTGTTTTAGGCATTCCCTGGTATTTTGCCATCAGGTTAAATTCCCTAAGGCCAGGAATTAGGATGAGGAACTCCCTGCGGCTGGGGCAGGTTCTGATGTGCCAGACCTTAAAAGTGGGCTAGGAAGCTTTGGGCTGGGGGAGGCAGGTGAAGCCCCTTGTTGGGAGTCCTGGGTTCCAGTTCCGCCCCTTGCCTCAAGTGTAACACTGAGCGTGTCCCCCGGAGTGCTCACCTCTCCTAGAGCCTGCGTGCAACAAAGGCACCAGAGCCTGACCCCATTAGTGAACACAGAGAACCTCATGATTAAAGTCAGCCTCTTCTTCCTGGATCTTGGTTAGCGAATGTGGGAGAAGAGTGAAGCCTAATTGAAAATATAATTACAGTGCACTGTCGTTTATCTACCAAGAGGAGCTTCCAGATCCCACTGTCTGCAGAACAGTTTGTTTCTCATGGTGGGGAGGACTCCAGAGACAGCCACGTGGAGACAGTGTCCAGGGCCTGGGAACTTGGCTGGCTGGCTGGCTGGCTGTTGGCTGGCCATGATGGACTGTGGAGCTGACCTTCAGGGTTTCAACCCTGGTCTGCCCTCCTGACCACTGTCTGGAATACCTGAGCCCACAGAGCTGGGGACGGTTGCCCATGCCCCTCAGGTCCCTTTCTGGAGCTGCCCAGCTCATCTGTGGTCTAAGGGGGAGCAGGGGCCAATGTGGGGGTGGGGAGGGAGGACCCCAGGCCCCTTCTGGCCTGATGTGCAAGCACTGGAGTGGGAGCAGAGGTGGCTGCAGAAGGCAAATTAAAGAATCTCTTGGCTGGGCTCAATGGTGCACATTTGTGATCACAGTACTTGGGAGGCTGAGACAGGAGGATCACAGGTTCAAGGTCAGCCTCAGTACCTTAGCAACTTAGTGAGACCCTGTTTCAAAATAAAAAACAAAAGGCTGTGAGTATGGCTTAGAAAATCCCCAGTACCAAAAACAAAACAAAACAAACACACAAAACCCCTGAGCCAATGAGATTCTAGGAAGAGTGTGAGTCTGCAGCTGGAACCGTGGTCTCTCCTGGCTGGGCTGTTTCCCCCACTCCGTTCCTATGGTTCTGACCCTGCAGAGGAAAACAGCAGTGTCTTAGGGCACACTTGTTCCATATTGGACACTAGATGTGGCGCTTAAAGCACATCCCCTTAGAGACCACACAGTCTCCGTGTCTCAGTGCTTATCCACCGGCCTCGGACCCCTGTTCCTTCTCTTCTCAGGTCCCTACACCACGGCCTAGTTCTCCGTCTGCTTTTTTTTTTTTTTTTTTTTTTTTTTTTGGTGGTACTGGGGTTCCTGGAAACCCTTCTACCTCCGGGCTACACTCCCAGACATATTATACACACACACACACACACACACACACACACACACACACACATATATATATATATATATATATATAATTTTTTTTTAATTTGGAAACAGGGTCTCTTAAGTCAGCATGGCTGCCTTCGAACCCACGCGATCCTCCTGTCTCAGCCTCCCAAGCGCGGGGATTACAAGCGTACGCCACCACGCCCGGCTCTCCGTCTGCTTTAAGTGACCCTAGAAAAGACCTTTCTCTCAGGGATTCATCTGTGAAGTTTGCCAAATTTAGACAGGTTTGTCGACTGGGACGTGCTGGGGTTCTAGGTGAGGCGGATTGGAGGTGCCCTTTGGCGTATGTGCCTGGGACAGGGACAGGAACGGTGAGGGAGGATGGGTTAGCAGCGATGGAAGGCATAGTCCTTGTCCTGCCTTGATGACTAAGTGAACGTTCATCAACAGGGCCGCCCAACATGGTTGTGCGGTTGATTCCTGCAGAAGGATACTTTGCCGAGGCAGAAGGTGGAGGCTGAACTCTATTCCCTGCTCACTTTACCGGCCCAACCTCTTGAGCCTTGGCTGCACGCACCAGGCAGACCTGCCTTTCTCCAGCTCACACAGAGGTGCCTCATGGGCTAGCACAGGCCCTGGTCTGAAGCCAGTCCGGACGTGCAGATGATGAAATATTAGAGCAGAAACCCAAAAAAGATGATGAAATATACACCTCGGAGCGTATCCTCTCCCCTAAAGAGGTATCCTTTGAACCCTGGTTGAGGAGCCTGTGCCAGGCATGGGGACATCAGAGAATGTAGCCCCCAGAATGCTTCCCCGAGGCTCCAGGAGAGAGGCATGTGACTGGAGATGAAGGGGAATGGCATCGTTTCTTTAACCATGGTGACCGTCTATGTGCGAATGTTCCGTCAGGACACTGGGCAGTAAGAGCTTTGCTGCTGAGCATGTGGTGTACACCTGTAATACCATTACTTGGGAGGCTGAGACAGGAGGATGGCAGGTTCCATGCCAGGCTTAGAAATATAATGAGACCCTTAGCACCTTGGCAAGACCCTGTTTCAGAATTTAAAAAAAGTTGGCCGGGCTTGTGGCGCACGCTTGTAATCCCAGCATTTGGGAGGCTGAGACAGGAGGATAGCGGTTCGCAAACAGCCTCAGATACTTAGTGAGGACCTTTGCAACTCAGTGAAACCCTGTTTCAAAAAACAAAGAATGAAAAATAGGGCAAGGGGTGTATCTTGGAGGTTGAATGCCCCTGGGTTCCATCCCAAGACCGACCAAAAAAAAAAAAAAAAAAAAAAAGAAAAGAAAAGAAAAAAGAAAAAGAAAAAATAGGGGCTGTAGCTTGGAGGTAAAATGACCCTGGGTTCCATCCCTAGTACTGCTAAAAAGGAAACAAAACAAAACAAAACAAAAAGCCGGAGCTGGGCGTGGTGGCACATGCTTGTAATCCCAGCATTTGGGAGACTGAGACCAGAGGATTGCAGTTTGAGGACAGCCTCAGCTACTTAGTGAGTCCCTCTGCAACTTAGTAAGATCCTATTTCAAAATAAAGAATGAAAAATAGGGCAGGGGTTGTAGCTCGGAGGTCGAATGCCTCTGGGTTCCATCCCCAGACCCACTAAATAAATAAATAATAAAAAGTTAAAAAGTTAAGCTGGGTGTGGTGGTGCACACTTTTAATCCTCATACTTGGGAGGCCAAGTCAAGAGGATCTCAGGTTTGTGGCCAGCCTCAACAATTTAATGAGGCCCTCTGCACCTTAGTGAGACCCTATTTCCAAATAAAACAATAAAATAGGGCTGGAGGTGTAGCTCAGAGGTGAAGTGTCCCTAGGTTTAATCCCCAGTACCACAACATAAATAAAGTAAGATGGCTGGGGGTGTTGTAGCTCAGGGGTAGAATGCCTCTGGGTTCAATTCCCAGTACTCAAAAAGGCTAGGGCTGGGTGGGTGGATTGCCATAGGCAGTGTCTGGTCAACCTGGGCCATGAGTCTTCAGCAGGGATAGCTGAGTTTTTCACCAAGCAGGATGGATGCATGGAGGGGAAATGTTGCTGGGAGGGACAGGGAAAGTTCTCAGAGGTGATCTGGCTCGCGGATACCAGAGGTGACAGGAGGGTGTCCTAGGCGGTGGGTGTGGTAGGGGCAGAGGCTTGATGGAGAACTGTGCTCTGGGGCTGCTGCTTTCAGGGATGGCCTGTGCAGGCAGCAGGGCTCTGGCAGGGAGATGGAGAGGTGCTGGGTGCCACCTGGGTCCTGTGGGTCTTTACAGAGGATGCTGGGATCACCAAAGATAAGGGAGTTTAGGGGAATTTATCTTCCCCTTCAAGGCTCCTCTACCCTCTTCCCCTTAAAGAAGCACTGAGGAACGTGGCAGTGTGGGGACCAGAGGCCAGGGGCCAGGAAGTGTTTTAAGAAGTTTTGGAGCCGGGCGTGGTGGTCCACGCTTGTAATCCTAGCATTTGGGAGGCGGAGACAGGAGGATCTCCGGTTCGCAGCCAGCCTTAGCTACTTAGTGAGGTCCTCTGCAACTCAGTGAGACCCTGTTTCAAAATAAAGAATAAAATCCCGGCGTGGTGGCGCACGGCTTGTAATCCCCGTGCTTGGGAGGCGGAGACAGGAGGATTGCGCAGGTTCGGAAGCCAGCCGCGCTGGTTTAAGAGACCCTGTTTCCAAATAAAAATATATATAAAATAGGTCTGGGAGTGTAGCCCGGAGAAGGGTTTCCAGGAACCCCAGTACCACACACAAAAAAAGAATAAAAAAATAGGGCTGGGGGTGTAGCTCAAAGGTAGAATGCCCCTGGGTTCCATCACCAGTACCTAAAAAAAAAAAAAAAAAAAAAAAAAAAAATCTAGAAGGAAAACATGTAAAACCATGGGGACAGGGCAGTATTGAAAGAGGCAGAAGGTCCTACAGCGGAGTAGGGGAGCAGCAATGTCCACCAGCACGCAGGCTCTCAGGTGGAGGTCTCCTGACCTGAGGGCCCTGAAATCCCATATGAGTCAAGGATCCACTTGGGGTCCCCACCGTGGCTGGAGCTGTCATGGCCTCTGAGACTCACGTGAAGCCGGGAGGTTGTGGATGTTACCGATGATGACCCGGTGAAGCTGCCCTGGCCCTCTCCACAGAGCGAATGGCCTTGTCACCCGAGAGGGACTGTCCTTCAGGACGACGGTCCTGCCACCAGCGCAGTGGGAGGTGTAGGCTGGCCCTGAGGCGGGAGCTGACCATGCTGACTTCTGCAGGAGTCGGCGAGTCTCCAGCACCCAGGGATGGGTGGGCGAGGACAGTGTTGAGGCTTGAAATTTTGGGAGGCCAAAGCCAAACCCCGGTGCCTGGGCACGGAGAGCGGGTGATGCCCAGGCTTGGCAGACAGCAGGCTGAAAGATGTGGTGCCAAGCTGGGGAGGGGGACCGCCAGGGTGGAAGATCAGAGGAGCAGGGGGGGATGCAGGGCACTGTCAGGGCTTGAAGCAGGAGCTGCCCGGGGGGGTGAAGAGGGGATCAGCAAAGCCAGGGGAGCCAGGAGGAAGCAGGCACTGCCAAAGGAGCAATGGGGCAGAGTGGGTGCCAGCTTGGGGCTGGGGAGCAAGGGTGTCAGGAGGAAGGAGCCTGGCACTTAATCTCCCCCGGGTCTCATTCGTTGCTCACTTTTGCAACAAACAGATGCCCTGCGGGTGAGTTATAAAACTCTGGAGTTTTAGGGCTCAGAGGGCCCTTGGGGTCATCTTTGCCAAACTCCTCTTTGCACAGGTGGGGACAGCCATGCCCAGAGGGAGAAACGGAGCTATGCAAGGCCACCCAGTGAGCCCTAGTGACCAGGCCTGGACTGAACCTGCCTGTAGGTGTGGGTCTAGACCGACACCTGTGGGCTGGCAGACCCTGAGCAGAGGGCTCCAGTCTTGACCACCACATACCGACATGTTGAAACTCAGCCTGCCCCCACGGATGGCCATGAGTGCCGCCGGGGAGATGTCCTGGGGCAACAGGGAAGTGGGCCTGTGCTCTGGGGCCGGGGGTCCCATGGAAACTGTCACGAGAGGCTTTTAAATCAGTGACTTACTTTCAATGGAAACCAAAGTACTAAAACAGCCTTTGAGAGACAAAAACATGTTACAAGGGGGAGGGGTCACTGCTCAGTGTCCAAAACCGACCTTGGCTGCCAATGCAGTCAGAGGAGAGCCAGGCTGGGGCTCCAGTCAGCAAATATCCTTGAGAGCCTCGCTCTCTGCTGGGGGACAGAGGTGCAGGCCTTCTCTTGGCTTTTGTCCCTGTACACCCAGGAATCCACATGCTGGTCAAGGGCAGAGAACAATTGAGATGTGCCCCTGGGGACACGGATCCCTTCCATGTATTATCAGAGAGCAGCCTGAGGTCCAGGGAGAAGTCACATAATGTCAACATTTCATTAATTTCCAAGATGTGTTTGGGGCCCTGCATGTGACTAAAGGAATGTCTGACATTCTGGGAGGTGCCAACCCGGGCTAGGATGGCCCAGAGGGCAGCGAATGGCCGGGGATGGGCACTCAGGAGAGGGCTGGCTGGGCAGAGACAGCAGTGAGGATCTTCCTGTTGTCCTCTGGTCAGGGAGGGGGTAAGCAGCATCCTGATCCCTGAGTCCTCCCCGCCCTCTCTTTGGCCTGGAGGTACCTGGCTGCTTTGGAAGGGCAGGTTGTCCAGCAGCTCCCGGGGGCTGCAGGACGGGACCCATTTAGCCTCCGCAGTCATCTGACCTCCATGACTCAGGCCTGGCCCTGCCCGTGGAGGGCATTGGGCCAGTCTGAGCTCATCACCACTGCCCGGAGCAGAAGTGGTAAACAAGTTCGCCCTCTGCCTCCCACCCCTGCGAGGAAGTGGAGAATGGGGTGAGGTGGGGGCCCCAGACACGCCCTGGCCCGAGCCACCTGCGTAAGGCAGGTGCACATCATCGGCACCCCTGGGGGCTGGTCGGGCCTGCACTGGACTCTTGTTTGTGGGCGACGTGCACAGAACACACGTGCCTTCTCAGGTGTCCGTGGCAAAGCCTGTGGTCAACCTTCCACAGTGGCCAGGGCTCACGGGGATGATTCTACTCTGTCCCTGATATCTGGAGGCCAGAACACCAAGATGCATGAAATTGGGTCTGCAGATTGAGGTTCCTGTGGCGTGACACACTGTGCCCCTCCCCCAAGCTCCTCAGGCCTCATGGCTCACACCATAGGCCCTGAGCTTGATGGCCTGTGGGCACCCCTGAGACGCCACAGGGAAATATTCTTGGCACATGGTGCTGGCCTGCCTAGCCGGAGAGGGCCGAGCCTTCTTCAGCATCTCCCCTCTTGTGAAGGCCTCTGGACTTCCTTCTCTCTTTCCATCTCCTCCCCTTCCTCTCTTCCTCCTTTCCTTTCCCCTCTCCGGCTCACCCTCCTCCCTCTCTCAGCTCAACCCAGGTAACTGTCATTGCTGATTATAACCACCAGATGGCAACAGTGCACCATGGGTTCCCCTCCTTGTTTGGGGGTACTCTCCAGCACCCTGGAGGATTAACCACCCTGCCCCTCACAACACCCACATCCGACCCTGGGATGTTAGACATGGAGGGAAACAAGCAGTGGGATCCCTGGAGGGCCAGGTGTGGGCAGGAGCCCCAGCCCCCACCTCCAGTTGTTTTCCCCTTTAGCTGATACCAGTGCTCACAGCCCAGTGAGGTCTGGTTATGGTCCCCGCTTAAACATGAAGGGAATAAAACCCAGTGAAGTCACTTGCCAAGAGCGGGATGACAAATGTGTAGGGGAGGCCTCAAATCCAAGTTCTGTAGCTTCCCTGGGGGTTCTGCATGGGAGGACGGAGGGAAATGAGGTCCCAGTCCCCCACACTCTGTCCCTACCATCTCCCTTCTCTGTCCCTCGTGCTTCCTTCTTCATAGTGGACTTAAGAAGCTCCTTCGGGCCAGGCGTGGTGGTGCTCGCCTATAATCTCAGTACCTGGGAGACTGAGCCTGGAGAATCGCAGGTTTGAGGCCAGCCTTAGCAACTCAGCAAGCCCATCAGCAAGCAACTTAGTGAGATCCTCTTTAAAAAAAAAAAAAAAGAAAGAAAAATAGGGCTGGGGGTGTAGTTCAGAGATAGAATGCCCTTGGGTTCAATTTCCAATACTTAAAAAAAAAAAAAAACCAAAAAAAACCCAAGAATCAGCAGCTCGTTAACCCCAGGCAGGGGCCTGGTTACCCCTAGGCATCTCTACACTGACCAGTTTCTCTTCTGCCCTCTGGTCTCTCTTTATCTCCTGCTGCTAATGAGGCTGAAGAGTAGAAGGGGTAGCCACAGCCCCATCCCCTGGGACTCCCAGGCCAACAGGGAATCACGGCCTGCCCCAGGGCCAGCTGAGTGGGGGAGGCGGAGGTGTGGCCTTCTGGGAGCCCCTGCCTGCGTCCAGCTAGGGGAAGGTATTGAGAACAGGCTTCCTGGAGGAGGCAGGGCTAGACAGGACTAGGGGAAGGTTGGCCGAGTGGCCTCCGTGGCCCTCCCAGACCAGGAGTTGCTCAGTGACCTTCGTGGATGGCCAAGGAGATGGGGCTGTCCCAGCCCTGGAGTCAGGGTGGGGCAGTGCGTGGGCCCTGACTTGGGCTAAGCTCCCCTCCCTGACCACCCCCACCCCCTCTCCCAGTCCCACTGGGAGGCTGGCCCTGGGCTGGTGCCAGGGGGCCAGGGTGGGGTCCCATCCCCAGGGCCTGAGCAGGATCCCAAGCAGGCTGTGGCAGTGCCCAGGAGCCAGAGAGGTGCCGCCACCCCCTAGCCCCTTGGGCCCCTCTGTAATTAGGGCTATTTTTAGGCCCCTCTTCCTTCCTATTTCAGGCCTCTGGACTGGGCCGGAGAGTGGGCTGTCCTGGGGCTGAGGGCTGGAGCCGCTAAACTGGGCCGCAGCGTGGGAGCTGCAGCCACAGCACAGACCACAGACCAGGGCGGAGCCTTGGGTAAGGGGAGCCCAGGACTTGGCCTGGCCAGGGCCCGGCTGGGGTTGGGGGTGTGGCCTGGCCTATGGTACCATCCCTGGGCCCCTGGCTGAGCTGCTCCACACTGGCCCACCGCTCTGTGTGTGTGTGTGTGTGTGTGTGTGTGTGTGTGTGTGTGTGTATGGGGCAGGAGACCTTTCAGTTTAAACAATGAGCCCTGAGCCTGCATCTCCGTGTGTGTTTAAGATTGTTCAGCCAGCACCTTTAGGACAGTGTTGGCCCTAGAGAGGTGTTCAGACGGGTCATAGCAATGACCAGCATTTATGAGCACCTACTGTGTGTCAGATCCTGTCCTAGTGCTTTACCTGCATTAACTCACCATTTATAACCCTCTGAGGCTGGGCGTGGTGGCACATGCTTTAATCCCATTACTTGGGAGGCTGGAGGCTGAGACAGGAGGATCATAGGTTCCCAGCCAGCCTCAGCTACTTTTTTTTTTTTTTTTTGGCAGTCTGGGGATGGAACCCAGGGGCATTCTATCTCCAAGCTACACCTCCAGCCCTGTTTTTCATTTTTTATTTTAAAACAGGGTCTCAATGAGTTTCAAAGGGCCTAAGTAGCTGAGGATGACTGCAAACCTGAGATCCTCCTGTCTCAGCCTCCTGAATACTGGGATTACAAACATGTGCCACCATGCCCGGCTTAGTCTCAGCTACTTAGTGAGGCCTCCACAACTTAGTAAGACCCTGTTTCCAAATAAAGAATAAAAATAGGGCTGGGGGTGTAGCTTGGAAGTAGAGGCCCCTGGGTTTCATCCCCAATACCTCAAAATAAATAAATAAATAAATAAACCCCTCCAATGTCAAGGCTATTTTGTTCCTATTTTACAGAAGGAAAACGGAGGCTCAGAGGTGCTCTGTGGTCATGTGCCAGGCATGGGCTCACATGACCTGTTTTCAGAGTACAAGTGTCTTTGGAGGGGGTGCTGAGGCATAGATTGCTTTGGTCTGTAATTTCCAGGCTCAGTTCCGTGGATCCGGTGCTATCAGGCGTGGCTCTCAGGCTGCCTGCTGGTGGTCTGACTGTCCATCCAGTGTGGGTCCACGGCCTGTCCCGCAGGCGGAAGGGTGGGTCTTGCCCAGCTGGTTCCAGTTAGGCACAAGAGAGCAGGCGAAGGGTATATTTAGCCCTGGTTTCTGGAGGAGCCAGAGGTCTTTCATCCTCGCAGGCGCCGGCCGCAGTTGGACTCCGCTTGCCAACGCTGGGCTCCTGGGCTGCAGGGCAGGGAGTGGGCTCAGTGGGGGAGAGGGGCAGATGTGATCCTGCCCGTTCCTGGGGCCGGGGTGAGGGTTAGCAAATGTTGATGGCAGCTGGGCAACTGAGGTCTGACTACAGTGGTCAGAAAACGTCCCTGAGGCTTGAGGGTCCCTTTAGGTATTGGGGGCAACCTGACACCTGCTGCCCGTTCCTCCAGTGCCCAGCCCAGACTTAGCATGTCCACGACACGACATCAGACTTATGGTCTGAATTTGGCCCTGGCCAGGGAGTGCAGGGGTCTATCCTTAAGAGAGGTGGGCAGGGAGAGAGTTCAGGGACCAGGAAGGGGGTGGCCCTTTTATGCTTTCCAAGGGAATTGAGTGACATGTTTGGGCGTTCATGTCTGGAGACTGTAAGAGGGTTGGGGGCAGGTAAATGCTTGCAGGAGGAAAAGAAGCCGCCCAGAGAGGCCGCAGCAGCTGCATGCGTGTTGCCTAGCATAGTCTGCGGAGGGCACGCGGTATGCTCTGAGCCTTGAGGAGTCTGAACTTGGGGCAGCGGGGCTGGCACTAGGCCCACTGTGGGGGGTGACTGTGTTGCTGGGTCCTGGTGGAACATGGGTGTGAGATGACGCCGCTGTGACTCCGCCGCGGTGTTCCTGGGGGGCAGCTGAAAGACGGTGGTGGAGCAGGGTGGGAGCCGCTCTCAACCGCGCTGCTGTGATCCTGCGGGGCCGTGTAATTATCCCCGGCATGTCGGCCTGTGTGTGCGAGATGGAGTAAACGCGTGTGGATGCAGTTTGTGGCTCTGCGTGTGTAATTCTGAGTGTGAGTGGGTATGTGCAGCTTCCCACTGCAAACAAGGCCTGCTTCCCACCGGGGTTCATGCCCCATTGCCCTTCCGGGGACCCCCCACCCCAAAGCCGCAGGCCCCCTGGGCCTGAGGGAAGGAACCCTAGCTGTTGGAAGCGCCTGTCTTCCCCTAATCCTCTCACCCCTACTCCCTCCGACCCGACCCGTCCCCAAGGAAGGCAGGCTTCTACCTGCCCTGGGGCGGAGGCAGGGAGAGAAAGAGGAGCCGGCTGCCTGCCCGCCGCCCTCTGTCGTCTGCGTGCAGACAAAGAGCTCACCCTGGTCTCTGTGGGCGTCTGGGAGACGCTGGGGGGATTAGCTCCCCGCGCCGCCCTCTCCCACCTCGTGCCAGCCCACCCGGCTGGCACCAACACCTCAAGCCTAGGGGTGGTGCCCTCACCGCAGCCTCCCCAGTAGCAGGGAGTGTGTGTGTGTGTGTGTGTGTGTGTGTGTGTCTCCTGCCCACACTGCGGTGGAGGCTGGGGTGCAGGCCTCTGGGAAGTGGCTCCAAGGCCTCCACTTTCCACCGCTGGCCTGGGCCAGGTCCTCAGGCCCTGGATGTGTGTGGTTTCAGTTTCTCCTCCGTAGTCCCCACGTGTGCTCTGTGGGCCTGCACCTTGGTGGGCACCCTGATCTCTGAATCCTTCCTTCCCTCCTGAAGCACCCCCACTGTTGACTGCAGCTGCCACCTCCCATTCTTTCCCCTGTGTTCTTAGGATCCCCCATTACCACCCCTGTGAGTTCTGAGCAGACACAGAAGGGGGTCGGCTCCACTTTGGGGAAGGCTCAGCACCCTGAGCGGCGAAGCCCACTGTCTCAGCTCAGGGTCAGGAGGACAGTGCACCTTGAGGGGACTTTGGGATGGAAATGGTTCCCAAGGCCTTTCGGATGCACTCACCGGATTTTTCTTTTTTGGGTACTGGGGATTGAACCCAGAGGTGTTCTACCTCCAAGCTACACACCCCCAGCCCTTTTTATTTTTTAATTATTGAAATAGGATCTCGCTAAGTTGCTGAGGAGCCTTGAAACTACAATTTTGTCTCAGCCTTCCAAGTACCGGATAATAGGTGCATGCTAGGCTTCACTGGATTTTTTGTTTGTTTGTTTGTTTTGCAATGGATAAGGCAGGTATTACCACCATTTTCCCCATTTTATTTTTATTTTATTTTTATTTTTTATTTTTGGTGGTACTGGGGTTCCTGGAAGCCCGTCTACCTCCGGGATACACTCCCAGACCTATTTTATTTTTATTTGGAAACAGGGTCTCCTAAGCCAGCTCGGCTGGCTTCGAACCTGCACAATCCTCCTGTCTCTGCCTCCCAAGCGCGGGGATTACAAGCGTGCGCCACCACGCCCGACTCATTTTCCCCATTTTAAAGGGGCTTAAACCAAAGCTCTGAGAAGTTAAAGATTTATCCAAAGTCACAGAAGTGGTAAGTGACAGAGCCAGGCCGGGACCCAGGGTCTTCTTTGTATTGAGAGAAACCCTTTAGGTCCCTGGGATCCCTCTTGCCTGGCCTTTGCCCCCCAGTGCCCCGCCCCCTCCACTCCTGAAGAGACTGGTCTTAGGAAACTGGAATGGAGAAGGGCCAGTGGGAGCTAGGTGAGATGGCACGGTCCCTCCCCGGGTCACACCCTGTCCTTAGGCAGTCAGGGCCCATTCCAGGGACAGTTCTTGAAGTCCATCCATGCTGTGGGGGTATTTATGAAAATCTCTTTCCTCTTCCTGCCAAATGGGTTGGGGCCTATTTTGTTCTTAAGACCCGCCATGTTCTTCTCCTCTAGCTGGGTGAGGTGGTGCATACCTGTAATCCCAGTACTTGGGAGGCCGAAGCAGGAGGATCATAGGTTCAAAGTAGTAAGACTTTCATCTACCTAGGGAGACTGTTTCAAAATAAAAATAAAATAGGGTTAAGGGTATATCTTGGAGGTAGAATGCCTCTGGGTTCAATGCCCAGTACCATATACACACACACTAAAAAAAAAAAAAATGCTAGTACACGGTATACACACACACACACACACACACACACACACACACACACACACACCACCCCACGCTGCAGATGAGGCCTGTTTGCTTTTGGTGGAGGGGTGAGGCACTGGTCCCATCCCCTTGAGGGGACTGTGCTGCCAGGAAGAAGGCTGAGATTTCCCAATAACCAGGGAGGCCACGGAGATGAAGCTCAGTGAATGCAGATGGACGCATGGCTGAGTGGGTGGGTAAATGCATAGAAGCAGGCACTGCGCAGGTGGGGAGAGGCCTGTGTGTGTGGCGGGGGGTGAGCACATGGATGGATAAGTGAGCAGGTGCGATGTGTGGATCGGGAGCGAGTGGAATTTGGATGGATGGGTGGACATTTAAATAAGTGGATAGCCGGGCGTGGTGGCACAGGCTTATAATTCCAGTAATTGGGAAGCTGAGACAGGAGGATTGAGGTTTTTTGACAGCCTCAGCTACTTAGTAAGGTCCTCTGCAACTTAGACCTTGTTTCAAAATAAAGAGTAAAAAATAGGGCTGAGCTGGGCGTGGTGGTGCACGCTTGTGATCCTCGCGCTTGGGAAGTTGAGACAGGAGAGTCGCACAGGTTTGAAGCCAGCCTCAGCTACTTAGTGAGGCTTTAAGCAACTTAGGGAGACCCTGTTTCCAAATAAAATATAAAACTAGGGCTGGGAGTATAGCCCGGAGGTAGAAAGGCCCTGGGTTCCATCCGCAGTACCACACAAAAAAAAGAAATAAAATAAAAAGACTAAGCCAAACAGTGGTGGCACACACTTGTAATCCCAGCGCTTGGGAGGCTGAGACAGGAAGATCGCACAGGTTCGAAGTCAGCCTCAGTTACTTAGTGAGGCTCTCAGCAACTTAGTGAGACCCTGTTTCCAAATAAAATATAAAGGGCTGAAGGTATAGCTTAGAGGTAGAATGCCTCTGGGTTCCATCCCCAGTTCTGTACAAATAAATAAATAAATAAGTATATGAGTAAATGGTGGAGGGAGAATGGGCAGGTGGGTGGAGGGGTAGACAGATGGATGGAAGTGGACGGATGGGAGTGAGTAGATTTGCGGCAGAGACTGAGGAACGTGGAGGAGTCTAGAAGACAGTCTCTATATAGGGATGAGTTTTTCACAATGACCATGGACTCAATCATCTGGGCTGAGGGAGAGAAACCCTCTAGAAGGTGAGGGCTGGTTCCAACCTGGTTCCCATCACAACCAGGGGAGCCCGTCCGCCTATGGGGTCTGTGGGTCTGAGCACTGGGACATGCAGAGGTGCACAGAGGTGGGTCGCTTTGGGAGTCCAGCTCCCTGCTCCAACACTCCTCTCAGCCTGCCGCCACTGCCCGCTCCCACGCTGGGAAGGACTGCAGGGGCTCCCAGGCTGGAGAGCACACGCAGACAGAGCAGGTGTGATTCTCCTGAACATCCCTGGTGGCTGCTTCCAGGCGTCCCTGAGTTTCAGGCAGCAGGGAGGGCCCGGAGTAACAGAGAGCAGCCTGACCGACTGGCACTTGCAGGGTGGTTTGACACCGAAGAGGAGTCAGTGGAAGCAAACCTGTGCTGGCGGTAGAGTGCAGACACCCGCAAGAACGCACTGACCTTCCTCTGCTGACAAGATGCTTGGAGGTTGGATTCCAGGGCTGTGTGGCTGTTTGATGGGAGATGCTTGGGGTAGGCTGTGGGATCATTTCAGTCCTTCCGAGGTGCCAGGTGGATTTGTGGCTTGGGAGGATCCTCTTCGGCCCTTCTCTGGGAATAGCCCCTGGCGTGTGGAGGGCCCAGTTTTTCATGATAGTCGTTAAGTACCATCATGAATTAAGAACATGCCAGATGCCAGGTACTTTACAAGAATCATCACATTTACCTCTCGAAATGTCCCTCTGAGGTAGGGGATACCCCTCCATAAAGAGGAAACTGAGGCTCAGAAAGATTAAGGAATGTGCAGGTATTGCCCATGGAGGAGGTCGGGAAATCGGGATTCCTATTCAAGTCAGCCCGGCTCCTCAGCCTCCAGCTGCCTCTCATTTCAGAAACCACTACCCCTCCCCATGGTGGGAGGTCCAGCCGTGGAGAATGGGTCTGAGGAGCAGCAGCTGGAAGGACATGTCAGAGATGTAGGTGAGGCCTCTGGAGACCAAGAGGCCACAGGCCCTAGTGGAGATCTTCAAGGTTTCGAGGGCTGTTGCTCACAGGCCAGGTCAGCCTCTATCTGAAATAAGGGACGCCATGAAGGATTTGGCCGAGACCACCAGGAGGACTTTCTGGCCTGGAGGGTATAGAACTGACAGAGAGGAAGGCGTAAAGACCAGTTCCTTGGAGAAGCATCCTCTGGGGGCTGTGTTGAGGCTCACTTGCTGACCCAGGGCAGGGAATTGCCAGGGTTCATCTCAGGACATCCCTTGCCACCCAAAGGGGCTGGTATCCCAGCTTGGGTGGAAATTAGAGATCTTAACAGCTGGGGCTTTCTGGATCTGAGAAAAGCAAATCCTGGGGACTGGTTCTGGGGGGCCTCTGCTGGAGTGGGTTGGAGTGGGATCCCACCTGGAGATCCCAGGCCTGGGCACTGGGAGATACCAGGGAATACTTTCCAGGGAGATGATGGCTACAGACACCGTGAGAGGAGCCCATCTGCCTCCCAAGCCAGGGCCCACCATGCTGCTGGGGAGGACAACTCCAGCCTGAGCCCAGGCCTCTGCCTGAGACTGGGTGGCTCTGCGAGCCTGTCGGGGGCAAGCCACAGGTGGAGGAGTGCTGCGGGCCGGCCCAGCAGACTGTGCAGTGGCCTGGCGGGGCCTGGCCGGCCGGGCCGCCCTCCAGCGTCACCCATGGCTACCCCGACCCTGTGATGCGTCTCTCACCACAGACTTCAAACAGGCTGCCCTCTGCTCCACCCGCCCTGCCCACCTGCAGTAATTAGAGCTCTCTGACCCTCTGCAGCTCTTCCACGCCAAGCCACGGGCTGCCCTCCTTTATCTCTCCCGCCCTCTCTCCTCCCCTCCGCCTCTCTGCTGCTTGGTTGCATGGGGGTCAGTTCTGGGCTGCAGTCTCCCCAGGATGCTGGGGGGTAAGGCTGGTGGGGATAATAGGGCCTGATTAAGCCTTCAGTCGACAGTGCCCCTCCCGGGTCACCTCAGAGGCTCGTGGCAGTCAATGTGGGCATGGAATGAATGACCGACCGTCTCCTGGATGAGGACACTGTGGCGGGGCCCAGTCACTCTTCTCCAAGGCCCATCCTGGAGGGGGAGGGCAGGCTGGCTGGGAAGGGGTTTGGGGTCCAATGGGAGCCCCAGGTCCAGAGGAGCAGGGGCACATCCCTCTGGCTCGGACCTCGCTGTCCCTCAGGCCCATGTAGTTCTGGCTAGTCTAGGTGGTAAAAATGAGTGTCCATTGGGTAGATGGGGGCTGAGGAGTGGAGGGGCTGTAGCAAGGACCCCAGGATTTATTGGGCACTTCTGGATGGGCCTCAAGAGAGGCCCAGCCCCTAGAGGAGATGCTTAGGGGATAAGGGGCTAGACAAGCTGGGGTGCACCCTAAGTTGGCCAGACCTGGTGCAGAGCTCAGCCTGGCAGCCCAGGATGCATATAAGTGTGTGTGCACACAATTGTAAAGACTGTTGGGGTTATGCGGCTGTGGGTGTGCTGTGTGTGTGTGTGTGTGTGTGTGTGTGTGTGTGTGGTCGTGAGGGCATGTGACTGTGAAGATAAGTGAGTGTGAGGCTGTGGTTCTGGGCATGATAGAAATGAGTGAGAGACGTCGTGGGAGTCTGGTCTGGGTGTACAAGGCCCCGTGTGTGTGATGGACTGAAACCTCTGTCTTGAGAGGACATGGGACACAAATGCACGTGCGTGTGAGCAGGCAGGAGCCAGCAGGTGTGCAACATGTGTGCATACAAGTGTGTTGCATGTGAGCGTGTGCACACCCAGGGTTTTCCTCTCATCTTTAGGGTGCACAGCACTGGGTCTTCTGTCTCCCTCCTTTTCCTTCCTTTCTTCTTCCTTCTCTCCCTTTCTGCTCAACCTTTGTGGACTGTTTTAGGACAATTCCTCAATTGCAGAAGGACCCTGGGGCTACTTTTTCCTCCCTTTGCTGGCAGAAAGGGGGAACCTGAGCTCAGGTGGGTGCGTGGCTCAGGAAGGTGGGTCCTGGGGCATCAGTTTATGGGGACCGAGGGCTCTCTGAGGCCGGGGTGCAGGGGAGAAGTGGAGGAGAGCGGCCTCCTTTGCTCCTCCCACCATCACGAGATCTGGCATCAGGAGAGTGTCAGCGTCCAGGGCCTGAGCGTGGGACTGTGGGGTCAGGAGGGCAGCTCCGGGCAGTGCCCTGGGCGCCGGCTCCGGCCTTGCCCTGCCTGTGGCATGGAGCAAGCCCACACCTCATGGCCGCTCCCTCACCCAGGAAGGCTTCTCCTCTGCTTCTAACACCTGGCGGCCTGGCTCTCCCCTTCTCCCCCACCTCAACAACTTTGGCCTGTTTTCCTGGCTTGCCAATTTGGCGGGGCCTGCGGTCTGAGGTTCTTGGCTGGGGAGAAGGCCTGGAGGAGTGAGGGGGTTTATTTTGCCTTTAAAATCAGGGATTTGGGCTGAGGTTGGCTTGCTCACTCCAGACAGACTTGTCCCAGCACACCTCTGCTGCGGGGAGCGACAGGCTCCTCCTGGGGGTGGCTGTCTGAGGGGACACAGTACTTGCCCTGGGGATTCCTAGACTGAGGGCTGAGGCACAGCTCTGGCCTGGGGATCTTTTGGTTTAATGGGAGTGACAGGACACACTGGCCACCCAGAGAGCTGGACACAGACAGTGTGAACTGTGGATGCAATTTCCAGCCCACCAGAACCACCATGGGTTCTGGACAGAGAACTGGACAGAAGGCAGTTACTCCATTCTTTGACTCAATAAGTATTTAAAGAAAGAAGAAAAAGGAAGGAAGGAAGGGAGGAAGGAGCATTGGAGCTGGGGGAGGGAGGAAACATATGGCACTGAGCTGAGGGAGGACTTGGGCAGGGTACAGGATTCAGGGATGACCAAATCCATTCCCTGAAACTGCATGTTTGAGGTGTCTGGTCTTTATTTTGACCCAGGGGCCTCTCCAGAAGCCTGGGCCAAGGCCCCAGGAGATTCCTTGCTTAGCTATCTCTTTCTGGCTCAGTTCCCCAGTAATATTTTGGGGAAAACTCATTCTCCAACAACCAAAGAACATGTAAAGAGATTTCCCTGGTGTCCCTCTTAGAGAGATCACTCAGCTTATTTTTCCTATTTATATGTTTTTTGAACTAAGGATTGAGCCCAGGGCATTCTACCTCCAAGCTATATCCCCAGCTCTTTTTAGTTTTTATTTTGAAACAGGGTTTTGCTGAGTTGCTGAGGCTGGCCTTGAATCTCAGCCTTCCAAGTACTAGGATCACAGGCATGTACCCCCACACCTGGCTCATCACTCAGGCCTTGAGGAAGAAGCAGGGTCCTCAGCAGCCTGGGAGGGGGAAGCTGGGGCCCCCACTTCCCTCGCTATCTGGCTTATGACCCAGATCCCGGGCAGCACAAGTGGGCTCCTCTCCACACCGCTCCCGCCTCCTGGGTGTCAGGGGTGCAATGTGAGGCAGGGTTAGGTTACAGTCAGAAGAACCACTGGGTCTTCCCTGTGTCCAGTCCTGATGTGGGCATAGAGGGCTGCTGGCTGCGAGGGAGATCAGGAGGACAGGAGCCTCCGGGGGTGTCAGGGCACCTGGAGGGCTGCAGACTCAAGACTCAGCTCAGAGAAACGCAAGGGAGAGCAGGTGGGTGGAATCAGATTGCAGACCACTCCCTCCTTCCATGTCCTGATGCTACATTGTGGACCAGCTGTGTCTTGGTCTGTCCCTAGAATCAAGAGCAGGCAGAGAGAAGGGTCCTGGGATTGAGGCTGGCTGTCTCCTATCAGCAGAGGACCTGGGACCAGGCAGTATCTGTACCTACCTGTTTCCAGCTTCAAGGCAGAGGGATATGGTGGGTATGGTGAAGCACAGGCAGATCTAGAATCAAATCCTGATGATAACTGAGCATGGTGGCACATGTCTATAATCCTAGTACTTGGGAGGCTGAGACAGGAGGATTACAGATTTGCATGGCCAATTTCAGCAATTTAATAAGGCACTGTGCAACGTTGTGAGACTCTGTTTCAAAATGAAAAAGCCAGTGTGGTGGCGCAAGTTTATAATCCCCGCGCTTGGGAGGCTGAGACAGGAGGATCGCGCAGTTTCGAAGACAGCCTCAGCTACTTAGTGAGGCTCTTGGCAACTTAGTGAGACCTGTTTCCAAATAAAGTATAAAATAGGTCTAGGAGGATAGCCTGGAAGTAGAAGGCCCCTGGGTTCCACCCCCAGTACCACCAAAAAATTTCCCCCAAACAAAAAAACAAAGAATAAAAAAAAATCAGATTGGGGATGTAGCTAGGAGGTAGAATGCTACTGGGTTTTATCCCCAGCACCACAAAAACAAAAAACAAAAAACAAAAACCAAGATAGGGATGTAGATATAGCTTACAGGTAGAAACCCCTGGGTTCAATCCCCCCCAGTAAAACACACATGCAGCACACACACACACACACACACACACACACACACACACCTTGATGAATAGAACCCCCTTCCTTACTCCCTTGTTGGGAAAAAGTCAAGTTTTTTTATTCTTTTTTTGGTGGTACTGGGGTTCCTGGAAACCCTTCTACCTCCGGTTTACACTCCCAGAACTATTTTTTTATATTTTTTATTTGGAAACAGGGTCTCTTAAGCCAGTGCAGGGCTGGCATCAAACCTGCACGATCTTCCAGTCTCCACCTCCCAAGCACGGGGATTACAAGCGTGCGCCACCACGCCCGGCTAAAGTCAAAGTTTTGGAGGGCTTAGGGAGGGCTAGCCCTTTGCCAGGATTGAACACCCCAGGAGACACAAACTCTCCTGTGTAACAATTGCTTTACCAGCTGTACTTGAAATCAATTTATGTGACCACCTCTCAAATAAGAATTCCCAAGCAGGGTGTGTTGGCGCATGCTTGTGATGCCAGTACTTAGAAGGCTGAGACAAGAGGACTGCAGGTTCACCACCAGCCTCAGCTACTTAATGAGGCTCTCCAACACAAAACTTAAGTGAGGTCGCCGGGAGTGGTGGCCCACGCTTGTAATCCCCAGGCTTGGGAGGCGGAGACAAGAGGATCGCGCTGGTTCCGAGCCAGCCTCGCTGGCTTAAGAGACCCTGTTTCCACATAAAAAAGTTAAAAAATAGGTCTGGGAGTGTAGCCTGTGGGAGTATATCCCAGAGGTAGAAGGGGTTCCAGGAACCCCAGTACCACAAAAATAAAAAAAAAAACTTAAGTGAGACCCTGTTTCAAAATAAAGAATAAAAATAGGAGATGGGCATGGTGGCACATGCTTTTAATCCCAGGATTTGGGAGGCTGAGACAGGAGGATCTGTGGTTCAAAGACAGCCTCAGCTACTAGTGAGCTCTGGAGGCTACTGTGGGTTGATAGGCTCAGGGCCTAGGTCTGACCTGAGCCAGGGTTGTGCCTCTGTGGATGGGTGGGAGGTGGGTGTGGGAATCTTGGACCTGGTGCCATCTTACCCCAGGAGCTTCAGTGCCACCGTGACTCCCGCTGGCCACCTGCCAGGCAGCTCTCTGGGTAACACCCGTCCCTACTACGTCAAGAGACCACCCCCACTCAACAACCCAAACTCGTCCCACCATCTCAGAGTTCTCCGCCTCCTCCTGCTGCTGAGCAGCTACTGTGTGCTCGGAGGCACTTACCCAGGCCCTGTCCCTGTACCACTCATGAGAAGGTATCATTAGCCCCTGTCTAGAGAGGAGGAAGGTAGAAGGGCTCACCCAAGGCCACACAGCCAGCGAGTCCCGAGTCCCGAGTCGAGTCCAGGAGAGCAGAGCAGAAGGGGAGGCTGTGGAGGGAGCTTGCATCTTGCCAAGGGCTTTGAATGCTTTTTTTTTTTGGTACTGGGGATTAAACCCAGGGGCATTCTACATCTAAGACACACCCCAGCCCTGTTTTATTTTTTATTTTGAAATAGGGTCTCACTAAGTTGTAGAGGGCCTTTCTAAGTTGCTGAGGCTGGTCTTGAACCTGCAATCCTCCTGTCTCAGCCTCTCAAGTACTGGGATTACCAGTGTGTACCACCACGCCCAGTTTTTGAATGCCTTTGAAGGAGAGAACCTTTGTTTTGTTTTGTTTTTTTAGAGCCTTGTGTTTTTTTTTTTTTACAGGAGGGTTTTTTAAACAGGAAAGTTCCACCGTGAGAGCTGAGAGCCAGGGTGCGTAGGCTCAAATCCTGCCTTGAACACCCAGCTGTGTGCCTGTGGGCAGGTCACTCAATCTCTTTGGGCCTCACTTTCCCACCTGCAAGAAGGGAATGGTGATAGATTCCCCCTCATAGGCTTGCTGTGAGGACTGAGGGAATCAATATGCCTTGACCGCCTCGGTCAGAGAGCGGTGTGTGGCGCGCACTGTGCCCTGTCTGTGCTAGCAGTGGAGAAGACCCCAGCTCTCCTTCCTTTCTCTCCAGCTTCCACCCCTACGCACCCTCCCCTCTTTGAGGAATGTGCCTCGGGGAGGGGAGCGAGGTGGGCCTGTGGCCCTTGGGCAGGGACCCCGCGTGCCTAGTGAGCTGCCCACAGTTCTCGTCCTCCTCTACTGGCAGCTGGCGGGTGCCCGTGGGTACTAGGGATGTGCGTGTGAGGGAGGCCGGGCAGGAAAGTTGGGAGCCGCCTGAGACAGTGAGCCGCCTGTGCTTTCTCCCGGGGACGTGACTCAGGGTGCGGCCAGAGGGGCTGCCTCCTCGTTCCTGCTCTGGCGGCACAGAGTCTCCCTCCAGGTGCTGGGCAAGGAGCAGCGGGTGGTGTCCAGCAAGGGTCCAGGAGGAGCTGGGCTGGGGCCCCAGAGGCTCTGGAATGACCCGGAGAAGGTTGGGGGAGGGCTGCCGGCAGGGGCCTGGCAGACAGGTGGGTGGAGACAGCTCCACCACCCAGGTGGGGAGATGAAAGTGTCTGGAGAGGCCCCGGCCACATCCTCTAATCCCTGCCTGCTTGGCAGAGGCTGGGTTCTCCCCCAGCCCTATGGCTGACCCATGCCCAGGCCTGCTCAGCTCTTGAGAATGTGCCCTCTGCACCCACCTGGAGCCAGAGGTGGTCAGTGGGCCAGGGGCAGACAGTGCCCACAGATCCAGGAGATGGTGTCCTGGGTACCCGGGCTGGACGGGTGTCTCAAGTCTGGGAGGCAGGAGACAGCAAGACAAGGCCAGCTGGGAACCAGAGCTCAGTGTAGGCAGAGGGGCCTGTGCTCCAGGGAGGTAATAGAAGAGCAAGCTGGTCCTCACCTCCTCCTTCCCTCCTCCTTCCCTGCCGCCCTTTTATTCTTGTTCTGGGGCTGAGCACAGAGCCCGACACATACAGGGCATTCAGGAACTGTTTGGTCTTATAAGCAGAGTAAAGACGCATGGTTTGTGGTTTCTGCTAATGACCTAATGCCAAGGTCAGCTTCTTGAGACAGAGATGGGGGCAGAATGAGCACGAATTGGCAATGGGAGGGGCCCTGACACAAGCCCAGGGAGGGCGCACCACCAGCCAGAGCCCGCCGGGAGAATGCGCTCTGGACGTCTTTTTGAGTCTGTAGAGGTTGGGCTGGGAAACGGCAGGGGTGGATAAGCCCAGCGATATGGATGGACTTTTTTTTTTTTTGTACTTTGAAGCTAACCCCCACAAACAACTAACCAGAGAAATAATTGGACATAAAATTCCAAATATGAGCCGGGCGTGGTGGCGCACGCTTGTAATCCCAGTATTTGGGAGGCTGAGACCGGAGGATCACCATTCACGGACAGCCTCAGCTACTTAGTGAGGTTGTCTGCAACTCAGTGAGACCCTGTTTCAAAATAAAGAATAAAAAATAGGGCAGGGGGGTGTAGCTCGGAGGTCGAATGCCCCTGGGTTCCATCCTCAGACCCACACACACACACAAATTCCAAATATGTCCCTCACATCTAGTCCTTCCCATAATTCGTCTGCTGGAACACCACTGTCACAATTTTTATATCCTGGGACCTTTATAGTCAACAGAATTGATTAACAACCCACTTTTCAAACTAAAAGTAGGCCGGGCGTGGTGGCGCACATTTGTAATCCCAGCGTTTGGGAGGCTGAGACAGGAGGATCAAGGTTTTTGAGGCCAGCCTTAGCTACTTAGGCCCTTTGCAACTCAGTGAGACCCTGTTTTAAAATAAAGAATAAAAAATAAGGCAAAAAACTAAAAGTATGGCCAAATTGTTCCTGAGCGCCCATATTTGCCACCACTTCTAGTGGGAGACCTGGGCAGTCCCTGGCTTCTTTGTGTCTCTGCTTCCTCATCTGTGAAGTGGGGATAAGAAGACTTAGTTCCTGGGGTTACTCTGAGGATTATACGAGTCGGTATTTATAAAGTAGCTCAGTGGGTACCTGGCCCACGAGTGTTCATTAAATAGAATAAGTCGGGGTGCACACCTGTAATCCCAGCTATTGGGGAGGCTGAGGCACAAGGATCGCAAGTTCGAGGTCAGCCTGAGCAAGTGAGTAAGCCCCTGTCTCAAAATAAAAAAATAAAAAGCTGGGGGTATAGGTCAGTGGTAGAGAGTACACCTGGATTCCATCTCTAGTGCCAAAGAAAAGCAAAGAAAGACTAAATGAATACTTCTGAACAATAACATCTGCAGAATCATGATTTGCTGCACAAATCATGTTATATTTTCTTGCATTAAAATTGAGAACAATTAACTAGCACTCTATTTACAATCAATCTTCCATACTGACCTCAGGACCATCCTAGAAAAAACCTCCAATATAGTCTGTGTGTGCAGCAGGTGCCTTCTCCATCCCATCTCAGTCTTATCCCACATATCCTTCCAACGGTGTCACTATAACTTTTTTTTTTCCATACTGGAGATTGAACCCGGGGCCTTCTACCTCTGAGCTACACCCCCAGCCCTGTTTTTATTCTTTATTATGAAACAGGGTGTCACTAACTTTTGGAGGGCCTCACTAAGTAGCTGAGGCTGGCTTCGAACCTGTGATCCTCCTGTCTCAGCCTCCCAAGCGCGGGTATTACTAGTGTGCACCATCCCGTCTGGCTTCCCTGTAACTTTTTCCTTGGCCTCAACAAGGCCCCAGCTCTTCTGCTGTGGGATGTATCCCATGTTTTCTGTTGAAAATAACACTGTTCCCAGCAGATCATGGACACGGTGGATCACCGGGAGCCTTCACCAGAACCATCTACTCTAGCATCCTGGAGACTGCTTGCTCTACCAAGTCCTGTGCTTCCATCTCCTGCCTTCTGCGAACCTGGAAAAAAGGGAAGCCTGGGGTGGAGGATGGGAACAGAGAGAGTGCTGAGGCCTGGGCACTTGGGCTTCAATTTATCCTTCTATTCAATGGATTTCAGGAACTTAATTTGTCCATTGTTTGAGATTAACCTCCTATTTATTTATTTATTTATTTATTTATTTATTTTGGTACTGAGGGTTGAACCCAAGGGCCAGGGACCCTTTATCCTGAGCTACATCCCAGCCCTTTTTATTTTTCATTTTAAGATAGAGTCTCAATAAGTTGTCTAGGCTGGCCTTAAACTTGGGATTCTCCTGCCTTAGCCTCCTGAATAGCTGGAATTACAGGTGTGGACCTTCATACCAGCCTGCCCAGGCTTACCTCTTTCCTTATTGAGGCTGGGGATGGAGCTAGCAGGTGGAAAGAGAAATCCTCAAAGGTAGGAAGGCGCTAGGGCTTCTAGTCAGGGTGGGGACAGCCCATCTTGTTCCCCAGGGAGGAGGGCAGCCTGGGGGAGACAGCCTCTCACAGGGCCCTGGCTCCCTCCCTCCTTCCAAGGCTCCCTCTAGAGGCAGGGTTTCATGACAGGAAGCCCGTACAGCAGCAGCAGCAGCAGCAGCAGGAGGAAACGAAGGCCCTCAAGAGTCTCCCTGTGGGTAGAGGGTCCCCCGATAGAAGCCTCTGAGGTGGGGGATAACCATGGTGAGGGATCCAGTGGGAATCTAGGTGACCAGCCATGCAACAAGTCCGCTGTGGGCTTAAGTCAGGGTCACAGAGTCAGAAGGGACGGCCTTTCTCAGGCTGCAGCCTGGTGTCACAGCCCAAGTGTGCTCGGGAGTCAGCTGGACACTCACGTCTTGGCGTCAACATGTGTTTGGCTTCCTGCATCAGGCTAGGGGATCCTGCAGCAGGGCTGTCTTCTGCATAAGCTGGGGGCTCCTTGAAGGCAGGGGCAAAGCAGGTGCTGCCTTCAAAGGTGGTCCCTCAGAGGTGGGCCCAGGCCCTGAGCCCCCAACCCGCCACCTGCCCCAGTTCTCTGTCACCCACTGCCTCCTCCCGCACCCGCCCGCATGTGGAGACTGCCTTTGAAGTCTTGCTGAGTCCTATTCTTATGACAGGGCAAACAGGTGACAGACAGCAGAGCCAAGGCTGTCCCGTGGTAATGAGGCTTGTCCAGGGGTCTGAGCAGGGTTCCATCAGATAAGGGAGCCTCTCCTCAGCTGTCTCTCCATTTGCTACTGTAGGGAGGGACAGAAGTGGGAGTCCGGAGGGTCTGGGTCTGGCGGGCACAGGCACCTGCCTTCCCATCCCAGCTGAGAAGATACTGTGGCCTTATGATGTCCAGGGTCCCACAAGGTCCTGTGTCCATAAAAGCCTGCAGACTGCCCCTCCCGCCTCTAGCTGAAGGTCGGGACGGAGGCTTTCCCTTTCACTTCATGAGCTTTCTGAGACCTCAGGAGGCACCTTCCACGTTTAACCTCTGTTAAATGTTCCAGATCCCAGCCTGGAGTAAGGCTGAGTTAGGAGATCCACTGTTCCAGACTTTGGAGGGCCACCCCGCTGGTGTGGGATGTGGCATTGTGTGACATTATCTCTCCAATGGACAGAACACAATTTTCAGGTCATGTAAAAATGTTGGGGAAAGACTGACTGAGCTCAGTGAAGGCTGGATGTTTCAGGGCGGGGCTCGGTCCAGCTCTGGGTGACCTTAATGGAAACCTGAAGGTCACTCCATTAGCCCTTCAGAGGGCACACAGGAGGTCACCCCGGGCACTCTCCTGCCTCCAGATTAATAGGTCCTCCGTTTCACAAGGAGGCAGGCTCTGGAGTCAGACTTGCTGGGCTTGAATCCTGGCATCTCGAACTCGCTTATCAAGTGTAGTCTTAGACAAGGGGTTGCCTCAGTTTCCCCACCTGTAAAACAAGGATACTAATTATTGTGTCTACCTCATTGGGGGCATGGGTGAGAGAATTCCTGTGAAGCCCTTCACAGAAGTACTTGGCAGGGCTGTCTTCTGCATAAGCTAGGAGCTCCCTGAAGGCTGGAGCACAGCAGGCGGTGCCTTCAAAGGTGCTCTCAGAGGTGGGTCCAGGCCCCGAGCCCCCACCTGGCCTCCCTGACACCATAACTCAAGCTCGGTGGGTACTGGTGATTCCGCCAAAGACCCCTTTCAAGCACTCAGTTACACTGTTCTCTGGGCAGTCCTTTCTGCTGCCTGCCCTCCACCCTCCTGCAAAGACGCAGAGTGCCACCTTTCTAGCTTACATGGGGGAGCAGGGCAGGCGGTGTGTTGGTTTCTCCTGGCCTCAGTTTCTCCCTTCTTAAATGCTGCCTCCCCACTTTGGCCTCCCTGTCGTCCCTCCTCCCACCAAGCCTGCACGGTGAGATAATGTCTAAGAGATGCTTGGAGTTACTTGGAGGAAGAGGCCAGACAGCGAGTGACCAGAGGTGATTATCTGGCATGACTAAGGCAGTGGTTCCCCTCCCCCCAGCCCGGGCAGAGGGAGGGGACGGCAGAGGAGCCTCCTAAGGGGCTGGACCCCAGCAAGCTCAACCTGGGGCTGGGGAGGAGAAGGGAGGAAGCTGGAGACTGCTCCAGGAGGATTTACACAGAAAACAAAACAAAACAACAAAAAACCCTCATCCCATTTAGGAGGGGCTTGGAGGCAGGGGTTTGGCCAAAACGCCCCCCCCTCCCCAAACATCTTGGTTCTTTCTTCTGCTTGAACAGCCGGCCGGTCCCCACCTCAGAGCCGGCCGCCCTTTATCGACCCTCAAGCCACCTCTCAGCCTGGACCTAGCCCCCTTCCGGCACCGCCTCCCCATGCCGCCCCTGCCCTGGGGACCCCACCTGATACGGTTTTGAATTGGGAGCTCCCCGCAGGTGCAAGGGCCAGGCTCCGCCTCTCCCCGCCCCTCCACCGCGGCGCCGCCCCCCAGCGACCCGCGGGGGGAAAAGAGTGCAGTTCCCATTCTGGCCTCTGGGTGCCGCTCAACAGCTGCGGTTGGTCCCTCCCCCGAAGCCCCCAGCCTCGGTGCTCACGTCCACTCAGACCCTCCCTTCTGCCCCCAAAAAGGCGTAACCTGCACTTAGAACAAGAGAAACTGCCACTATTGCTAAATGCTTTTTTTAAAAAAAACAAGTATCTCTTGTGATCCTAGTATTGCTGACTCCCATTTTACACATGGTATAACTGAGGCACGGAGAGGCTGAGTGGTCAGAAGAGCGAGGGGGTACTGGCAAAGCCTTAGAAAGGCAGGAGTGAGCTGGGCTGGGGGCGCAGCTCAGCGCTGGCACACTTGCTTAGCGCGCACGAGGCCCTGGGGTTCCATCTGCAATACTGGAAAAGGAAATAGGGAAGAACCTGAGTCGGCCTGATGCCCTGTGTGGGGAACGTTCTCTAGGTGGTGCTGGGACCCTGGGGAGAAGGCCGGAGGCGGTCTCAGCCTTCGCTGTGGTCTGGCGTGTGGCCCTGGGCACCGCCCCTCTCGCATCTTCCCTGATATCAGAACTCCGGAAGGACTTCTGCTCTGCAGGTGTGTATGTGTATGTGTGGGGGGTCTCCTTCAGAGGGTGGAATCCCTGGGACATTTGGGGCAGCTAAGGGAAGGCTTCACAGAGGAGCGTGTCCCTATCCCTGGGGTCCTGTACAGACCTTTTCCTGGTGTCCTGGGGCTGCGTGAGGGAAGGAGAGGAGAAGGAGGCCCTGCCCTGGCAGCCCTGGAAGAGAAGGGAGGAAAGAGGCCCCAGAGAGAGGGGTGCCTCTGCAGGCCTACACACCAGGAAGGATGGGGCAGACATTTCCCTGAAGTAAGGAGCCCTTCCAAGCCATAGCTCCCATCCTGTTGTTTAAGGACCAAGTAAGACCTCCTTTACCCACCCTGTCCCTTCCCTTCTATCCTCTACCCTCTAAGTTACATTTATTATTTATTTATTTATTTATTTATTTATTTATTTATTTATTTATTTATTTTTGTGGTACCAGGGGTAGAACACAGGAGCTTTTCTACCTCTGGGCTGTACTCCCAGACTTATTTTATACTTTATTTGGAAACAGGGTCTCACTAAGTTACTGAGAAGCTCGCTAAGTAGCTGAGGCTGGCTTCGAACCTGTGCGATCGTCCTGTCTCAGCCTCCCAAGTACTGGGATTACAAGAGTGCGACACCATGCCTGGCAACATTAATTTTAAAAAAGTATTTGGGGTCTGCAGGCGTAGCCCAGTGGTAGAGCACTCGCCAAATTAGAGCGCTTGCCTAGTATGTGGAAGGCCATGAATTCCATTTCCAGCACTATGTAAAAACAATGGGAAAAGAAGAGTTATTTCACTTAAGAAGTCACAAAACTGCTACATACTTGTCATAAACTTTTTTTTTTCAGGTCTGGGGATGGAACCCAGGGGCATTCGACCTCCAAGCTTATACCCCCTGCCCTCATTTTTATTCTTTATTTTGAAACAGGGTCTCACTAGGTTCCGGAGGGCCTCACTAAGTAGCTGAGGCTGTCCACGAACCACGATCCTCTGGTCTCAGCCTCCCGAATGCTGGGATTACAAGCGTGCGCCACCACACCCGGGCTGTCATAAATTTCTAATACAGAAGCCAATAAAATACAAAGTTTCTCGTCTCCGTCCTCCGACCCTGAGCAGAGGAAACTGGTTAATACTTGGTGTGCTTCCTTCCAGATCTTTCTAAACATTAAAAACAACCTCATTGGAACATAGATGAATCTTGACAAATAGGTCTTTGGCATGTTTTCCCATAGCTCCCCACACAGGGTGATCTCGTTTTTAGGGGCCACAGAGCATCTATCTTCACGTGGATGAACTTTCACTTGTTCAGCTTCTTTTATCAAGGGACATCTGGGTGGACCCTGGTTTCCATCAGCACCGATAACACTGGAACAAGGCGGCTGGTGGAGAGAGCACGCTTCTGCCCAGCTGGCTCCTCGGAGGGAGAAAGACACGGTGGCAGCAGTGCGCCTGTGCCTCCCGAGGGACTGTGGTGCACTCCCAGCCACCTGAGGAGGAGGGCATCCTGCTGTTCCCCGGGTCCTAGAATCCTAAAGCCAGGGTCCCCTTGTTCAGGAAGTCCTTCCTCATATTTGACCCAAATCCCCTTCAATAGAAGCTGAGCTTTTCTCTTCCCAAATCCCCCAAACAAACTCCACTCCGTTCTTTGGGGCGGCACTCGGCTGGCTGGGCAGTCTGGGAAGGCCGCCGTCCTTTCAGATGGGAGTTTGGGTGTATTGGGGAGCAGATGAGCACTCCTCTCTTCTTCTTGTAGGAAGATTCTTGGGGAAAAAAAAAGAAAGCGAGACATGGTGGCACATGACTGTAACCCGTACTTGGGAGGCTGAGGCAGGAGGATTGCAGGTTCAAGACCAGCCTTAGCAATGTAGTGAGGCCTTCAGCAACTTAGTGAGGGCTTGTTTCAAAATAAAAAATAAAGTAGGGCTGGGAGTGTAGCTCAGAGGTAGAACACCCCTGGGCTCAATCCCCAGTATCAAAATAATTGGGGGTGGGGGTTAGGAAGGTGTGTAGCTCTGAAGTAGAATGCACTTGGATTCAATTTCAAGTACAAAAAAAAAAAAAAAACCCAAAATAAAAAAACAAAACAAACACCCCCCCACCCCAGTAGAAAGTTCTAGAAAGGAACTCAAAATAATTCCCACCGGCCTATTTCCTGAGAGTTGGGGAGGAGGGGCATGGTCCCAGGAAGCACTTCCCATCTGCCAAGTCTTAAAGTTTGGGAAGTAGTACAGGAAGTCCTCTTGGCTAGAAATTTCAAAGCATTGCCCACATACCTACCAACGCTTCCGCTTGCCCGGGTGAGGGGAGCCCAGGCAGAGCTGGGGAGACCACCCAGGCGTCCCTCCCTCCTGGATCAATCCCTTTGCGCTGGCGCCTGCCCACCTGCTCCTCTGGTCAGGCTCCAACACTTTGTGGAGATCACTCTGTGCGTGATATCCGTCTCTACGCTCGCCCAGCAGCTCAGACCCCGGTCCTTGGGACTAAGAGGGTCCGTTGGCAGCTGCCCTCTGAGTATCCTGCACACAGGTGTGTGGGGGGGTGCTCCGCCAAAATCCAGCCCAAGAGTTGGAATCAAAGCTGGAGCCTCAGGGCGACACCACATCGTTCCCAAAGCCACTGCCCATTTCGTGCCTGTCCTTGCACTCTGGGCAACCAATCATACAGCAGACCCCTGCTGGACACCACATCAGTGCCCACGGTGACATGGAGGTGCTGTGTATGTCATTGTCCAGGCACAAGAGACCAAGCCCACACACGTGACAGGGCTTGATTGAGGAAGTCGCCAGAGCAGCAGCAGGAGAAATCGCCCATTAGAAACTCACTTGGTAGAGTCTGATGTGTTATTACCCCAATTATCCCTAATTGACACAGCTCCTGGCTCTCTAACAAGCCAGGGACAGTCCCAGGCACAAGTGCCAAGGCACAGGGGCTGGATTTGAACTCAGGATGGGGACTGCAAAGCCCTAGCCTTTTGCCTGGGACCAGAGCGCTGGTAGATGGGAGAGCTCAGGCCAAGGACTGTCAGCGTTCGAGGCTGTACAGAGAGTGGATGGCGGGGGTCTGAACTCCCTGGAGCAGGAGGGTCTGTTCTCCCATAGCTTTTCCTTGAGGCTGTGAGCATCCCAATCTGGACCAGAGGAGAGCTGGAGAAAAAAATAGATGTATGAACAAAGTATCAATTAGTTCTGCTTCTTTTCCTCAGGAATGCTTCCCAGGTGCCACCCACTTGTCCCAGCAGGAAACTAGACCGCAGGGTTAGAAACCCCTTCCTCCAGGAGGCTCAGCACCCTGGGCAGGTGCAGGCTCACCTGGACTGGGCAGTGCATGGGAGGGGGAGGGATGCCTGGCCGGCCAGTGTGCCTGAGGGCTGGGAGGGAGTGGGCTGAATAGAGACACCTCTGGATCCGCATGGGACCCTGAGGGGTGATGTTCATCCCCAGGCATGCTCACGGTAAACATAGTAGGCAAATGCCAAGGAAAACATAGTAAGCAAATGCCAAGGAAGGCACAGAGATGTCAGGGAAGGAAGGTCTTAGCGCATCCCCCTCAGTCAGTCCCAGAGGTGTCACTGTCCAGGGAAGTCCCCGATGTCCACCTCCTAGGAACTGCTCACTGGACTCAGCCTGCCTGCCTGCCTGCCTGCCTGCCTGCCTGCCTGCCTGCCTTCCTTCCTTCCTTCCTTCCTTCCTTCCTTCCTTCCTTCCTTCCTCCCTCCCTCCCTCCCTCCCTCCCTTCCTTCCCTTCCTTCCTTCCTTCCTTTTTTTGTGCAGTACTGGGGATGGAACCCAGGGGCATTCTACCTCTGAGCTACACTCCCAGCCCTATTTTTTTATTCTTAATTTGAAACAGGGTCTCACTAAGTTGCAGAGGGCCTTAACTAAATAGCTGAGGCTGGCGGTGAACCCCTCTTGTCTCAGCCTCCCAAGAACTGGGATTACAAGTGTGTGCCACCACGCCCAGTTTGCAGAGATTTATTTATTCATTTTTGGTGGTACTGGAGGTGGAACCCAGAGGCTTTCTACCTCTGAGCTATACTCCCAGACCTATTTTTTTATATTTTATTTGGAAACAGGATCTCACTAAGTTGCTGAGAGCCTCACTAAGTAGCTGAGGCTGGCTTTGAACCCGTGCGATCCTCCTGTCTCAGCCTCCCAAGCGCAGGGATTACAAGCGTGCGCCACCACGCCCGGCCGTGCAGAAATTCTTAAACTGCTCAGAATCATGCTCGAGCTTGGCCCCTGATGGGGGCAGCTCCTAAGATGCAGATTCCTGAGCCAAGTGAGTCAGAGGAGGGGGCTGTGGGTAGGCGCTTTGAACAGTGCTCCTCCACTCTGAAGCAGGTGGGTGATCCCTGCTATCCTTATTTTTTTGTGGGGGGGTTCTGGGGATTGAACTCAGGGGCATTCTACCTCTGAGCTACACCCTCCACCCTATCTTATTTTTTACTTTGAAACAGGATCTTACTGAGTTGTGGCTGGCCTTGAATCTGCAATCCATGCCTCAGCCTTCCAAGTACAGGGAGTACAGGCATGTACCACCACACCTGGCTTATTTTTTATTTTCAAACAGGGTCTTGCTAAGTTGCTGAGGCTGACCTTGAACTTGTAATCCTCCTGTCTCAGCCTCCCCAGGGTTGGGATGACGAGAGTGCACTTTGGTGTTCAGCTCTGCCTACTTTTTGGGGGGGTGGGGGCGGGTCTGGGGATGGAACACAGGAGCATTCGACCACTGAGCTACACCCCCTGCCCCATTTTTTATTCTTTATTTTGAAAATGGGTCTCACCGAGTTGCAGAGGGCCTCACTAAGTAGCTGAGGCTGTCTGCGAACTGTGATCCTCCAGTCTCAGCCTCCCAAGGCTCTGACTACCTTTTGAGAAACAAAAGTCTAGTGCCGCCAGGCGTGGTGGCGCACGCTTGTAATCCCAGTACTTGGGAGGCTGAGACAGGAGGATCACACTTCGTGGACAGCCTCAGCTACTTAGTGAGGCCCTCTGCAACTCAGTGAGACCCTGTTTCCAAATAGATAAAATTGGGCTGGGGATTTAGCTCAGAGGTAAACTGCCTCTGGGTTCAATCCCCGGTGCCACCAAAAAAAAAAAAAAAGGAGCAAAGGCTAGTGCTGGAAGTTGACCTTGAGCACAGATCTGGTCTTTTCCTCTGCAAGAGGGGCTGGTCCTTGTTTCTAGGGAAGATCCATAGAGCCACAGGAACCTCAGGGGCTTGGGCCAGTCCATTATAACTTGATTCATCCGTATGGGGCACCTGTTCCGGCTAGCATGGCAGTAGGCCCTGGGAGAGGAACGGGGGCAGGGGCGACCCCCACCCAGAGGGGAATAGAAGGCAGGCAACAGAGTGGGCAAGTTCGGAGATGAGAGCCAGGCCACTTTTGGAACTTAACAAGCTCACCCTTGGCCACCAGGTTTTCTTTTGTGCTAAAGGATATTCTCATGGAGGTGGTGCTGGTGTCTGGGGGGGGGGCTAGAAAGAGGAGGGATTCATGAGAAAGTGCCACAGTGCCCCATTCTAAGTCCCCACTCTGCCCGCGGGAAGGACTGAGGGGCTGGCTGGGCCGACACAGCAATTTAAGGCTGCACCTGCTTAGCGGGCTCATCCTGCTAAGAGCCGCTTTCTCCTTTTCTCCTGAGAGAATATGTTGCTCCTTCCTTATAGCCGTCCATTTTGCCTATTGAGGAAATTCCTTTTTTTTTTTTTTTGTGGGTCTGGGGATGGAACTCAGGGGCATTCAACCTCTGAGCTACACCCCCTGCCCTATTTTTTAGTCTTAATTTTGAAACTGGGTCTCACTAAGTAGCTGAGGATGTCTGCGAACCGGGATCCTCCTGTCTCAACCTCCCGAATGCTGGGATTACAAGCGTGCGCCACCACGCCCGGCTGAGGAAATTCTTGACGTCTAACTTCCAGCCTATCTGCCAACAGGAAAGATACCTTCAGTCTGAGACAGGAGGATTGCAGGTTCACAGCCAGCCTCAGCAACTTAGTGAGGCCCTCTGCAACTTAGTGAGACCCTGTTTCAAAATAAAAGAATAGAATAGGGCTGGGGTTGTAGCTTGGAGATAGAATGCCCCTGGGTTGCATCTTCAGGACAGAGACAGACAGACAGACAGACAGACAGAGAAGACATCTTTCCTCTCAGAATGGCAGACTGGAAGCCGGGCGTGGTGGCGTACGTTTATAATCCCTGCACTTGGGAGGCTGAGACAGGAGGATCACACAGGTTCAAAGCCAGCCTCGGCTACTTAGTGAGGCTCCCGGCAACTTAGTGAGACCCTGTTTCCAAACAAAATATAAAATAAGTCTGGGAGTATAGCCCAGAGGTAGAAAGCCTCTGGGTTCCACCCCATATCTGTCCTGCTTTTGAAGTTGGTGAAAAATACCCCTACCCTACTGGCCAGAGACGCTTCCAGCTCACTTGTTGCTGGCCCCCTTCCTCCCGCCTCCCCTCCCATTCCCATCCCAGGTGGAATGCAGGGAACCTCCTGTTCCTGCCGACACCCTCTCCTCCAACTCCAGGCTGCTGGAGGGGGGGCAGGAAGACCAGTTTTTCCAGCCCTTGAGATGGTGGAGAGACCTGCCCGCCCCCAGGGGCTCTCCGCAGCCCAGTCGGAAGGCAACCCAGGCCTCCGCGGAATGTGGCGGATCCGGCTCTAGTTGCCACCGACAGAGGGAGGTCGAAGGTAGCCAGAGTCCAGGGCCCGCGGGGTCGAAAGAGGATCCCTCCCGCTCAGGCCAGCTCAGCGCCAGCGGCACCTGCCCCCACCCCAAGCTGTCCAGAGGCGCGAGTCTTTCAGATCCACTTTTGAGACTCAAACCTGTCTCTCTTTTTCTTTTTCCCTTCTTTTCTTTCTCTATTCTTCTCCTTCTCCTCCTCCTCCTCCTCCTCCTCCTCCTCCTCCTCCTCCTCCTCCTCCTTCTTCTTCTTCTTCTTCTTCTTCTTCTTCTTTTTCTCTCTCTCTCTCTCTCTCTCTCTCTCTCTCTCTCTCTCTCTCTCTTACTGGGCATTGAACCCAGAAATTCTACCTCTAAACTACACCCCTACCCCAACTCTTTATTTTACTTAAAATTTTTTTTGAAACATGGTCTCACTAAGTTGCTGAGGCTGGCCTCAAACCAGCAATCCTTCTATTCAGCCTCCCAGGTACTGGGATCACGGGCAGGTGCCACTGTGCCCAGCCTGTCCTTTCCTTCCTTGGTGTTGATGTTGGGAATCTTGGTTGGTTCACTCTGCCTTCCCTCATCTCCTCCAACCAGGGACCCCACCTCCTCTTGCGTTCTGCCCAGCCTGACATCTGCCCACGACCTGGAGGCCTGCTCAGATTGAGGGGCTCACTGTTTCCTATTGACTGCAGGCTCCCCCACTCGGAGCCCCTGCCTGCTCAGTCCTTGGCTGCAGCCCAGCTCGCTGACCCCTTGCTGGCCCGGCACATTGGTCCCCAGCCTGTCCCCGCCAGCCAGGGCCTGCCAAGAGACATGTTAGGAGATGGGCGTGGTGGCATACGGCTGTAATCCCTGTACTTGGGAGGCTAAGACTGGAGGATTGCAGGTTGGTGGCCAGGCTCAGCAACTTCTGCAATTTAGTGAGACCGTGTTTCAAAATAAAAATAATAATAAAATAGGGCTGGGGTGTAGTGCAGAGGTAGAATGCCCACGGGTCCAATCCCCAGTAACAGAGAGAGAGAGAGAGAGAGAGAGAGAGAGAGAGAGAGAGAGGCGCTACCGACCCCCCTTGTGCCCTGCCCTACCCTTCCCTCTGCTAACACCTGCTGCTCTCGGGCTCTGGCTGCTTCATCAGGCTTGGAAATCCACAGATAGGGCAATTTCTCAGGAGCCCCTTTCTTCCTCAGTGAGTGGTCACAAGCGCCCCCATCAGACACGCCTGCCTCTTCCTGGGGCTTAGAGTTCCTTCTGGTAGGTGGATGGGTCACTCTGAGTCTTGGGGTCACCTTGGGGTCAGCTGGTACAGAGGAGGCCAGGGGCAAACACTGGACCCACAGAAGGCCGGTTCCACCGAGTCTGACGCTCCGGCCCCACCACAGTGCTGTGGGTCTTCAAGTGTCGTCTCCTCCCGACCTAGAGGAATATTACCGTAATTAATTATGACACCTGCCACTTGTCAAGCACCTATAGGCCAGGCACTAAGAACTTTAAATTGTATTTTAGTTAATCCTAACAACCTCAGGTGGTCGGTACTAGTATTGTTTTCATTTTACAGATGAGAAAACAGACTCTTTGCTCCCTATTTATTAATTTTTTGTTTTGTTTTGTTTGTGGCACTGGGGATTGAACCTAGGGACAGTCTACCTCCAAGCTACACCCCCAGTCTTATTTTGTGTGTGTGTGTGTGGGGGGGGGGTGTTTGTTTTGTTTTTTGGTACTGGGGATTGAACTCTGGGATATCCTTCCTCCAAGCTACACCTCCAGCTCTATTTTTAAATTTTTATTTTTTGAAAAAGGGTCTCACTAGGTTGATGAGAATCTCACTACTTGCTGAGACTATCCTCTCACCTGTGCTCCTCCTGCCTTAGTTCCCAAGCACCAGAATTATAGGCATGTGCCACCATGTCCAGCTCCCAGCCTGATTTTTGTTGTTGTTGCTGTTTTGTTGGTACTGGGGTTCCTGGAAACCCTTCTACCTCCGGGATATTTGTTTGGAAACAGGGTCTCTTAAGCCAGCGGGGCTGGCTTTGAACCTGCGTGATGCTCCTGTCTCCGCCACAAGTGTGCGCCACCACGCCCGGCTCCCAGCCTGATTTTTAATTTTTTTGTTTTGAAACAGGGTCTCAACAGGTTGCTGGAGTCTTGCTAAGTTGCTGAGGCTGGTCTTGAACCTGCAATTCTTTTCTGTCTCAGCCTCCCAAGTGTGAGATTACAGGTATGTGCCACCACGTGTGGCTTATTTGTTCCTTATTTGAAGAGGAAAGACTCAGTCTCTCTCTTTTTTTTTTCTTGTACCGGGAATTATACCCAGGGGCACTCTACCTTGGAGCTACACCCCCATCCATTTTTGTTATTTTATTTTGAAACTGGGTCTTGCCAAGTTGCTGAGGCTGGCCTCAAATCTGTGATACTCCTGTTTCGGCCTCCCAAGTACTAGGATTTCAGACATGTGCCACCATGGCCGGTTTATGGCTCCCTATTTGAAGGGAACAAACTCAATCTTTTTTAAAGTCCTGGTGCTTAGCAGGACTCTTTAGTACTCAGAGCTGTTGTGCACGGGGACCTGAAAATGTTCACCAAAACCCGTGGACTGGTTGAGGGGCAGAGGGGTCTAGCAGAGAGGTGGGCCTCAGCCTTCTCTCTCAGCTCCAAAGATTCCATAATCCATTGGGGCTGGTGCCAGACTGGGGACTGCTTCACCCTTAACTTGTTTTCAAAGGATCCAGGGAGACAATGGCAGGAGGCACTTGTGGGCAGAGCTAGGTGTAGCCCTGGAGGCCAGCCGTTCCTCCCCGGCTGTGGGCTCTTGTGTACATGTGGGCGACAGGGTGTGAGAGCTGGCCTGGCACAGGGTAGGAGTGTGCACGGGACCGCCAGGCCCTGGGTGCCTCGGATCCCTGATCCTGAGTCCCAGGTCTTCCTCCGGTGCCCTGCGGGAGTCCCCGGTGGGTGGGGCTGCTGTCAGGCCTGTGTTGTGATGTTCTGGGCGGGAGGGCGGTGCCGCACAGGCCCTGACCTGGTTGGGCAGGTTGGCCCACCCCGAGTGGCACCTGTGACCAGGCGCCAGCCACACCCACCGCCCTTTGAAGTCACCCAGCCTGCATTCAAGGCCCAGCGCCTCTCCTGGGTCTCCTCCCTCAAAGGAATTGGGGTCCTCTCAGGAGAAGCTTCTTTGGCCTGGGGCAGCGTGCGGTGGGGGTAGGGCAGGCCTGGGCCTGGCTGGAGGAGGTGGCTGCCCCCACTCCCACACCTCCAGTCTCTCTGCAGCTTGGGGCTGGACTCTGCAGGGCCTGACTGATGGGAGCCCAGGGCAGGAGGGATCTGTGAGGGGGAGGGGCTGAAGAAAGGAGCCGGCTCAACCAGGGGCAGGGGCTCCAGCAGGGCTATGGGGACTTGCTGAGGAGGTCTCCTCTTGACCCCTGGACTCTGCCAGAATCGCCCATCTGGGCTGGACACCAGCACCAGGCCCAAGATCTTCATCAGCGCGACCCCGGCTCTGACTCTGCACATTGCTCTGCGGACAGCGTGTCCAGCCCTGCGGCCTCCACTGACCATCCTCCCTATGGGGAGGGGGTGCTGGTCCCAAGCCCACCCCCCACTTTGGCTTTGCTGCCACCTGATTTCTTTTGCAGGCAGTGGATCATAGATTGGGGGCCCCCAAAGCCCTGGGTGTCCCAAAGAAGGCGGAGGAGCCAAGTTGAGGGTCTCTGTCACTTCCTGCCCTAGTCCCGTCAATTTAAAATTAGCCTCCTAAACCAGGCATGGTGGCGCACACTTGTAATCCCAGCATTCGGAAAGATGAGACTGCAGGATCACGGTTCGTGGACAGCCTCAGCTACTTAGTGAGGCCCTCCGCAACTTAGTGAGACCCTGTCTCAAAATAAAGAATGAAAAATAGGGCAGGGGGTTTAGCTTGGAGGTTGAATGCCCCTGGGTTCCATCCCCAGACCCGCCAAAAAAAAAAAAATTTTTTTTTAATTAGCCTCCTTTTCCCACTGAGGGCGAGGCTCAGGTCTCACTGCCATTGTGGCAGCAGGGCTAGCATTGGAGACACAGTGTCCCCCCAGGCCGGGGCTCACCTATCCTGCTGTCCAGTCCAGGGAGGGGCCAGTATTGCACCGACCCTTCCTAATGCCTCTCTGCTCCCCCAAAGCCACTGCCACCTCCCCTCCATCCCTCCATCGCAGCTCTGAGCTGCTTCCTCCTCTTCTTCCACCTCCCCCTTCTCCTCCTCCAGGAAGCCTGCCCTGAATGCCACACCTCCTCCCTCCTGGTAGCCAAGTTTCTGCTTACCATTGTTTGGTGACCCAGCAGCCCAGTTGCAGGGCCCAGGTTCTTGTGCCCTGGCCTTGGGCAAGCTGCTCTGCCTCCCCAGGGCTGTTGGCCTGGCTGTAAATAGGGCTTCTAACCCCACCTTGAATGTCTGGGTGTTAGACGAACTTGGCCAGTGAATGAGTGTGACTTTATTTTAATTAATTAATTAATTTATTTATTTATTTTTTGCAGGTCTGGGGATGGAACCCAGGGGCATTTGACCTCCGAGCTACACCCCCTGCCCTGTTTTTTTTTATTTTGAAACCGGGTCTCACTGAGTCGCAGAGGGCCTCACTTAGTAGCTGAGGCTGTCCGCGAACCGCGATCCTCTGGTCTCAGCCTCCCAAATGCTGGGATTACAAGCGTGCGCCACCATGCCCGGCTATGTGACTTTAAAGTGTAGCTACCAAGGCGGGGAGTCTCTCCCTTCAGACTGGTTACGGCTGTGCTTTCTGTCCCGTGCTCCTGTGACCTGTGAGGACTCCCCAGCCTCACAGGTCGCAGGAGGCACCAGGGGGCAGGTATTTGCCTTTTGCCAGCAAAAGAAAGGGCATTGTGCAGGATGGGAAGGTATGGCCAGGCTCCCCCAAAGCCCGAGTCTGACAAGCTCCCTTGAGAGGCAGGAGACCGGTCCACGGCACTCTGCAGAAGGGCCTCTCTCCTCCTCTCTGCTCGGGCCTGGGAAGGGGAGAGACAGGTCTCGCTGGTGCTGGTCATGTCTTGGGCTCTGTCATGACCGATCAACAACACTGGGGTCCCCTTACTGGCCCAGGTGACCCCTCACTCATAGTCCAGGTCACTCGCTCTGAGCATGGACGAGGGCTGCTTTGGGATGATTAAGACTTGGCAGATGCTGGGCGGGCAGAATTTGGGGGGCAGCCACAGCAGAGTAAAAGCCCTCTTCTAATCAGGACAGATGACAGACCTGACAACAGAAATAGTTATTGCATGGAGCAACATATGTAATGTTGGCTGAATTCTGCTTTTCTCCTTGCGAAATTCTTGTCTCTTTCAGTCAACCCCGTTGCTGTGTGCCTACTAACAGTTTCCATTTCCTGTTGCTTACCAGGTTCCAGGGGCCGTGCACAGCTCTTTACAGGCTTTAGGGAGTTTCGTTTCCACATATCCACAGTCCATTTACTCAAGATTAATTCGGGGGAATACTTATCGAGCATCTGCGTTGTACCAGGAATTATTATAGGTCCCGGGACCAAGAATACAACAGCAGCAACATTAAAAACAAAACAAGCCGGGCGTGGTGGCGCACGCTTGTAATCCCCGCGCTTGGGAGGCAGAGACAGGAGGATCGCGCAGGTTCAAAGCCAGCCGCGCGCGCTGGCTTAGGAGACCCTGTTTCCAAATAAAAATGTAAAAATAGGTCTGGGAGTGTAGCCCGGAGGTAGAAGGGCTTCCAGGAACCCCAGTACCACAAAAACAAAACAAAACAAAACAAAAACCCCAAAACAAATATGATCTGTGCCCTTCTTGGAGCTGATAGTCTAATGAGGTAGGGAGAAGGGCAGCAAGAAAACCCATATATAATATCAAGTACTGATAAAGGCTCTAAAGAAACCAGCCTGAAGGGACAGAGCGCAGTGGAGGGCCTCTGGAGATGGCAATCTTTGAGCAGAGGTCGGAATAAAATCAGAGATCCAGCCATGTGAACATGGGGCCCGGCAATGCAGGCAAGAGCCACAGCAAGTTGAGGGGCCTGAGGCAGGTGTTCATTTCCTTGGCACATCGGTGCAGCCAGAGGGCACAGGTGTGGGGGCAGCAAGCATGGTGAGAGGCCGCTGGAGAGGTGTCTGCCAGGAAGGGTCTATTGTTAAGCCCATTCTGCTTGCTGGAAACTGAAAACGGACGGGCAAAGAAATGACTGCAGAGGCTACACCCAGCCAGGCTGCTGGGTCTGTGAGCACTTAAGAATGGCCGTCTCCTGCATCACTCAGCACCAGGGTGAGGGGCAGTCACCGGCCAGGTCTCCCAAGGGTTTGGTACTTTTAAGATTTGCTGAGTGTAAGGGCAGGGGTTGAAGCCCAGTGGTAGAACACTTGCTTAGCATGCATGAGACCCTGGGTTCCATCCCCAGTAACTGAAAAAGAAGAAAGAAGAAAAATAATAAAAAGGCAGATTCCAACATGATACAAAGTCCCACATTTGGGTCTTAAGTGGGTGAGAACCATGCTTTCTTTACCTGTAGCCCTGGCACCTTAGAGCAGGAAATATACTACTTGCTCAATTAATATTTCTGAAATGATGCTGGGCACGGTGGCACACGCCTGTAATCCTAGCAACTCTGGAGGCTGGGGCAGAAGGATTGCAAGTTCAAGGCCAGCCTGGATAGCTTAGTGAGACTCTGTCTCAAAATAAAAAAGGACTGGGGATGTAGCTTAAGTTCTAAGAGTGCTTCTGGGCACAATCCCCAGTACCGGCGGGGGGGGGGGGGGAGAATGAATGGACTGAAGTCAATATACTGATTCTCTAGTGAGGTCTGAAGTTTCTACAGGAGATTAAGATTCTTGCTGTGTGCTGGGCGTGGTCGCACATGTTCATAATTCTAGCATTCAGGAGGCTGAGACAGGAGGATCCCGGTTCATGGACAGTCTCAGCTACTTAATGAGGCCCTTTGCAAGTCAGTGAGGCATGGTGGCGCTCCCCGAGCTTGGGAGGCGGAGACAGGAGGATCGCACAGGTTTAAAGCCAGCTGCTCTGGCTTAAGAGAGCCTGTTTCCAAATAAAATAGGTCTGGGAGTGTAGCCCGGAGGTAGAAGGGCTCCCAGGAACCTCAGTACCACACACAAAAAAATTAAAAATAAAGAATAAAAATAGGACCGGGGATGTAGCTCGGAGGTAGAATGTTCCTGGGTTCCATCCCCAGTACCGGAAAAAAAAAAAAAAATCTTGCTGTGGGAGGGATCCTTACAGTCCTAAATTGAACCCCATGGGTTTGCAGACGAGGGAACCGAGGCGCAGAGTGATGGGAGCTGAGGAGCGCTGGCCCGTGGGAGGCCGAGGTGGCCTAGCCTCCTTTTGGTGCTCCCAGACTCAGAACTGTCAAAGGCTTGTCTCTGGGCAGGAGCAAAGGTCTGGATCAGCTGGGAATGAGAAGGGCAGGGTATGAAGGAAATCACACTTATCCTCATGATGAAAACAAATCTGAGATAAGTGGGGCACATTTGGGAGTCAGGGCTGGAGAACCTGGTCTCAGATAAAGGTCCCATTAGGAAGGGAAAGGAAGAAATAATGGTCAGTCCTGAGGAAAATCACCAGAATTTTCCCCAATACCCCTGCCCACCTGTTCACTTCCTTCATCTCAGTCCTCCTCCTCCTTCTTGTCCCCCTCCTCCTCCTCTTCCTCTTCCTCCTCCTTCTCCCTGTTTTCTCAGTTCCAGCCTCTGAAATGAAGACAAAGAAGCCCGGTGCAGTGGTGCATGCCGGTAATCCCAGCTATTAAGGCTGCTGATGCAGAAGGATCTTAAGTTTGAGACCAGCCTGGGCACTTAGTGAGACCCTGCCTCAAAATGAAAAAAAAAAGCTGAACACAGTGGCGCACACCTATTATCCCAGCACTTGGGAGACTGAGACAGGAGGATTGCAGGTTCGTGGCCAGGAATTTAGTGAGACCCTGTTTCCAAATTAAAAAAAAAAGAAAAAGCTAGGAAGTGAGCTTGAAGGTAAAATGCCCCTGGGTTCAATTTCCAGTACCATAATATAAAACAAAATATCAAACGGAGACATCGATTTGCTCCAGGGCACAAGGGGCATGCCAGGGGATGCCCAAAGCCATCAAGCATCTTTCTTTTCTTTTGTGGTACTGGGGTTGGAACCCAGGGCTACACTCCCAGCACTATTTTATTCCTTTATTTTGTAACAGAGTCTTACTAAGTTGCTGAGGCTGGCTGAGAACCTGTCCTCCTCCAGTCTCAGCCTCCCAAGTACTGGAATTACAAGCGTGTGCCACCATGCCTAGTTCATTAGGCATCTTTCTGATGTGTCTGTTTGACCCAAGGACTTTTGCAGAAAAAAAAAATTCAACTAGAAATATTTTGGAAACTGCTCTTTATATTAAAACACACTTGGAGATAATATGGAATGAACTGTGCGTGTACATAAATGCACACGACCACTAAAGTTAAAACAGAGGTCTGAGATGAGAGTATTTGCCAGTGGAGTCCTTGGGCACCATCTCCCTGCCTGTCTTCTCCCTGCATCCCCTCAGAGAGGCGCCCCACATGAGACTTTGAGAAATACTGTTTGCTCATAGTTTACTGCATTTCCTCTTCTATCATTTGGGATGGGGGCCACTCCAGAATGAAGGTGGACAGTCCAGAGAGGGCCAGAGCCCAGGTAAGGACTATGGGTACTACCCTTGGTGACAAGCTGGCGGGGCCTCCCCTGATGGGGGCATGTCAGGGAGTGTTGGTTTCTAGGTAAGGGCGTTCAGAACCTGGTGCTTCCCAGTGGCGGCAGAAGGGGATGAGTGTGTGTCCGCGGGGTGTTGGGAGGTGGCAGGTTTCAGCAGGAGGAGGCCTGAGCTGCTGGCACAGCTGGGCCCTGAACCCAGCGCTCTACCAAGGCCTGCTGCTCTTGGACTCACTCTGCCTCCAAGCCACCTAGGAGAGGGACACCCAGTGCCACCCAGGGGCTGGCGAGAGAGGAAGGCCCAGACAGAGGAGGCCACTGGTTGAGAGCAGGGCAGAGACACTGGAAGGATCATTCCTGGAGACAGGCGGGAGGGGAGGGCGGCATCGCCAATCCGGGCCAGGGCGAGGCCAGGCGGGCTCTGAGGAACGGCCGGGACCTGCCCACAGCCTCTCTGAGGGTTTTGGGCAGTGTTGCTGAGAACGGAGTTTATCAAGGTAAAAGCTTTCTGATCACTCAGGTGGGAAGATTAGGGCTGTCAGGCCATAGGGTTGGGGAGAGAGAAGAGACACTGGGGCACTTGGTCCTCAGCCAGGCGACTATCGGGTGGCGCTGGCTGCTGGAAGGGGCCCGCTCTGGGTGTTGGGGGCTGCACGAGACAACCTGACAACACCCACACTCACTGCGCTCTAGTAAGTACCCCGCCCTTCCATCCTCAGCTGGGCTAACTTGTTCAATCCTCACGCTAAAGCCAGGAGGTGGGAACTCTGATTACTCCCCATTTTATAGACGAGGGCGTTGAGACATGCAGGAGTTAAGTTTCTGTTCGGCTGGGGAATCAGACATGTTCCAGAGGGTGCCCAAAAATCTGTATAAAAAGAAAAGAAGTCCATTCATTCATTCATTCATTCATTCACTCACTCATCACCGGGTACTGACTCTACGTGTTCTGCATGCTAGGCGCCCCTGTACTGACAGCTTGCATGAACGACTACAGCCTTCACAATGATCTGAGGAAGGTTTCCCACTTTACAGATGAGGAAACCGATGCGCAGGGAGATTACATAACAGCTCAGGTGATGTAATAATAGGTGTGGTCACACAGCAAGCAAGTGGCTGAACTAGAATTCGTACCCAGGTCGTTGTGACTTTTGGGAGCTGAGCGAGAGCTCTGTTAAGGAGGATGAGCCCGTAAATCAGCTAGGAACTGTGCAGGAAACTAGAAGGCTGAAGGTGTTTCTAAAAGAAACCCAGGGACTTTCTCGCATTCCTCCCCGAATATGCATAGCTCTCTGGAATCTAAGTCTGTATTCCCACCAAGAGGGGGCGCTCTGCTTAGTCAGGGGAAACTAGAAAGGAGCAAAGGCAAGGACCTTAATGTAGGGAGGTAGATAGATGGGAGGAGTCGGGATTAAAAAAAAAAAAAATCAGAGCCAGGCACAGTAATGCATGCCTGTAATTCCAGTACTTGGGAAGCTGAGACAGGAGGATCTCAGGTTCAAGGCCAACCTCTCAGCAATTTAGTGAGACCCTCAGGAACTTAGCAAGTCCCTGTTTCAAAAAATAAATAAATAAAATAGAAAGGACTAGAGGTGTAGCTTGAAGGTAGAATGCCCCTAAGTTCAATACACTGTATTAAAAAAAAAAAGAAAGAAAAAGAAAAATCAAGCTGGGTTGCACATCTGTAATCCCAGCAACTCAGGAGGCGGAGGCAGGATTGGGATTGCAAATTTGAGACCATCTGAACAATTTAGTAAGCCCCTGTCTCAAAATAAAGTAAAAAGAACAGGGTATATAGCTCAGTAGTAGTGTCTGAGTAGCATGCATGAGGTCCTGGGTTCAATACCCAGTACCAACAGCAGCAAAGACTCCAGTTAGTGGTGGGGCAGGATAGTCTGTCCCTGTCCTCTCCTCCCCGGGATGCTCCCTCCTTCCCTCGCAGGGCCAGCTGCCTCTGTCATCCATGACCTCAGTGCTGGCCTCACAGGTCATCAGCCAGGCCAGGAGCCCTTCTGCCTCAAGAGTAGGCCGCGCCGAGCTCCCCCAGGGCAGCCCACAGTGGCTCCCCTGCAGTGGAATCCCTCTAGGGAAGGAGGCGGGAAGAAAATGAGTGGAAAAGAAGCTAAGGGATGGGAGGCGCTTGAGGACTTTACCTTCTCCCCCACCCTCAGGCAAGAGCTAGGGCCCGAGCAGCCTATTCCTAGCCAGGACCCCTGACTTGGGCTTCAAGAGTCAAGAGCCCTCCTCTGGCCATCTTCCAGCAAGATCTCTCCCTCTCCAAGAGTGAGGACTTTAGCATCCTACCAGCCTATCTAGACCATAAAACCACAGAATTTCTATCCAAACTTCCCCGAGCTGCTGCCAGGGTCTACATGGGCTTTTTCCTGCATTGTCTTCCCTAGGCCCGACCTGCTGAAACCCTGAGGCCCCAGAGTGGCTGTGTATAAGGGATGGGATCAGGGTGCTGGAGGGTGTGGGGAGATGGACCTTGGATGGTGGGCCTCCTGGTGCAGGACACAGATGTGTTCCAGGAGTCAGAGGCCTCTTATATATGCTTCCCTTGGCTGACCCCACTAGGACTCCAAACCTACCTTTTGGAATCCCAGTCTGTATGTGTGTTTGTGTGTGAAGTACAAAGTATTGAACCCAGGGAAATTCTACCTCTGAGCCACATCCCAACCCCTATTTTTTATTCTTTATTTTGAAACAGGGTCTCACTGTTGTTGAAGGTCTCACTAAGTAGCTGAGACTGGCCAAGAACCTGCAACCCTCCTATCTCAGCCTCCCAAATACTGAGATCATAAGCCTACACCACCATGCCCGGCAATGTGCAACTTCTTGGTGCCTCTACATCAGCACGGAGGAGAGGCCCTGGTGAGGGGGGAGGCGAGGGAGTTCTTGTCCGATCCCTCCCAGCCCTCCTGCACAGCCTTGGTCTTCTGCTGTGTGTTTTGGGGGCAAACACTCAGGAACAAGTTTGGCTCAGAGATGGGGGAAGGGCCAAAGCTCTCTTTTGCCCCCCTTACCAGCATGAGTGGTGCCTCGGTGGGACCTGGGGAACTCTGCTGCCTCTAAGAGGTAACATGATCTTGCCTTAAAGCATCGGCAGTCTCTCCCAAGACCCCACCCTAATCTTCCTCCAAATGTCCAGCCTCCCCCATCCCTGCCGGGCTGCCTATATCCAAGGGAGCAGATGCCCCGCCCCTTTCACTTTCTCCCCCTCCTCAGGGTCCCTAAACGGTGTGATCCTCAGCACCTAGGACTCAGGGGGCTGGCAGAGATAGAGGGGAGGTGAGCCCAGGCCAGCTCCTGGGTCCTACAGGGAGGCAGGGGGCGTCGATCCGGCCTCATCCCCCTTTCCCCCAGCCCTGCTGTCAGCTGGCCAGCCCCATCTCTGGAGCAAAAGTGCTTCCATGCGGGTAGGAGGGAAGCCTGCTTAGTGGGAGAAAGATGAAGCTGGTCCCCCCACGTGTCAGTGAACAAATTGGGCCAATTTGGTGTGATTAGTGAAGAATTCACATCTGGCCAGCAGAGGCCTCCCCCCAGCCCAGCCCAGCCTGGCTCCTGCTCCCCATTAGAAGCTATTTTCTCTGACGGCTCCATTTGTCTCTGTAGTGGGGGATTTGACAGCTCCTGGCCAGCCTGGGGGGCCTGGCTCTGAGTGAGAGGCCCAAGGCCAGGCTGCTGGGCACCCCCTTGACTTGAGGAGCACTCTGCTCCCCATGGGGCCCAGGCACCTGTGCGCATCACCCCTGTGCTGTGTGCAGAGACACAGAGGAGCAGGGAAATGGGGATCGCTGCCTGCTACGCTTCCCCACCCAGGTCTCCCCGGACCTTGGTTTCTCTTGCACAACGACAGTTGTGCTTTAAGATCAACGAAGACTTGTATGTGTGTGCCTGGTGATGGAGGAGGCAGGGGTCTGGCGTTTTCTAAAAGAAAACAGCTGGGCCTGTGCGAGGGAAGGTCTGCTCCCCACTTCCTTTGCCCCTTCTGCACCCCTCCCGAGAGAGCCCCGGCTGCAGCCAACCTTCAGGAATGCTGCAGAGGGGTGTTGCAAAGCTGGAAGGCTGTCCCCCAAAAGCGGCTCCAAGGTAGTGCCATTGGGGGCGTGGCCTTCAAAGCCTAGGGTCTTCCTCCCCCAGCTGTGACCCTAGGTTTTCTGTGTCAAAGACAATTTGGGGCTATTTAAAGGAGCCCGACCTAGGGGTCACCTAGGTAAATCTCCTCCCTGAGGAATTACCACCAGATGGCAACCTGGGGCTTGTCTCTAAGGCTCTCCCTGGTTGGCTGGGGGCCCCAGGGCTCTGTGCCTACATACACACATGAGTGTGCAGGGATCCAGGACCTCAGTCCTTGGATCGAATGAGAATCCTCACCGGAAGAGGGATAACTGGGCGAAGGTCCTAGGCTTCAGCGAGGGCAGGCCACTCTTGTTAGATGTTGCAACGTCACATGGTTTTGGGGCCTGGGAGTGCGAGCTTCTCCGGCATCTAGTATTTCTCTTGTCACTTGGATAGCTAGAGGACATGGGGCAGGGTGAAGAAAAGCAGGCATCGGCAGTCTCTCCAGGCTTCAAACCTGTCCTGAGCAAGTTTGCTCTAGAATAAAGGATTTCTGGGAAGGTGCGGCTTCCGTTGCTAAAACCAGGACAGTCCAGGGCAAAGTGGGACAGCTGGCCACCTTACCTCAGCATAAGCCCCACAGGCCAGGCAGAGAGATGGAGGAGGAACCAGTTCTTCTGAGATCTGCTGCCGGATTTCTCATTTGATCTTTCTTATTCAAGCCAGGCTTAGCCTGACGCCCCATTATTAACTGCAGGTCCTCAGCCTTTTCTCCAAGGGAAAGCTCGGGATGTTGGAAGGATGTCCTGACTTTGGGGTGAGGGAAGAAGAGTAGGGCTGGGGGTGGACGGGTGGTGGTTTATCTTCTTCAAGCTAAGAACCACAGGCTTGGGGTGTGATCACAACAGCCAGCCTGGCCTGCCTTCCCAAGGCACCGACCACCCAGCACCCATCTCTAATTATCAGATGAACCCTGAGAACACCCACTGTGTGGTTGCTAGGGTTATTATCCCATTTCAGAGATGGGATAACTGAGGTGGAGTCATAGGCCTCAGGGCTGAGTTGGGGGAGTGTGAAGTAGGGTCTCCTGCATGATCTACCCTCTTCCCCCCAGTCTCCTGTTCAGGTATCCCCAGACCCCAGTAATAGGCAGTCTATTAAAGTAGCCTCAGCTCCTCCCCCCAGACATCAGTGACATAATTAAATTAAGGATGAACAAGGTCACCCTGTCAGGACTCCAAGAAAATCTAGACATTAGAGGAGGGAGTGGTGGTGCACACTTGGAATTTTAGGACTTGGGAGGCTGAGACAGGAGGATCGCAGGTTTTCACCCAACCTCAGCTACTTAGTGAGGCCCTCCACAACTTAGTGAGATCCTGTCTCAAAATAAGAATAAAAAATAGGGCTGGAGTGTAAGTCAGAGGTAGAATGCCCCTGGGGTTAATCCCTAGTATTACAATAAAAAAATCTAGACATTACAGCTGGGTGTGGTGGTATGCACTTGTGGTCTCAGTTCTTGAAAGGCTGAGACAAGAGGATTGCAGGTTTAAGGACAGCCTCAGTAAATATGAGACTTTCGGCGCATGCATTCGAGAGGCGGAGACAGGATGATCGTGGTTCAAAGATAGCCTCAGCTACTACTCAGTGAGGCCCTTTGCGACTCAGTGAGACCCTGTTTCAAAATAAAGAATAAAAAATAGGGCTGGGGGTATAGTTCAAAGGTAGAATGCCCCTGGGTTCCATCTCCGGTACCAAAAAAAAAAAAAAAAAAAAAAGACTCTCATCAACCTAGCGAGACCCTGTTTCAAATTAAAACAAAAAATAGGGCTGGGGATGTAGCTTAGAGGGAGACTGCCCCTGGGTTCAATTCCTAGTGCCACAGAGCCACAAAGAAAGAAAGAATCTAGATATTAGATCAAACTTCTACTTGTTCTCATAGGCAGAGTCAAAATTTAAAGATGCTGAAAGGCGCTGGGCATGGTGGCGCATGCCTGTATCCCAATAACAGGAGGATCATGGGTTTGCTGCCAGCCTCAGCTACTTAGTGAGGCCCTCTGCAACTTAGTGAGACGCTGTTTCAAGATAAATAATAAAAAATAGGGCTGGGGTGTAGCTCAGGGGTAGAATGCCCCTGGGTTTAATCCCTAGCACTACAAAACAAACAAACAAATAAATATGAATAAATAAATAAATTAATAAAAATAAAGGTGCTGAAAGGACTTTGGAGGAGAAGGGGACCAGCCCTGGAACCCTGCTTCTGCTACCTAGCCCACCTCTCCCACACGGCCCTCCCCTCCCCTCCTTGTCCCTGTCTGACTGCACTTGGGGAGGGGGTAGAATCCAGGCAGAGAGTCTGGAGGTCATCGCTGAGTTCAAGCTTGGAGCTGAGCGTGAAGTGCCAGCTGGAAGGGGGCTTGGAGGGTCTTCGAGGGTCCATCTCTCTTGACTCACCATAGGTCTTCTGACACTGGAGCTACTTGGCCTTTGAGAAGCTGCGCTTTTTGATCATTTGGGCTGCTGGGGATGGAATCCAGGGCTTCGCACATGCTAGGCAAGTAGGCGCCTAGCACTGAGCTATGCCCAGGCCCAAAGCTGTGCATTTCAGAGCGGGTTGCCCACACCCCTAGTTTAGGCTGCCTCTTTTCCTGGACAAGGTTTCCTCTTTCTTTCTTTCTTTCTTTCTTTCTTTCTTTCTTTCTTTCTTTCTTTTTCTTTCTTTCTATCTTTCTTTCACACCCCTAGTTTAGGCTGCCTCTTTTCCTGGACAAGGTTTCCTTTCTTTCTTTCTTTCTTTCTTTCTTTCTTTCTTTCTTTCTTTCTTTCTTTCTTTCTTTCTTTCTTTCTTTCTTTCTTTCACACCCCTAGTTTAGGCTGCCTCTTTTCCTGGACAAGGTTTCCTCTTTCTTTCTTTCTTTCTTTCTTTCTTTCTTTCTTTCTTTCTTTCTTTCTTTCTTTCTTTCTTTCTTTCACACCCCTAGTTTAGGCTGCCTCTTTTCCTGGACAAGGTTTCCTCTTTCTTTCTTTCTTTCTTTCTTTCTTTCTTTCTTTCTTTCTTTTTCTTTCTTTCTTTCTATCTTTCTTTCACACCCCTAGTTTAGGCTGCCTCTTTTCCTGGACAAGGTTTCCTCTTTCTTTCTTTCTTTCCTTCTTTCTTTCTTTCCTTCCTTCCTTCCTTCCTTTTTGACTCCCAGGAGAAAGCCTTTCTCCCAAACTGTGTCTGGAGGAGTTGGTGCTGGGCAAGGGGCTGAGCTCAGGAATGCCTCTGTGATTGCCCCTCTCCAGTCCTGATGGGCTTCTTGGAAAAGCCCCCTCCCTCCCAGAGTCTGGGAGTAAAGGGGACGCATTTCCCCAACCCTCTCAGAGAGAAGGTGCACGCTTGGGACCTGACCTCTTAACCTCCATCCTGGAGCCTGCTCCCACCGGGCTCCCAGGAGAAGCCCGAGGTGGGTGCCTGCCTGTTTACTCCCTGGTGGAGTTTGCTTCAAGCCTTGGGCGACTTCCTGTTTGCACCAACAGGCCCCAGGAGAGATCAAAGGGAGGGCTGGTGAGTTCAGGGAAGAGGGATTGAGGATGGCCGCCCTGCCACTGTGTAATGGGAGGGTTGAAATTTATGTGGAGACCTGGAGCACAGGAAGGACACAGGGGACAGAGCCAATTCCCAGGCCTTAGCGGCCCTGCCTCACGGCTCCTTTGGGGAGCCATGGTCATCTCTCCACTCCAATTCTGACCCCACGGGGGAGACAGCCTCCTCTCCGATGCAGCGCCCTCAGTGTCCTGGCTCTTCTAGCTTTTCCTGATCCCTCTTCCCGCGTGGGGCCTCTCAGGAGCCAGGGTCCGGACAAGAGTCCCCCAGCCCCCGTGGCGGCGGGCCCGCCCCTCGCAGCGGGCGTGGCCGCGCGGCTGTCAATCACGAACTCACGCGGGAGGAATGCAGACGGCAGGGCTGCCCTGTGGTCACGTCTCCGCCCCGCCGATGGAGGTAGGCGCCCAGGTACCCAGCCTGTGGGCCTTGGGAGCCCGCCAAGCTGCTGATGAAAGGCGCAGCCAGATTAACCCCTTCTTGGCCGCACCCCCTCAACTGCCTCTGGCTACTGGGTGGTCGCTGACCCAGAGGGGCAGGAGGCGGAGTCTGGGCGTGCCTGCTCCCGGAGGGGGTGGCCTCCTGCCTCAGCGCTGGGGACCCCTTCTGGCTGGGGTCCCTCTGGCTCTGGGTCTGAGGCAATTAAAAAAAAAAAAAACAAACAGGTTTTCAAAGGACAGATGAGGGTTCCTACCACAGGGATCCTCCACTGGGCCCCAGCAGAAGAGCACCGGACAGAGAGTTCAGAAATTCAGGCATCCACTCAACCCACATTTTAAGATTCCAGAGGGTCAGCTGGGTAGTCAGAGTGGGGGAAAGCAGCGGGCTTTTCGTTTCCCCAAGGCTGTAGAATTACAGGGCCAGTAATTCAGACTGTGGGCTTGTCTATTTTAGAAGTGACCTGGATTTTTCCCCCAAGCAGAATCTCAGGCAGATGTCTAGGATATAAATCAAACCCCTGGAGTTGCTGGCTGGAGTAGGCAGTGAGGTTCCTGTTTCCTTCAGCTCTTCCATTCCATCGTGAAGGGCTCCTAGGGAGGGTCCCAGGGAACACAGTTTGGGAAGCTGAGAGCTAGGCATAGTGCGAGATCCTCTTGGGCTCTGCCTCTTCCAGGGTCTGGGTGCTGCTGGCCTGCTCCCCACGGAGGGCCCAGCGTTTGCCCTGTGACCCGCATTTGCCCTGTGACCCTCACTCCGTGTCCTCGTCCTGGGGTCGGGCCTCACTCTATCCTGTGCAGGTTGTTGGACCCAGAGCACCATCAGGTGTCTTCCTCTGTTCTAGAATTCCAAGATTCCAGGGAGCAAGGAGTAAAACACCTTTTGTAGTAAGCTGCGCTGCACTGGGGTACTGGTGAGCAGGTGAGGAGGCAGAGCTTTTGGGCCAAGCCAGTCTCAAGTTCAGAGCCCTCCCCACTCCCTGCATCCCCCTCTCCAACTGCAGATGAATCTTCAGAGATCAAAGCACATCATTAACCCTCACAGAATTGGGCCATGGTCTGGGAGCTCCTGGATCTCTGGCCTATCTCATCCAGCCCCCTGGGGGGAGGCCCTCCCCACCAAGGAGAGGCTGGGTGTGCCAAGAGAAGCAGGAAGGAGGAGGTCAAGTGTGGAGATAGTGCCAAGGGGAGGCTGGAAGCCCAGAGGCCCAGTGCCCAGCCCTCACCCCCACCTCACTCCCCAGGGTCTCAACGAACCTCATGCCCCTGGGGAGCCATGGTCCTTCTGGAAACTCCTGAAGCTGCACTTCCAGGAGGACCCAGAGAACATGGGCTTGGGCTCCAGTAAAGCTGGAGAACAGGCATCAGACAGGACTTCCCGGCCCACGTGTCCAGATATAAATCTCCCTGCAAGGCTGGTGCCTGCATATGCCTAGGCAGCTTAGAGGCATCACATCTCCAAGATGGCATGACTGGAAATGTGCAAGTCATCCTGAATGCCCAAGTTTCCTCCTCAGCCACTGCTAGCCAAGTCTCATCCTATCTGCAGCATCAGGGGCTTGAAGTTACCGTTCCTTTCTGCTTCTATCGCTACGGATTCAATGGGTCCCCAAGAATATTGCAACAGTGATTCGGGGAGCACACCCCCATCTTCCCTTCCCTCCTCCCGGTCCTCCTCCGCACTGCGCTAAGAGACATCTTAGAACACAGGTTGGAGCATGCCACTCTTGTGCTCAGAAACCTTTGATGGCTCCCCATTGCCGGCAGGATAAAGTCCCAACGTTGCCTGGCATTTACAGCCTGCCCTGATCTGGTGCCAACTTACCTTGCCAGCCTGGGTCCCCACCATGTACTTCACCTTCAACTCCAGCCACATTAGATGGCTTGTCTTACCCAAGACCTGACATACGCTTTCATGGCCGACTACCTTGGCTCACAGATAAGCTTGTTCCTGGCACTTATGGTGTTGTGGGGGAGGAGGATTAATCCCATAATCCCATAAATAAATATGTCCTTACAAAGTCTGGTAAGTTCAGGGTGTCTTTAGGAACTCAAGGAGAAGTTACAATAGGGGCGGGACAGATTCAGATGGGGACTCCGCAGGCATAAGAGGCACTTCGCTCTTGAAGGCTTGGGGTGCAGGCTTATTTTGTCAAGAAGATTTTTTCCATTTGTGCACCCAGATTTCTTGGCATCTCTGGTCTAGGCTGTATTTCACTCTGTCTTTGCAGCCCTAGACTGAGCTGTGGAGGGAAGGGCATATTTCTTCCTCATGCTTGGAACACCATCATTCCGCACTCGGGATGCCTTTTGTATGTGTGTGCAGTGCTGAGGATTGAACCCAGGGCCCTTCTACCCCTGAGCTTCACCCCTAGCCCTGTTTTATTTGTCGTTTTGAAACAGGGTCTCGCTAAGTTACCGCACACTGGCCTCAAACCTGCGACCCTCCAGTCTCAGCCTCCCAAGTCCTGGGATCATAGGCATGCACCACTGCACCCTGCCACAGGAGGCCTTTAATGGCTATCTTCTTACCGTTGAGGTGAGACTGCGCAGACTCCTGCCATGAACCAGCATGGAAATCACCTTAGAACAGGAGACGGTCTTCAGGAAGTCTTTGTTGAAGCAATGGGTAGGGGAGGTGGTCTCTTAGGTGTCCCCTTCCCCTAAAGCTCTGTTCTTTCTCTGCCCACCCAATCCCACCCCTCAGAGGGCCTCTGAGCTCTGGCCCAGCGGCTGTCCCTATTGGGACTGAGAAGGGCTGTGGGGAGGGGCTCTCATAAGCTGCCCCAGCTACCCCCCAGGCGCCCCCTGTAGGCTGCCCTTCAGGTCTGACCACTGGTGTGGGGAAGGAAGGTACCCTTCTTCCTGCTGGTTGTTCCCCCACTACAAAATGCCACATCCTCCTACCCCTCCAGCTCCCTGGGGCAGAGAGGGGACAGCGGAGGAGGAGGAGTTTATCTGGAGATGACCCTGAACTAGAGGCCTCCACTCCACACTTGTCCCCCCTCCCCCAATCAGCTATTTCCAGATCGGAGGGTGGCAGGCAATTTCCCAGGTTTTCCAGTTCTCTGTAGCTTCCCAGGGACTTTCCCATGGGTGAAAAATCTTGGATCTAAGCAAGGTGTTGGGGGAGGCTGTTGAACCAGGCTGACCCACTGGATCCCAGCACAGGCCCCTTGGGGTAAGCTTCTCCTTCCAGGATTCTCTGGTCTGGGAGTGAGGGCCCAACCCCTTCTTCATGGGGACACAGGCCCAGGCCTCTGGGAGCCTCCCAATCTGAGGATGGAGACCCAGCCCTTGTTCTGAGGACACTCCCAGGCTGCCAAGAAATACAGCATGAAACCAGGACAGGGACTCTGTGCTCCTCCATGTCAGTCAGCAGCTGCCCCCCACCAGCTCCTTCCCTCCCTCGGGGGTTCTGTGTCTGGCCCTGTTACTGAGCTCTGTCTGGCCGCAGAGGCCAGGCCAGTGGTGGTGCTGGCCCTACAGGTGGCATCCGGCAGGTGGTGAGAGCGGGGGAGGAGGAATGTGCCTGGGGCCTGGGCAGGATGCCACTGGACAGTCCCAACAGCCCCACCCCCTGCCCGTGACCTGCTCACCCCACCTCCTGCCCGCAGAAGTCCTGCTTCCTCTGCCAGGGTCACAGCCAGGTCCTGGGTTCCAGGTAACCATTCCCAGGAAGACACCATGGCCACTGGACTTGAGGGGCATCTTGTGGGATGTTAGTCACTGCTGTTAACTGCCATCTCATGAACACTGACCTGGGTTGGCTTATTTTATCCTGGCAGTTAAATATTGTGTTGCTCCCATTTTACAGGTAGAGAGAGCGAGGACACTGGGAGAGAGAGGCCTGGGCAGAATGTGCTCTCTGCAGCCTGACTGGAGTCCTGGGGTCCCAGGGATCTGCAGCCCCATGGGGTCCAGGGACTCAAAGCATCCTTGCAGTCCTAGAAAGAATTTCCTGCAGTGGGAGGGCTTAGACATGGGCTGGAAGTAGGGACAACAGGGAAAAAGGCCCAGAGAGCAGGTATGCTTTAGGCAGCACCCACAGGGTGTCAGGGGGACCCCACACAAGGAGGAGCCCCCACCATTCCCCTCCTTCCACAAGCTGGTCAGAGCGAAGGGGAGACAGCAGCTTCCCTCTCTGGCAGCCCAGGTGTTCCACTGTCCTGGCCCCTGGCAAGCATCCCAAGACCACCACGTGCCAGGGTCCCTCCTTGAGGGCGCCTCTGAATATGGGCCGGGCTCACACCAGTGACAGGAAGGGCTTTGCTCTGCAATCCCTCTGCTCCTTCTCCTCCTGTTCCTCCTGTCTCCCCCAGTTTCCCTCCCAAACACTCATTCATTCCCCAGACCACCTACAAACCACCCATTTGCCCAGACCACACAGCTCCTCTGCCCAGCTCAGCTCCCCTGGATAATGGCCACCCTCCCCCCACCCTCCCAGGCTGCACCCCCAAGCCTAATTACCACCTTGGCACCTCCGGGGCAGGCGCAGGGGCAGGGGGAGGGGGCGCTGGCCTCTGTTTATGCTGGAGCTCTGTTGGGCACAGGAGGCCTGTTTTCTTTTGGGCATCAAGGAGCAGGAGCAAATTAGAGACCCTCAACCAGACCCCTCGGGTCTGTCCCTCCCACCCTGTCCCTTGTCAGGAAGAACGCTGCTGTAAGAGCACTGGGCTGGGAGTCACAGCCAGACTTTGGTTCTGCTGCCTCTGACTGCCCGGGCTCTCCCGACCCCTTGGGCCTCAATTTCCTAGGTTATGGAAGGACAGCGCCAGCCTCCAGGGCTCCACCAGCCCTTTGGCTTGGGCCTTGACCCCAGGGAAGTGGCTGGGAGGTGCCCATAGAGGGCCTCCACATGGTGGAAGGATCCCAAGCAGAGAGGCAGGGTGAATCGAATGGAGGGTAGGTGTGCAGACAGGAGGCTACCTGTCAATAGTGGGGGGCACTGGGTGCCCTGGCGGGAGAGCGGCAGAGGTCAGAATGCCCTCGAGGCCTCTGGAGCTCCTGTACTGTGCTCCTGGGCCGCACAAGGTGGCGGAAGATGGGCCCTCCCTGAAGCTGGGGTCTTTCTGGAGGGGCCCCTGTCTTCCAGAGGCTTCTCCGTTGCAGTGTCTACCCTCACCCTGGTCCTAGCGGCTGTGAGGGAGGGAGCAGGCTATATCCAGAGCCCTGTGGGCCCTAGCCTAGAGGAGGTGCCCAGTACACATGGGACGGTTATTGAATAGCTGCGGGGAGACTGAGGCAAGCTAGACATAGGAGCAGCGCCCGTGGCTCCAGGGCTTGGGGCTGGGAGGCAGGGGGAGTAACATGGGGGGGGGCGAGGGGTTGCTGGTGGGTCAACTCACCAGGCAGGGCCGCACCAGGCCTAGGCCCTGAGGGCCAGGGCCACCAGGACTGGGCCAGGGCGGATGAGGTGGTCTCTGTGGGGTCCCTCTCAGGATCCCTCCTTCCCCCATAATTACTTCTGATTAGCTTCACCACAACAGCCAGGCTGGAAAAAGGGGTGTTTGGGACATGGGGGAGGGGAGGAGCATTCAGGACAATCCAGGGCCCCCAGCTGAGTTCCTCCCCACAGCTCAGGACACACACACACACACACACACACACACACACACACACACACACGCTGATCTGGAAAATTCTGAAGGAGCCCCATCTGTGCAGGCCAAGAGTGCCAATGATCTGAGACATCAGACCCTTTAGACAACTCGCCCATACGCATTAGTTCAAAGTGTCCGGGAGGGAGAGTGGGGGGGCAGAGCGTCAGGCAGCGGGGAGGGGGCACAAGGAACACTTCAGGCTGGAAGGGAGCTTGACAGCCACGGTTGTTTTATAACCCAAGGCCCACCCTGGAGCCCCCTGGCCTGCACCTCAGAGAGTTCTTCTTGGCACCAACTGCCCTTTCAGCCTGGACTGACTGTGCTAGGCTGAGGGGTCTGTAGATAGAGAGGGCTAATGCCCTGGCCGCATCCACCCCATCCTCTTGAGGCTAAGAGGCTGCATAGCTGGGCTCCAACCTGTGGGGGTGCCCTCAGAACCCCTTCCTCAGGCCAGGCAGGAGCCTAGTACTCACCTTCCAGACTGCCCCTTAGGGAAAGGGGCCCAACAAGGAGGAGAGGTGAGGAGCTGCAGCCAGCACTGCAGACAGGAGGAAAGAAGGAGAGAGGGGCTTGAGTACTTCCTGCAGAGCCCAGAGTCGGAGAAACTGCCTGTGTAATCAACAGTAATATTAGAGCCCCCTGTTTTTGGTACTAGGGATAGAAACCAAGAGCATTCTACCTCCAAGCTACACCCCCAGCATTTTTTATTTATTTTTATTTTGAAACAGGGTCATGCTAAGCAGCTAAGGCTGGTCTTGAACCTTCAGTCCTACCTCTCAGCCTCCCGAGTATTGGGATGACAGGCGTGCCTCACCATGCTTGGTTATAGTCCTTTTTTTTGTACTGGAATTGAACCCAGGGGCATTCTACCAATGAGCTACACTGCCCCACCCCCAGCCCTATTTTATTTTTACTTTGAAACAGGGTCTTAGGTTGATGAGAATCTCTAGATGGATAAGAATCTCACTACTTGCTGAGGATGTCCTTAAACCTGTGATTCCCCCTGTCTCAGCTTCCCAAATACTGGGACTACAGGCGTGTGCCACCGTGCCTGGCTCTGTATTAGCTATTTAAAAATATCTAAGCTGGGCATGGTGGTACATACTTGTAATCCTAGTGCGTGGGAGGCTGAGACAGGAGGATCGCAGGTTCACAGCCAGCCTCAGCTACTCAGTGAGGCCTTCCACAACTTAGTAAGACCCTGTTTCAAAATAAAGAGTAAAAAAAAAAAATAGGGCTGGGGGTGTATCTTGGAGGTAAATGCCCCTGGGATCAATCCCCAGTACTGCAAAAATAAATAAAATAAATCAATAATAAATCTTATTCAACCCAGAGCTGTGGCAGGCCCATCACCCCAGCTACTGGGGAGGCAGAGGCAGGCTGATCCCAAGGTGAAGCCTGTCTGAGCAATTTTTAATAGTAGGTCCCTATCTCCAGCTTTGAGCGCCAGTCTTCCAAGCTAAAGCTTGGAACATTTATTTCACTAAAATTTCATTAAAGCGAACATTTATTTCCCTCCTTTGGTTCCCTATCTTTAAGGGAGACCCCAATCCCTGCAATTAGAGAGCGCCCTTACCATAAGCCCATACCTGTCCTCACAAACCCCTAGCCCATGGAGAACCTACCCCTGACCTCAGGGAGCCTCCAGTCCGCTGGAGAGACACCAGACACCCATGGAATTGCCAATCGCTCCTGATCTGGCCTCCTTACCCCCACCCCACCCCGGCCCTTACAGGAGGGAGGTGACACGGGCGCCCAGGCTCCTCCAAATGCGGCCGGCGGGTGGCGGTGGGCTGCCTGGAGGAGGCGGCGCCCCTGGCTGGGAGCGGCGGAGGCCGCCCCGGCGGCGCTCCCACGACCCGGGCAAGGCCGTCTGGGCGCCGTCTCCGGTCTGGGGGCTTGCGGTCGGGGCACCGCGGGGCAGCGTTTGGGCCGGTCAGCTCCCCGCGGAAATTACAGGGGCGCTCGGCGCTGCGGTCGCGCCCCCCGGGGCAGCACCCGCTGGTTGGAGGCGTTTAAATTGAAAGCAGCTTTGGAGAGAGGGGGCGGGCGCGGGCCGCCGAGCAAGGGGAGGGGGCGGCCGGGCACAGCGACCCATTGTCTGTGCCCGCCGAGGGGCGGAACCTTGCGGTGAGCGCGGCGCGGCGCCCCCTCCCCAGCTCGGGCCCAGCGCGGGTTCCCACGACGCGCCCCGGCCCCTTCCGCACCTGGCTCCATCCCTCAGTGCGTGTGCGCCCACACCTCCTCCAGGAGGCCCTCGGGTCTAAGAAGCGCTGCTGCACGTGGGGAGGCCCGAGTCAGGGAAAGACAGGAGACCTGGGTTGAGTCGCCATAGCTTGGGTCACCCTGGGAGTCTCCGTCCTCGTCCTCGCTTCCCTGGTTTCTGGAAAAATGCATATAATTTCTCTCCTCTTCTCTTCTCTTCTCTTCTCTTCTCTTCTCTTCTCTTCTCTTCTCTTCTCTTCCCTCCCCTCCCCTCCCCTCCCCCTCCCCCCCCCTCTCTCCTCTCTCCTCTCTCCTCTCTCCTCTGTTACTTTGAAGATGATTTGAGCCCATGAATGTATGGGAACGCGTTCTGAGAACTGTAAGGCCCTACAAACATCCGAAGAGCGGTTACCAACAAGAATAACCCCTCCTCATGGCAGAGTTCGAGGCTCGCCTGGGCACCTTAGTGGAAACCCATTTCAGAAGAAATAAAAAGGGACAGGAATGTAGCTTTTGTTGGCAGAGTGCCCCGGGTTCAAACCCCAGGAGCAGGGAATAGCCACTCTGTTGTCCGTTGTTCCGCTCTGCGTGTGCAGGGCGTGTGCAGGGCGTTGTGCGCAGGTGTGCTAGGGCTGGCCTGGGTGGAGGAGGCCTTAAGCAGTGAGCAGAGAGGAGGCTGGAAGCCTCGTGAACTTCCTGGAGTAGGAGAGTGTGGAGGAGTCTGGGAAGGCCTTTTGAAAGGAGAGAGAAAGCTTCACCTTTGGGGGTAAACCCTGGAGAAAGAAGGCCTGCAGGACCTGGGGAGAAGGTCACGGTCACGCTGGAGGGGAGGGTTCTGCAGGCTGAGCCTTGGCTTAGGGAGTTTGCCCAGTTGCTGGGTGGCCTGTCTCCCAAGAAGGCAGGTTGGTGGCAGGTCCTGGTGCAGTCCCTGCGGTGGGTAGGGGCTGTGTCTGTTGCCCCTAGGGAGGACACTTCCCCTCCACCCGCACCCTCTTGGATTTTTCTGAGGGCCTTGGGTACCTAGAGGCTGTCCCCGGGCTCCGAGCACCAGGTGCAGGGAGCGTGGCTGTGTTGTTTCTGTGCTTCCATCTCGACACAGAGTTGTTTGCTAGGCTTGGTGCCCAGGGACATGCCCGCTTGTGTGTGCCACGCCTGGTGGGGCCACTTGTTTCTGCTCTACTTCCTAGAGGTCCCCAGTGGGCCGCCAGGTATGGGGGGAAAGACAGCGGTACCAGGTCCCTGTTATGGAAACCTGAGACACATGGGGTTGGCGACAAGGAGGGCTGAGCCTCCCTCCTGGTTGCTGAGGAATGAGTAGGGGTTCCTGGAAGAGGAGATGGGAGCAGCCTGAAAGGAGGGAGCGAGGGATGAGGCAGAGGGTTGTGAGGCAGAGGGGCTGGGCCAGGCTTTCAGTCTGAGGCATGGGGCTGCCACAATTGCTTCCTGGTCCTCTCCCTATCTGTGAATACCAGTTCCCAGGGTGCCAGCCCCTCCCCCGGAGCCCAGAGCTCTTCAAGGCTTCCCAGGAAGGAGAAAACCTGGATCTAGCAAATGAGATGTGGTCTAGGACCAAGCTTTGGTGCCCTGCCTGGGGACTGGGCTCAGGGGCTTGGCCCATCCTCTCTTGCCTCCTCTGCTGGCCTGAGCCCAGGGAAGGGGCTTCCAGCCTGGAGGGCTGATGAACCCTGTGCTCATGACAGCTGGGTTTGGGGCAGGGATGCTGTGGGGAAATGACTAGGAGCCCAGCAAGGGCTGGTGGTGACTGTGGGGCTGTCCCATCCAGAGAGCTGGCCAGACTGGAGGAACCTCCCAGACCCCAGGCATGGGACCTACTAGGGGCCGCTTCTTCTAGGGGTTGGGGGCCCAGGTTCACCTTGGGAGGGGAAGGCAGGATGGACAGGAAGAGTCCCTGTCCACACAGCAAGGGGAGCCTGGGAAAATGATCCTGTGGGTTGCATCTTTTCCTTTGGAAGTACTCAGAGCATCTAGCCTGACTAGCTTCTTCCTTGGCCTTCTGCCTGAGAGCCGGGAGGTGGGTAACTCATTCCTTTTTATGGGTGAACTGAGAATCAGAGGGTCCAAAGGCTTCCTAGACCCCAAAGTCAAATACTAACAGGACTCCCTTCCCTGCTGAGGCCAAGAAGCTCCCGAGGCTGTCTCTCCGATCGCCTGCCTTCCCTGTGCTACCCCAGCAACCCCCCTCACCTCCATACCTCTGCCTTCTCAGAGCCCAGACTGGCTGGTGCACACACTTGTGAAGGAAGCCACCAGGTCGAGGAGATGTCGGGGGAGCAGACCCACACAGACCTTGGTCTCCAGCCCCCTTCATGGCCCAGGCCTGCAAGAGGCGGTGACCTGGCCCATCCTTGTCTGCCCAGCCCAGCCCGGAGTCCTGTTGTCTTAAGTGTTGTGGAGAGGGCCCGGAGCTGAGGCCTCTATAGGCTCTGAGCTCCGGCCACTCTCCTGGGTCAATCTGCCAGGGTCATGAAGAACTCTGGGAGGGGTAGGACTGGGCTGGGAAGAGGCTTGCTCACACAGCTGGATCATCCTGTTATCAAAATGTCCAGGAGCAGGAGCCACGGGCCTGATGCTTCCAGAAGGGCCAGGCTGGAGGAGATGGGGACCCAGCAAGTGAGCTGCCCAGACCCCTGCGCCTTCTGGAGCTAAGACTCTGTAGTCCCAAGAATCTAAGAACCTAAGATGAGGTCTCCAGGTGCTGGGATCGGAGTGATTGTCCTTAGAGCGATAGCATGAGACACTGTGACAAAACCTTTCGCTGAGGGGAAGCTGAGACACAGAGAAGTTACGGTCACTTGTCCCCTGAGAGCCGGGGAGCAGGAAGCCCAGCCTAGGTTAGACCGCAGAGCTGCCTCTCCGAGCTGCTTCTCTGCAGCTTTTGTGACCTAGACCCTGCTCTCTGCATCAGCCTTTCGCCAAGCCCAGCACCAGGTGGGTGAGGTTCTGGCTGGGAGTGGTGAAGACCACAGCCACCTGTCCCCCTCTGGGTCCTGGAGGTCCTTCTGGGGGAGGAGGGCGGGCGAGCGAGGGCAAAGGAGGAAGAGGCAGGGAAGAGGGTGTTTCAAGATGGCCATTCTGGGACAATCAAGCAATGACATTGTCAGAGAAGAGAAGCTTGGAGGGCCCCAGAGGGGGCGAGGAAATGGGGGGAGTCTGGTTTGGTTGCATTTCCCTCCCTCACCAGCCACTCAGACCCCAAGGGGCAAGCGGGGCTCCTGAGTGACCTTCAGGGAAAGCCTCCTGCAAAGTTCCTATTCCCAGCCACAGACCTCTGTTCTTGGCAGAAGCCACTTTCAGCCATTCTCCTGCAGAACCCCAGAGGGGAGGTCCTGCAGCTCTCTCCCAGGACTGATTAACAGCAAACAGCTGGAGGCAAACATCTGCTCTGCTCCCCTGGGAGGCCTGTCCTTGTTCCCCAAAGGTATGGAGCCTGCAGATATCTGTGTCCCCATCCACTAAGGAGGCAGGGCTGCCTTCAAGGCATCCCGGGAACCTGGACAGAGAGAAGAGAGAAAATACACTTTTATGGGGCACCGGCCTCCAGGCAAGCGGGACACCCTCATTTTGCCAAAGGGAAAACTAGGACGGGGCAGGTGTAGGCGCCCTGGCCCGAAGTTCCGCAGTGGTCACAGCTGGCGAACGCCAGTCAGCTGGGTCCAGATCTGGCCCTGGTCTGGCTTTGAGGTGACATGAATGCGAGGGGTCTGTGCCAGCCGGCACATGCTGTCCCCATCCCTGACTACCACCTGCAAGTGTGCCACAGAGGAACCTAAGCTCCAGGCAGCTGTGGTGCCAGTTGGGGTAGTCCCAGGAGGCAGGGCGGGCAGCAGGGCTGGGGGCACCTGGCACAACTTCCCTCTGATGGTGCAGCCCTCCCGCCGCCTGAGTCCCAGGCGCTACTGGTTTGGGGCTTATTTATTTATTTTTGTGGTCCTGGAGATTGAACCCAGGAGTGTTCTATTCCCAGCCCATTTTCTTTCTTTCTTTCTTTCTTTCTTTCTTTCTTTCTTTCTTTCTTTCTTTCTTTCTTTCTTTCTTTCTTTCTTTCTTTCTTTCTTTCTTTTAACTTTGAAACAGGACCTCACTAAGTTGCTAGGGCTGGCCTCAAACCTGCAATCCTCCTGTCTCCCAAGTACTGGGATTGCAGACATGTGACCCTGCGCCTGGCTGGGCATTTTCATAGATGACATGTCTGGGCCTCCTAAGAGCTTTATGGGACAGGTCCCATTGCTCTCTCTGGTTTTTTTTTTTTTTTTTTTTTTTTTTTTTTGTGTGTGTGTGTGTGTGTGTTACTGGGGTTCCTGGAAGCCCTTCTACCTCCGGGCTACACTCCCAGACCTATTTTTTTATATTTTTATTTGGAAACAGGGTCTCCTAAGCCAGCACGCGCGGCTGGCTTCGAACCTGCGCGATCCTCCTGTCTCTGCCTCCCAAGCGCGGGGATTACAAGCGTGCGCCACCACGCCCAGCTTGCTCTCTCTGTTTAACAGAGGAGACTCAAACCGGGACTCAGAAGGAGGAAGTAACTTTCTTAAAAGCACCTGGCCACATGCAGAAGGGAGAGGTGGTGGCCAGGTCCTGCCTCTCTCCACCTCTGTGCCCCTCCCTGTGGGATGGGATTGCCAGCAGTGTGACTGTCCATCTTCCCTAGCCAGGGTCTGGTGGGTGGAGAGGCAAACCCTCTCTTGCTTGTCCTGTGACCTGTGCCTCCTTCGAGAGGAGAGGTTCAGCCTGGGGCATTGCTTCTGAATGAGGTCTCCTAGCTGGGGGACTGCAGGAGGAATTGGGACAAGTTGTGAATCCAGTTTCTGCTCACCCCCACCTCCGTCACATACTAGGGGTCCAGCTCCCTCCAGGGTCAGAAGGAAATGACTTGTGGGTGCCTGGTGTTTGAAAAGTGGATGAGGCATAGGTGCATATCTTGCTGTGGGGCCATGGGCAAATGACTTAACATCTCTGAGCCTCCGTGGAGGCATCTATAATGTGAAGAAATAAACAGTCCACCAGGCTTCTGGGCTAACGATAGGATCGAGTTGGAGAGGTTTGCCAGGAGTTTGGACCAGTGCCCAATACCCTGGAAATGTGCTTGCTCCTATTAGCTAGATAATCAAGAAGTGAGGACTGTTTTTATAGAGGGGAGGCCTGGAAATATGGGCAGCTCTATAAAAGGGGCATGTTTGATCGAGGGGGGGTATCTAGCTTTCCTAATTTTTCAAGGCTGAGGGTCCCAGAGAGGAAGGAAAGGGTGGATGGCTTTCAGGAGACACTCTTCCCTCCCTGTCCCCATCCCCAGGAGGATAAAAATTCCTCCCAGGTCTCTTCTCTGTGGAGCCCTGGGGTGCAGGCAGCATTCCTCTGCCCCTCCTGTGGGTGGGGACTGGGAGAGTGCTCACCCCTCTTACAGCTGGTGTGAGGGTTCATTCCTATTCCTGAGGCCCCATAGGAGACCTGTCCGAAGCCCGTGGCAGGAGCTTCCATGCTAAGGAAAGGGGACCCCAACCCCTCCAGCACCTGTAATGCAGATGTCTATGAAGGGACCCATCAGGTCGCAGGCAGGACAGGTCAGCCCACATCCCTGTCCCAAGGTCTCCTGGAGACAGGGTTTTGTGTAGACACAGGGGTGGGGGAGGGAATACACAGTGCTGCCCCAGGGGACACGAGCCCCACCCCTGAAGCTCCCAGGCTGTAGAGGAGGCAGGACTTCTGGGGAGGGTGGGAGCCCTTGGGTGTGCAGGGAAGTAAGGGCAGGCTTCAGTGGAAGGGGAGGACTCTAGCTGGAGCTGCAAGGTGGGCATGGGGCACAGGTGCTTTTCTGCACCCCCACCCCCATCCACCCATGGACCACTGGATAGTTACTTATCTGATCAGGACACCAGAAGCCCTTTTCCCACCAATAGGTAGTGAGCTTCTCACTGAAGCTTTGGGAGCCATCTCCCAGTTTCCTTCCTTGCCATCTCCAACTTTGCCATTCTCCCTACCTGTGGACTTTTTCATCCCCTTCCTCCCTGACCGCCTGTCTGCCTTTTTGTTTTAGCTAGTTCTATTTCTGGAGGACCTTGCTGTAAGTATAGACTACCCTGCTCAAAAGCCTCCCATGGCTCCCTGTTGCCTGCATAAAATATCCAAACTGCTTCACTACCTTTCGAGGTCCCAGGCTCTTCTCCACATTTACAACATGGTGTGTGTGTGTGTGTGTGTGTGTGTGTGTGTGTGTGTGTTACTGAGGGTGGAACCCAGGGCTTTCTACCTCCGGGCTATACTCCCAGACTTATTTTATACTTTATTTGGAAACAGGGTCTCACTAAGTTGCTGAGACCCTCACTCAGTAGCTGAGGCTGGCTTTGAACCTGCGCGATCCTCCTGTCTCAGCCTCCCAAGCGCGGGGATTACAAGCGTGCGCCACCGCGCCCGGCTACAACACGGCTTTTCCTCCACCTTCAGCACCCTCCCACTCCTTGCGGACCATCTTGCTTGGGAAATGCTAACTCTGATTTCTGATGTAAGCTCAGAAACTGCCTCATTGATAAGGATGTGATGAAGACTCCCACGGAGGCAGGGATGATGGTTTCTTTGAGGGGAGGGCTGTGTCTTTTCAAGTGTGTATCCCAGCACCCGGGAGCTGATACACTAAAGGTACTCAACAAATGCAAGCAAACAGTTGACCAAGTCAGTGAGGGCACAGATTCCTCTCCTGCTTTGGGGACACCCATCTATCCCTTCACAGCTGTTCAGTCTTCCCCATGCTCTGAAGTCATGTGCCTCCCTCCCTGACACCTTCCCTGGGGCCCCCATCCGGGACACTCCACCCTTCCACAAATGTCAAGGCAGATTATTTTTGTCATCCCAGCATCAAATATTCTCCCCACTGCACTAAAGGCCTTTTGAGTAGGAACTGGGTCCTCCTTCGTGTTTGACTGTTATTAAGGTGAGTATAACCTTGGTGCTTTACAACCTTTACCCACAACCTTGTTCAAAGTTAATTCAGAGCCAGGTGTGGTGGCACACACTTGTAATCCCAGTATTTAAGAGGCTGAGACAGGAGGATCATGGGTTCCTGGCCAGCCTTTGGAACTTGGTGGGGCCCTCCACAGCTTAGTGAGACCCTGTCTCAAAATAAAAATTAAGCCGGGCGTGGTGGTGCATGCTTGTAATACCAGCATTCAGGAGGCTGAGACCAGAGGATCACAGTTCGTGGACAGCCTCAGCTACTTAGTGAGGCCGTCTGCAACTTAGTGAGACCCTGTTTCAAAATAAAATAATAAAAAATGGGGCAGGGAGTGTATCTCGGAGGTCAAATGCCCCTGGGTTCTATCTCCAAACCTGCAAAATAAATAATTAATTAATTAAAAAAATTAAATGTGTGTGTATGTGGGTATAGCTTGGAGGGTTCAATCCTTAGCACAGAAAAAAAAAATTCTTTTTTAAATTCAGCAGACAGCGACTGGGCTCTGTGGCTGGCATTGCTGGACACTATCCTAGGCGGGGGCACCATTGCGCTGGCCTCGTTGTCCTGTGGGGAAGGCAGACCATAACCAAACGCTTCGAGGTAAGGCTTCTCTGGTTCCGTCCTTGCTTCAGAGCTGAGGTTAAAGGGCCCAGAAAGGGTGAGTCTCCTGCAAGTGTCACCCAGCCACGGAGTGGGGCAGCCGGGCTTGGGCTCCGTAGTCCACTGGGAGCCCTTTCAGTAGCTCCAGTCCAGGGCCACCTAACTCACACATGGTGCCCAAGAAAGGGACAAATCCTCAGGATTGGTTTTTGCTTTTTTGTTTTTTGTGATACTGGAGATGGAACCCAGGGGCTTTCTACCCCCAGCTATACTCCCAGACCTATTTTTTTTTAAATATTTTATTTGGAAACAGGGACTCACTAGGTTGCTGAGAGCCTCACTAAGTAGCTGAGGCTGGCTTCGAACCTGCGCAATCCTCCTGTCTCAGCCTCCCAAGTTCTGGGATTACAAGCGTGTGCTGTTTGGTTTGGTTTGGTTTGGTTTGGTGATACTGGGGTTTCTGGAAGCCCTTCTACCTCCAGGCTACACTCCCAGACCTATTTTATATTTTTATTTGGAAACAGGGTCTCTTAAGCCAGCACAGCTGGCTTCGAACCTGCAGGATCCTCCTGTCTCCGCCTCCCTAGCGCGGGGATTACAAGCGCGTGCGCCACCACGCCCGGCTGTTTTGTTGTTTTTAATGTTAGCAAATGCATCTTTTGGGGGGGGGGAGTCTTTTGACTAGGAATCCAGCTAGCACCCCAACTAGGTGAGGAGCCCTTTCTATCTCTGACAATTCAAGGACAACTTGTTACTTCCTGTAAAACCAACGTGGTCTCCCACCTGCCTCCTCCGGGTCCTCTGTCCTGCAGGGAGGGTCAGGCTCATCTCCCGGGAGCCTTCCGGCATGGGGTTAGGCCCTTGGCATTCCTGTGTTTCCTTCTGCTGTGGCCCAGGGAGGGGCAGAGTTTGGCTCACGCCCTCCAGGCCCCTGTGCCCCGGCGGTGGACCCCTCGCTCCATCCTGAGGTCCTCCCTTGACTGGAGCAGGTCACAGCCCACACCAGGCTCACCTGCTTGGCTTCTGTCCCGGAGGACAGAGATATTATCCCTGGGGGTATGGGCCTCAATGGGGACATTGTTCCTACCCCTTCCAGAGTGGGATCAGGGAGGGTACAGGGCAGAGACCAGGGAATGTCCCAGGTGTCACACAGGCCGGCTTTGTCCTCCTTCCCTCCCCTCCCCCTCCCTCTTGCCCTCCTACCTGGCACCCCCCCCCCTCACTCCCATCTGGTTGCCCTCCCTGGGCCCCTCCACAGGCTTCTTCAGAGCTCAGGACTGTGCAGCTGTTACAGGGGTGCTATGTAGGGTGGCCCTGAGCAGTTGTGTGGGAGCAAGGTGCCCCAGTACGTCCCTTGTACGTCATCGCAAGGCTCTTTAGAGCTGGCCTTTCCCGGGCTCAGCCCAGCCCTGCCTGTGTGACAGCCCTGCTGGGGAGAACCCTGCCTGGGCCTCATTCCAGGCCTGCCCCTCTTCTTCACGTACCAACCAGACTTGGTCCAACCTTAGCTCTCCTGTGGAGACTCTCTGGCCATGATTGCACAGATAGGAAGCAGGCCAGTCAGTTCCCTTCTGGAACTGTAATCCCAGTGCTTAGGAAGCTGAAGCTTAGTGAAACTCTATTTAAAAAAAGATAAAGCTAAGCCGGGCGTGGTGGTGCACGCTTGTAATCCCCGCTCTTGGGAGGCAGAGACAGGAGGATTGCACAGATTCAAAGCCAGCCTCGCTGGCTTAAGAGACCCTGTTTCCAAATAAAAATATAAAATAGGTCTGGGAGTGTAACCCGGAGGTGTAAGGGTTTCCAGGAACCCCAGTACCACACACACACACACACACACACACACACACACACACACACACACAAAAAGATAGGGCTAGAGGTATAACTTAGAGGTAGAACCCTTCCCACCCAGGGTTCAATTTCCAGTGCCACAAAAGAAAGAAAAAGGAAGGAAGGAAAGAAGGAAGGAAGGGAGGAGGGAGGGAGGGAAGGAAGGAAGGAAGACCCGTTTCTGTCCTGTATTGGTGGTACATGTGCCTACAGCCTCAGCTCCTTGAGAAGCTGAGGGAAGATTACTTTAGGCCAGGAGTTCAAGGCCAGCCTGATCACCGTAAGGGAGACCCTGTCTCAAAAGAAAAAGAATAGAAAAATCCGTTCCCTAGCGCTGTTCCAAGAGCCAGAAGTCCTGGATGCAGGTCCCGGCTCTGCCAGCAGCTGCGTGGCCTTGGCGAGCCACCACACCAGGAGGCCTTACTGGTCCTATTTGTGAGATGGCAGCTCTGGACCAGCTTCTGGAAGCTCCCCTTGCCGAACTTTGACCAGGTGGAGCTGCTGCTGGAGCCTGAGCCCAGAGAAAGGAGCCCCCAGCCCCTGCCCCTCCCAGCCTCCTAGAGCTTTGTCCCCGCAGCAGAGTGACAGCCACAGAAAGCTAATGGAAGCCCGCCTGCAGCAGGTGACACTGATCTCTGGCTCCAGATCCAGTTTCTGCCCTGGCGGCCCCCAGGCCTCCCTCGCACCTGCTCCGCTACCCTTTGTTCGTTAGGCCAGGCGCGCTGGCTGCCTTTCACCCACCTCCTGCCCCATTCATGCCTTAAGCCTGGGCACCGCCTCCTGCCTCCCGGCTGCGGGAGGTGGCTGGCCAGGCGGGCACCGCACGGCAGCCGGCAGCCGGCTCTGCTCTCCCTTCCTCTCACCTGGAGAGATCAGAGGGAAGGGAGATGAGGCAGCAGAGAGGTGCTGTGCCTGCAGGATGCAGCAAGTTCTTGGCTCTGGGGGTTTGGGTCTTTTGCTGGAGAAGGGGCAAATTCAGGATGAGGGTGGTTTCTCCCGAGGATTTGGCACATGTCTGAAACCCGCGGTGCTCGGGAGCGGGGCTGATCAGAGTTGTTCCCTTACGTTTCGGCGAGTGTTTACTGATGGTGATGAAGGTGCGAAGCACCATCCTATGTGTTGGGAGTACAGTTATGAGTGAAAGCAAGGCCTTTGCCTTTGCAGTTTATATTCTTCGGTGGCTCTGGGGGAGACAAACAAATGGGTGCTAGTTTGTTATAACGCTTAGGAGCAAAATTAAGATGGGTAACATTTTCAATATAGAACTCAGCAGGCCTCTCGGACAAGGCGATACGTGAGCAGAGACCCAGGTGGACAACTGGGGGAGGACATCTCAGGCAGAGGGATCCTAAGTGCAAAGACGTCGGGATGGGCGGCTTTCCACACTAAGCGAATAGCGACGTCCACTGGGGCTGGCGTGGATGGGGGAGGGAAGGCAAGTAGGAGACGAGTCTGGAATCAGGTCTCATGGGCCTGGTAGACTGTGGCTATGACTTCAGATTTTATTCTGAGTGACACAGGGTACGGAAAACAACCAGGATGTCTTGTTTTGGGGGACCCTGGAAGGCCTAGCACCCTCACTTCCTTTCTCTCAGGATTAGGGAGATGTTAAGAACTAAACCATGGCGGGGTGGGGGTGGGATCAAGCCTGTAATCTCCATATTTGGGAAAACGAGACAGGCGGATCCTAGGTTCAAGGCCAGCTGCAGCAATTTAGCAAGATGTTTCAAAATTGAAAATAAAAAGGGAAGGGGTATGGTGGCACACACTTGTAATCCCAGTAGCTGGGAGGTTGAAACAGGAGGATTGGAGGTTCGAGGACAGCCTCAGTAATTTAGAGAGTGTATCAGCAACTCAGTGAGACCCGGTTCCGAAACGAAAACTAAATAGGGCTGGGAGTATAGCTGAAAGGTAGAATACCTCTGGCAACCTCCAGTACCCACCCCCAAAAACAAACAAACAAACATGAAATCGTGCTGCGGGTGTAGCTTAGAGGTCGACCACCTCTGGGTTCAATCATCACTACCAAAAAAAAAAAAAAATTTTTTTTAAGTGAGACAGCAATCATTCTTTCTTGCTTCAGAGCCTTGCAAGGATTAAGCAAGACCCAGTGTTTAAGTTGCCAGCACAGCACTGGGCACATGAGAGGGAGGGCTGCATCCATGGCTGCTAGTACGACTCACTTTTAGTTCCCCCACTCCCGCCAGCTCTGACCCACCAAGGGCAGTCTGACCTGCGCCCACCCTGCTCTGTGCTCTCAGTCCTTCCCTGGGGTCCTTCTTCCCCAGCTGCCCTGCTCCTGCTCCCTGCCCTTTGCCCCCTGTCCCAACCATGGTGTCAAGGCTCAAGGGAACATTCTCCCTGGGCCTCATCCAGTTCGCCCTCTCTGCTTGCCCCTGCCCCTGTGCCTCGGCCTGGGGCTGTCCACTCACCACCCTCTCCAGATAGGCAGGTATCCATTTGGTGGTGTGCTGTTTCGCCCCAACCAGGAGCGGGAACAGAGGCCCAGAGAAAAACGTTAACGCCTAAGGAGTGAAACCTGGAAAAAGCCCAGGCTTTGAAGCCCTCAAGACCTTTGGAGTCAAGCATGTTGAGCAAACCCTGGCTCCAGCTCATCTTGTGGCGGGTCCCTGCAAGTCACTTCCTGCCTCTCAGCCTCAGTTTCTTTGTCTGTAAAAGGGAACAGCAGCGCGGGCAGGCTGTTGGTGGATGAGGCATCTGTGTTCACTCCTGCATGAGAAGTGCATTCTGGGGTCGTCATCCCTGGGTACGCACAAGCTGTACAAGGTAGGGGTCTGGACCCTGCCTGAGGATGCAGATCACAGAAATCTTATTCAAATGTGTGTGCACTTTTTTTTTTTTTTTGCAGTATTAGAGATTGAACCTAGGGGCATTCTACCTCCGAGCTATACCCTCAGCCCTATGTTTTATTCTTTATTTTGAAACAGGGTCTCACTAAGCTTCAGAGGTCCTCACTAAGTACCTGAGGCTGTCTGCGAACTGTGATCCTCCTGTCTCAGCTTCCCAAATACTGGGATTACAAGCGTATGCCATCACACCCGGCTATGTGTGCACGCTTTTGTCTGATGTGAGAATCTGGAGCTTTCTTCAGATTCCCCAAGGGGTCATGAACCAAAAAGATGAAGATGGGAGAATGTACGACCAAAGACATAGTGAGGTTAAGAAGTCAAGATTGTCTGTTCATCTCCAAAATTCAGCTATTCAGAAAACATATTTTGGCAACTAATCAACATTAGGCCCTAGGGGGGGCATCAGACACACAAGAGCTCCGAGAGCCCCATTTCAAGGTGCTTCCCCTTCGCAGTGGGGACAAGCCCCGCGGGGACACTGCCCTTTGCAGCCATTGGCGGTCTCATCTGGGTGGTCTTCACTGGTCCTTTCTGCTCCCCTCTGGGAGAGGCAGTGCAGGGAAGGGCCGCTTTTACAGATGATAAACTCAAGACTCAGAGATACAGTGACTGGCTGGAAGTCAGTTGCAACACAGCTGATAAGTTGGGACTGGAACTGAAAGCCCTGTGCTGGAGCCTCCCTCCTGCACTCCCCCAGCCCCCCAGCAGTGGAAAGCCACTGACCCGGGTCCCTCTCCATTCTGCCTTGGGTAACCTGTGTCTCCTCTGTCCATGGAAGCAGGGCAGCCCTCAGCCTAGGAGGCTCAGTGCAACCCACCCACTGCCATCTGCCTTGGGGATGGGCAGGAGCTCCTTTCTGGGAACTCCCCTGCCAGGGGCTGCCTTTTGGGATCTCGGCTTGCTGCCTGTCATTTCTTCTTTTCTGGCCATATACACTGCACTAGTTGAAAGAGGAGGCTGGCTTTGGAGCCACAGGTGTGGAAGGAGGGGATGGCTTGGTAGGGTCCTGAGAGATGGGGACACCTGTTGAGGGATCTTCCCGCACAGAGCTCCCCTTGCATGTAGCCCCCACAACAGTCTTTTTGATGCTACTGCGGATAAGCCAGGCCTCAACCCACGCGAAACTCCTCACACACACCTCCAGCTCCAGGCGGTCCCCTCGACCTCGTCAGGAGCTGGCCCCGTGCCTAGGTCCCAGCCCAGGGCGCCAGGCGGCACGAAGGGGCGGGAGGCCCCGAGTGTTCCAGTATTTATTTATTTATTTGAAGGCCCAGCATTTACACATACCTGCTCTGATTCCCCCCCAGGGCCGGGAGGAGGGGGACGCTGCTGTTTGGGCCTTTGATGTTTGAGAGGAGAGATGTGGAGATGAGGAGTCACTGCTGCTGAGGGGTGTGTGTGCGTGGGGGGAGCCCCGGTGACATCACCTCCCCAGGCCAAGGGTGGCAGGTGTGGTGGCCAGGTCCAGAGGTGGCTAAAAGCGGTTGAAAGTGGGAAAAAGGAGGGAGATCCTTCCTGGACCCTCGGCCCATAACCCTTGCCTTCATCAAGACCCTGGCCTTGCGTTTGGGAGTGTGTCCACCCTCCCAGGCGAGGGCAAAGGGTGGCAGAACTTCCTCGCAGAGGTGGCCAAAGACCTGTGTCACAGGGTGTGTCTCCACCTCCCCCCAGGACGTTCCCAGACAGACCTGGAGATGAAGATGAGATGCTCAAGGAGGCCCATGTCAAGGAGTCAGGGACATCGATGCTCAGGCCAGGGACCCGCTCAGAACCACCAAGCACCATCGAGATGGGCTCTGTAGGTGGGTCCTCCCGTCTAACCTGTGGCTCCAGGGCTACCAAGGGCTGTACATGGAACCATGAGGGGGCTGACCCACAAGCCAGTGCACAAGAGAGTGACCGACTGAACGAGCGATATTGATACGAGAGCCAAGACGGGAAGATGGGAGTGCATCCAGGACTTCACCCACCGGGGTGAATAAATGAAGAGAAGGGCAGGGAAGAGTGGCCAGGCCTGTGCTGGAGAGGGGCCCGAAGCCACGCCCAAGGCCCGCAGGAGCCAGCGGGAGCCAGTCGGCTGTTCTTTATAACTCTTTAATTGGAAATGACTGCAAAGATTGCAAGTATAGAATGAGTACAAAGAGTGGCCTTATATCTTTCACCCAGAATGATCTATTGTTAATATTTTACCCCATTTACTTTTATGATTCACTCTCTCCTCTCTCTGTATCTGTGTGTATATATATATCTGTGTGTACAGATATATATGAATGTATGAATATACATGTGTGATATATATTATGTATATATGTTTTCCCACTGAACAACTTGAGGTATGTTGCCTACATCATGGCCCTTTACCCCTAAATATTTCCGTGTGTACTTCTCAAGAACAGAGATATTTCCCTCCCTAACCACTGAGCAGTTATCAGGGGCATAACTTTGCATTGCTGCAATAATCTACCCCCCATATATCCATATTCCAATATTTTCAGTCGGCCTAATAAGGTCCTTTCTGGGATTCCCCCACCTCCCAGTTCCCAGGAACCCAAGAGGTCACAGAGGTACCGGCCCAGAGAGGAGCGCAGCAGTGACAAGCTGTCCAAAGGCCCCAAGGCACAGGGGTCAGAGGTTGAGTGGGATGAAGGTCCTCGAAGCCTCCAACAGGTCAGGACGTCCTGGCTTACACTTCCCAGACGTGGACAGGGCGAGGAGCAGCTGAGGCCTAGACCTCTCAGTCTACCAGTGCCGGGCGCCTCCCTGTTCTCAGGTCCCATTTTGAAAGTGATTAGAGGCTAGATCCCCAGCTCTCAGGACCTTCTGAGCTGGCTCCTGATGACCTTAGGAAGCTGCCTCTCGCCTTGGACATCTGAGGACTGTTCAACAGAAAACCCTGCATTTCACAGCGGTTTGTGAAGCTGCACGGATCAGCATACCATACATCTGGCCTGACACACAGGCAGGGGGGCAGGGTGGGGGCAAGGCCACCACATCAGTTGTTCCAGATGGTCCAGCTGGTGGGTCCCCAGCTCAGCAAGGCCAGCAGTGGTCAGTGGGAAAGTAATGTCCCAATCCCGGGGGACCTCTGGGATTTATGATGGGTGGAACCTCGACTCAGAGCTTCCCTGGACAGCCCAAACCCTCCTCCTTTGGGGCCTCTTCTGGAAACAGTCTCTACATCCCTCTGAAAAGTTCTGGCTCCTTCCGAACTCTCTCCTTCTGGCTAGAGATGGAGCGCTGCAGACCTGGGCTTCTGCCCATCTCCCCTGCCCACGCCTAGAATATGCCTGGTACCTAGCAGATGTCAATACCAATTTGTGGGATGAATGGGTAAATGAATGAATGAATGAATGGTTTTTTTTTCTATTTGGAGACTAAATTAGAACTTATGTTTATGGCTTTAGGGCTTCACCATAGGTTGCTAATCTGGGGTCTTTGGCTTGGTGCAGCAATGGGTGGGAGAACACTTATTCCATCCATTGGTCAAACCCAGCCACCTCCGTACACCATCGATTCAAAAACATGGAAGGAGCCAGAGGTAGGGGGAAAGCCTGATGGGAGAGAGAGGGCAGTGGCCACTTGGTCTTTACCCCTGCGGAAGGCCCAATAGATGGAGCTTACAGCAAGAGGATTCACAGTTTGGACTTAACAGATCTTGGCGTATTTGGATGGTTTTATTGGCAACCTGTCTAGAGGCAGGGGGCTGCCAGAGATAACGTCTTGACCCTCCCAGATTGTCCTCCCAGGCCTATCTGATGCTGGGCTGTGGATGGTTAGCTCAAGCCTGCATCCTTAGACTGTGCCAACCAGGCCAGAGGTGCCCCATACACCGCCTGGCCTGGGATAATGTCCAGACCTTGGTCCCCAAGGTCCTCCCACCCTGCTGGACAGCGGCCTCTCCCAGTGACTCAGCCCTGACGTCGTGGGGCAAGCGGAAAGGGCAGGGGCGTGGGAGGTGGTGGCTCCCTCCCTCCTGTCCTCACCTCCCTGGGCTTGGTCCCCATAACCTTCTTCCCTCTCAACATCCCTCTCCTCTCCCAAGAGCCTCTGTGCTTGGAGCTGTTGTCCGTGCCTATGGAGACATGCTGTTGTGTGTGCCTGGCCAGCGTGGGTCACAGGGTACAAAAAGAACAGGGAGCGAGAGCTCTGGTCTGGATCCCACACCCTCCCCCCTACCCAGCAGCCCCACCCTAATGGGGGCAGTGGGCACCGGCTCCTTCCTTAGGGGCACGTTCTCTGTCCACACTTGGGCCTCTCTGGGCCCCAGACCCTGGATCCACTACCTGCTCCCTGCCTCCAGGACCCCCCTTAGGCATCCCATCTCAGCCTTTTGATCTCCCCCCTCGAAATGGGAGAGGATCCCTGGTACCGTACCATCCCATCCCGCACCTTCCCCCTGCAGGCCAGGGCATCCAGGCCTCCAACTCTGTCCTGCCTGCACCCCGCCCAGCTGGCCCCCTCCTCCGCCCCACTTCAAAGCCCAGAGCTAGCAGGAGCTAATTACATGCCCCCCACCCCCCTCGCTCGTTAAGTGTCATTAACCCCAGTTTACAGATGAGGAAACTGAGACTGGGGAGGTGGAGGACGTCACCCCCTCCTTCCCCACCCTGGCCCCTGAGCCAGGGCTGGCACAAGGTCTGGGGGCCCTGCCAAGACTCCCCTTTCTTGCAGGACCTGGAGGCCTGATGTGGTTTCCAGCTCCCACCTCCTGCCTCAGCCAGATCTGGCCTCCTTCCCTTCCAGCTCCCAGAGGGAGGCTTTGGGCAGAGTTGGGGAGCACCTGAGATGTGCTGGGAGCGGCCCTGAAATCACATACAGGCAGAATGCAAATGAGGAAAATTGGGGGATTATGACAGAGTCAGGGCGGTGGCACTAGGTAATAGGACTCGGGGACGGGGACCCCCACCCTCCTGCTCATCAGCCCGCCAGAGGCCCCCTGTGGGGAGGGAGGCCCAATGCTGTCACCCTGCGTGGGGCTGGGGTGAGGTGCTGCTGACACTGGCAGGGGCAGGACGTTGGAGGGCAAGGATGCTGTCAGCCAGAACGGCCCTGCCCTGGGGACAGAGAGAAGCCTGCATCCCAGCCCCTCCTAGGGAGGGCTTCCTCTGTGGTCTGGGAGCCAGGACAGCTGCTTGACCCTGTTTGACTCAGCCAACTGGGGCTTAGAGCCTTCTGAGATCCTTGAGACACCCCCCAAATAAAGGGGGACAAAAGCCCTTCTTTTTACAGACAGAGAAACTGAGGTCCAGTGAGGGGAGTGAATGTTGCATTGGGATCACACGGTCCAGAAGAGAAAGCTGGAGAACTGGGTCAGTGCAACCAGAGAAAAGCAAAAGCCAGGGAAGCAGGGATTGGGGAACAGATGGGAAGTGTGGGGGCGTAAGGGGAAAGAGCGTAGGTCATGGAGGGGGCCTCCTCCAGCACTGGGGTCTGACCGTAAACTTCTTTTGTGGCTCTTATCCATCATAGGGTGCTGGGCCCCTGACAGAAGAGTCATACTTGGCTGCTCATTACTTGAGGGTTTTTTTTTGTGTGTGTTTTCTTTCTTTCTTTCTTTCTTTCTTTCTTTCTTTCTTTCTTTCTTTCTTTCTTTCTTTCTTTCTTTCTTTCTTTGTGACAACATGAATGCACAGTTGTTTAAATTGCAGCAAGAAGGGCTGGGAGTGTAGCTCAGTGGTAGAGTGCCGGCCCAATGTGAGAGGTCCTAGGTTCCATCCTCAATACTGCAAATGCATTAAATTAAATTAATTGCAGCAAAAGACGGAAGGCAAACTTGAGGGAGAACTTTGCACCTTGGAGGCTGAGGGCTCTGACATAAGTGCCTCACAGGGATAGGCATTCTGCCCCGTCCAACCCCCTCTCTGGCCTGGTGGTGGGATGTTGGCATCTACCCCACAGTCCTCCTGGCTCCATTCTGCCCTCGGCATGGAATGAAAGGCCTGTGGACTTTGTCTGTCATCATAGGAAGATCCCACATCCGGGCAAACTGAAGATGACATCACTGCAGCTTTGGACCAGGTGTGCGCCGCTGGCGGAGCCTTGGCCCTGCAGCGTGAGGGTCTCGTTGGAGGTCTTGGGGAGATAGCTGAGGGAGGGTGCATAGTCGGGAAGCAGAGAAGCAGAACCTAAGAGCCTGCTGGTCCCATCTGCCTTTCCAGGCCTTTTCCAGAACAGGGTGTGTGTGTGTGTGTGTGTGTGTGTGTGTGTGTGTGTTTCTCTGGCACTGGAAATTGAACCCAGGGGCATTCTACTTCCAAACTACACCCCCAGCCCATTTTAATTTTTTTGAGGGGGTCTTGAAACAGGGTCTCACTAGGTTCCTCAGTCCTGCTAGGTTCATTGCTGAGGCTGTCCTCAAACCTGTGATGCCCCTGTCTCAGCCTCCCAAGTACTATGATTACCAGTGTGCACCACAGGATGCCTTTCTTCAAGGGTTCTTTTAGCCTGATGACTCTTTGTGGGGTTCCTGGATCAGTTGGAGTGACTTGAGATGGAGCTGGCAGACGCCAGGGATTCAGGCCCTGGCAGGACTCTGTGGGGTGTCAGTGGGGATATCACCGCCCTTCTTTAAGCCTCTTGCTTCCTAGTGAGGGGCCTGTCTGAGTGATGGTTTTTGCAGTGGTGAGGGTTGTTCCTAAGTTGTTGAAAGCCACATAGAAGAACACTGTTAAGCCACCTGCTGCGGGCAGATGCAGGATTGGCTCCAGCCAGGGTCTCCTCTCTGCTGATAACACAGTCATAACAGTTCCAAACTCCACATTCCCCTTCCCTGTGGAAGCCCTCCCTGAGTCTCCACCACCAGAATGAATGTCTTTCCCATCCTCACTGGCTGTGAACTCATGTTCCCTGGTACCCTGTTCCTGTGCCTTGTATTGCTGTCACTGGACACCCCTCCATCTAGAATGCGAGACCTCTAAAGCAGGCACAGGTCTCCTCTGATTAGCGGCTCTGGTGGCAGGGCTGAGTCTCATGCAGCCCTGGCTGCAGCAACTGCCTTGGCCTCCCCCACTCTGGGGGAATTTGGAGTCTGCCTCCACGCCCAAGAAGGCTCAGCGCTTGTTTGGTCTGGGGGACAGACCTCTGGCCCTGTTCCTAATGTGATGCTTATATGCTACGAGACCGAGGGGAGACACTTCCGCTCCCTGGGCCTCAGTTTCACCAGCTCACCTCCAGAGAGCCTTCCAGTTTGAACAGTACAGCAAACCTGTGCTCAAAACTAATTTTGTCTCACAAACAGCCCTGTGTCTCTTTAGATCTTTGGATGCATGGAGTATCTAACAGTCTCTTTGTTTCTGTCCAGCTGTCTTGCTTTGATATCTGACCTCATCTCCCCTCTAAATGGCCTGAGTGGGGAGCTAGTGCAATGGACAGACACCATGTCTTGCCTCTGTGGCTCCTACCCTGACACAGGGTCTGCCACACAGTATGTGCCCTGTGAAAGCTTGGGGAAGTGCGGTAGTGAGGAAGAGGAGTTGTCTGGGTGCCTGCCGGGAGGGTATGTGCGTGGGGAAGGGCTAACCGGGGAGAAGAGAGAAAAGCAGTGTGGGGGTTGAGTCCACTTCTACACCCGTAGACTCATCAAGAAAAGAAAGGGGGTCCCAGAGAGGTGTGATGTTTGTCCAAGATCACAGCAGCGCTGGAACTTGAACCCTTGACTTCTGACTCCTCGAGATAGCAGCGGATGCTGGAGAGGTCTGGATGAAGAACTTGGAAATGGGGGCGGGAGCAGGGGGGGGGGTCCTTCCTTCCACCCTCCAGCTCCCTCTCAGACTGAAAGCAGAGCAAAGTTACCAGAGACCTTCAGGGAGGGATGGGGAGGCCCCCCAGTGGTGACAGGGACCCTGGGCTGTGCGGTGGCCTCTGAGAAAACAGCAGAACCTGGCTGGAAAGGTCAGAGGCAGTGAACCTTGCTCCTGATATTCCTTGGGGATCCTACAGGGATTCTGAAGAGGGGAGTGAAGTTCGTCTTCCCCGAAGTCTAGGAGGTCCAGGAAACCTCCGGGTTCATTCTGAGGTGGTTGAGACCAGTCTAGGGTGGTAGGGATGGGATCTCAAGACCTCTCAGGACCAGCTCTGGGACTCACAGAGCGGGGCTCACGGCACAGGCAGTCCCGCTGTGGTCCCACCAGTCTCCCCTGTAGTCCCACCACCTTGCACCTGGGTGAGCGAGGGGGACCAGATTAAATTCTGTCCTCCACACCCAGGCAGAGCATTCCCAATGGCAGGGGCTGAGGCTGGGGTGGAGACAGATCTGGAATGTTGCTGGAAGTCACCCTTCACGCGATGAGGACCAGGACCCATGCTCCCCTCCTGCCCTTGTTCCATTGGCCCCGCTTCTTCTCCGAGCTGCTCTAAGGGTGGGTCCCCTAGGTCTGGGTCCCCCTCCTCTTGCCCAGGACTCAGTTGCTTCAATACCATGCTTCTCTGGACAGAGCCCCTCCTGAGGGGAGGCTGATCAACCCCGAGCTAGTCAGACTCATAGTGCTTACACTCTGCTGTGGGGAGCCCCCGCCCCGGAGTGATGGGCAGAGAGCAACCGAGTCGACGCCGAGGGGAGGCAAGATTCCCATGAACTCAGGATGTAGAAACAGGGGAAGCCAAGAGAGTGCAGACTAAGCAAACGCAGAGATGGTCCATAGAATGTGAATGGGGAGCCTTGGAGGACTGCACGGGAAAGAGAGCCTGGTGCTTCAGGAGAGGAGGGAGGGACACTGCCTGGGACGGGGCATCTTCAGGATGTTGCCTCCGACTGCATTTCCCCTCCCCGTGCCCACCTTGGCTCTGTCCATAGCCGGCCTGGCCCATGCGGTCCCCAAGCCAGGCCAGTCCTGGGCTGGGGCCTGGAAGGCAGGGCCCCACGGGTGTTGCCCCAGGATGGGGTGCAGATGCACTGCCTTGGAGGGCCCAGAGAAGCGAACTGAGAGCCTGGGGGAGCTGGACGTGGAGGAGGGAAGATGGGAAGCCAGAAAGCCAGGGCCTCAGTCCCGAGGCCTGAGGGGCTGAGGGGGTGGAGGGAGGACGCTCAGTCCTCCCGGGCAGAGGGGAGAATGGCAGGGACTCGGGGCCCAGATGCAGGCCTGGGCTGGAGTGCGAACGGCACTGCCTGCCCCTTGCCCACCCTGGCTCTGCCCACAGCCAGCTTGGCCTCTGGCTCGCCCCAAACCCAACCACCTCCCAGCCAGTGCCTGAAGAGCAGGGTGCCGCAGCTGGAGGGTTCGGCGCGGAGCCTTAGTGGGGGTTGATGGGAGACTGCCAGGCGCCGCTTAATAGGATTTTAATTATACAGCTCCAGCAAGAATTTTTTCCCCCCTGGGCTCAGGCCCTCACAGATACCTCCATCCCCACCTCAGCATCTTCCCAGCCCTGGCAGCCACTCTCCCAGGCCCCACTGCCTGCCCTCACCTCCGTAGGGGAGCCTGGCCTAAGTCCTGGGGCTTGGGGAAGGCCTGGCGTCTGCCCCCAGCAACCTCAGGAGGACCCCGGCTCCCTGGGAGTGGCTGGCACAGGGAGCTACTCCGAGCTCTGCACAGGACAGTGCGTGGCCTGAACTGACCTAGGCACTGGGCAGGCGAGGTGTGACCGCCGTTCAGCTTACCTGTCACCCCAGTACTCATTTTTCCAGGGTGATTCTGCTCCGCGCCAGGCCCTTTTGTGATGAATGGCTCATGTGATGCTTACGACTCTGAGAGGCAAGCGGGGCAGATAGAACGATAATCTCCCCTTTATGGATGAGGAAACTGAGGCCTGAGTGCCAGCGACTCGCTCCAGGACCTGATGAGTAAGGTGTGTGGACCTCTGTCCTGTCAGGGGCCCTGGTGGCCTTGAGCTGCCATTGCGCCCCACCCCAAACATCAGCCAGAAGGAGCTACTACAACCTGCAGGTCCTCTGTTTAGAAAGCCAACCTGATTGGCCTCAAACCCATCGAACCCATCGCAGGTTCGAGGCCAGACTCGGCAAGTTAGTGAAACCCTGTTAAAAAAACACGAGCCGGGCGTGGTGGCGCACTCTTGTAATCCCAGTACTTGGGAAGCTGAGACAGGAGGAGTGTGTGTTCAAAACCAGCCTTGGTAACTTAGCAAGGTTCTCAGCAATCTAGTGAGACCCTGTTTCTAAATAAGAAATTAAAAAAAAAAAATTGGGCCGGGGATGTAGCTTGGAGGTAGAATGCCTCTGGGTTCAACCCCCATATACCCCTAGAGATAAATAGATAAAAACTACAACAACAAAAAGACCAGGGTTGGGGCTCGGAGGTAGAATGCCCCTGGGTTCAATCCCAGAACCAAAAAAGAAAGAAGGAAAGAAAGAAAGAAAGCCCTTCTCCCTTGCTCCCTATTACCTGCTTAACCTTCACACCCGAGTCCTCATCACTGCACAGACCCCTTCTGGGCCCATCTCTCTTGGCCACTTCACATCACAGCTGACTGCACCAGCTGGTTATTACCCAAGAATGTCCTTTATCCATCAAGATGGGCCCTCCCGGGGCGCCCCAGCCGGGCACTGCTGCGCCTATGGTGTGACCCCTGGCCTACGGTTGACCTGCTCCCTTTCTCTCCCCATCAGCAGTGCCAGCCAGTTGACTGTCAGGGTCACCAGCTGGCTTAGTAGCAGGATGACTTTCCGTGAGGTGCTTCCCCCCTTTTTTTGTTTTGTTTTGTTTTTGTGGTACTAGAAATGGAACCCAGGGACATTTTACCTCTGAGATACACCCCCAGACCTATTTTTTATTCTCTATTTGAAACGATGTCTCACTAAGTTGCAGAGGGCCTCACTAAGTAGCTGAGGCTGGCCACGAACCTGCGATCTTTCTGTCTTAGCCTCCCGATCTCGCCTGTTTTTATTATATTTTCTTACACCTACTTTTTCGTTTTAGACACACTGAAAAGTCGCAAGTACAGAAGAGAGGCTTCTCATAATCCTTCATTCATTTTCCGCTGTTGTTAACATCCTGTACCACCAGGGCACATTTGTCACAGCTAAGAAACAAACACTGGGACGTTACTATTAACTAAAGTCAATGCTTTATTCCCATTTCACCACTTATTATATTTTAAGTGCCACAAGTAATACACAAATATATCCTTGTATAAGATTCAACTGTTCAGGAAAACAAAGAGTACCCTGTGGACCTCCCTTCGCCTGTTTCCCAAGGCCTTTCCTGCTCTGGAGGCAATCCTTCTGCCCCCTATATACCCACATGCATTCTTCCTGTCCTTTGGCCCTGGTGGTAGGAGGTCAGCCCTCAGTCTGGGCTGGTGGACCATCGTTCTGGGGTCTCCTCTCCTGCTCTGGGCCCATTCCCTTTGCTTGGCTCGGGCCATGCTTCCTTGGGCAGCTTCCAGACTTTCCTAGCCCCTAGGACTGCCCTTTCTCTGTTTCTGTCTCCTTGACCTGCAAGCAACCAGGGTGATGGAAACGCTCCCCAGTGCCTCGCTGTGCAGCTCCTGGTAGGCAGTAGGGCGCTGTCCCAGTAGTGGGCCTATGAATGAAGACGTGAACCAGGGTTCCCGGAAAGTCACCATGATATCATTAAAGTGGGCAGTGCCCCCTAACACTCTGGTAGAAAAAGTAGAAGGGTACAGAAGATGCGGTGTTTAGCCAGGTATGGTGGCACACACTTGTAATCTCAGCATTTGGGAGGCTGAGTCAGGAGGATCGTGGTTCGCGGACAGCCTCAGCTACTTAGTGAGGCCCTTTGCAATTCAGTGAGATCCTGTTTCAAAATAAAGAATAAAATAGGGCTGGGGTGTCGCTTGGCGGTAGAAAGCCCCTGGGTTTCATCCCCAATACTGCAAAAAAAAAAAAAAAAAGATGCAGTGTTTACTCTCAGGGGTCCTCCATTGTGTGGGAGGTACCCACATATTCCAGCCTAGCTCCTGAGGGATCCTGGCCAGCAGAGCTTAGGCCAGGCCCAACTGCATGTGCCCAAAGCTGGGGCTGGGGAGTTCTGGGCAACACCTCTGCCCACCTCTGCCAGATGTGGCTCTGTTCTTTGCTGGGGACAGGGACGTGGCCGGCTGGGCCAGGCCTGGGCTCACCCCCAGCCAGGGCATGGGGCTACCTTTCAGCCTCTCCTATCTTATCTGCACCCTCTTCCCCAGTGGGCCCTCCAATGCCACTTTGAGCTGTCTTCAGCCTGCCTGTCCCCTTAGAGCATCTGTGGCTTCCTGCTCAGCCTCCTACCGGGGTCACAGGGGCTTTTTCTCCTCCCCACCAGTCCCAGTCCCTCTCTCCCACTCTCCCTGAGGCTGGGGGGAGCTGATAACTGCAGCCACCCATCTGCCTGAGGAGCTGGTCATCTTGACCCGTCACTGGCCAGTTTGTCCAATCTCCTGCCTCCTGTCTCGGTGCTGGCCTGCCTCTGTCAATCCCAGGAAAAGGGGGAAACCCAGGTGAAGAAAATGGCAGCTAGCACCTGCAATATCTATCCCTCCAATTGTCCAGCTGCCTCTTGATGCCTGGATCTTCATATCAGAAGGGACAGGGCCAAAAAGGGCCCCGGAGCTCAGTAGGGTCCTGACAGGGAGGGAAGGAGCGAAGGAAGGAGGCACCCAGGGCAAAGGGATGGTGGGGTGTGCCTTGTGGTGTACGTGCATGTGACTCTGAAAGCGCATCTGTGTTTACAGGCCACGGAGCGGCCAGACCCCCAGCCCATGCCCGCAGGTCTGCAGCAGGAGGCCCAGGCCCTGGAGAACTGAGGTCTCCGGCTGCGGCTGTGGAGGGGCCTGAGCCCAGGAGAAGTTGTGGGGCTGGCCAGAGGGGGATTGCAGCATCGGCCGGCTGCTGTGGCAGGAGATGAAAGGCCAGGAGCAGGGCTGTTGGCAGACGGACAGGCGGGCGGCGGAGGCGTGGGGTGGGGTGGGGGAGGGGAGATAACCATCTGTGAGGGCTGCCAGGTGTAGACATGGTGGAGTGTGGAGGACGCGGGTGGAGTTTTAGCCCTTGGGATCAGGGCAAGGAGCCTGAAGTTGGAAGGGTTCCCTGTGAGGTCATCTTGTCCAGCCTGATGCCTTAGGGCGCTTGGGCCCCAAACCAAGTGGGCCCTCCCTGGGGATGGCTTCTGGGGCTGGGTACTCCTACCTGGTCCCAGCCCCAGTCTCAGCCGGTCCTCTGCCCTACACCACTAATGAGCAGTGCATCCTGAGGTCTAGCTCAGAGCCCTCTCTTTGCACTTACAGGTATACCCCGCCCTCCATGGAGAAGGGTGGCCAGGTCTTGCATTTTCTTAGTCACTTGCTAACTGCTAAAGTCCAGAAACCAGCTTAGACCTGGCATGTCTTGGCCATCTTTTGCCCTTGATTTTGAATTCTCTGACTCCCCCCACCCTTTGGTACTGAGGATTGAACCTAGGAACCCTGTACCCCCAGTTCTTTTTATTTATTTATTTTATTTATTTATTATTATTATTATTATTATTATTATTATTATTATTATTATTATTATTATTATTTTTGGTGTGTGTGTGGTACTGAGGGTGGAACCCAGGGGCTCTCTACCTCCGGGCTATACTCCCAGACCTATTTTTATACTTTATTTGGAAACAGGGTCTCACTAAGTTGCTGAGAGCCTCACTAAGTAGCTGAGGCTGGCTTCCAACCTGTGCGATCGTCATATCTCAGCCTCCCAAGCGCTGGAATTACAAGTGCGCACCACCATGCCCGGCTTATTTTTTTATTTTTAAAACAGGCTCTCATTAAATTGCTGAGGGTCTCGATAAGTTGCCAAGGCTCAGACCTGCAATTCTCCTGTCTCAGCCTCCTACATACTGAGACCACACGTGTATGACACTGCATCCAGCCTGGATTCTCTATTGATTATGATGATTATTGGCTCTCCAGTTCCAGACTTGGAGAGAAGGCTCCAGAGATCATGGGAAGAGAAGGGGAACTTTCATATTTCCTAAATCTGTCTTAACTTTTCTTTATCTCTCGGTCCTCAACTCTACTCCCTAGCCCATGCTTCCATCTTTTCTCAGCCAGAAAATACTTCCACAGTCCTCCCTAAAACTCCCCTGTGTCCTCTCTCTCCTTCTGTCCATTTCCCCAGAGTGACCACGGTGGCCTTTCTGACAGGAGAACCGCACAGTATCACCTCTCTATTTGCAACCCCAGTGTAGTGCTGTCCTCCCAGCCAGGAGAGGAAGCTGCGCTCCAGGCTGCGGGCGTAAAGACGTGGCCACTACCTTGGTGAAAGAACCTTCGGAGCTGGTATATGCCTGTAATCTTGGGAGGCTGATATAGGAGGATCACAAGTCTGAAGCCAGTCTCGGCAACTTAGCAAAACTCTTAGAAACTTAGGGGGACCCTGTTACAAACAAAGCAAAGCAAAACAAAAAGGGCTAAGGGTTTCGCCTAGAGGTAGAAGGTGCCTGGGTTCAATCCCCAGCACCCCTAAAAAAAAAAAAAAAACCCTTGGCAGCAGAGGTCTTGCAGGATATGTTGAGGTGCAGCCCTCAGCTTTAAACATCTGCACCTGTGACTGACACTGATGGAGCCCCGAGCAGGGCTTCTTGCTCTCGGTTCTCGAAATAAAAGATGTACAGCAGTGTCGGAGGTGGAGCTTCTGTAAGTGCTGGGGTGAAATAAAAAATAAATGGATATATTTGTTAAGTCTTTCCTTTAAGGTAGTGTATGTACAATAGATTATTATTATTATTATTATTATTATTATTATTATTATGTGTGTGTGGTACTGGAGATGGAACCCAGGGACATTCTACCACCAAGCTACCCCCCCAGCCCTATTTTTTATTATTTATTTATTTATTTATTTTATTTATTTATTTATTTTTTGTGATACTGGGGTTCCTGAAAGCCCTTCTACGTCTGGGCTACACTCCCAGACCTATTTTTATATTTTTATTTGGAAACAGGATTTTTTTTTTTTTTTTTTTTTTTTTTTTGGTGGTACTGGGGTTCCTGGAAGCCCTTCTACCTCCGGGCTACACTCCCAGACCTATTTTTACATTTTTATTTGGAAACAGGGTCTCCTAAGCCAGCGCGCGCGGCTGGCTCCGAACCAGTGCGATCCTCCTGTCTTCGCCTCCCAAGCGCGAGGATTACAAGCGTGCGCCACCACACCCAGCTTTTTATTCTTTATTTTGAAACAGGGTCTCACTGAGTTGCAAAGGGCCTCACTAAGTAGCTGAGGCTGTCCGCGAACTACTATCCTCCTGTGTCAGCCTCCTGAATGCTGAGATTACAAGCGTGCACCACCATGCCCGGCTCAATAGATTATTTTTAAATTTAAGAATAATGCAACGGCTGGGCGTGGTGGCACACGCTTGTAATCCCAGCACTTGGGAGGCTGACACAGGAGGACCACGCAGGTTCGAAGCCAGCCTCAGCTACTTAGTGAGGCTCTCACCAGCTTAGTGAGACCGTTTCAAAATAAAATGTAAAATAGCTTTGGGGGTATAGCCTGGAGGTAGAAAGCCCCTGGGTTCCATTCCCAATACAATACACAACACACACACACACACACACACACACACACACACACACACACTAATGCAATGAAAGCACACACACACACACACACACACACACACACACACACACACACACTAATGCAATGAAAGCTGGGCATGGTGGTGCACACTTGTAATCCCAGCATTTGGAAGGTTGAGACAGGAGGATCCAGGTTCATGGCCAGCCTCAGCTACTTAGTGAGGCCCTTTGCAACTCAGTGAGACCCTGTTTCAAAATAAAAGAATAAAAAATAGGGCAGAGGGTGCAGCTCGGAGGTAGAATGCCCCTGGGCTCCATCCTCAGTACTGAAAAAAAATGCAATTAACCTGGTGTAGTGGCGCACACTTAATCCCAGAATTTGGGAGGCTGAGACAGGAGGATCATGCAGGTTCAAAGCCAGCCTCAGCAAATTAGTGAGGCTCTCAGCAACCTAGTGAGACCCTGTTTCCAAATAAGAAATAAAATTGGAGCAGGGTGTGATGGCGCACACTTGTAATCCCAGCATTTGGGAGGCTGAGACAGGAGGATCAAGGTTTGTGGACAGCCTCAGCTACTCAGTGAGGCCCTTTGTAACTCAGTGAGACCCTATTTCAAAAATAAAAAATAAAAAATAGGGCTGGGGGTGTAGGTCGGAGGTAGAATGCCCCTGGTTTCTACAGCAAAAAAAATAAAATTGGGTTGGGGGGTGTAGCTCAGAGGTGGAATGCCTCTAGGTTCAATCCCCAGTACTGAAAAAGAAAAGAGAAAAGAAAAAGAACAATGCAGTGGATATTTGCATAACAAAATTTCCTAGTAGTATCCAACATCTATGTTCTTGTTTCTCTGAATCTCAGAGTACTCACAAATTAGTATAGTATCCACAATAGAGGCACACTACAGGCAAGAATCATTTTGCTGTACTAAAAATACCTATATAACTCTTAATCTGTGTGAAGGTAGGCCTAGCTGGAACATATATGAAATTTGATAGTGAATGTTTAAATTGGCAGTTTGATGGACACTGAACATTGGAATTGTATTTTATAAAAATACCTCATGCACAGGGCATGGTGGCATAAACCTGTAATCCCAGTTACTTGGGAGGCTGAGACAGGAGGATCACAGGTTCAAGGACAACCTCAATAACGTAGTAAGACTCTCAGCAACCTAATGAGAATCTCTTCCCTTCCTTCCTTCCTTCCTTCCTTCCTTCCTTCCTTCCTTCCTTCCTTCCTTCCTTCCTCCCTCCCTCCCTCCTTTCTTCCTTCCTTTCTTCCTTCCTCCCTTTCTTCTTTCTTTCTTTCTTTCTTTCTTTCTTTCTTTCTTTCTAGAGTTTAAACTCAGGGGCGTTCTACCTCTGAGCCACAACTCCAGCCCTATATTTCACTTTTTATTTTTGAAAAGAGTCTCACTTAAGTTACAGAGGGGCTCACTAAGTAGCTGAGGCTGGCCATGAACATGTGATCCGCCTGTCTCAGCCTCTTAAGTACTGGGATTCTCAGCGTGCGCTATCACACCCAGCTAAGACCCTGTTTCAAAACAAAAAATGAAAAATGTTGGGACTATAGCTCAGAGGCAGGATGCCATCTTGGATATTTTCTCTAGGGAAAGAGACAGGAAACACGACAGCACAGTGCCTGGCACTTAGGAGGTCCAGGAGGGGAGGACGCCTCCCAGCTCTGCCAACCAGAGTCCTCCGGCTGGAGGACTAACACACACACACACACACACACACACTCACTCACTCACTCACTCACTCACTCACTCACTCTCATTTATTAATTAGATGTATACAAATTTAAATTAAAAATTTAGATTTAATTATATATTATTAATTTAATATTCTGATATTCATTAGTTGTAATTTATATCCTCCCTTTTATTTTTAATAGTTAAATTAGAATGCTTTAGTCATAAATATTCAACCATATTTTAAAAACTTAACTGGGTGTGGTGGCACATGCCTATAATCCCAGTGCTTGGGAGGCTGAGGCAGGAGGATTGCAGGTTTGACACCAGACTCAGCAACTTAGTGAGACTTTCAGCAACTTAATAAGACCCTGCTTCAAAATTAAAAAGGGCTTGAGTTTAGCTCAGAGGTAGAACACCCCCAGGTTAAATCCCTAGTACTGAAGGGGGACGGAGAGAGAAACAGAAAAGGAAAGAAATAAAAAGCAAAACAAAACCTTGGCTTTATGTAAATTTGTTGTTACTGTGAAGGAAATTTTCCAAGAAGGTAGAAAGAACACGTTTTATTTAGCAATAGAGTATTTCGATTTGTGGCCCTCCGGCTGTGCTCCTGTCGCTAGGTCCTCAAGTTTGGGGGCATTTCCTGCTGGCTCTCCCCACCCCTAAATATCTCCCTGCCACCCAGACCATGGGGGTTCCAGGAACAGAGACATTTCACTGTGTCTGCTCCCACCTGAAACAACCTCTCCTCCCTAGGCCACTAACTCCCTCTTCAAACCTCAGCCCGAAAGCGCCTCCCCTAGCCCCGGAGGCAGCGGCAACCCTCTGTGGAAGGGTTTCTCTGCAAGGAGAAGGGGAGGTGTGCATGCGGCCTCCCCAGGGATCAGGACCTTCTGTGGGCAGGAACTTGGGGGCTCAGTGGATGGGGGCAGAGGCTCTGTGGACCAGAGCTCAGTGCTGGGATGATGGGGTCTCAATCCCTCTGAAGTCTGAAGGACTTTGGCACTGGAGAAACTGGCTGAAGCCTTGGGCTTGGCATAGGGGTAGAAACCTCCTGAGTGGGCCACAGAGATCCGAGGCTTTTCTCTTGGCCTCCCTGCCAGCTGCCATCTCTGGGGGCCAGGGTGGTGACCGGGAGTCTGGGGCTCACTGAGGAGGCCGGAGGCAGAGGCAGGCCTCTTGCTGAAAAAGACATTTGGCCTTGTCGCTCAAGGGAGGGGAAAGGAGGGGAGGCAAGATGCTGGGAGGTGGCCACAGGGGGGTAAGATGGAGAGGGCTGGGCTGGAAAGAGGCAGTGGCCAGCTGATCAGCCTCTGGTTTCCCGGAGGAGGACTCTCTGGTTGGCAGAGCTGGGAGCAGGTGGCGTGAGAGGCGTCCTCCCCTCCTGGACCTCCTAAGTGCCAGACACTGTGCTGGCGTTCTTCCTGTCTCTTTCCCTAGAGAAGCACAGCCTGTTCATCAGGGTGGAGATAAAGATCACCGAGTCCAATTCTCCCACTTGACAGAAGAAGAAACTGAGGCTCAGAGAGGGGGAGCGCCTTGCCCCCATCTCTGAGGTGAGTGAGAGGCCAAGTCAAGACAAAATTTGGGTCTCTGGGACCTCCAGGACAAGGGCAGTCTTAGCCTAGAGTTGGTGGAACCGTAGCAATGGAGACACAACCCAATTTCCCCACAGGAGGCCCCGCAGCCCAGTCCTGGGTGCTCCTGTGGTCCAGGAACACCACGGCAAGGGACTGGGAGAGAGGTACATTCTCCCTCAGGATTTTTTCTCTGGCCTCCTGGGGCCTAGCCTTCCACTGGCCTGACCTCCCCTGAGTCTGAGTCTCCATCCAGTCTTCAGCTGCCCCATGGCCCAGTCCCCAAAAGAGAAGTCTCAGGTAATCACCAGGACAGAGAATAAGAGGCTGGCCCCTCATTTCACTCTTAAAAATGTTTATATTTTGAGGTATTGGGGGTTAAACCCAGGAACGTTCTACTTCTGAGCTATGCCCTCAGCCCTATTTTATTTATTTATTTATTTATTTATTTATTTATTTATTTATGGGTCTGGGGATAGAACCTAGGGGTATTCGACCTCCGAGCTACACCCCCTGCCCTATTTTTTATTCTTTATTTTGAAACAGGTTCGCACTAAGTTGCAGAGGGCCTCACTAAGTAGCTGAGGCTGTCTGCGAACCGTGATCCTCTGGTCTCAGCCTCCTGGATACTGGGATTACAAGCGTGCGCCACCACGCCCGGCTCTACCCCCAGCCCTATTAAAAAAAAAAAAATTTTTTTTAAACAGGGCTTCACTAGGTGGCTGAGGACCTAAGTTGCTGAGGCTGAACTTGAACCTGTGATCTTCCTGTCTCAGCCTCCTAAGTACTAAGATTACAGACACCCACCACGGTGCCCAGCTCACCCTGTTTATTTTTTTCAGCCTCATCATGTCATCAATAGCCTTGCAACAATGAGAGATAACATCAGGGCCTGCTCTGCACCAGTCGCCCTGCTTAACAAGCAGGCACTGTTATTGGCTCCAGTTCTCAGCTGGAAAAACTGGGATCAAAGAGGCTGAGTGAAGCACAGAGTTGCTCCATTAGAAAGTATCAGAGCCGGGCGTGGTAGCGCACGCTTGTAATCCCCGCGCTTGGGAGGCTGAGACAGGAGGATCGCACGGGTTCAAAGCCAGCCTCAGCTACTTAGTGAGGCTTTCAGCAACTTAGTGAGACCCTGTTTCCAAATAAAATATAAAAAAGGTCTGGGAGTATAGCCCGGAGGTAGAAAGCCTCTGGGTTCCACCCCCAGTACCACCAAAAAAAAAGAAAGTATCAGAAAGCCGGGTGTGGTGGTGCACGCTTGTAATCCCAGCATTCAGGAGGCTGAGACCAAAAGATTGTGGTTCAAGGACAGCCTCAGCTACTTAGTGAAGCTCTTTGCAACTCAGTAAGACCTTGTTTAAAAATAAAAAATAGAGCTGGGGCTGTAGCTCGGAGGTAGAATGCCCCTGGGTTCCATCCCCAGTACCCCCCACATACAAGTATCAGAAAGGTGTAGTCAGGCATCATGGCCGATGCCTGTAACCCCAGTACTTGGGAGTCTGATTCAGGAGGATTGCAGGTATGAGGCCAGCCTCAGCATTTTAGCAAGACCCTCAGTAACTGGACGAGACTCTGTTTCAAAATGAAAAACTAAAGAGGGCTGAAGTGTAGCTCAGAGAGAGAATGTCTGGGTTCAATCCCCATACCAAAAACAAAAAGAAAGTGTCAGAAAGGTGTAATTGCAGCGACTCAGGAGGCTGAAGGAAGAGGATTGCAGGTTCGAGGGCAGCCTGAGCAATTTAGAGAGTCTTTGTCTCAAAATAAAAAATAAAAAAGGCTGGGGGTATGGTTCAATGGTGGCATAGCCATGGGCTCAACCCCCAGTACCCACAAAAAATAGAAATAAAGAAAAAGGAGAGAGACACGTCGGAAACGGACTGACTCCATGACTAGTGGGCCAAAGGTGAGCAGTTTCACGCCGCCACCGTCTCTGTCTCCTCAGCCTTTGCTCCTCCTCCTTCACTGGGACACCTACCTGAGAGGCCTGCCGCGATTCCAACTCCCTCTCCTGCCACCCCTGAGGCCTCAGCTTGGCCGCCCAGAGGGTCTGCCTGTCCTGGAGCAGGCGTGGAGTAGAGTGAGAGCTGGGTTCCTCTTTCCCGCCTCCCGCCCATCCTGCCCATGGCTGTGCTGACCATGACTGGCTCTGCTGTGTGGATGGATGGAAGAGCTGCTGATGACCCCTGGTCCCTCACCAACATTCCTCTTGTGTGATGCACACAACACTGGGCACGGGGACATGGACTCTGTCCCGCTGGAGCTCGCTGACCAGTAGAGTGCAGAAAAAATCAGTTATGTCCACTCATCCACAGATAACAGACCCTATGGGCCAGGTGCTGAGCCAGGAAATAAACAGGCCGGGCATGGGAGGCTGAGATAGGAGGATTGCAGGTTCAAGGACTGCCTCATCAAGTAATGAGACTCTCAGCAACCTAGTAAGACCCTGTCTCAAAACAGAAAAAGGGTTGGGAGTGTAGCTCAGAGGTAGAATGATCTCGGTTTAGAATTTCGAAAGAAAGAAAGAAAGGAAGAAAGAAAGAAAGGAAGGAAGGAAGGAAGAAAGAAAGAAAGAGAGAAAGAGGAAGGGAAAGAAAGAAAGAAAAAAAGAGGAAGGGAAGGAAAGAAAGAAAGAAAGACCAAGCAGAAGGGGGAGGCAGGGAATAACTCAGATCCCTGCCCTCAAGAGCTCTGGTTCTGCAAGAGGGAGACAGAAATGACCCCAAAAAAGTGAGGGAGTGACCTGACCTATGGACAGGGATGGTCTTATGGAGAAGTCACACACGGAGAGTCAGGGAGTAGGAACATGACAGTTTGAAGGCTGCAAAAGGGCAGAAAAGGGATGCTGACCTGGGCTGTGCCCACTCTAGAGGGAGACAGGGGCAGAACCAGGAGCACCTGAGTCTCAGACCAGTGGTCCCCAAACATCACAGCAAACAGCGGGCACAGTGGGGCCTCCGATGCTCATCTGTGCCCAGAATGCACGGGACAGACCTGCACATGCCCAGACGCTCACAGAACCAGGGCTGTTCAGTGACCCGAGGCTCAGTGGTCTTGTGGCAAAGAGGCCTCACCTCCCGTGAGCTGGCCTGAAGACGGGGCTGCTCAAGGGAGAGGCCTGGGCAAGGAGTTCCAGGAGACCTCAGGAGGAGGCAAGAGCTGACGGGCTGGTCGGCTTCACTAGCTTCAGTTGCTGAAATAAAACGGGCTAGCTCAGAGAATAGTGAGCCCTCATTACCAGAACCTCAAAGGGAGGCTTGGCAGTAACTTGTGAAGGGTGCACCTCAATAAAGCTGGGGGGAAATAAAACAAATCTAATTATATTTTTACAAAACAAAATATGACTTGTGAAGGAGATTCGAGGACTGGATTGGGGGGCGGCATTGATGCCCTTGTGATAAGGTTACTGGGTTCCTGTGAAGTTGAGGGAGCCACTACAGAACCAGAGAGAGGAATGGTGGGGTGAAGTTCTTGGAGGGCAATGGGGAGCCATGTGGGGAGTCAGAGCAAGCAGAGAGGCACAGAAAACTGAGTCTTGGAAAAGATGAATTAGACAGCACTATGCTGGGTCAGGTTAGGGTAAAGGGGCTGGGGATGGGAGGAGACAGTTACAGTTCTAGCCAAATGCACCAACCAGCTGTGTGCATGGAATGTGCGCACACATGCCCAGCGTGCGTGCAAACTAGACCACCAAGGGTCATGACAGTGTTAAGTGGTCCCCAGTCTTGAAGCAGGGGCTGCCGTACATGAGCTCTTAGTCCCATTTCCAAAGTTGTAGGCTGGTTCCGGAGTGTACAAACTTAGGTACACGAGGGTATGTCCACAAGCTCCCACTCTTTATTCATCCCTGGGGTCTATGTGGTCAGTAGGAGTGTTATATGGGGTGACTTGGTGTTGGGGTGACTTTGCTGGCCTCTCTCTGGGGTGTCACTGAGGACACACCAGGAGCAAACTTAAAGATGTGCATGGCCCTGCGGGATTCTGGCGTGCCAGGTGTGTGTGCACAGGGGGCGGCCTAGGGAGATCCAAGCTCTGTGTGAGGCTTTGGGCCAGGGCCTTTCCTGTACACCAGCCCATCGAACTGTCCTGCCTACCCTTCTGGCACATACTATTGTTTCCATATCAATGGCTGAGGAAGCTGAGGCTTTAAGAGCCTTGCCCAGGGTCACATTAGGGCCCAAAGCAGAAAGAGACCGCAGGACTCCTAGCCCAGCGCTCTCCTCTCAGTGGCTACCTCCAGCATGTAGGGAGGTGAGTCACTGAAACATGGTTGCAGGGAGGAGGACCTTGCTGCCTTTAAGACTGGGTGGGCAGGCTGGGGTAAAGCCCAGTGGTACTGTGCTTACCTGGTATGGGTTCAATCCCCAATACCTGAAAAAATAAAAATAAAAAATAAAAAACTGGGTAGGACCCTTCCTCCCAGCCACCCATATACCTCTGGGATCCCAGGTGAATGACCACCCACCTGCCCAATTTTTCTATCCCCTTCTCTGACCTCATCCTGACTCCCTCCTCTCACCCCCAGGCACATCTTTTTCCCGGGACCCTCTTCCGGCAAACTCACATCCCTCGTGGGAAGCGGGCACAGCTCTCAGCGCACCCTTGGTGTGTTTTCACCAGGGCTGGGCTGGCGCTCCAGTTATTGTTCTGGCGCAGAAGGGCGAGGGGGCGGCTTGTGGGTGTAGCGACGCCGGGCTGTCTGCTCTGCTCTCCGCTTGTTATTACCTCTCCTCCAGGCTCCCATTAGCCCGCCTGCCCCAGAGGCCTGCGCGAGCTGTGCTCCTCGGCACCTTTGTTCCTTAATTATCACTGGGGAGCCCCGCTCACCTGCTTGCCACTTTCTAAGAAGCTGTCTGGCTCCCCTTGGCCGCCCTGCACCCCCAGAACCTAAGCCCCTACCCACCTGGGGCAGGGGCTGGTGTCTAGCAGCTGCTAGACACCAGCCTCAGGCCCAGCCTGGCCCCTCAGAGAAACTCTGGGTCCCATCCACCTCCCCTGAGGACCCTGTCCAGATTAACCCTGCCTTGCATATCAGGCTGGAAGGGACTTAAAACTCTCTTGTGGTTTGACCCCGCCTCCCCACTGACTATCTGAATTGGGCTACTTACAGAGGATCCCCGATGATAAATATTCAGGGATGATTAACCTCTGCTTGACTACCTCCCTCGATGGAGAAACCCCCCCCCCCATCCCACGGCAGCCAGGGCCACCTGGAGAGGCTGGGACTATTAGGAAACCACTTTCTCCTCCTGCAGAGGCCACATCTCTCCCTGCTCGCTCTGGTTTTCACGGTCTTGACTCTGGCCCCCTGGCTGTGTTGGCTCAGTCTGTCTTCCTGACTGCAGCCCAGCTCAGGCCGGCCATCCCCTGCCACTGTCCCGGGGTACGTGGTTCTGCTGGGCGGTGGACTCTAGCCCCTGGCTCTCCTGCCGTCCAGGCCTCTGGCTGCTGTTCTTGGGCAGGAAGGCGAGGGGGCGGAGGAGGCACGGTGGTGAGAAGCCTCAGGCCAAACAGGCTGTGACAGCCGGCAAGCACTGCGGAGGAGGGGCAGGAGGAGCTTGCTGCGCACACTGGCAGGCTGGGGGGAGTGGGGAGCCCTCCCTCGGGGAGTCTCCCAGCCAGCCTGCCGCCCAGCCTCCTGACCCTTGCACAACCCGCCGCCTCAGCGCGCTGTGGGTACGAGGGGGCCAGAGGCTGAGCTTCCAGACGAAGGAGCAGACGAGAGCCGGCTCTAGTGGGCACCAGGGCAGTGTCTGCCCTCAGCTCCTCCCTAGGGAGGACCACCGAGGGGTGATAGTGGCTGCCTGCCTGTGGGGCCAGCCCTCACCCAGCCTATGGGGCAGAGGAGGACTTGCTGGACACAAGGGAAGCTCGGTCCACCCGGTCTCAGAAGCTGGGCCTTGCTCTGCTGCTGCTGCTCTCCTTAATGCCCTTCCACTCCGTGCTCCCTGCTCCTCCCACCCACCCCTCCCCTCGCTCCCTCCCCATCCAGTCTCCATCCACTTGAGGGTTGCTTTAATTATATCTTAGTGTTTTCAAATGTGTCTTGGTAGCTGGGCGTGGTGATGGATGTCTGTAATCTTAACAACTTGGGAGGCTGAGGCAGGAGGATTGAAATTTTTTTTTTTTTTTTTTTTTTTTTGGTGGTACTGGGGTTCCTGGAAGCCCTTCTACCTCCGGTCTACACTCCCAGATCTATTTTATATTTTTATTTGGAAACAGGGTCTCTTAAGCCAGCGCAGCTGGCTTCGAACCTGCGCGATCCTCCTATCTCTGCCTCCCAAGTGTGGGGATTACAAGCATGCGCCACCACGCCCGGCAGGATTGAAAATTTGAGTCTTAGAAAGGTCATGCCCGGCTCAGAATGGTAGTTTTTATATGCCACTATTCTCTAGCCTGCTTTTTTTTTTTTTTTTAAGGTACTGGGGAATGCCCCTGGGCTCAATCCCTAGTATAGCATTAAAAAAAAATGATGTATGTGCTGGTGTTCTCTGACTGGGGGCTCTGTGAGCGTGAGGCCGGGCCTCTCTCCCTGACTGGAGGCTCCCTGAGAGCAAGGTTCCAGTCACACGGAAGGGTGGAGATGCAGCCCAGCCACGCCTGCTCTTGGCCCTGAGCCTCTGGCATCTGGGTGTGCTCCAGGGAGGCTGGGAAGGCGCTTGGCACACTTCGGAGGGCCCTCTGTACAAACACCAGCTGGGGTGGAGAACTGGGGTCGGGAGGCCACCTCTAGCCACCAGACTGTGACCTCAGCCGGGCGCCTTGTGCAGCTCTCCGGATCTGACTCAGTCCCTTTCCAGGGCTGTTGAACATCTATCCTCAGGGTCAACCCCAGGAGGCTGCCAGCCTCCACATGCCCCACCCAGACAGAGGCCACCCGGACACTGCTTGGGCAGCCAGGGCACAAGTGGAGGGCAGAGGGCAGAGGTCACCTGCTGGGCTGGCCACTCCGCCGCCTCCATCCCTCCTCTCCTCTCCAGACCTGAGATGTGGCCTTGGTGTTGACGTTGAGGTTGGTGTTGATGTTGGTGTGGCCCAGACACAGAGGCACCGACACCAGGCTGTAGACAGAGGGATCCCCAAAAGGCAGACAAGGCGGTTGCTTCAACGATAGCCACTTCCTTGGAGGTCTCCTGAGGTCAACCCCAGACCTTTCTCATTATGAGAAATGGTAAAGCCAGCTCCCCTGGAGTGCTCCCCAAGCCTGTGTGTAATGGGCAGAGGAGGCTGGAGCAGGGTACCAGGTCTCAGAGGGGAGGGGAGGTAACCCTAGCTCTGATCTCCAGTGACTTCCTATCTGGATGGAAATAACAAGGCCCTCTATTTTTTTTTTTTTTTTTTTTTTTTTGTACTGAGGATGGAACTCAGGGGCATTCTACCTTTGAGCTACACACCCAGCCCTAGTTTTTATTTGTGTGTGTGTGTGTGTGTGTGTGTGTGTGTGTGTGTGTGTGTGTGTGGTACTGGGAATAAAATCAGGGGCATTCTATAATTCAAGCTACACCCTCAGCCCTATTTTTTATTCTTTATTTTGAAACAGGGTCTCATTGAGTTGCAGAGGGCCTCACTAAGTAGCTGAGGCTGTCCTTGAACCACAATTCTCCTGTCTCAGCCTCCTAAATGCTGGGATTACAAGCGTGCGCCACCATGCCCGGACTCCTCATTCCTTTCTTTCCAGGTTGAGGGGCCTTTCTGTGTTCTCTCTCAGGGCCTTTGCACTGGCCGTGTGTAGCTTCTCACTAGAATGCTCTTTCCTACACTTCTCCTTATTCTTGTTACTCAAGACTCAGGACACTTCTACAGGCCGTCTTAGATGCCCCAGCCTGAAGCGGTGGCCCCGTGTCTCTTGGTACCCCATCCTGCAGTCTCTAAAACTCTCCCTTTATTTTCTCTTGCAGCTATGTGCATTGAATATAGTGTAATGTTGGGTTACTTTCTGCCCTGCTTCCTGGCAGGGTGTAAGCTCCACCTCAGTGCTTAGCCCAGGGCCGGCACCCTGGGTGCCCCAGGGACATCTGCTGAGTGAACGAGTCGCCTGGGGAGGGAAGGAGACCTGCAGATGCCCCCCAGACTGATGGGGTGTACACACAAGGAGTAGGGTGTCATCTTTATGAGGTTTGTTGTAGAGGCCAGTCCTTATCCTTCGGGCCCTCAAGGGGAGCAAACTAAGGAAGAGGGGGAGGAAGGGGGCGGGGCCAGCACCTGCTTAGAACACCCCCCACCCCTGCGGACACAATGCTGGGTGCGCAGGGAGGCCCTGCAGTGCCCATTCTCTGGGCATCCCCAGTGGAAGGCACAGGAAGTCCTCGGGTCAGGCCTCCCCGCAGCAGCACTCCCAGCTTGGGTCTGCAAGTCTGGCCGGGCTTCCTCCTGGCCCACTGCGTCAGGGCAACGCGTCCCAGCCCCAGTGCCTTGTCCCTCCTACAAGCTGCTGCTCTGGCTTCCCTGTCTGCAACCTCCTGCGCCTCCCCGGAGGCGGCCTCTGATGCTCTCACTCACGCTGGCCTCTACTCTCCCCCATGCCCTCCCAGTGGCCCCTGCCCTCCCCACCCCACCAGCAGCTGGACGGCGGCTTCTCAGGCAGCTTCACCCCCATGGGCCCTGCCTCTCCCAGGCCCAAGCTCAATGGGGCGGCAAGAAGGGTCTCGCCTGTTCTGACCACATCCTCTTGGAGGAAAATTGAGTCAGGCTGGCATGGGACTAGTGAGGTAGGCTCCGGCTGTCTTGCTCTCTCCTTATTCTGTGACCTCAGAAGCTCTTTTTTTTTTTTTTTTTTTTTGGTATTGTGATACTGGGTATAAAACCCAGGGGGCATTCTACCTCCAAGCAATACCTCCAGCCCTATTTTTAAAAATCATTTATTTATTTATTTATTTATTTATTTATTTATTGTGGTACTGGGGATGGAACCCAGGAGCCTTCTACCTCCGGGCTACACTCCCAGACCCATTTTATATTTTTTATTTGGAAACAGGGTCTCTTAAGCCAGCCGAGACTGGCTTCAAACCTGTGTGATCCTCCTGTCTCGGCCTCCCAAGCACGAGGATTACAAGCGTGCGCCACCATGCCTGGCTAATTCTTTATTTTGAAACAGGGTCTCACTGAGTTGCAAAGGGCGAACCGCGATCCTCCTGTCTCAGCCTCTCGAATGCTGGGATTACAAGCGTGCGCCACCACGCCCGGCTTCAGGAGTGCTTTTGACGGCTCTCTCTCCATCTGTAAAATGGAGATAAGGGTGTATATTGCATCTGGTTGCTTGAGGATTAAGTGAGCAAACACAATACATACCTAGCAAACTCCTGGAACAAAGGCACCATTTAGTAAATTGGAGGCCCATTCCTCCCTTCGACCTCAAGAACTGGCTGTGGCTCCCTCTTTTCTGCCATGTCTGATCTTAACCCCTCTGCCTTGCCTGGCTCTCAGGCTCTCCCATCCTACTTGTCAAGCAAGGCCTCCTTCTCCAGGAAGCCCTCCCCAAACCACTCCTCCAAAACCCTGCTTCCCGCTCAGCCCAGCGAGGCAGCCCTGGGGAGGGGCTCCATGTTCAGAGTCCCTAAAGGATCACCTCTCCCCTAGGCTGGTAGCCATTCCAGGTGTGCAGGGAAACCCTCATCAGTCTCCACAGAACTTGCTACAGTGTTGAACATATACTGTGCACTCCATAAATGTCCATTCTTACAGGGCTGGTAGCATGTGCCTGTAATCCTAGTACTTGGGAAGCGAGACAGGAGGATCTCAGGTTCGAGGTCAGCCTCAGCAATTTAATAAGGCTCTAAGCAACTGAGACCCCGTTCCAAAGTAAAAAAAAATTAAAAATAGGGCTGGGGGGCGTAGATCAGAGGTAGAGTGCCCCTGATTTCACAACAGGAAGAAAAAAATGTCCATTTTTTTTTCTTTATTCCAAAGCAATACATAAGGTGAATCAGTACAGGTAGGCAGGGATTAGGAAGGATTCTAGAGGAGTGGTGCCAGCCTGTTCCCAGTGGCAGGAACTGGGCTCGGCGATCCACGTTATCTCTCCCTTCTCAGCACCCTGGGAGGTAATATTAACCCCCTCCACAGATGGGAAGACTGAGGCCCAGAGGTGCAGCAACTTGCCCAGGGTCACGTGGACAAAAGTTGGCAGGGAGGACCTGGTGGAGGGTGGAGGGTGTGGTCTGGGGAGGACATTCCAGATGGGGAGCAGCCTGTCCAAAGGCCGGGGGGGGGGGGGGCAAGGTGAGCAGAGTGAGTGGGCAGAGGGGCTTGGCTGAGGGGTGCCTGGGAGGGGCGCTGGTTTGCCCGTTTGAAGAAGAGGGAGAGGGCTCAAGGCTCTTCTCTGACAAGCTAGAGAAAGAGGCAGCAGGGGCCTCCCCTGAACTGGTTGCAGTTCCAGGATTTTCTTTTTTGTGGTACTGGGGATTGAACCCACGAGCATTCATTCTACTTCTGAGCTACACCCCCTGCCCTTCTTATATTTTTACTTCTTATATTATTGAAAGTGGGTGTTGCTAGGTTGTTGATGGTCTCACTAATTTTTTGAGTCTGGCCTCAGACTTATAATCCTCCTGTCTCAGCCTTCCACGTACTGGCATTACAGGAATGTACCACCATGCCTGACTTGGAATTTCTTCTTTTTCTTTTCCCTTTCTCTCTCTCTTTCTTTCTTTCTTTCTTTCTTTCTTTCTTTCTTTCTTTCTTTCTTTTCTTTCTTGTACTGGGGATTGAACCCAGGGGCATTATACCTCCGAGCTACACCCCCAGCCCTATTTTTTTATTCTTTATTTTGAAGCAGGGCCTCACTAAGTTGCTGAGGCTGGTCACAAACCTCCGATCCTCCTGTCTCAGCCTCCCAAGTATTGGGACTACAAGTGTGCACCATCATGCTCAGCTTGGCTTGGAATTTCTTTACCAGGGAAAGCTACAGCTGATCCTTGGTCTATATCAGCTGTTGCATTCTGCCTCTGAGTCCAGAGAAGATGGAAGTCTCCATTCCCTCTCTGGAGAGGCAAGGGCACCAGAGAAGCCAAGAGTGAGGGCCCCTGGTGACCTCTGAGTGTCCCACCACCCCTCTTTAGAAGCAGCTCCTTCAGACTCCTTTGTCCAGAGCCCTCATATCCCAGACACTGCACGGGCCACCCAGCACACATCCTGGTCCCTGGTTCGGCCTCTAAGGGGTCTGATGTGTGCCCAGCTCCCGATGAGGCGCTAGTTGAGAATTCTGCCTTTTCTTGCACTTGGGCAGAGACCCTCAGGGTTCCCCAGACCCCTGCTGGTCAGGCCTCTTTGCGGCCAGCCAAGGCCAGCTGGAATAACATGGCCTCTCTCCCTCCCACGGGCACTGGACTATTTACAGCTCACCAGGGCCTTCACACCCATGAGCTCACAGCCTCCCCACCCACCCTGGGAACCCAGCAGGCCAGGCACCCTCTCAGCTCCATTTTGTAGATGGGGAAACCGAGGCTGAGTTCAGTCCAGTGAGCTCCCCAAAGCCCAGCCCCCTGACTCCTCAGCTCGAGGCCCTTCTCAGCTCCTCCGGGAAGGTGCCCCAAACACCCCTAGATCTGAAGCGGCGGAATTTCAGGCCAGGGCCAGGCAGGCAGAGGAGCAGCATCTGCTGAGTTAGCCAGTCCCAGGAGCTGGAAGAGCCTCTAGGACAGCGAGCCAGCACGGCGGGGGCGGAGGGAAGGTTTTATGGCCTCAGCCACTGGCTGGGATACCTTCAGAGTGGACGCGGGGGCAGGAGCTCTTGCAGGGTGGGCAAGCTGGCTGGGAGCACAGGTGGGGTGCCTGGCTTCCCTGGCTAGGGCAAAGGCACGGGGAGGGGGTGAAGCCCCAGTCTCGGAGCTCCGTCCTGGGAAACAAGACAGACATGGGTGGCCATGGGCTGGCTGCAGCTGGAGAGATACCGGGTAGATACCAGGGGGGCTTCCTATCCATAGACTCAGCTTAGGCCGCGTGCCCCGGCCACGTGAACAGGATCCAGCCCAAGCCGTTCCATGTCCTCTCACCAAAGGATTGTGCCCCTCAGCCTTCCCATCTCTTCTTCCTTCCTGTTCATTTGCCAAGAATGTGTTCCATCCTGGGGTCCTTGCAGTTGCCCGCCTTTCCAAACACACTCTCTCCTGGTCTGCACCAAGGTTCCAGAGGCCTCCCTCCCAAACCTTCAGCAATTCTTTCTCAACATCTGAACATGGCTCTTCTCTCAGCCCAGGGGTTAACATTCTAATTCTCTTGGTTTTTTGTGTCAAAGCCTGTGTACTGGGAGAAGTTTGGGCTGCCCGGTAAGACACAGAGATACCAGGAGACCGGGGCCAGGTTTCTCCCAGCCCCTGTGCCAGCCTCTTCCTCTAGCTCGGCCTGCTTCACCTGGGCGGGCTCTGCCCATAGGGGGCGCCCAAACAGTGCCGCTGAGGCCGGGCGTCGCTCCCTCTGGACCCAGGCAGTGTGCATTCCTGCAGAGATGGGCCCGGGATGCGTCAGTGTGCCCCACTACTGCATCTCCTTTCCAGTTGGCCTTGTGACTAAGGGGAGGGAGAACACTTAGGTAAAGGACTAGATGGTGACCTTTAAAGAGGTGCCCCTGACTTCCAGGCTGGAGCCCACACAGCCCACCATGAGCCTGGCCCTCTTCCTTGGCCCTGCTCTGAACAGCCCCAACCAAGCAAGCCCTGTTCCTTCCCCATCTCTCTTGGAAAGAGCGGTGAGTCAGTTGCGGCCATGAACTCATCCTAGGCAGTAAAAACAGGAAAACAAACAGGCTTCTCCTCCAGCAGGGGGAGAGGGCAGGGTAAGGGGGAAGAGGGTTTTTCCCTCCCTGGGCAGAAACCGTCGCCATCTTTTGAAGTCTTCAAGAATGAGGCAGGCATCCTTATGGCCCCTAGAAACTCAACCACATCAAAGCCACCCGAGGAAGGTGTCTGAGGGGGATGCTGTGCCCTACACATACAGTCACAGTCACACACGGTGACACAGCTGAGTCCCTCAGAGGAACACCGTGACACATGGCTGGGCTGAGGCCGTGACACCCGGCTACGCACACGACACACAGCGCCGGAAACCCACCAGGCAATTGCTTAGGTCACACGGCAGAAAGCAGGGCCAGGGCCTGGCAGGGACGGTGTCACAGGGTCCCACTGAGTGCACGTGCCCACCACAACCATCTCCACACGGAGTCACACGCACATCACAAACAGCCCTGTCCACACACCTAGCACCCGGCCGCTCTCAGAACCAGTCCCCATGCGCGCGGCAGGGGCAACACCCATTTCTACGCACATAGTCACACAAACACACCACCACACAGTCGGTCACATGTAGCCACAAGTACATAGCTTGCACACAATGCACAGAGCCACTCCCAAGCCACGAGGAGTCACACACACATGGCCTGTTACACACCCACCACATACACAGTTACACACTAGTCACATGGGCCGACACAAACTCAACATCCACACAATTTTACCCACACACGGGCCCAGATGCACAGAGTCCCTGCAGAGGCTGGGGTGGGGATGGGGAGTGTGGCTCCTGGCTGCCTGCCCACCCGCCCTCCTCTCAGCTGCATCTCCCTGGACATCCTCTGCACTGACGCCCCTACTTGGTACTCTCCAGGCTTCGCTGCCGTCTCAGGCTGTTGCCTTGGAGACCTCTGAGTCCCATCAGCATCAAGCATCATCCACATTTTTTTTTTTTTTTTTTTTGGTACTAGGGATGGAACCCAGAGGCTTTCTATCCCCGGGCCTATTTTATATTTTATTTGGAAACAGGGTCTCACTAAGTAGCTGAGGCTGGCTTTGAACCTGCACGATCATTCTGTCTCTGCCTCCAAAGCTCTGGGATTACAAGCGTGCACCACCAGGTCCGGCTGTCATCCACATCTTCTGCACGTTGTCATCCACCCTGGGGGGAAGCTCCTTAGGAGGTGCTGGTGAACAGAGAAGAGACTCCAAATCAGACCACGAATTCCCACCAGCAGAGGAGCGATTTCCACGTGGGTGCCCGTGTGACCCTCTGTAGACCCAGCCCCAAATGCCTGCTGGCCCCACGCCCAGCCTGGGGAGGACCCCGTGGGGCTGATACTTCACTTCCATTTTACTCAGCGGCAGCATTTTCAGGGCCGTGATTGGTTCCCCTGTGATCGATGCCGCCTCTGACTGAGGCATGGGGTCCACTCAGGACCTCCCTGTGAACTTGGCCTCCCCTTCTCTGGGGGAGTGAGCTTTGAAAGGCTGCAAAACACCCCACGGTAGGGTGCAGAGAGCGGTGCTTTCATCCCAGCGGGTGTCATCTTCCCTCTAGGGCTCAGCTTCTTCATAAGGAACCCAAGGGTCAGGGCTTGGGCCAAGGCAGCTTCTCATCTGAGTTGCTTCTTCTTAAAAATGCAGATTTCTGGGCCTACCCCAGACCTTCTTGATCTCAGAATTTGAGACCCGCTGGCTCAGGGACCAGCCAGCTCTCAGAAAAACAACCAACGCTGAGCATCCCTGCTGGGTACAGTGGCACACGCCTGTAATCCCAGCTGCTCAGGAGGCTGAGGCAAGGCACACCACAAGTTCCAGGACAGCCTTGGCAACTCAGTGAGACTCTCAGGGACCCAGGGAGACACTGTTTCAAAATAAAACTAAAAAGCTGGGCGTGGTGGCGCACACTTGTATTCCCAGCATTCGGGAGGCAGAGACCGGAGGATCGTGGTTCGCGGACAGCCTCAGCCACTTAGTGAGGTCCTTTGCAACTTAGTGAGACCCTGTTTCAAAAATAAAAAGACAGCTGGGCGTGGTGGTGCACGCTTGTAATCCCCGCGCTTGGGAGGCAGAGACAGGAGGATCGCACTGGTTCGAAGCCAGCAAGAGACCCTGTTTCCAAATTTAAAAAAGTATAAAATAGGTCTGGGAGTGTAGCCTGGAGGTAGAAGGCTTCCAGGAACCCCAGTACTACCAAAAAAAAAAAAAAAAAAAAAAAAGACTTGCGCTTGGGAGGCTGAGACAGGAGGATTGCACAGATTCGAAGCCAGCCTCAGCTACTTAGTGAGATCCTGTTTCCAAATAAAATATAAAAAATAGGTCTGGGAGTATAGTCTGGAGGTAGAAAGCCTCTGAGTTCCACCCCCCAGTACCACAAATAAACAAATAAATAAATAAATAAATAAAAATAAAAAGACTTAAAAAATAGGGCTGGGGTGTAGCTTGGAGGTAGAATGACCCTGGGTTCCATCCCCAGTACCATAATAAGTAAGTAAATAAATAAACAAGTAGCCAGGCGTGGTGGCGCACGGTTATAATCCCAGCATTTGGGAGGCTGAGACTGGAGGATCACCTCAGCTACTTAGCGAGGCCCTTTGCAACTCAGTGAGACCCTGTTTAAAAAAAAAAAATAAAAAATAGGGCTGGAGGCATAGCTCGGAGGTAGAATGCCCCTGGGTTCTACCCCTGGTACCACAAAAAAGTAAATAAAAGATAAATAAATAAGTAAATAGATAAATAAATAAATAGGCTGGTGATGTAGCTTAGTGGTAGAGCAATTGCCTAGCATGTGTGAGGTCCTGGGTTCAATCCTCAGTACTGAGAAAAAAAAATGTTGGGCAGCCCTGCTGAAGGTTTAGAGCTTGTCCTGTAACTACTGAGGGCCCCTCCCAGGCCGGGCACCTGGCACGCAGGAGCTGCCACCTTCCAGGAGATGCCACGTCATCTTGCTGATTTAGAAGCTTGGGCTGGTTAAGGGCTTGTGGTCAGAGCAGGTGATGACCGAATCAGAACTTTCAGGCCCTGCTCTTGGCTGAGGCTAGGCTTCCAGGGCAGGCTGGGCTATGCGGGGACTCCTGGTACCTCTTTGGGGCTAATGATGATGGGTCCTCCAGGAACCAGGAGACTCCCTTGATTTCAACCCCAGTCCTGGAGGACTTGGCTAAGAGGGCGTAGGGCAAAGGTAGAAAAAAATTCATGTGGGAGCTTTCAATTCCTTGAATTAAGTTTCTGCTTATTTATTTTTTCCACTTTTTATTTTTTTATGTGGTACTGAGACTGAACCCAGGGATAGTCTATGTGTGAGCTACATCCCCAGCCCTATTTTCTTTTTTAGTTTGAAACAGGGTCTCAACAAGTTGTGGAGAACCTCACTAAGTTGCTGAAGCTGGCCACGAACCCACAGTCCTCCTGTCTCAGCCTCCCAAGTACCGGGGTTACAGGCACAGGACACCAGCCCTGGCTAGGTTCTGTTTGTTGGTTTGTTTATTTTTTGTGGTACTGGGGTGGAACCCAGGGGCTTTTCTACCTCCTGGCTATACTCCCAGACCTATTTTATACTTTATTTGGAAACAGGGTCTCACTAAGTTGCTGAGAGCCTCACTAAGTAGCTGAGGCTGGCTTCGAACCTATGCGATCCTCCTGTCTCAGCCTCCTAAGCCCCGGGATTACAAGTATGCATCACCACGCCGGCTCTGTTCTGTTTATTTTTAACCCAGTTTGCTACACTGAGTCTAACTGCTTCCCAGTTTCTACTTAGCTTCTTTCCTGATGCTTATGGAAGAGAATCATGTGACATTAGCAGGTACCTAGCTCCTTCCTCCAGCCCGTGATACAGCCCCTCAACTATACACATAGTTCAAAGAACTGCATTATTGGCTTTCCGTTGGCACTCTGTGGTCACATACAGTGCCTCATTGAATCCTCATGACATATGGTAGGTATAATTAACACCATCTTACAGAAGAGAAAACCAAGGCTCAGAAATACTAAGCCAACTTCAATTTTTTTTTTCTGGTGGTGGTACCTGGGATTAAACCCAGGGGTGCTCTATGACTGAGCCACATCCCCAGCCCTTTGTGGTACTGGGGATTGAACCCAGGAGCATTCTTCCTCTAAGCTACACCCCTAGCCGGGAGTGGTGGCGCACGCTTGTAATCCCCGCGCTTGGGAGGCAGAGACAGGAGGATCGCGCAGGTTCGAAGCCAGACGCGCGTGCTGGCTTAGGAGACCCTGTTTCCAAATAAAAATGCAAAAATAGGTCTGGGAGTGTAGCCCGGAGGTAGAAGGGCTTCCAGGAACCCCAGTACCACCAAAAAAATAATAATAATAAATAAATAAGCTTATTTAATTTAATTATTTATTTTGCAGTACTGAGGATGGAACCCAGGGGCATTCTACCTCCGAGCTACACCTCCCCCAGCCCTAGGTTTTTATTCTTTATTTTGAAACAGGGTCTCACTGAGATGTAAAGGGCCTCACTGAGTAGCTGAGGCTGCCTGCGAACCTCCATCCTCCTGACTCAGCCTCCCAAATACTGGGATTACACGCGTGTGCCATGATGCCCAGCATCCTATTTTATTTTGAAACAGAGTTTCACAGCCGGGCATAGTGGCACAAGTTTGTAATCCCAGCATTTGGGAGGCTGAGACTGGAGGATCATGGTTCACGGACAGCCTCAACTACTTAGTGAGGCCCTTTGCAAATCAGGGAGACCCTGTTTCAAAAATAATAAAAATAGGGCTGAGGATGTAGCTCACAGGTAGAATGTCCCTGGCTTTCATCCCATTACCCCCCCCAAAAGAAAGAAAGAAAGAAAGAAAGAAAGAAAGAAAGAAAGAAAAGAGTCTCACTATTTTACCAAGAATGGCCTCAAACCTGTGATTCTCCTGCCTCAGACTCCCAAGCACTGGGTTTATAGGCGTGTGCCACCACACCCAGCTCATCTCTAGCTTTTTTATTTTTATTTTATTTTATTTATTTATTTTTGGCAAGTCTGGGGATGAAACCCAGGGGAATTCGACCTTCGAGCTACACCCCCTGCTCTATTTTTTTTAATTATTTATTTTGAAATAGGGTCTCACTAAGTTGCAGAGGGCCTCGCTAAGTAGCTGAGGCTGTGTGCGAACCGCGATCCTCTGGTCTCAGCTCCCGAATGCTGGATGACAAGCGTGCGTCACCACACCCGGCTCAGCTTTTTTATTTTTTATTTTGAGACAGGGTCTCCCTAAATTAACCCAGGCTGGCCTCAATTGTGTTCTTGGTGCCTCAACCTACCTAGTCACTGGGATTACAGGTGCATCCCATCCAACAGGCTCAAACTCGCTTCTTAAGTACCTACTACAGAGTTGGTGTAGGGTACCACGGGAGATTGGCCCAGACCCACCCAACATCGAGTCTGGCCATTGTGTATATTAAAATTGTGAAGAGAAAAAAAAAAGCAAAGTAAATTTTAAAAGTGTACTTTTAAAAGTACACATGTTCAGGGTTAAGAAATATGTATAGGCTGGGCATGGTGGCCCATTCCTTTAATTCTAGTACTTTGGAGGCTGAGACAAGAGGATCTTTGGTTTAAGACCATCCTCAGCAACTTGGCAAGATTTTCAGCAACCTAGTGAGACTCTCACCAACCTAGTAGGACCCTGTTTCAAAACAAAAAATAAAATAAAAGAGATAGGGATGTAGCTCAGAGATAGAATGCCCCTGGTTTCAATCCCCAGTACCAAAAATAAAAATAAATAAAGAAGACAGAGTGAGGGAGGAGAAAGAAGGGAAAGAAAGAAAAACATTTACAAACTAGGTACTTGGGACAAGAAATAAAATTTGCCATGCCCCAGAAACTCGAAGACTCCTCCTAGATCATGATCCCCTCCTCTCTAGGAATCTCTCCTTGTGTGTTAATTATTTCTCTACTTTTTTTTTTTTTTGCGGGTCTGGGGATGAAACCCGGGGGCATTCGACCTCTGAACTACAGCCCCTGCCCTATTTTTTATTCTTTATTTAGAAACAGGGTCTCACTGAGTTGCGAAGGGCCTCGCTAAGTAGCTGAGGCTGTCCGCGAACCGCGATCCTCCGGTCTCAGCCTCCCAAATGCCGGGATGACAAGCATGCGCCACCACGCCCGGCTTCTACTTCTTCTTATAGTTTTTGTTATGTTTTTTTAATAGTCCACGAGCAGGTGCATCTGCTACTTGCACCTGCTCATGGACTTCAGATGAACGGAACTCCATTGCCCTGGAGTTCTCTGCTTCCCTCACTTGACGGTCCTTGGATGGATTCTAAGACATTCACACACACACCCGAGCTTCCCTGGTACGGGACTGTAACCACCCTCAGGTGTCCTGGGGCATCGGCTGTGTCTTTCTTTGTGAGTAACTTTTGCCTGGGTTTGTTCCGCAGGGCAGGAGCGGAGTCTTTGGCAACTGCAGCACCCCCCATGGGGCCAGGCACATCATGAGTGCTCAAGAAACAAATGAGCATGAGTGAAATGAGGTACCCTCTCCTGTATCAGAAATCCCAGAGGCAGGGCGGGGAGATGACATTCAGGAGGTCAGTTCCTGTCAAAGGGCTCTGCTCCCTCCTTCCCCTCCAGCTGCCCCTCAAGAGACTGAGACTCTCAGCAACCTAGTGAGACCCTGTTTCAAAACAAAACAAAACAAAAAAATTAAAAGGGCTGGGGGTGTAGCTCGGAGGTAGACCGCCAGTACAACAACAAAACCAAACAGGAAGAGAGACTGCAAATTGATCCCAGCCCTTTCCCTGGAGCATACCAGACTGGGAGCCAGAAGGATCTGAATTCTAATCCTGCCTCCACCCCTCACTGACTTGGCCAAGTAAAACCTCTCTGGGTCTCAGTTTCCTCATCTGTGAAATGACATACTACAAGCCAGCCTCAGGAGGGGGCTGAGAGCATTCCTGAAGCACCGGGTAACTGCACACAGTAGGGGTTTCACATACATGAACTCTTCCTTTTCTGTGTGTTGGGGTGGAGCCTGCTAGGTGAATGCTGTACCACTGAGCTACACTCCCAGCTTCCCTTTCTCTTTTGGGTCACCCACGGGGATACACACGCCTGTCCTCAGTACTCCATCTATCTGCAGGGTACCAGCGCAAATCTGATTAGAGAGCCTTTTGTCTCCCGAGGATTTGGCATGAGGGCTGGAGGTATCACTCCCAGAATGTAGAACTCCTGCAGAGCCGCACCCCTGCTGCCCCGCTCCTCATCTCTCAGTACCTAGCAGGTGCCCCGCATCCTAAGGTACTGTGGTACTTTAGGATGCGGGGCACCTGCTAGGTACTGTGCACAGCCTTTGTTCTCCAGCCAGTCCTGAAACAGAATTCGGGGGCACTGTGGGGGGGGGGTCGGCCTCCCAGGTGGCACGTGGAACACTCTCACAATCAGGATCCCAGCTAATCCTTGCCACCCTGTCAGGTGGAGCAGGTCTTGCTGTCCCCATTTCACAGATGAGGAAACGTGCTCAGAGCAGCCCAGGGCCTTGCCCAGCATTGCACAACCAGTCTAGTGGCAGAGCTGGGATTGGAATCCCAGCCTCCTGACTCCAGGCTTCTCTGGTTTTTTTCCAGAGCAGCCCAGCTGAAGGAGGAGACAGGAGCGGTGTATCAGCAACTGGCCATTGCCTGAGCCTGAGGGGGTCTCTGGGCTATGAGAAGGGGTTGGTCATGGCCTAAGCAAAGCCTGTTTTCTTTTCTTTTTTTAATAGTATTGGGGGTGAAACCCAGGGGCTTTTCTACCTCTGGGCTACACTCCCAGACCTATTTTATACTTTATTTGGAAACAGGGTCTAAGTTGTTGAGAGCCTCACTAAGTAGCTGAGGCTGGCTTCGAACCTGTGAACCTCCTGTCTCAGCCTCCCAAGTATATGTGTGACTTTTGAAATCAGAATACAGAACACCAAAATGGAAGCTCCAGAAATATAGATTTAGGTTCAATAAAAGGAGGCTATTTTTCTTAATGAGGGCTTTTTTTTTTTTTTTTTGGTACTGGGGGTGGAACCCAAGGACATTTTACCTTCAAGTTATACCCCTAGTCCTATTTTTTATTCTTTATTTTGAAACAGGGTCTCACTGAATTGCAAAGGGCCTCACTTTAAGTACCTGAGGCTGTCCACGAAACACTATCCTCCTGTGTCAGCCTCCCAAATGCTGGGATTACAAGTGTGCGCCACCACGCCCGGTTATGAGGGCTTTTAAAAACATGTTCTCGCCGGGCGTGGTGGCGCACGCTTGTAATCCCCGCGCTTGGGAGGCAGAAACAGGAGGATCGCGCAGGTTCGAAGTCAGCCCCGCGCGCTGGCTTAGGAGACCCTGTTTCCAAATAAAAAAAATGTAAAAATAGGTCTGGGAGTGTAGCCCGGAGGTACAAGGGCTTCCAGGAACCCCAGTACCACCAAAAAAAAAAAAAAAAAAACATGTTCTCGAGCCTGGTGTGGTGGCGCACACTTGTAATCCCAGCATTCGGGAGGCTGACACAGGAGGATAGTGATTCGCGGACAGCCTCAGTTACTTAGTGAGAACCTTTGCAACTCAGTGAGACCCTGTTTCAAAATAAAGAATAAAAATAGGGTGGGGGATTTAGCTTAGAAGTAGAATACCCCTGGGTTCCACCCCCAGTACTGCAAAACAAAAAAACAAATAAACAAAACATGTTCTCCTTTTTTATCTTAGGTACCGACTTCTCCTGACTAGACATGGGATGGTGATGATGTTGATGACGATGTTGATGATGATGATGTGGACTGATGTGGACTGGGAACTGGACCCAGGAACATTCTACTTCTGAGCTACACCAGGGTCTCACTAAGTTGTGGAGGGCCTCACTAAATTGCTGAGGCTGGCCGTGAACCTGCGATCCTCCTGTCACAGCCTCCCAAATACTGGGATTATAAGAGAGCACCACCAGGCCCAACTTTTATGGGGTGATTATTTTGCATCCTGTTTCTTCTACTGGAATGAGATATTTGGGGGAAAATTCACCTCCCACTGAGCTTTACTTCCTCTAACGTGTGTATCCACTCTCTCTCAGTAAGTGTCCGCAAGTCCCTGTTGCTGGAGGTGTTTGGACAGGCGTGGGGGCTGCTGTGAGATGAGGTTGAGAGCTGGGATCTGAAGCAGGTGCAGGAGGTCTAGCCCAGTTGTGCAATGTACCAGCTAAGGTATCCTAGACAGGTGGGTTCGTCTTTCTTTCCTTCTTTCCTTCTTTGTTTCTTTCCCTCCCTTCCTTTCTTCTTTCTTCCTTTCTTCTTTCTTTCTTCTCTTTTTTCTTGTACTGGGAATTGAACCCAGGGGTATTCTACCTCCTAGACATACCCTCAGCCCTATTTTTATTCTTTATTTTGAGACAATGTCTCACTATGTTATGGAGAACCTTACAAGTTTCTGAGGCTGGCCATGAATCTGAGATCTTCCTGTCTCAGCCTCCCAAATACTAGGATTACAAGCATGCACCACCACACTCGGCTTTTACTTATTTTTTATTTTTTAAAATATGGTCTCACTAGGTCAATGAGAGTCTCATGATTGATGAGGCTGGCCTCAAACCTGCAATCCTTCTGTTTTAGCCCCCTAAGTACTGGGATTACAAGCATGTGCCACCATGCCTAGCTGGCTTAGTATTTCTAAGCCTCGTTTTTTTCTTCTGTAAGATGGTGCTAATTATATCTGCCATATAAAATGTCATGAGGATTCAATGAGGCACTGTATGTGACCAGCAGAGTACCAACGGAAAGCCAATAATGCAGCTCTTTGAACTATGTGTATAGTTGAGGGGCTGTATCACGGGCTGGAGGAAGGAGCTAGGTACCTGCTAATGTCACATGATTCTATTCCATAAGCATCAGGAAAGAAGCTAAGTAGAAACTGGGAAGCAGTTAGACTCAGTGTAGGAAACTGGGTTAAAAATCGCCGGGTGTAGTGGCGCACACTTGTAATCCCGGCATTTAGGAGGCTGACACAGGAGGATCACGGCTCGTGGCCAGCCTCAGCTACCACTAGTGAGGCCCTTTGCAACTCAGTGAGACCCTGTTTCAAAATAAAGAATAAAAAATAGGGCTGGGGGTGTAGATTGGAGGTATAATGCCCCTGGGTTCCATCCCCAGTACCACAAAAGATAAAATAAATAAATAAATAGACAGAACCTAGCATGTGCCTGTAACCCAATACTTGGGAGGCTGAGACAGGAGAACTGTAGGTTCGTGGCCAGCTTTAGCAACTTCATGAGGCCCTCCACAACTTACTGATACCCTGTTTCAAATTTAAAAAGAAAATAGGGCTGGGGATGTAGCTCAGAGGTAGAATGTCCCTGGGTTCAATCCCTGGTACTGCACAAAAAAATAAATAAATAAATAAAAATAAAAATAAATAAACAGAACTTCCTAGCCTTGGGTCTAGGGCAAGAGCTAACTTCACTGAAGTTCTCAAGGGAGGAGAGAAAATCTTTCCCATGGTTGTGTGGGGGGGGAAAAAAAGCCTGAGTCCCATACTCCAGAATTCTCTTCCCCTTCCCTTAGCCCAGCACCTATCTGCAGAATGGTACAAAGAGCAGCATCAGAGGCCTGGACTGGAAACCCAGCTCTGCACACCCTCGCCAGGCTTCCCCTGCAAAGGCGCTGCAGACCCGAGCCTCAGTGCCCTCTGCAAAATGGGGCTGGTGAACCACCTACTTCACCAGTGTAGTTACAGGTGTCAAAATGACCTAGGGAACACCATGTTCATTGCGTGCTTTCAAAAGTCCTCTGGCCCAGGTACTTTCTTGCTCCCCCACCTGATTTTGCCAGGAAGCCTCGGAATAAACCCTCACATGGATTTAGAAAGTCCCTCTGGCCCTAACCCCAGGTTCTCCAGCTTGCCGTATTCTGGGCCCAAGCTTCAGGGTGATTCCAGGAGCAAGTTCCCCAAGTTGGAGGAAGCCTGGCTGGGGAGGTGGCATTCCGGGTGGCTTGTAAGCCTGTGAGTCAGGGCTGGGGCGGCCCTCCCTGTCCCTGGAGGTGGAGGAGAACCTGCCTCGCTGGCTCCGGGCCCAGGCTGAATCGCTCCATTTGCATACATCTGCATATATGCAAGTTTCACCTGTGCACACTGGCAGGGCTGGAAAAGACACCTGTGCTGGAGCAGGAGGAAAACCAGTGGGTGTGGCTGGCTGGCTGGCTGGCTGGCTGCCTGAGTCAGAATCTTGGTCCTCACGGTTCATCTACCCATCAAATGCCTCGGTCTCTGAACCAAACATGCAGCTTCTTCCCTGGGATCCTCTGGTTGCCCAGGAATTTCAGTCTTGCATCTACCATTTTCTGGTACAATCACCAAGCCCCCAAGGGTTTGTTTTTGAGTCACCTGTCTCCCATTTCCCTTCCTCCCTGCCTCTGCCATCTTGGGCGCTCCCTCCTCGCTACACACGGGACCTACTGCCACTGCCTCTTCCTGACATTAGACTCTTCTTTCTGAACCAGTCTTTGTAGAAGCCTTTCTGCCCCCCTGGTCCTCCCTGCTGCCCACCAGCCTGTTCTAAGCCCTTGGGAGCCATTTGAGATGCTCCACAGTACGGATCCTTCGGACTCAGGGCACACGCAGCCCTTCCCAGCTTCCTTGCCTTCCAGCCGGGCAAAGTTTCCTCAGTTTCCTCATCTGTAAAGTGAGGAGAAATCTAGAATTCCCTTAATGGGTTGTGTGAAGATTTCAATGAGGCAATGCATGGAAAGCATGTCTAGAACACAAGCCACGGAACACTATTAATATCATTTCTTCAGCCAGGCGTGCTGATGCACACTTATAATCCCAGTACTTCGGAGGCTGAGACAGGAGGATGGAAGGCTCGCAGCCAGCCTCAGCTATAGTGAGGTCCTCTGCAGCATAGTGAGACCCTGTTTCAAAATAAAGAATAAAAAATAGGGCTGGGGGTGTAGCTCAGAGGTAGAATGCTTCTGGGTTCAATCCACAGTACCACATACACACAAAAATAATTTCTTTTTCTTCTTCTTCTTCTTCTCCTCCTCCTCCTCCTCCTCCTCCTCCTCCTCCTCCTCCTCCTCCTCCTCTTCCTTCTCCTCTCTTTCTCTCTCTCTCTCTCTCTCTCTCTCTCTCTCTCTCTTTTGGGGCGCTGAGGATTGAACCCAGGGGCATTCTACTTCTGAGCTACACCCCCAGTCTGATTTTTTATTCTTTATTTCGACACAGGGTCTCACTAAGGTGCAGAGGGCTTCACTAAGTAGCAGAGGCTGGCTTCAAACCTGGATCCTCCTGTCTCAGCCTTCCGTGTACTGGGATTACAAGTGTGCACCACCACGCCTGGCCTCTTCTTTACTGCTGTTCTGCAGAGGGATTCCTGGGGTCCCCTCCTCCTTCTCAAGCCTTCCTCAGCCCTTGCTGAATGTTACTTCTCCAGGTAAAACAGCCGCTGTGGTAATAAGCAGGCTGGCTTGGGTTTCAATTCCAGCTTTTAGGCAAGCTATTTTACTTTCCTGTGACTCAGTTTTCTTGTTTGTAAAATGAGGGTTATTTGATACCTACCACATAGAATTCTTGCGATGACTAAATAATGATGTATTTAAGGCTGTAACGTAACGACCGGGCAGGGGTAATACTCAAGTGTTCACTGCTGTTATCATTTGGGAGGGGTGCTGAGGATGGAACTTAGGCGTGCTATCTCCAAGCGACACCCCCAACCCTTTTTGTATTTATTTTGAAAACAGGGTCTTTTTTTTTTTTTTTTTTTTTTGCAGTACTAGGAATGGAACCAGGGGCATTCTACCTCTGAGCTATACTCTCAGCCCTATTTTTTATTCTTCATGTTGAAACAGGGTCTCACTAAGTTGCAGAGGGCCTCACTAAGTAGCTGAGGCTGTCCGCGAACTGCGATCCTCTGGTCTCAGCCTCTCAAAGGCTGGCGTTACAAGTGTGAGCCAACATACCCGGCTTTGAAAACAGGGTCTTACTAAGTTGTTGAGGCTGGCCTAAGACCTGGATCCTCCTGTCTCAGCCTCCCAAGTATTGGTATTACAAGCATGTGCCTTCATAACCCAGCTCATCACCATAATCATCACCATCATCATCATCATCATCATCATCATCATCATTATTACTATTATTGTTATTGTCACCCAAGGTACAGGGCCTCTCATCACTACTGCTCCTTGTCCCTCAAAGGCTCTGGGACAGGCCTTAGAGGTCCCTTAGAAGTATCCTTTAGAGGTGTCTCCAAAGCCATGCATTCATCTGTTTCTCTAATGCCCTGGACATCCAGAGGCCACCACCTGGCCACCTGGCCCTTTCCTGTGGAAGGCAAGGAGGGCAGCCAGGGCCCTACCAGGTGGATTCGTGGTTGGGAGTGTGGGCTCAGCTTCCCTCCCCACTAGTCTGGGACACATATGATCCACTATTTGGGCTGCAGAGGGCTTGGGGCCTCCCCACCCGTGGAGCTTGGGAGCTGGATCTGGACAAGTGCAAGTGGGCTTAGAGCCTGAGGGGGCTGCAGGTGGGGCAGAGTGGCCGGAGCAGGTGGAAATGGTAACGGTGTGCTAGGCTCACCAAGGCGAGGCTTGATACCAAAATCCTTGGCAGCTTCTATTAAAACATGTTGTCTTTTTAGGAATGAAGGAATATTCTCCCATTTTTGAGCCATTCTTTTGTCAATTCTACAAAATTGCATGTAACTTGATAAATAGTTTAAAAAGGTATAGTTTTGTAAATACTTAATATCTCTATTTTATTTTTGGTCCTGGGGATTGAAACCAGAGGCATTCTGTCTTCAAGCTACGCCCCCCCCCCCAGCCTGATTTTTATTTCTTATCTAGAAATAGAGTCTCAGCCTGGCATGGTGGTGCAGGCTTGTAATACCAGCTTTCAGGAGGCTGAGACCCAGAGGATCATGATTCGTGGACAGCCTCAGCTACTCAGTGAGGTCCTCTGCAACTCAGTGAGACCCGGTTTCAAAATGAAGAATAAAAAATAGGGCAGGGGGTGTAGCTTGGAGGTCAAATGCCCCTGGGTTCCATCCTCAGACCCACAAAAAGAAAAAAAGAAAGGAAGGAAGGAAGGAAGGAAGGAAGGAAGGAAGGAAGGGAGGGAGTCTCACTAGGTTGCTGAGAGCCTTGCTAAATTCCTGAGGCTGGCTTTGAACCCACAATCCTCCCTTCTCAGTCTCAATCCTCCTGTCTCAGCCTCCCAAGTACTGGGATTACAAGTAGGTGCCACCATGCCTGGTTTGCTAATTTGATTTTGAATTGTAAATGTCAATTCTGTTTTTTGGGGGGGTATGTTTTATAGTACTTTGTTAAAAAGGGAAACATTGTACAGTTTTAGAATGTTTTCATGGGTAAATTTAATTTAATGTACTGAAAAAAAATTTTTTTTGCAGTACTGGGGATGGAACCCAGGAGCATTCTACCTCCGACCTATACCCACAGCCCTATTTTTAGTCCTTTTTATTTATTTATGTATTTATTTATTGGTGGTACTGGGGTTCCTGGAAGCCCTTCTACCTCCGGGCTACACTCCCAGACCTATTTTTGCATTTTTATTTGGAAACAGGGTCTCCTAAGCCAGGGCACGGGCTAGATTCGAACCTGCGCGCTCCTCCTGTTTCTGCCTCCCAAGCGCGGGAATTACAAGCGTGCGCCACCACGCCCGGCTAGTCCTTTTTATTTTTGAAACAGGGTCTCACTGAGTTGCAAAAGGCCTCACTAAGTAGTAGCTGAGGCTGTCTTCGAACCTCGATCCTCCCTTCTCAACTTCTGGAATACTGGGATTACAAGCGTGAGCCGCCTTGCCCGTCCTATGGGGGGGGGGGGATTTGAAGGGAAAAAAAAAGCACACGGCTGCTCTCCATGCAACCATCTCTGCTTCTCTCCTCCCCATCTCCAGCCTCTTCCAGGCAGCAGTGGTAGTCGGTGAAGTTCTGGGGTGTGGTCCTTTCCCTAAAGAAATCAGTGAAGGTGATGGCTGGCCAGGTGCTAGAGTCCTAGAACAGCTTGGGCCTGGGCCCCTCCTCTCAGTCAGACCCTGCCACCCCGAGCTGAACCTGGAGGGCCAGGGCTTAGAGGAGAGGGAGGGAACTGGGGTGGACTGAGCCACCCTCCCCCACACCAGGCCAGAGGGTAGCCCCGCATGGGGGTAAATGGAGGGAAAGGCTACTTGGGTTTTTTTGTTTTGTTTTGTTTTTTGTTTTTGTAATTGTGTTATTGTTCTGACTTTACAGAGGAGGAGTGGGGTGGATCTGCGTGCCCACACTGAGATCTGGCTGTCTGCCCCAAGGCAATATGCCCCCATTCTCCCAGGCCCAGGACAGCGGAAGTAAGGCTGCCCTCTCCTCCTGGACTCTGACTCTGCAGGCTAGGATTAGGATTGGGGAAGGACCGATCCTTTCTTTATGAAAGAAAAAGTATAAACCCGGTGTGGTGGTGTACACCCGTAATCCCAGTGGTTGGGAGGCTGAGACGTGAGGATCACAGATTCCAGGACAGCCTCAGCAACTTAGCCAGACCCTCCGCAGTTGAACAAATAATTTTTAAATTAATTAATTAAAAAATGGCTGGGGGTGTAGCTCAGAGGTACAACACCCCTGGGTTCAATTTCCAATACAAAAGAAAGAAAAGGAAGAGGAGAGGAATCCTCAACTCCAAAGGGAGGCAGGAAGGGAAACCGAGAACCTCTCCCCTATAGACCCTCCTCCCAGCGGAGGGGTCCGAGGGCAGGCTCGAGTTGTGTGCGGCAGTAGTGGGCATGTGCCGTGTATGTGTGCTGTGTGTGTTGTGCGGTTGCGTATGGAGTATGTACCGAGGCTAGCGTGGGGGTACGTGTCGTGTGTCTGTGAGTGCGTGTGTTACGTGCTGACAGGGCCACCCGTGCACACTCGCACGGTTACATACACTTTCCAACTCCTGCTCCATCCCGCTCCTGGCTTTGACCAGAGACCCAGCGAAGCAGACTCTGCTGAAAGCCCGCATTTCTTTGTGGGGTCTGAGGTCTGACGATCCCGGCCGAGCTGCCTTGGTTCGGGGCAGGGCGAATTCGTTGCAGCCGGGTTGGCTTCGGGGCCTCCCGCCGGCTCGCCCGGTTCTTCTGGGGCGCGTGGCAAGCGACCCCGCGGGATGTCCGACAGGTCGGGGTTCAGGTCCCTCCCCCCGGTTGGCTGGGCCGGGAGCTGGACCGCAGGCACGGGGTCCCTCGCCCCGGCCACCGAGCCTGCCGCCCCCTCCGCCCGGCCCGCCCTGGGTCTCTCTCCGCAGCGTTCAGCGCGTGTGCCCCCCCCCCGGAACAAAGCGCCTCCCACGCACCCTCGAACCCCATCTATTTTTGGCTAAACAGTTTCTTTTTCTTTCTTCCTTTTTTGGGGATGGTGTGTGTGTGTGTGTGTGTGTGTGTGTGTGTGTGTGTGTGTATGGGAGGGGGGGTTCCTGGTCAGAGAATTGTTCCTAGTTTTGCTTGTGACCTCTTTAGTGAGATTATATATGCATGTGCTTAAAAACGTCCCGGTCAATCCCCAAAGGAAGGCTTCCTGGAGAGGAGGTTGATATTTGAAAGTTAGGCTGAGGGCTTGCGGGGCTCTCTTCTTCGCACCGACACCGCCCCCCCCCGCCCCGCGCCAGCGTCTCCCGGGTTCTTGGGGGGAAAATGGGGCAGGAACCCCAACCAAGGAGCGAGGAAGTTCTAGGGGGAGTGGGCGGTGAACACCAAGGCCGGCTGGTGGTGGCCGCAGCAGCCATGCGCGCTCATTAAATGCTAATCGGAAAAATACGATAATTCCAAATGTCAAGAAAAGTCAAATGGGGTGGGGGTTACTAGCCTCGCAGGCTGCCCCTTACCCAGGCCTTGCCGAGTGCAGAGGCTCGATTCACCACGCAAAGGCGTTGCCAAGGAGGCCGGGACAAAGATTCGGTCCCTTCTGCCCCTTTCCCGTCAAACCCGAATTATTCAAAGTTTTCTCATACCGAATAGCTTAGAAAGGCCACGCCAAAACGACTTCAAATCCAATTGGGAACAGAGGAAACAAAACTAAAATTTCGTTTGGAACAGTGGTCAGGATGAAGAAAAGGGGGCGCGGATAATCCCAGAACTGCTGCCAAGGGCGTGGAACCCGATGGCTGTGGAGTCTGGCAAGTCACAAAGCCACACTGTGCTCCGGAGCGTGGGGTCGGCGCTGCGTGGAGCTCAGGGACTGTGAGACTGGAGACCTCGGAGCATCCCCACGCGGTCAGGATGCCACGATGAACTGCCAGGAGGGGGTGCCGGTTCCGGTGGAGTTTCTGCTCCAGAGAGGATCGGAACTCCAGTAAGCTTAAGCAAGGAATACATCCCACCGGCCAGGCAACCCTTAACAGATGTGACCGGATGTCGTTTGCCTATCCCCAGCTAAGAGCCCGTCCTTTTCACTGAGCGGAGATGGTGACACCTGGGGCTGACTCCCGAGGACCTGGCAGGGCTGTACCCCCCACTCCAGACCACACTGTCTGCCACTGGGGCATTTCCTTGGCGCTGGTATCTTCAGGATGGCCTTTCTCTAAGACAGATTTGCTGGGGACTTACTTGGAGATTTTGTGAGCAGCAGGGGCTGAGATACTGGTAGTGTCCCAAAGTTTAACTTTGTCTTTCTTCCCCTTTTATGGCTCCCCTTCTCCTCTGTCTTGAAGGTTTTAGTATGTTTGGGGATTTGGGGGTTTGCAAGTCATCACACACCATATAGCAAATGCTTAGAATTTAAGTTTAACTCTCTCCTTTTATTTCTTCTACCAGCCTCAGGGACAGGAAATAAACTAGAATATCATAGCCGGCAACCTGGAGGCTGAATGGGGATGGGAACTCAGGCAGCCGCCATCTCAAGCCAGCCCTCCTTCCATTCTGATCAAATAATCACCTCCTTCCTAGCTCCCACCTTTCTTAAGCTTGGGAAGACTGGCTCCTGTGAGAGAGAATCCCTCTTCAGGGGGTCTGCATCAGAGGAGGTCCTCAGGTTTCCCAGCCAGGTGCTGCAGCCCATGTACACACTTCTCAGAACCTTGGAGAGAGAGGTGATGATAGAGAGGTTTCCTCCTTTGCAGAATCTAATACAGTAGTTCCCATGTCACCAGTGTGTGTGTGTGTGTGTGTGTGTGTGTGCGCGCGCGCGCGCATGCGCGCGCGCACGCACAGAATCTGGATATTGTGTCTGAATAATTCTTTTTTTTTTTTTTTTTTTGCGGTACTGGGGCTGGAAGCCCTTCTACCTCCGGGCTACACTCCCAGACCTATTTTTATCTTTTGATTAGGAAACAGGGTCTCTTAAGCCAGCGCAGCTGGTCAAACCTGCGAGATACTCCTGTCTCTGCCTCCCAAGCACGGGGATTACAAGGGTGCGCCACCACGCCCCGGCAATGTCAGATCAATTCTGAAGGGCTGCAGGGTGTTTCTGTTGCTGCAGAGGGTAAGAATCGTGCATGAACTCAGAGAGATCTCCTGTGTGCTTAGAAGTTTTGACCGAGGATGTCCTGGCTTTGGAGGTTGCCCCAAAGCCAACTGCCGAACATGCTGCCAGGAAGCCCACCCCTCCCTTCCTCACAAGGTCCAGCCCAGGAAGGTATATGGTCCTGGGGGAACGTGTCCTCCGCATCCCTTCAATCCCAGCTCAGGAGGCATTCCTTTGTGAACCCTGCCTTGATAGCTGACCCCGCCTCAAATGGCATCTTTCATGGACCCTTGATGCCATCCCTGGAACCTCACCATGGTGGCCTCCCTCCAGAGGAGAATGATGGTGCTAGACAGAAAGGCAGGTGTGGAAGGAAATCTCCTCAGAGGTTTATAGCCCCAGCTCTAAAGAGGTGGTGGCATGATTGGAGAAAAGGGGTTCTACATGAAAATAGCATTTCTCCACTGTACAGACCCTCCACACCCAGTTGGGTGAGAGCGAGGATGGGTTCTCCAGCCACCCAGAGGTGGCTCCTCTGCAGAGCTCCTTCTTCAGAACTCTAAAGTTTCAGGGTGGAGAGCCCTAAGCCAGGTACCAGGGAAGTATTTTTCTGGAAAATTTCATTTCTGTCTATGGAGTGTGTGTGTGTGTGTGTGTGTGTTAACACAGTCTAAGTAGGCTTGCTTCCTGCAAGATTCTTCCCTGCAAGACACCTGATTGTGGGCTTCAACTACCTGCACAGCCCTGGGATTTCTCTCTTTAAGGCCCTAGGCCTGCCCTCCCCTCCTTTCATTTTAGATTCCAGGCTTCCTTTTTCTCTGATAGCTATCCTCTCTCACCCCCAAGGCTGCCATCTCCACTCTAAGCCTTTAAGAGTGTTCCACACATCAAGTGCCTCCCACCTAGCACACAGTGGGAAAAAGGACCTGGGAGCACAGGTGGGCTTGGGTATGGATCTGTCTCTCCTCTGTAAAGAAACCTAGATGTGTGTGGACAGGTAACTCTCACATTATAGGCGCCACGTGCATACATGCTCATCTACTTGGATTTTACGTACTTTTGAGTATGTACACCAGCGATCTGGATCGTGTAACTCATGGGTCTGTGTAAGGGACGAGTACAGTGCCATTATTCAGGAATTTGCTATTTATCTTTGGGTATGTAGATGTGTATACATCACAGCCTAAACGGTTTGCAGATCCATAACAAGCGTCTCTTTTCATAGAGGGATGCTAGTACGAGTATCTGTGTAGTCACCTGTATACTGGCATATGCAAATGTATTATGTCCCAAGGGAATCTTCGTGCAGTTGCCACATTCGGTAATAGGTGCAGTACGTGCACACGTGTCCATCAAGGCCTGGGGTACTATTTAGGGGCATGTCCTGCACACAGCCTAGAAAATATGGCCACTTCCTATGCCCTTTGAGGTGCTAGCAAACTGGACTCATACCCATTCCTCAATTTTGTCCTGGTTCGAGCAAGAGGCACCAGGACAGGCGAGGCACCGCACAGGGAAAATTCCCGAGGGCAGATCCCTCCTGCAGCCTGGGGGGCCAGCCCGAGAGGCGGTGTGGCACCCCAGCTGGGGCCCCCGCCGGAAGCAGAAGCTGGGCGGCGGGCGGGGGCGGTGAGGCCGGGCGGCGGCGCCCGCGGGGGCTGTGCGGGGCAGGCTGGGCGCCGTGGCACCCTCCCGGCCCTGGCGTCTGTTTACCAACAAACTGGCGGCGCTGAGCAGCGACGCATTCCGACGCGCTGAATAAGCCGCGGGCGCTGGCGATCTGCTCCGACTCCGCGGCAGGTCCTCGGCGGCCGGAGCCGCCCCGCCCGGCGGACCCCAGCCCGGTGCGCGGAGGGCGGGAACGCGGGCCCCGCCGCCGGGCCTCCGCCCCGCAGCTCCCGCGCCCCTCGGGCGTCCCAGGCCCGCCCACTCCTTAGCATTTCTGCCTTTACGACCAAGTGCCCTCGCTGAACGACCACCCTGCAGCCCCCGCACCCCTGAGAACGTGAGGCTGCGGGGCCCCCGCGCCCCCCTCGGCTCCCCAAACGCGGGTTGCCCCGGGGGCGGGTCCCAGCCTGGCCTCCGTGAAGTCACCGCGTGCAGCAGCCAATCCCCGGCGTCTAAGTGGGTGGGGCCCCCGTCAGTCCCCCGGAGAGGACCGGGTGAGGTGGGGGGGTGAGCTTGGGGGGAGGGGAAAGCCGCAGGGGGCACCCCCAGAACCCCTTTCCCGGGTGCCAGCTCTTCCGCTGGAAGAAGCGCAGAAAGACATTTTCCCTGGAATTTTTAGTGTGGGGGCCGCTGGCGGGGAGCTCCTCAGTCCCAACGCCTGAGGCTCGGGAAAGAGTTGGCGGAGGGAGCGGAAGACGTGCGGGGCCATGACCTAGGCCCTCCGGCCCGCGCCTGCCGCAATGACCTCTTTGCCCTGCCCCCTCCCTGGCTCAGGCGCCTCCAAAGCTGTCTTCCCGGACCTCGCCCCCGTCCCGTCGGTAGTGGCTGCATACCCTCTTGGCCTGTCCCCCGCAACCGCAGCCTCCCCGGATTTGACCTACTCTGGAACCTATGGCCATCTCCTGTCCTATTCCTACACCGGGCCGGCAACCCCGGGAGACTCCTACCTGCCCAGCCGCCAGCCCGCGGCGCCGTCGCAGCCCCTCTACTGCCCCGCTGAGCCCCCGCAGGAACCCGAGGCAGGTAAGTCCGGCCAGGGCAGCTCTTCCTACCTCTGGGGTCATGTTCCTGTGCGCCCCTAATCTTTGCCATGTTCTGGTTGCACGCAGCTAGCGGGACACAAACCGTACTCAGATTCCACGGGGATCTGGAGTAGGGGGAGGGCAAAGGGATGGGGCGGGAGGTGCGGGGGGGGGCGGGGAGGAGCGGGAGCGAGTTGATCCAAGTCTCCTTTCAAAACCGACCTGGTTTCGATTTGCAGTTGTCTGAAGCCACGCAGGAGGGCTCCCTACCCCACCCCCTGGAGCAGCGGAATTGTGTGTAGTACCTACTGTAACGGAAAACTGCCTAACCCTTTTCTGGGGATTCTCCCCACCCTACGTCCTATCTTCCTCTTCTGTCGTCCACGTTCATCTTGTCTCAGAAAGCTGTGCTGGCGCCAAACCCTGCTAAGCAGAAATCAGCTCCCTGCTGGAGGGCTGTAGATGTGGAGGCAGCTCCTTCTCCCTCGCTGGGCCCACCCTCTTTCCCCCTACCAAGCCTCCTTTGACTGGAAGCTGGCCTGGCAGAAACTGGGGCTAGGACCCACCACTCATGGTTCAAAGAATAGAACCACAGGCCAGGCAGGCAGGCAGGCAGGCTCTAGTCTTGCCTTGGGGACCTCAGCCTTCCAACTAAAGGAGAAGGCCATCCCTGTGGTCTCCACCCTAGAGTTTGGGTAAATGAAGCCCCAATTGTTGTTGCCTGGAGCAACTTTGAGCTCCTGAGAAAGTGTTCGCTGGCAGGCCTGGATGAAGCCAAGGAAGTGTCAAGTCTGTCTGCCCTTGGGCTTTGCACAGCTGAGTTGGCATACCTGTGGGCCTGGGCAGTGCCCTACACACACACACCCATGTGTGCTGGCCCCAGCTAAGGCTCAGGTCCCCTGCGCTGCCTGCCCCCTCACCTGCTCCCCACCACCTCCACACTTGTCTTTGGTAGGACTCTCTAAGGATCCTCAAGTTTATTTGCTGCGTCAGCTTAGGCCCCAAGAATCTCCCATCGGAACCAGAAGCGACCCTTGAATTTGGGTCTTTGGTTTACCAACGGGCAGACTGAGGCAGGAAGACAGGGTTTGCATGGTCAAGGACATTGCCTAATTTCTAGGCTCTGGATCTTTGTGAATCCATACTCACTGCTTAGGGCCAGGAAAGAGGACTTTGGAGCACTTCCTCAGAACCCTGAAAAGTTAACTGTCTTCTCTGGCAGGAACGGGGCTCTTGTTCCTGGCTGCAGGGTCTGGTGGGGGAGGAGAACTTGTGTCTCTGTGTGTGTGTGTGGGGGGGGTCCTACAGATTTAGTTTCTACAAAAGTATCTTTGACTTTTTACAAGTGCGTGCTAATATGACCTGTGTGTTTGGAGAGAGAGGTGGAAATAATCCCATTTTGCCCTTAAGAGAACTGTTGCCTGTGGCTTGGAAGCCCGCACCTCTGACTTCCACACGTTTAGCGTTGCTGGGTCTAAGTAGATCCCCAAAGGCAGACTCCCCAGGGGAAATGCTGGAAGGGTGGACCGATCCCGTAGGGGCCTAGTAGCTTTAGGTGCAACTGGGGGGCATTAAATAAAAATTAGGTTGTGGTAGAAGCATCCCTAGGCACTGAATCCACTGAATCTTTTTTTTTTTTAACCCCCAGAAAAGGGTGTGGTAAAGTTTAGGAATCTATAGATAACGGACTGGAGAGTTCTTTTTCTTACCGACTTTACCCCGATCCAACGAAAAGCCGCACCGGCTTACGCGAATGTCCTTAAAATGGATGGTGACGTTTTTATATAGAGCATTGCTCACTCTAGTGAATGGCTGGGATGTGGGAGAAGACTCGGGGTCTTCCTCGGCGGGTGCTGCTCCCTGTCCATCTCCGCCTAGGGAGAGGGTCTGGCTCCCCGCGAGGGTGTCGACCACCCGGGTGAACCCGCGGGCGCGGTGGCACCTCAAGGGAGACCTGGGGTTCCATTATCTCGACCAGGTCAGATCCGGTCGTGACTTGCTGCAGCTGGCTTGGAAGAAAGGCCGCTGTCCTGGAAAGAACATGGAGGAGGGTCGGCTGGGAGCCGGGGCGAGGGCTGGGAGACCTGGCCTGCGGGGCCGTCTGGGCCGCGGTCTGTGCGTCCCCGCAGGCATCGCGGTCCACGCAGCCGGGTGGTCCCTCGGCTGCCAGCCCCGGGCTGCGAGCAGCGGGTGGAAGGAGCGGAGGCTGGACCTGCGCGGGCGGGGGCGGAAACCCAATGGTTTTTCTGGGAATTGGCTGAGGCAGGGGTCTAGGGGAGGATCTGAGAGCCCGCCCGCAGCGCCGGAGGCCGGGGCCAAGGATGCGGGGGAGGTGAAGGCAGCCGGGGTGCGGGGTGAGCCCCCGAGGCGAGTGCGAGGGGCTGGACAGACCCGTGCGGAGTGCGGCGAGCGTTCCTCCAAGCCCGAGAATTAAATTTCGGCCTCTCTCCTTTTCCTCCCATCTGCCTGGGACCGTCTCGGTGGCCCGCACAGAGTGGCGCAAGTTGGGGCCACGGGCTGGGAAGAGTGGAAGGCCCTCGCCCCCACCCCACCCCCGCCTCCCAGAGCCCAGCTGTCCGGCAGTGGGGACTCCTGGAGAGGGGGCGAGGCGGGCAGGAGGTGACCAGATATCGCAGGGCGGTCCAGGAGCGGCCTTGCGGCCTGCGTGACAGAGCATCGCGTTCTCCAAATGCGGGTCGCCTCCTCTGCCACGCCAGGAAACTTCTGTGCACACTGCCCAGCTGAGGGGAGGGCTGCTCCCACACCGACCTGCCCCTAGGGTCCCTTAAAACGTCTCCCTCGAGCTAGGCGGTGCGGAGGGGAGGGGAGAGATGGTCACTTTCTTGCAGGGTACGCTTCAGAAGCAAAGCGGTGGGGGAGGCGATGGCAGACCCCAGGGGTCACTTTCCACGCCCTAATCGCCGCACACGAGGCTCAATTAGCCAGGGTCGACATTCCAACTCTTCTGGTTGTCAGGCCGGCACTATCTCTGGCCTCTTGAGTATTGTTTTTTTTGTTTGTTTGTTTGTTTTTGTTTTTGTTTTTTTTGCGGTACTGGGCATGGAACCCAGGGGCATTCTACCTCCGAGCTACACCCCCAGTCCTATTTTTTTTTTTATTCTTTATTTTGAAACAGGGTCTCACTGAGTTGCAAAGAATCTCACTAAGTAGCTGAGTCCATCCGCGAACTGCGATCCTCCCATCTCAGCCTCCCTAATGCTGGGATAACAAGCGTGCGCCACCAAGCCCAGCTTTGAGTATTGCTTTTGAGTTCCCAAAGACTGGAAACCCCTTCCGGGTCCTCTCTAGGCCTGGCTCAACGCTCCTCCGAGCCCTTTGCCCCGCCGGGCCCCAAGCCAGCACCCCTGCAGGGCTGAACTTCGACCCCCACCCCCTGCGGCGCCGGGTACCCTCTTTTGCCCTCGGCGCTTTCTGCCCTCGGAATCCAGGAGTGGGATCTCGCTGAGGGCAAGCACCGGGCCTCCTACCACCTGGCGCACAGAGAACGTGCGGATTGAAAAGACAAGACAGCGGTAGACCGAGCAGGGGCGGGCCCCACGGGACCGCTGTGGCTGCGCTTTTTGCTAATCTGCTGGCGTGCTGAGGACGTACAAAAGAGCGGATGGGGCGGCCAGTCCTGCCAGGTCAGCCCCCCTACCCTACACACACCGTCTCTGCTGCTCCCTAGAATCCGAGAAGCCCCTGCTGTCGCCTGAGCGTTCGGGGCCGCGCCCCCACGCCTCCACCAAGAAGCTGCGCAAGCCCCGGACCATCTACTCGAGCCTGCAGCTGCAGCACCTAAACCAGCGCTTCCAGCACACGCAGTACCTGGCGCTGCCCGAGAGGGCTCAGCTGGCAGCGCAGCTGGGCCTCACCCAGACGCAGGTGGGGCCAGCCGCATCCTCCGGGAGCACAAACCTTCCCCAGCCTGCTCTCTGGGCACCCCTCCCCCAGGCGTGAGTGAGTGCTGAGTCCCCTGGCCCTGTCAGTCGCTGTAGTTCTCCAAGGGGTGTTCTTAGCTGGCCCTCAGCGAGTGTTGGGGGGTGGGGGTGTTAGAAGGTGTGTGTGTTGGGGGAGATATCAAGTAAAGGAGCAGATCCCAGACAAGGAGAAATGGATACTAGCCCAGGGGACTTTGGAGGACTAGAGCAAGTGCTCCCAGCCTCTGCCCTTCAGGGACTTCCTCCCTGCAGCTGGGTCCCTTTCCCCGCCTCCAACCCTTCCATGCAGACTCTGGATCTTTCATTCTGTCCCCTTTTCTCTCCAAAGGTAAAAATCTGGTTTCAGAACAAACGCTCCAAATACAAGAAGCTCCTGAAGCAGAACTCTGGGGGGCAGGAAGGGGACTTCCCTGGGAGACCCCCCTCCCTATCTCCCTGCTCCCCACCCCTTCCGTACCTCTGGGATCTAGCCAAGGCAGGCGCCCTGCCCACTGGTGGCTATAGCAACAGCTTCCGAGCCTGGTATCAGCATCACTCCCCAGATGTGCTGGCTCCACCTCAAATGATGTGAGTCTGGGGAAGGGCAGGTCAGACCCCAGCCCTCCTGCCAAGCCCAGGGCCCAGCACACCTGCATCCCTTCTGGGACAAGAGGAAACCAGCTCCAGATGGATTTCTTGGAGGATGAAGAGATGGACAAGAAAAAGGGATGGGGTGGAGTCCTCTCCCCTTCTGCATTCATCACCAGCCCTCCCCACTGCCATGGATGGGACACCTTCTCTCCAGCTGGACAAAGCCTCATTGACTAGAGTTTAGACTCCTTCCAGAATTGTGTGTGTGTGTGTGTGTGTGTGTGTGTGTGTGTATGTGTGTCCCTCCCCCCTTAAAGGACTACAGCTACCAGGAGGAAACATGGAGTATTTTTTCTTTCTTTCTGTGTGCCTTAGATTCTAGCACCCATTTGGGAGCCAAAGCAGAAATGGAAAACCAGTCTTCAAAGTTGGCTACCATCAGTTTCCACCCTACTGATTTTTTTTAAAATTAAGAATTGAACCTAGGAGCATTCTACCTCTTGAGCTACACCCCCAGCCCTACCTTATTATTACTATTTAAAAAAAAAAAAAACCAAGGTCTTGCTAAATTGCAGAAGGCCTCACTAAGTTGTTGAGGCTGGCTGTGAACTTGCAATCCTCCCGTCTCAATCTCCCAAGGATTACAAGCCAGTACATGGAATGCCACCATGCCTGGCTTCGCTCATTGATTTTTTTTTTCTGTTAGTCAATCCATTACTCCCACAACTGAGGGTATAGCTCAGTAGAGTTTGTGCTTGGCATGCATGAGGTCCTGGGTTCAGTCACCAGCATCTGAACAAAACAAAAACATACAAATGTGAGTTTGTGGACCCATGGGTAATTTATGTTGTCCTCCTAAAAAAGCCTTCTTTTCCCCGTGTTTATCCATTTTGAGTAGATAGTGGACTAAATTATCCATACAGTTCAAAAGGTATTTATTAAAGCCTATTCCCTCCTACTTCCTACCCCTAATACCGAAGAATCTACATGATCTTGGGAACTCAGTAGGCTAACACTGTAGGGAAAATTGGGTCAAACAGGCTCTATGAATGAGTTGGGGTGGGCTTGGCAATTTAGTTCCTTACGGGTGCCTTTGTCCAGAGGAGCTGCTCAGGTTTATAAACCAATTTGGCTAGTATCCCCAAGCTCTTACCATCCCACACACCATGACTTTCTAGAGATTAAAGTTTGTAAAAAACCTGAGCCCCTGGTTGCAAGGTGTGTTTGTCTTCTGATTCATAGTGGTCACAACTGGTTGCTTGTCTCTTCTCCCTGGATCCTAGTCTTGCCTCTGCCACTAACCAGCTCTTCGGTGCTAGCTCTGGGATGGTCTCCTAACACCCATGGTTTCGTATACACCAGCGTGAAACTGAAAGATGCTCATGTTGGGAATAAACAGATTGGAGTGGTCTTTACCCATAGGTTTTCTCCTGGCCCAGTTGTAGAGGGAGCCAGGCACCTCACAGCCCCCAGGCTCCACCTGCGGCCTGGGCAGAGAGGACACGCCAGACCAGTCTTACTGGGAGAAGTGTGTTGCTTGAGGGTGGAATGGCCTCAGCCCACCATGGAGAAAGAGGAGGAGGGTGAGAAGGAAAATACCAGAAGGAACCAGAATTCTCCGGCTTCATCCAACAGGCATCCTTAGAGCTCCTGCTGTGTCCTGGGAATACCTTGGTGACCGAGACAGATGCTTCAGGCTAACCGGAAGCCAGATGAATGGCCAGAGGCTGTGTGACAAGTGCCAGGCGGAGGGCAGAATGGGCACTGTCCAGGGACTCAGTCCAGCCTGGTCGATGGGGCCAGTGCTGGGTGAGAAGGCTGGACAGCTCAGGGAACAGCAGGACCCAGCTGTGACCCATCGCTACTGTACCCCACTCCACATGTGGCACAGGGCTTAGGAGGTCTGAGAGAGGAGGGCTGAGGACAGGGGTAAGGATCATTCAGAGAATTTGCCCCTTTGTGGCCCTGGGGGCTGAGGAGGGGCCTCCAATTCCAGGAGAAAGGCTCCCAAGATGAGCTTCTCTCCTCCTGCCTAAACCTGTTCTCAGGCATTGCAAACCAGGGGCAGCCCCAGGTTCAAAAGCCCACCAGGCACTTCCAGCCTAGTACCTAGTACCCTAGCACCAAAGAGAAGCTGACCTGGGGTCTTATGTAAGGCAGAGGGGGCATCCCATTTGGTGGAAGGTCCCCCTGCCACTTCTAGGTCAGTGGGCACACAGAGGGCAAATGTCATGGGGGAGGGCCAGAGCCGAGACCCCAGAGCAGTGGGGAGTGGGGTGCCCAGAGGAGAGGCACATTCCTCCTCCTCCCCTCCAGTGCCTTCCTTTGCCCCCTGGACATTGCTCTCAGGGGTGGCCTGGCCCAGATCCCTCCTCTGGGTCTCCTCTGAGGCCACAGGCCCCCGGGGCAGCTGTTCCCTTCCACTGCAGGTTGCACACTCCTCTTTCCTCAGAGCTGAGATAAGATCTACCGCCCCATCTCGGAAAGCCTCCAAAGGCAGATTAATTGGACAGCCCAACACGAGTCGCATCGTTAAAACAACAGCCTGGTTGTAAAGTTAAGTAGCAGGAGGAGTGTAATTGCTCTCCCAGCCAGCGGACAAGCTCCCCTTCCATACCCCCTGCACCCTTTCCAGGGGAAATGGGAATCTCTTTCCACCTGGGAACTGGTCCAGTTTCCCTGGGCTCCTGGGTGGGGATGCACCTGGAACCCGGGGGCGCAAGGTGCCCACTCCAAAACGCAAGGGATCGGGGCTATAGAAGGGGAACCCTTGGTTTCTTCCCCCATTGGGAACATTGGGTCAACAGGGAAGGGGGAAAAGACTGAGCAGGGACTTTGGCCACCTGCTGGCTGTGTGACTGTTGGCAAGTCCCTTAACCTCTCTCTGAGCCTTGTCACTTCCTCCCGAAGGTAGGAATAGGACTCGCTTCCCGGTGCGGTTGCGATGATGAAATGAGATAGCGCTTGTAACACGCTTGACACGGTGCCTAGAACACAGCAGGCACTTAATAAATGGCATTTATAGCTGCTGTTATGATTATCAGGGAGGGGAGGGCTAACGAGGAGGGTGAACACACACTGCCATCCATTCACCTCCAGGACTGGGAGGAGGAATGGGGCTGGAGACTGAACTCTACAGCTCCCCATCACTCCGCACACAAGCAAGCTCCCAAATGCCAAAGCTTGTGCATCTGAAGTGCGCAGAGGCTGGGAAATGGGCACACCCCGTCACCATGAGGTCTCAGCCTCGGAGAAGTTAACAGGGGCTCCCCTGCCCCTGGGTCACTTACCTTCTCTTTCCCCAATACTATTTTAAGACATGGCCCCCATTCTCTCCTCCAACAAAATGAGATTCAATTAATTCAATTAAAGCAATTTTGGAAGCAGCTCCCAAAGCCTTTCAATGTGAGATAATTACAAGTAATTTGCTTCTGTGGAGAGGGAAAGGTTACATGGGGTCTGGGGGGAAAGGAGGTAGTCCCCTCCTCACCAAATGCACACAGACCTAGAAGGATTCCACACTGCAATCTTAACCGCCCTCCCATTGGCCAAATTACTTGCAGGTGGGAAAAAGGAGAGTGTGGTGGTCTGAGGGGGTGGGAAGACACAGAGTGACAGGCTGCCCCTCCTCCACCCCAATCCTCTGTGCAAAGTGGGGGTGGGGAGCCGCTCGTTCCCCGACAAAATGTCTGCAGAGCCATATCCGATGATTACTCAGCTCCCAACCTCATTTGAGTTTGGATGCCTGGACTTGCCTCTGGGATTGGATCCAGAGTCAATGGAATGCTATCCAGGTTAGCTGAGGCCTGTGAAGACGGGGCCTTTGAGAGATCAAGGACTTCCCCAGAGCAGAGCAGAGAGGTGGGTAGAGACCGAAGACGCCAGAGAAGGCAACTGGTGACTTCCTGCTTCTTAGGAGCCAGGAGATGCGCCGTCCCTCTCCTCCCTCCAGCCGGTGTCCTCCCCTCCGCCCCAGAGCTTTCTGCTTCTGCCTGGTGTCCGATCTCAATTCCTTCCATTGGAGTGGTGGCAAATCTCTCCGCTTTCTGTGCTCTGGGGGACTGAAGCATCTTCCTTCCCAAAAGCATCCTAGGGGTGTTCCCACCCTTACCTCCCCCAGGATAACCCTTTCCTTGCTGGGCCTCCTTTGGCCTGGGAGGAGGCAGTACAGAAGACCCGGTAGAAGGGAGAGGGATCTACAGCTAAGAGGCTGAGACCAAAGTGGGGATGGATTCAGGCCTCTACAAAGGCCCACAAAGGGGCTATGGTCCCTCCTTACCTGAGAGTCCCTGTCCCAGGAGGTGAGTCATGTTTTAACAACTATGGTAGAACAGAAAGTGTCATTGACACTCCCCCCCCCCGCCCAGAGTACCTCTTTCATATCTTAACCATTTCTCTTTTTATTTCTCTCAGGCTGAGGAGGGATTTTATCCATGTGTGATGGCTCATGCCTGTAAGCCCAGTATGCCTGAGACAAGAAGAGTTGCAGGTTCAAGGCCAGCCTCAGCAACTCAGTGAGACCCTGATTAAAAAAAAAAAAAAAAAGATAAAGTGCAGGTGTAGTTTAAAGGCACAATGCCCTGGGTTCAATCCCCAGTACAAAAAAAAAAAAAAAAAAAAGAAAGAAAGAAAGAAAGAAAAAGAAAAAGAAAGAAAGAAAGAAAGAAAGAAAGAAAGAAAGAAAAAGAAAAAGAGGAGAGGGGTTTCTTTTCTGAGCAGCAGGGCTGTTGGGCCCAGGGAGCAATTCCATCAGGAGTTCTTGGCAACTACTGTTCCTCCCTCCGAGATGAAGAAGCTTCTTGAGGGGGACATGGCTTCCTCTCCTTGCCTTCACTTCCCCTTCCTTGGCCAGCTCAGACTGGTTACAAAGGAAGAACCAAAGATCCTTTCACCCCTGAACCTTAAAATGCAAAGGACCCAGACAAATTCTTATAGACAGGGAGAGTCAGGGGACCAGGCACAAGGACACTGTGCGTGGACATTGGTACAGAAGATGAGCGTGTGGGCAGCTGGACACACACAGAGGATACACACGCACGTTTGTGGAGCGCTCCCGAGGTTGTACATGGGCATATGCAGAGAAATGCATTCACAGCTCTCCAAGCATAGCACGGAGGGGTGACCCGAGGAGCCCAGGGACCTCAGTGTGGGCAGAAACAAGCAGGAGCACACAGAGAAATCTATGAAACAACTAGAGACCCTCTACGTGCGTGTGTGCGTGTGTGTGGGCACAGGTTTCTTTCTGTTCTCCAGCCCCCTTCTTTTTCCTTCCATTTATTTCCCAGGTGAGCTACTGGGGAAGGGAGGCTGACCCCGGATGACTTTATTATGACTTTATTTTCTTTGTTTCCCAAAGCCTCCTCTACTTCTCCTGTTCTTTAGCAAGAAAATCTGTTCCCGGCCCTTCCTAGCATGTCCCATGGCTGCCAGACATGGCCATGGCCATAGTGTCCAACTCTGTAACCCAAAGGTCAGCTAAGGGGAGCTTGGGTCCCTAGGCTGCCCCCACTGATGCTTTTCCTTCCCTGCCTGGGACACAGACCCCAGCCACAGGGAGAGAGAGGGTGGCCTGGGATCCCAGGAAAGCACTGCTCTTGCAGCCAAAGATGTAGACCTGCTACAACTTCCTGTGTAACCCTGGGCAAGTTACACATCCTCTCCTGAGACTCAGGTATTTCTCTTGCTAAGTCTTGTGCGGTGGAGGGGGGGGGGCACTAATCTGCGCTTACCTCTGCTTACACCCACCTCAGTCTGGGGCTTTGTAAGGCAGACCCTGTCTCTCTCATCGGTTTCCCAAGTGCAGGACTCTGCCTCCCCACCAGATCGCATGCATTCTGCAGCTCTTTCCAACCCATAGTTTGATGACGCCAAGGCGCCCAGCCTCACTGGCATCCTGGTCGGGGGGAATGTCTGGCCAGCCCAGGAAGGGGAAAGGAGTCGGCCCCAGGCTTCCTCCAAACATCAAGCTTTCTGATTCAGTGCCGCACAGTGCCAGGCCTTCAGCCTCTCTGGCCCCAGAGTGGAGAGATGACTTCATTTCCAGGGGAGGGTGCCGCGCTTCTGTGGAATATATTCCTCTCCACGCCATCTGAGCCATCTCCTTTCAGAGTTCAGTTGAGTCGTGGGTCAGACCTAAGGAAGATCTTTTTCCAGCATGAGAGAGTCTATCCCGGCCTGGATCCTGCTCTCAGCTGCCACATTCAAGCTGAGGAATAGCATTCAGGTCCAGTAATGAGACTGAGAGCACACAGGTGAATGGCTGCACATCAGGGGGGACTCCGCTTAGGTGATGGGCCTCCCTGGGAATCCCCTCCCCATGATCACCTTCTCTGGCCTGACCCATCAGAACCTGAACTTCTCCCTCAGACTGGAGGTTGCTGGAGAGCAGGACACTGCCCCCCTCAGACTCAGGCTCCCAGCTTGAACAAGGTGGCTCCTTCCTCTGCCCACTCATCCCTCTCCCAACCCTGATGTTCCCACTCTTTGGGGAGCAGGGCTCACTGCATGGGGGCTGGGGGCACGGGGTCCTTGCCCAGGCTCCGTCCCTCCCAGTGCACACCCGGTCTGCGCAGGGCCACTAGAACACTCCTGCCAGCTGGACTCCAGAGCTGCTTTCTCTGACTCTGCAAGCTGGGGCCTGCCGAAACTCTTCCTCCCAGCCCTGGAGCCGCCAGGAATTCTTTGCTCCAACAGATCCTGGGGGAAGCCAGACGGCTTGAGGCTCCTGACATGCCTCTGCCCGGCTCCTGTCACATTCCCTGAGCCCAGGGGGATCAGCTGGATCCACCGATATAGGCTCCTTCCATCCTGGTGACCCCTGGTCTTCGCCTTACGTCCCGGAGGCCTCTACCTCCTTCTCTAAACCCTGAATTCTGCCTTGAGACTTGTCTCTAGCTGAGGGGTCTCTCCCACTCCCTAGCTCCTTGAAAATAACGAATATCCCTCCTGCTCCTTGAAAATAATATGTATAGCTATTTGGGAGGCTGAGGCAGGAGGATTGCAAGCTCAAGGCTAGCCTGGGCAACTTAGAGGGAAGGAGAGGCTGGGGATGTAGCTCAGTGATAGATCAACCCCTTGGTTCAGTCCCCCACCAAATTTCCCCCTCTGACCCACCAGCTTACCATGCAATGGTGCCGAGTATTGTTCTACCTCAGGAACACAAAGTAATAAAGAGCCAGATTCCTAAGTTCAAGTTCAACATCATGACGTTGGACAAGTCTTCCTTCCTTTCCTTCCTTCCTTCCTTTCTTTCTTTCTTTCTTTCTTTCTTTCTTTCTTTCTTTCTTTCTTTCTTCCTTCTTTCTTCCAAGGGTGCTCTACCACTGAGTGATATTCCCAGGCTCTTTTAAAATTTTTACTTTGAGCCAGGCATGGTGGCACACGCTTGTAATCCCAGCACTTAGGAGGCTGAGACAGGAGGATCATACAGGTTCAAAGCCAGCCTCAGCTACTTAGTGAGGCTCTCAGCAACTTAGTGAGACCCTGTTTCCAAATAAAGTATAAAATAGGTCTGGGAGTACAGCCCGGAGGTAGAAAAGCCCTTGGATTCTACCCCCAGTACCATAAAAAAGTTTAGTTTAGTTTTTTTTTTTTTTTTACTTTGAGAAAATATCTTGTTAAGTTGCTAGCTTCAAACTTTCAACCCTCCCATCTCAGCTTTCCAACTGGCTGGATGACAGCTATGGACCATCGGGCTCAGCTAAGTTTCTTAACCTCACCTTCATCACTTATAAAATGAAGATGATAGTTCTGTCTCACGACACTGTTGTGAGCACTATAGGGCTAGAACATAGCTCAGTGGTAGAGTGGTTGCCTAGCAAATACAAGGCCCCAGGTTTTATGGGGGATGGAGAGAGAGAGAGAGAGAGAGAGAGAGAGAGAGAGAGAGAGAGAGAGGAGAACATGGAACTAAATGAATAAGACAAAAGTGTGGTAATACAGTAAGGATTCAGCACAAATTATTTTTAGTATCTTCAGCCACTAAGCAAGAAAACATTCTCCATCCACGAGTGATCTTGCCCAAGTACCTCAAGAGTTCTTCTTTGTTGCTCTTCTCTGCTTGGCGTTTTTGTTTGTTTTATTTTGTTTGGGTACTGGGAGCGAATCCAGGGATCCTCTACCACTGAGCTACATCCCTTGCCCTTTTGAGATGGGGTCTCTCCCTCTCTTGCTAAGTCTGACCTTGAACTTGGGATCCTCCTGCCTCAGCATCCTGAGTAGTTGGGATTACAGGCATGCAACATGGCACCCCTCTCTTCTCTGCTTGGGAGTCTGTTCCCACCCAGCATCTTTTCGGGCTGGAGGCCCCTTGTGAGCAGAACTCTGATGTAGGCTATCTCTCCCAGACACACAGAAGTTGCTTCACAGCGAGGGGAAGAACTTGTACAGGCAGTGGCTAAAGGGCGAGGAGTCTGCCTGGCTTCCAGGACAGCCTGCTGGCCAGCCCAGGTGGGAAGACACCTGAGGCGATGAGGCTGTCTACCCAGTGCCTGCCTCCGCCACAGGCAATGCAGTCAGACAAGGGTCCTGACTTCTTCATTCATGAAAATGCCCCTCCTTTAGCTTCAGAATCCCTCCAACTAGGGAACAAAGCGGCTGCAAAGCTTTCTTTTTACTTCTACTTGATTGAATACCTAGAAAACTCAAGAGGCTCTAGGAGGGAGAAAGAGAAAGACAAGAAAAAGAAAGCCAGGCACAGCAGTGCACGCCTGAAATCCCAGTACGTGAGAGGCTGAGCAGAAGGAGCACAGGTTCAAGGCCAGCCTCAGCAACTTAGCAAAACCTCACAACATAGTGAGACTCTGATTCAAAATAAAAAAAATGGAGCCGGGCGTGGTGGCTTGGGAGGCTGAGACAGGAGGATCGTGCAGGTTCGAAACCAGCCTCAGCTACTTAGTGAGGCTCAGCAACTTAGTGAGACCCTGTTTCCAAATAAAATATAAAATGGGTCTGGGAGTATAGCCCAGAGGTAGAAAGCCTCTGGGTTCCACCCCCAGTACCACCCAAAAAAAAAAAAAAAAAAAAAAAAAAGGGCTCTGGGTTATCTTGGAGGTAGAATGCTACTGGGTTCAATTCCCAGGACCCCCCCAAAAAAAATTGCTTCCAGAATTAAAAGAATGCTGGTATGGTAGGAGATAAAAAATAAATATCATGGAAATGATAATAAAATACTGTAAGCTTATAGATGTGGAGAGCAGCTCTTGGGATAACCAGTAACTGAAATCTATGAAACTTTTCCAGGATCCCTTCTGCTGGTGCTAAATACACAACTCTGTACCTAGGTAAACATCCTTCCAGTAAATCTAAAGACAGATTGGGATCGAGAAAGCACTTTCCCAAGTGAGGGAAGGAATTCTATAGGAGACCATCCCACAGAGGAAAAGGGGTCAACTTTGGGCCCGTTGAGGGTGGGGTGCCTAGAACTCCCCGAGGAGCACATCAACTACCCACAGATCATTTAATCTAAAACTGGGGGCACATTTTGCTGAGCGCCCATCATTGTGCCAAGCTTTGTGCTAGGCCCTTTCTACGTGATGCCTTATTTAATGCCCTCAACAGTCCTGCAAGGGAGATGTGATTAATTTTCTAGGTGAGAGGAGGTGAGGTTCAGAGAGGGCAGGTAGCTGACTTGAGGTTGTGCCGCCGCGGTTATCTTGCCTGTGGGATGGAATAATGATGGCGCTGACCTTGCCAGGCCATTGTGAGGCTTAAATGAGACCGGGCCTGTGAAAGCTCCGGGCACTGGGCCCAGCACACAGTGGGTCCTCAGCACCTTCCCTGCCCAGATCTTGGGAGGAGCTGTGTGCTCTTGGGAGCAATTTTCTACTTTCTTCCTTCCCAGCCTGCCTCCTGCTCCCTTGGGCCTGCAGACTTTCTCAGCTTCCCCCTCACCCCGCCCTGGGGCCGAGGACATGCCATCCTCCCCCTTCCCCACAGTGATTCCTGAGCTCAGGGCAGGCTGACTGGCCCCAGGGGTGGGTGTGGGACAGTGCCACACGCATCGCATGACGTGGCCGGGCGCCCTCAGTGTGCAGGGAAGGGCACGCTGCCGCTGCTGCCGCCCCGGATTGCCAGGTGCCAGGCGAACTGCTTGGGTGGGGGACGCCCCCTCCCCTGCAGCAGCTAATCCTCCAGGGTGTGGAGTCTCTGTTCCCTGCTTACTCAGCAGACACTTCCAATCCTGCTCTGATTTGCCCCAGGAGACAACCAAGGTATTCAGGCCTCAGGGCCACCTCCTCTCAGTCCCCCTCCTAAGGCTGTCTCCTTCCAGGTGAAGGTCCTGGCTGTCCCCAGGGGCTCCTAAGCCCCTCCTCTAACTCCCCACCTTGGGCAGAGACCTTTATGCTTCTTGGGCCTCTGGACTTCCCAGCATTCTCCTGGTGCTCAATTGACCAGTTCTATCCTCTTTCCTACCCCCCAGGAAGCCTCCTGGACTCACCGGCCAACCAGGCCTGCTGAAGAAAAGCAATTCAGGGGCCTCAGACCTCTGGTTGCAACCTGCTGCAACCTGCTGGTATCCAGAGGATGCCTGTGGTTCTGCAAGGGTTCCAGGACACACGCAGTGGCGCCTGTGCAGATGTGAGCTGGTGTGGGCAGAGGAACTCTCAGAGCAGGGCCTCCCATTCACTGTGTGTCCTTGGGCAAATCACACAGTCCCTCTGGGCCTGTTTCCTGATGGTTAGCGGGGATAATGCCTTGTGCAGGCTCCATCACAGTCTCCTCCTGAAGGTGCACAGGAATAGTGTGTTTTTTTGTTTTTTTGTTTTTTTTTTTTTGGTGGTACTGGGGTAGAACCCAGAGGCTTTCTACCTCCGGCTACACTCCCAGACCTATTTTATAATTTATTTGGAAACAGGGTCTCACTAAGTAGCTGAGGCTGGCTTCAAACCTGTGTGATCCTCCTGTCTCAGCCGCCCAAGTGCAGGGATTATAAGCGTTTGGGAGCTGGCTTTCCTGGTGCCATTTTTTCTTTTTCTTTTTCTTTTTTTTTCCTTTTTTTTTTTTTGCGGGTCTGGGGGTGGAACCCAGGGGCATTTGACCACCGAGCTACACCCTTGCCCTATTTTTTATTCTTTATTTTGAAACCGGGTCTCACTGAGTTGCAGAGGACCTCATTAAGTAGCTGAGGCTGTCTGAGAACTGTGTGATCCTCCTGTCTCAGCCTCCCAAATATGGGATTACAACTGTGCACCGCCACACCCGGCTCCTGGTGTCATCTTATTTAACCCCCAACAGCCTAAAGTTGGGGAGCAGTCACCATCTGCCCTCAGCCTCGCAGTTCTCCATCACTTTATTTATTTATTCACGCATCCGATGTTTATATCTTTCTATCCCAGCCTGTCCTAGACACCTGCTAGAGATGGTGATACCCAGGGGAACATACTCTGCCCTTGTCCCCAGAGCCCGCAGCTGAATTCCTTCCCCACCTCTACACCCCAGGACCTTGGTTTAAAAGGAGTCCCTGACGCCGGGCATGGTGGCGCACACTTGTAATCCCCGCGCTTGGGAGGCAGAGACAGGAGGATCACGCAGGTTCGAAGCCAGCCGCGCTGGCTTAAGAGACCCTGTTTCTAAAAATAAAATAGGTCTGGGAGTGTAGCCCGGAGGTAGAAGGGCTCCCAGGAACCCCAGTACCACCAAATAAATAAATAAATAAATAAATAAATAAATAAATAAATAAATAAAAGGAGTCCCTGAGCCCTCTGCTCTAAGCCCAGCAACCTCCCCAGGGTGAACAAAAGTACCACCCAGGCCTATGCTTATGCTATGAGCTAGACAAAGCCATAAGGAAGGTGCACACGGGCTGGGCATGGTGGCACAAGCTCTATTCCCAGTACTTGGGAGGCTGGAGCGGGAGGATCGCAGGTTCAAAGCCAGCCTAGCAACTCAGCAAGGTTCTTGGCAACCCAGTGAGACCCTGTTTCCAAATAAGAAATAAAATCAGGCTGGAGTTATAGCTTGGAGTGATATCTGGAGGCCTGGAAAGTGTTACTGACTTGATAGCAATAAGCATGTCCTGGATAACAAAGGAAAAGACTGAGGACCCAGGTTGGATTTTCAGGGAGGTTTCCCTGAGGAAGGGACCTCAAGGCCTTCTGGGGGACGGGGTGATGGCCCTTTGACGAACTCCCTGGCCCCAGCCTGCTCCCCTGAGCTCCCTGCCCACCCCCTCTGACCCAAGCCCCAGCAGCGTACCCTCCACCTTGTCCTCCTGCCCCCTCCCCTAAGGCAGAGGAAACCCATCTCCAAGCACTTTTTAGCTTCTAAGTCTCCCAGTCTCAGGCTGGGTGGTTGGTAAACAGCTTATTAAGGTGATTAACGCTGCAATTAAGGCTGGAAAAACAGAGGCCAGGGTGCTGGAGAAGGAGCCCCTTCCTTCCCCCTTTCCTCTCCTCTTCCCCTAGGATCCCCTATCGGGCTTGATTGATGCAACTCTGCAGACTTAGCCAACCCGGGCTTCACCTGGGGGCTTGGAACTGGGCCGAGGGGGGGGGTAGGTAGAAGGGGGCCTTGCTCAGCTGCACGGAAACTCTGTCCACTTTACCTGCACGATCCCCAGCTCTGTTTGGTGGCTCTGCTGGAGTGGGGGGGGGGGGTTATGCGGTAGTGATGGCATGGTGCCCAGGGGACAGAGCACAGGCAGAACTGGATGGGGTCTCTACCTCTACCATCCCCTAGTTACCCAGAACTCCTTGGGATAGGGTTAGGACCATCCACTTACCCAATTCCCCAAGCAAGAGGGGGACAAAGAGTTTGCTTTCTTCACCTGAGGGGCTGGGATCTGCCAGACCAGGGCCTTTCTGTGACCCGACATCCAGGGAAGGGCCAGGGGCTCTCGGGGCTGCACCTGCCCACACTTCAATACTGGCTGCAGCATGACCACTGCTGCTTCCAGGCTCTCCAAGTCTCCTTCCCATGGACCCCGTGGAATCCTGAAGGGAGAGTCTCCCAGCAGCTGGGACCTCACAGAGTAAGCTCCTCAGACCCCCATCTTGGCCCACCTTGTCTCTATCTTCTTTCAAGACAGACTTCAAAGTCTACCATGAGGCCTTCTCAGGCTTCCCACCTGCCACCAGCTGCCCCTCTCCTCTGACGGTCTGTGTAGTCCTCCCTGGCTTGCAGTGGGTCCCTCCAGGCTGGGTCTGCTTCTGCTCTGGAGCTCGGTGTAGGGGCCGAGCCTCTCTGCCCCAGGCTTTGGCCTCTGTGCCTGGCACGTAGCAGGTGCTCAGTAAATACTGGTTGACTTGCCCCCCCCCCCTTTTTGTGGCATTAGAGATTGAACCCAGGGGCATTCTACTTCTGAGTTACACCCTAGCCCTATTTTATTTTTATTTTGAAACAAGCTCTTATTAAATTACGACCTGCCGCCCTCAAACCTTCTATCCTCTGCTTCAGACTTCTAAGTTCTGGGATTACAGTAATGCGCCACCACACCAGCTGACTTGCTCCTTTTTGAGTGCCCCTGGAGATGGTGGATAACCAACATGTCAAGAGCAGCCAGGGCTGGGTCTGGGTGTGGGTCTGGAGTGTGGCGGGTTGGATGTCAACAGCCACTTCCATTCATGTAGCAGCCCTGAGTGCTGGATACCTTAAGCATTTTACTTGCATTATCTCAGGTAGCATTAGCTCTACATTACAGACAGGCAACTGAGGCTCATAAAGGTGACTTGTCCAAGGTCACGCAGCCAGTAAAGTGAGGGTGGCAGAATTCAAATCCAGGTCAGCACTCCAGTATGCACATTCCTGACCACAGCATTAAGCTTTTCTTAGGACCTGCAGAGGGAAGAAGCCCAGGCCCTCCCGCTTCAATTCTTGGGCAGGGAGCAACCCCTGGAGTAGGGCTGGGCCAGACCTATGCTGGGCTGGCCCTATGCAGTGGGCGGAGCTGCCCCCCCCCAGGCACCTTAGTAAACAGATACAGAAAAGCCCAGGAAGAGCACCCACTCTCTGTACAGACCTGAATTCAAGTCCCAGCATTGCTAGGTGTTTGTTTGGGGACCCTGGCAAAGACTGGGCCTCGTTAGCAGCTTCTTTATTATTTTTGTGTCTTCTTCTTTTCTTCTCCCAGGGCCAGGGCCTCTGCACGCTAAGCAGGTGCACTACGGCTGGAGCCTCTGTTTTCTCTTCTGAAAAATGGGCAGTATACCACTCACCTGCCAAGCTACGTTTGAGAGTCACAAGCAAACAGCCTGGCACGGAGCAGAAGTTTAGCAAATGCCAGCTGTTACTAAGACTTGGAGAACAGGGACCCTCGGGGCAGGCTGGGGTTCCCTAACCTGCCCCCCTTCTTCCCTGAAGGTTGTCACGAGGCAATGGGTGTAGTCAGGAGGCACCTGGCAGAAGATGGGTTCAGTAGACCCACCCTGGCACGCTGCCAGGCCCTCCACCCAAGCCCCTGTCCCCATGGGGCCCTTACCAAAGTGACCAGACTATCCTGAGGGTGAGGGGAAAAGGAAGGGAGGTCAGGGGTGGGGCTGACCCCTGCAGGAGGTCACCTGGGCAGTTAATCCAGCCTGACAGAGCCTGGATGAGCAGGAGGAATTAGGGAGCTTACAATATCCTTTCATCCCGTAGCTGCCCGCCTGCCAGCCCAGCCTCCCTCCTTCCTTCCTCTCTCTTTCTGCCCTTTTCCCCCTAGCCCTCCCCTTGCTGGCAGCCCAGCCCTAATAAAATGCAGTGTCTCCAGCGAGTCTGCCCGGCTGCCGCCTGCCGCTCCTGCCTGCACGCAGCCCTCAAACCAAACTGCTCAGCTCAGCCCCGCCTGGCAGCTGCCGCCTTAACCCTTGCCAGCCCGGCTGGCGTCCGTGGGCTGAAGGCCTCCTCCCTTCCGCCTCCCTGGGGCGCAGGATGGGGGAGGAGGATAGGGCCTGCCTCCAAGAGAAAGAGGGATGAGTGGCCACTGAGGTCCCCCACATTCTGGAGCCCTGTCAGGAGACACCCCCCCTCCCCGTGCCTCGGTGAGGCTGTGACTGTCTACCTCAGGCCCCTGGGTGCGCCTGAGACCTGCTCCTGCCTTCTCGCCCTTACTCTGCTCTGCATCTCATGGGATCCCCAGAGGCCGTTGGGTGGGGATTGTTATCCCCACTTGACAGCTGAGGACTCCGAGGGCCTGCCTGGGAGGTTCCAGGCTGAGCTGAGCTGGGTCATGGCTGCTGGGTGGTGGTGCCCACGGAAAACAGTCTCAAGAGGACTCCTCCATTCCAAGGAGCTGCCTCTGCCTCTGCGCACGTGTGCCTGTCTGGTGCCCCGGTGACTGGAGTGGCTAGCTAGCGTGTTGGGGGCCTAGACCTTTGGCTCTGGGGCTGTGTTGGTGCCTGCGGAGGACGACCCTTTTGCCTTGCATGGGAATGCATGTATGTGTGACAACAAAGAGAAGTCATTGTGTCCCTTGGTGTGTGTGTGTGTGTGTGTGTGTGTGTGTGTGTGTGTGTGTGTGAGAGAGAGAGCGTGCTCTGGACTTTGTGTCTTCACGCATCCTTACCTCTGTGCCAAGATGCGGTGCTCACACCCACCTCCATTCATTCTGCCACCTCCAGTGCTCCTGGCCAGCTCTGGGAGCTGGGAGCTGGGGGAAGTAGTTCTGGCCCCCCAGCCAGTGGCAACAGTGAGAGGTTCTTTTCTTTCTTTCTCTCTTTCTTTCCTTCCTTTTTTCCTTCTCTCTCTCTCATTCCTTTGCTTTCTTTTTTTCTTAGTTTCTTTTTTTTTTTTTGAGAGTCTCATGAAGTTGCTGAGGCTAGCCTCGAACCTGCAATCCTCCTGCCTCACCTTCTCAAGTACTGGGATTACTGCTAAACCCATAGAATGTTCTGAGTCAGGGGCTGAGCCCTACCGGAGAGGGGCCACATGAACACCTCCCCTGTCTGTCTGCCTCCCTCTCCCAGCCGGGACTCCAGTGGCCGGGGTCCTGCCAGCTGTAGGGGCAGCCGTGTCCTCTGCCTGAGTCCCCATCCACACCCCAAGTTGGGAAAGAGAGACAGGAGGGTGAGGGGCCAGGAGTGCCTGGGCGTGGAGACAGGGGGTTTACACGCGTGTGCAAGCATGTCTGCGCGTGAGCTCAAGATCAAAGAGCAGCCCTGAGGTGACCTGGCAGCGGCGGTGGTGGCGGAGGGCAGCTGGCTGCCAGGGAACGCCAAGCCACCAAGCAGAGCGGAGTCAGGGAGGCCAGGGCTAGGAGGCTCCCACCTCGATCCAGGCTGGCAGCACCTGCCACCTGGGGCTGAGCCAGCCCAGCGCCCCAGCAGGGAGTTACCCACAGGCCGTGTCCCCCCAAAGCTGGAAACTCCCAGCCCCCACCCCTTCCCACCACCAAACACCTTCCAGGATTCCCCACAAGAGCCGCCTGCCACCAGCCTCCAGTTCAAAGAGCCCCACGGTTATTTTCTTCTTCTTTTTTTTTTTTTATTAACATTATATATAAAGATGGGTCCAGTAAGAGAGCAGAAATGAGAAGGCTGGGGGGTGGGAGCTGGCTTCTTCCCTGTCCCCAGGTGGGGCCTGGAGACCCCCCATGTCATCTCTCCTCCCTTATCTTGCTTCTGTACTTTCCATGAAACCCAAATCCAGCCAGCAGGAGCGGAGCCTGGGAGGAGAGGGCCACATAAATAGGAAACCACAACAGGGAGGGGGCGCTTCTCTCCCTGGCTCTTAAAAAAATACATACTATATATATCTATATATAGCCACAGTCTTTTACCTCTCCTTTTCTTCGATGTTTTATCACATCAGGCGTGGAGGAAAGTTAGCTTTGGGGGGACGCCTGGGCCAGGGAGGGGCAGCTCTGCCAGCCCTCCAACTGGCCAGCCCGGCACCCCTAAGGCACTGGGTTAGGGTCCCTCCCTTCTCCCGTGTGCACCCTGTATTCTCCAGCGCAGCAGGAGCAATCTGTTTCCAAGGCCACTGGGAAGGGGGTGTTTGGGGTTCCTCTTGCATGGTAGGTCTCCTTGGAGATTTGGGGGTTGGCACCCAAACTGCCAACTTACTGGAAGAAAGGAAGAGGTGAGATGGGCGAGGGCACAGCAGAGCTGCCACCCGAGGGGACGTTTGGTCCTATCTGTTAACAATGCCCTTTGTTTTCCTAGTTTTTCAACAGCTTTTAAAACCAAAGTTGTGCAAAGTCCTGTACATGGAAGGAAAAATGGGTCCTTAGGAAAAACATGGGAGACTCCTGCTCCAACAGAAGGGAAGGGGAGACGGCTCCTTTTAATTCTTCCCTTGAAAGCCCCAGATATTAAAAGATTCCCTCGCTGGGGGGGAGGTTCTTTGGTTTAACCCTCACATCCTAAAGGAGGGCTCGAAGTGCTGCGCTGGGGCGAGGTCAGGTCCCCCACCCCAAGTCTCAGTCATGATGTCCAATGTCTCTTTGGCAGAAGGGCCAATGCAGGAGCGGGAGGGCCAGGAGGCTGAGGAGGAACCAGGCCTGGCAGGGGTTAGGATCCATGGTGCCTGGCACCCCAGCCCAGAGGCCACCTGCAAACACTCCTAGCCACCCCAAGGTGTCCAGTCTGACAGGTATGTTCAGAAGCTGGAAGGTGATGAGCCATTCAGAGTCAATCCAGGTTCCTGAAGCAGAGGGGGAACTGCTGTCCCTGCTGGGGTGGCATGCCCCAGTATCTGGAGGGGCATCCCAGCTCTAAGCAAGGGGCAGGAGGTTCAGGGGACATCCTTGGTCCATGCGAATTTCATCTGGAAGCTCTCGGGTCCTTGGAGGAAGGGGCAGAGGGGCAGGGAGGTCTTGCCTCTGGCTCCTCCATGATTCCTGAGTGTTGGCTAGGACGGAGGCACCTTCTGCCTGGTCCTGGGGGTCCTTCGTGGGGGATGCAGGCCAGATGGGTGTTCAGTACACAGCCCCAGGGTTGGGCGGGGGCCCGGGGGAGGCGTGATGCAGGGTGGCCGGCTGGGGCGGCTGTTGCTGTAAGTGGGGTCCACTCAGGTTCTGTGCATGGTACCAGGAGCTGGTGGGGTCGTCCAGGTAGCTGGGGGAAGCACTGTACGGGAGTGGTGGGGGCAGCTGGCTCCGGGCGGGGGCTGGAGTAGAGTGGGCAGACGTGTCCCAGAGGGCTGGCGAAGGTGGGGAGTTGCAGGCCATGGAATCACTGTTGTTGGGACTGTGCTCCAGGGGCACCTCCCCGTTCTTGTACAGTTTTTTGAATTTGGAGCGGCGGTTCTGGAACCAGATTTTCACCTGGGTGGGAGAAGAAAGAGGTAGTCAGTTAGCCTCTCTCCGCATGCTACAGGAAACCCCCACAGGCACAGCAGCCTGGAAAAAGCCAGGCCAGCATTCCATGTCACACGGAGAGGATCGGGTGAAAGCCAGGGGCCCTCGCTCGCAGGCCTGCATCTTCCTTGGATCTGGGATGCAACTGTGGCCAGGAATGTTGGACTGCACGGCCCAGGCTCTGTTCTGCCTCTTACTAAATGTGACCCCGGGCAACTTGCTTAGCCTCTCTGCTCCCACCCTCCTCTTCTGCAAAACGGGGGTGATAACAGCACTATGACCTACCCCACAGGGCCATTATGAGGCTCAAATAAGTTTTGTTTTTTTTTTTTTTTTTGGTGGTACTGGGGGTGGAACCCAAAGGCTTTCTACCTCTGGGCTATACTCCCAGACCTTTTTTTATATTTTATTTGGTCTCACTAAGTTGCTGAAAGCCTCACTAAATAGGCTCAAATAAGTTAAGACACAAGAAAAACTTAGAGCAGCCTGCTATATAGTAGCCACTCAAAAAAGGGGCAGTTTGGGGCATTTTGCTCACATTAGATTCCGTGGCAAGAGGTGCCCAAATACACAAATACATCCCCCCCACATCTCCATACTCAGCAATGTATCCACTTGCAGCTACACACGCACACACACACACACACACACACAGAGGCAGGCGCACCCTGCCCTCCTTCCTTGGGTTGGGGCTGGGTTAATGGCGGTGACCTGGGGACTCAGGAGCAGGTGAACCACAATTCCCCAAGTTTCCCTTGGGATGTCTCCCCCTCCCCCTGCTGCTCCCCACCCCATGACAGATACAAACAATGAATCAGCTCCTCACCAGGTGACCCAGATTCCGGGGACCTGGCCCCACGCAGCCAGCCACAACCAAGGCCCGCCTGTCACCACCTGTAGGGAGCCAGGCGTCTGCCACTCCTCCCCTGAGCAGTGACTGGCTGCTGGGAGCTCTGGGGGCCGGCTGAGGGTGGGGTGCGGCTCCCTTTGGGGGGAACCTCTCCTCTGTCTGACTCCTGGCGGGCGGGGGGGGGGGAGGGATGTGGGTGCCCACCTAGCAGGAATTTTGATTTTGGTGTTTTGATAAAGCACACATTTTTGGATGCTCACTAGTGTGCAGTCAGACACATGTCCTGCATCTTTATGCACCAAGACCTTTGAAGGTTCCATTCCTTATATGAGCATTCCGTGTGTGGACCCTGGCACGTGTGCAAACACGTACACTTGTGTAAGTGCACAAGCACACACCTACCATGCACATGCCTAACCCAAAGGGGAAACATAACCTAAACTTTTTTTTTTTTTTCAGTACTGGGGGTGGAACCCAGGGGCAATCTATCTCGAGCTACACCCCCAGCCCTATTTTTTTTCTTTTCTTTTTGCGGTACTAAAGATGGAACCCAGGGGCATTCTACCTTCAAGCGACACCCCCAACCATATTTTTATTCTTTATTCTGAAACCGGATCTCACCGAGTTGCAAAGGGCCTAAGTAGCTGAGGCTGATCGCAAAACACGGATCCTCCTGTCTCAGCTTCCCAAATGCTGAGATTACAAGCATGCACCCCCATACCCGGCCATAATCTGAACTTCTATGACTTGATCAAGATTGCAGGAGGGCCTTGAGAGCTAGGGGTTTGGGAGTGGAGAGAGGAGGGCATCTCTCTCTGAGACGACTACACACAGTTGCACAGGTTCAAAACTATGCACGTGTACACTCTTGCTAGGGCAAGAATCCTCCCACAGAAGTTGAGACTTGGACTCCCTCATCAGGCAAGCTTCCTAGAGCCCGCAGGGCTTTGGGAAGGCCAGCCAGGCTCCGCGGCGCCTCGGCAACCCCGGGACCCCGCGCGCTCCCCGCCCCCCAGCTCCTCGACCCCCAGGTACCAACCTGCGTCTGGGTGAGGCCCAGCTGAGCGGCCAGCTCGGCGCGCTCGGGCAGCGCCAGGTACTGGGCTTTCTGGAAGCGGCGCTGCAGGGCGGCCAGCTGGTAGCTGGAGTAGATGGTGCGGGGCTTTCGGACCTTCTTGGGCTTCCCGTTCACCATGCGCACCTCGGCTTCCGGCTCCTCCTTGACCGACACTGCGGAGAGCGCGGGCGGGGGCGGCTCAGCCGGGGTCTGCGCCCCGCGCCCCCCAGCCCGCCGGCCGCCCCGGGCTTTCGGGCGGCGCGTTCCTCCGCCCGCGCCCTGCCGGAGCCGCCGCGATGGAGCCGGCCCGGCGGCCGCCCACGGCGCGGCGCTCCCAGCCCGGCCCCCGGCCCGGCCGCCGCTGCGCCCCTCGCTCCTTTCTGGCTCTAGTGGAGATTTTCAGGAAAGTCGCAGGAACGGTGCGCGCCCTGGCTCTGTCGCCCTTCCCTTCTTTCCCTCGGCCTTCTTCCGTCCTTTCCCCGCCTGTCCACATTTCTTGCAGCCCCCGCCTTTCTCTTTTTAGCGTCTCTGCTTCTCCGCCGGCTTCCCTCGGTTTCCCGTAATTTGGGGCGTCTTTTTCCACGTGCCCGGATTGCTCGCGCCCCCCCCCCCCGGCCCACGTCCGGAGCCAGGCCCTGGAGCCCCCAGCCCCCCGCCCGCCCCCCGCCCTCCGCAGCCCGCCGAGGGCCGCGCCGCAGAACCCCTACCTCGGCAGGTCGTCCGCCCCGTCTGGGGGTCCTCCAGCCCACCTCCCCTAGCCTCGGGCAGCAGGTACTTTTCTCTTTTTAACCCGCGAGGCTTCTCGAGACCTCGGCTGGCACTCCCCGTCCCTCGCTCCGGAGCCCGGCGGGGTCTGGCACCCTGGGGCGAGCCTCACCTGGGTCCTGCGCCGGCAGCGGCTGCTCGCGGTAGGCGCCGTACTGCCGGTAGGAGGCTCCGTAGCTATATTCCGACTTGGGCGAGTAGGCGCCGGTGCCCGCGAGCCCGTTGAGGTTGAACTGGTGGTGGTAGGTGTAGGGGTTCACCGTCTGGCCGTAGGGCTGGCCCGAGTAGTAGTCGTGCTGGGGAGCGCTGTAGTAGCCCAGGTCGGTGACCGAGGACTCGGGCAGCGTGGGCGAGTCCTTGGAGCCCGCATGGCAGCTGAGCGAGCTGGAGATGTCGGTGAGGATGCTGCTGAGCTTGCGATCGAAGGAGCCGCTCATGCTGGCGGGCGGGCCTCCGGAGGGGCGGCGCGGCGGGGCACTGGCGAGCGCAGCCGGCGGCCGCGGGGAGGGCTGCGGGGCGCTCAGACCATCGCCGGCGGCCGCTGCTGCGCGGCGCTCCGCGTCCCCAGCCACAGCCGAATGCGCCGGCTCCGCCCGGCCGGCGGGTTATAGACTCAATGTTGGAGTCGCGGAGGCAGGCCCCTGCGCGCTGATTGGCTGCAAGTCTTGCCTTCGAGGCAAAACACGCTCTCGCTCTCTGGCTCGCTCCCCCCCCCCTTTGTTGTTACCAAAACGCAAGCAGACACACACACACACACACACACACACACACACACACACACACAGAAACACACATTTCTCCTATCGGTTCAGCCCAGATAAACCTTGGGGGGGGGTGTGACCTTGCAGAGCCCCCAGGATCTGTTAGTCTTGTTTTCTTGGCCGAGGGTGGGCTCAGGTAAGATGGGGAAGGAGGGGAATTTGCCCATTGGGTGTTTGTGGAAGGAGGTGGTCCAAGGTGGCGTGTGTGTGTGTGTGTGTGTGTGTGTGTGTGTGTGCAACGCAAATGAATTAAAGTGGTAAGGACCCAAGGTCTCTGAAAACGTTTTACCCTCTCTTAAAAGTAAAGAAAAAATAACTGGGTTGAAAAAAGTGTCTAAATATATTAACATGTTATTTTTGTAGCAATATAGTTAAACAAAAACGTAACAAAAAAATTTATGGAGGCAGGGACCAGCCACGGAAAAGCAGCTTGAGTGTACAAAAGTCAGAGTGTGGCCCTGGGAAGATGTGTGTGTGTGTGTGTGTGTGTGTGTGTGTGTGTGTGTGTGGTACTGGGGATTGAACCCAAAGGTATTCTGCCTTAGAGCTTACACCCCCAGCCCTATTTTATTTCTTATTTGGAAACAGGGTCTCTATAGGTTGATGAGTCTCACTACTTGCTGCGGCTGTCCTCAAACCTGTGATCCTCCTGTCTCAGCCTTCCAAGTGCAGGGATTACGGCTCACCTTGGGAGAATTCTACTGGGCAAAAGCTGTGTGGATTTAAGGGCTGAATGTGCTCGTTTTGGGGGAGGGCTCAGGATGAATGCAGGAGGTGTTGGAGTCTCCATGAAGTTGGTAGAACACGGGTTGACTCTGTGCTTCAGTAGATTGGAGCAGATTCTGGGTAATATGGGACATCACTGGGAGTGTGGACATTTTTGGGGTCAAATGCAGAGGACAGGGCTACTTGGGGTGCGTGGTGTGAGGATTTCACGTGTTCCACGGTATTCAGAAGCGTTTGGAGAGTGCAAGTGCTGGAGAAAGTGGCGGCGTGTGCAGGGGGCCTGGGAACCGGGCGTCAGTGTGTGGTTAGACCTCTCGGTACCTTCCCATCCTCCGCAGCTGGGAGCCAGGATGCGCCACCGAGCTCGCCCACTCCAGGGAGGATCTGATGAAGCCGGTTCCCTTCCCGAGGGCCCCCTTCCCTAGTCCTGGGGGTCCCATGAAGCCTAGTTCCAGTCAGTCATCCTAGCTGTTCCCAACACCCAGCCCATTTCTCCACTGCACCCGGCGTTTGCTCTTTGCCTTTCTTTGCGGAGGAGGGGAGAGAGCTTCACACTCGTAGCCTGCCCACCCCTCACTACCATAGTCTCTTCGCGCCCTCTCCCTCTGCCCTAGCCTGGCCGTCGGGTCAGGGACATACGGTGCCAGCGCGCCACCTCGCGGCTACTTCTAGCATTGCAGTCTCCCCAAGCCGGGCGGTCTGGGCATCCCTGTCCCCCACCAGGGGTCTCCTGTGTTGGCCGGGTCAGACCGAGAAATGTGCCGGGGGCCCTGTGCCCCTTTCCAAAAGTCAGAGCCCTTATAAGCTTGTCCTTAGGAGCGGAATTTGAGAGCCGCAGAGGTAGGGGGTCCAGAGACCAGGGCAGGAGCGGGGCCCGCCAGGCCTGGGCCCCTCCCGGAGGCCGCCGCGTGGGAAAGGTGGGGGCGGGGGCGGGCGAGGGGAGCGCTATCTGTCTGTCTATCTGCGCGTCCCCCCAGCGCCTATCGCCCGCCGCTCCGGGCCCGTGGCGGGGCGAGTTGCCACCCGCTCTGATGCCCTCTGTTCTGCTGCCAAGAGGGTGCCCAGAGAGCCCGCGGCGCTGGGGGCAGGAAGGGCACTGGGCGGGCGGGCTCCCTCCCAGGATGGAGGCGGGGGAGGCGGGCAGGCCTTGCTCTAGAGCCCCCAACTCCCCTCAGGTAAGGAACGGCTTCAGGCAAGCCCAGGCTCAGGGCTCCCTCGTTCGTTCAGCGGAGAGGGAATCGGGGCCAGGTTACGCAGAACTCTCACGCCTTCCCCCCTCTCGTCCGCCCGGACCCGGGATGAGTAAAGTCAGCGAGCGCCATCCTGGGAGTCCGGAGTCCTGCAAGCAGGGTGGCGGGCTTTGTTAGGACAACTTCTAAGCTCCATTCCAGGAATTCTAAGAGTTCTAGAGGTGGACGGAAACTTAAATGTTCAAGTGAAATTAAGGTCTGGTCCTCCCTTGCATGGCACCAGGACTGCCTGCGCCCTTCACCTTACAAATACCCAGGACAGAGCTCATGTGTGTTGGGTGATTACAGGAGAATCCCCGGTGCTGAATTATGGCGCTGCTCCTCTGGACTCCTAGGCGTGCTGGAGAGAGGGCTCAAAGCTTCAGGATGGAAACAGCAGCAACTTCCCAGATGAAGCCCTGAGTGGTCCCCAAAGGGCAGCGGGGCCAGCAGGAATGGAGCCACCAACAGCTGGGTGGGAGAGGCAGCTGAAGGATGCAGAGTGACCAGTGCCGCCCATGGACCTCACCTGGGCCAACAGGATGAGCCAGTGTCTGCCTGAGTCCTGCTCTGGGTGGAGGGGCCGAGCAAGGCAGCCCGCGCCTCTGGGAGGCAGGAGGGAGAAGGGGCATGGTCCAGGTACAGATTCACGGCCCACCCTGCCTCTGGAAAGCAAACCCGGCCACTACCGCGGTAAATGGGAGCCGGGTCGGAGAGGAGGGAGGCTGGAACCCGAGCGCCGCAGGCCAGGCCTTGCTGTCTCCTTTGCCCGGGGAGCTGGCGCCATCTAGTGGTCACAGGGGGTAGTGTCCGGCTCCACTGAGAAGTCGGAAGCGGCCACCTGCAGGGGCCAGGGGATGTTACCTATTTACTTTAGAGCCCTCTCAACACCCAATATCCACTTTCCTTGGCACCTTCACTGCCCCTTGCCTTCCCCTCCACCCACTTATCTTTGTCTTTGTCTGGCTCGGTGTCCCTTGAGTTTCTCATTTGTAAATCAGAAAGTAGTCTGACAGCCTTTGCAGTCTCTTCTAGTTCTGTTTCTAAATTCTAGGACTCTTGTCACTTGGGGGTGACTGCCCCCACATTCTCACCAACTCCCCTGGAGATACACTCTGGCCTCCAGCACTCTGCAAGATGGAGGTCCTTTGGAGTCCTTCTCTGTGCAACAAATATCCTTTTTCTCCCCCCCCCCCCCAACCCCTTTGGTACTGGGAATTAAACTCAGGGGAATTCTGCTTCCAAGTCACACCCCAGCCCTATTTTATTCTTTATTTTTATTATTTTATTTTGGCGGGGGTACTGGGGATGGAACCCAGTGGCATTCTACCTCTGAGCTACACCCCAGCCCTATTTTTGAAACAGGGTCTCACTGAGTTGCAAAGGACCTCACTAAGTAGCTGAGGCTGTCCTTGAACTGCGATCCTCCTGTCTCAGCCTCCCAAATGTGTGCCACCACAGCCCAGTTTATTTTTTATTTTGAAGCAAGATTTCTCTGTTTGCAGCTGAGGCTGTCCTTGAACCTGCAATCCTTCTGTCTTAGACTTCCAAGTACTGGGATTACAGGTGTGTGCCACCATGCCTGGCTAAAACATAAACTTTTTATTTTGTTTTAGTTTTGTGGTACTGGAATTGAACTCAGGGGTATTCTACCTCTGAGCTACACCACCACTAATTTTATTTTTTATTTGGAAACAGGGTCTCACTAAGTAGCTGAGGCTTGCCATGAACCTGTAATCCTTCTGTCTCAGACTTTCAAGTACTGGGATTACAGGCCTGTGCCACTGCACTCTGCTTAAAACACAAGTTTTTTGTTTTTTTTTTTTGTGTGTGTGTGTGTGTGCACTCTGGAATGAATTTAAGGGCATTCTACCTCTGAGCTACACCCCCAGCCCTTTTTATTTTTTATTTTGAAAAAGGGTCTCTCTAGGGTAGCATGTGCTGGCCTTGATCCCCTTGCAGAGCCTTTGAGCTGTGTCAGACTCCTGCTGAGTGCTAGGAGTGTGGTGATCAGACAGGATGCCCCTTCAGGGAGCCCATGTTCCAGGTGGGGAAGCAGACACAATGGTGGCCAGTTTTATTTCTGTAGATGTATACTAAACTGGGGATGGTTCTCACTGGGGGACAGCATAAGGAGGCAGAGGGTTTCTGATGTGTGAGACTTGGCTGAGAAGCAGGGATGAGGGAAGGAGGGGCTCCCAGCCACGGGAAAAGTCTGCTCACCGGCTCATGGGACTGCCTGGAGCACAGCATAGGGGCTGAAGATGAGATGGGTGGAGTCAGAACTCAGCCTTGGAGCTCAGAGTGGAAGAATAGGCTTTTTTTTTTTTAACTGGGGGTGGAACTCAGGGGCTACACTCCCAGATGGATTTTATACTTTATTTGGAAACAGGGTCTCACTAAGTTGCTGAGAGCCTCACTGAGTAGCTGAGGCTGGCTTCGAACCTGTGCGATCCTCCTGTCTCAGCCTCCCAAGCTCGGGGATTACAAGCTGTGCCACCACGCCTGGCAGAATGGGCTTTATTTAGTATGGAACCAGGAGACAGGAGGGAGGGAGGGAGGGAGGGAGAGAGAGAAAGAGAGAGAGGAGAGAGAGCGCGCTAGGTAGGGACTGGGGACTGAACCCCTGGATGCTCTGCCACTGAGCTACATCCTCGCCCTTTTTATTTTTTATTTCGAGATGGGGATGCTCCGGCTGGCCCCAAACTTGTGATTTTCCTGCCTCAGCTTCCCCAGTCCCTGGGATTATAGGAATGTGCCACCAGCCTGACTCATTGAAAGAGACACGATTGGATTTACACACGCACGCACACACACACACACACAATCAAAATCTCTCTCTCAAAAGTTCTATACAGCTGAGGAGTTGTAGCTCAGAAGTAGAATGCCCTTATGTTTAATCCTCAGTTCCAAAAACAAAATAAAATTTATTTTTTCTTTTTGTGTGTGCCAGGGATTGAACCGGTACACATCCAACCTCTGAGCTACACCCCCAGCCCTTTTTATGTTTCTTTCTAGGTTACTAAGGGTCTCAGCTAAGTGTCTGAGGCTGGCCTCAAACTTGCAACCCTCCTGTCTCAGCCTCCCAAGTACTGGAATTACAGGCATGAGCTACCAAGCCCCGCCTGAGAAAAACCTTTTCATCAGAGTATACTTGCAGGAAAATGCACAAGTAATCAATGAATTTGCACGAATGAGACCCAGCTGTATACCAGCACCCAGGCGGAGCCCATTAGAGAAGCCACCTCGACAGCACTCAGGGGTGAGTGTCATCTGACTCCTAGCAACTCAGGTCAGTTTTGTGTAGTTTCGACCTTCATATAAATGGAAACAGACAGTATGGACTCCTTCCTGTGTGGCTTCTGGAATCAAACCCACTTTGAAATCAAATCCACTTCTGGAATCACACCTCCTCTGGGTTCTGGGAATCAAACCCAGGGACTGGTGCACACTGAGGGAAGGCTCTGCCTCCGAGCTCACCCAGCCCTGTGTCTGGCTGCTTTTGTGCAATATTACGGTACTGGGGGTAGAAACTAGGGGCTTCCTACCTCCGGGCTACACTCCCAGACCTATTTTATATTTTATTTGGAAACAGGGTCTCACTAAGTTGCTAGGAGCCTCACTAAGTAGCTGAGGCTGGCTTCGAACCTGCGTGATCCTCCCGTCTCAGCCTCCCAAGCCCGGGGATTACAAGCGTGCACCACCACGCCCAGCTTAGACTGTCCATTTTCATGGCGGTATAATAGTCAGCAAGGACTTATCCATCCCACTGTTGATGGGCCATGGGTCATTTACAGTTTGGATGGTCGCCGGGCGTGGTGGCGCACGCTTGTAATCCCCGCGCTTGGGAGGCAGAGACAGGAGGATAGCGCAGGTTCGAAGCCAGCCGCGCGCGCTGGCTTAGGAGACCCTGTTTCCAAATTTTTTAAAAAAATGTAAAACTGGCCGGGTGTGGTGGCACACGCTTGTAATCCCCGCACTTGGGAGGCAGAGACAGGAGGATCGTGCAGGTTCGAAGCCAGCTGCATGCGCTGGCTTAGGAGACCCTGTTTCAAAAAAAAAAAAAAAAAGTAAAAATGGGTCTGGGAGTGTAGCCCAGAGGTAGAAGGGCTTCCAGGAACCCCAGTAGCACCAAAAAAAAAAAAAAAGTAAAAATAAGTCTGGGAGTGTGGCCCAGAGGTAGAAGGGCTTCCAGGAACCCCAGTACCACCAAAAAATAAAATAAAATAAAATAAAAAATTAAATTAAAAAATACAGTTTGGATTGTCTTGGATAGCAGTTTCCTGTGCACATCTTTGGGTACACATGCACAGCTGCTTTGTGTGCCTAAGGGTAAAATCGTGTGCCATGGGTGCGTGTGTATCTGACTTTAAAGGATACTGGCAGTAATTCTCCAAAGCAGTAGTGCATTAGTTCAGTTGCGATGGTGCTGAGTTTGAGCATCTTTGAGACACCTGGGAAGAGCTGTCCAGCTGTAGCTGGCTACAGGCTATCATGACCTGAAAAATCTGTAAAGTAGCTGGGATGGGAGGTGTAAATTGAGGGGGGCGTGTTATAATGAGTGTAGCCGCTGGTGTGTGAGATGGTCCAGAAAGAGAGAACACAGGGCCGCGGAGGGTCCCGGGCGGGAGCTGAGGGTGTTTGGAGTAGGAGGCAGCACAGAGCGGGGCGGAGTGCGTGCAGAGCTGGGGGAGTGCTCCAGGAGGAGGGGTGCTCAGCAAAGTCAACTCCTGCTGGGGCTGTGGGGACTGAGATTGCCCATCTCTAGAGGTGTAGCGGGGTGATGTCAGCAGAGGTGGGGGCTGAGGGCTGTTTATAGTCCTCTGAGGGGCTGAGTGGGGGGAGAACAAGCACAGGCAGCTCTGTCCTGCGCAGGGAGGAGGGAGTGGAGGGTATTTGTCAACTTGGGAGGGGGTGTGTGAGTGAGCTTTGAATGGGACAAGCCTGTCTAAATGTCAATGATAGCAGTAGAGAGGGGTTAATCAAGAGCGCCATCCCTGAGTAGGTGGGGGAGGGAAGGGCCTGGAACCCACCGACCAGGTTAGCCCTAGAGCAGGTGACCTCTTCCGTTGAGCCTGGAGGGAAGATGAGTGACAAGAGCCCGCTTTCACAGTGTGCTGGGCGCCATCGGGGGCGCCCGCCTATGGGAGTCCACTCACGGCTCTCGATACCCTACTGGGTGAGTACCCTCATCTCTACCTTTCGACAGAGGAGTAAACTGAGGCACAGAAGAGGTAAGTGATGGTAGGTTCAAAAACTGAACTCAGATAGTCTCTCAGCCCGTATGGGGCAGGTTGTTCGACTTGCAGGTTTGATGGTCAGAAGGTAATTTGACACATCTGGGTATTGGCCACATGGGTGTTTGTAATACCATTCTTTGTATGTATTTGTGTGTGTGTGTATGCACACATGTGCACACATGGTACACTGGGGATTAAGCCCAGGGGCATTCTACCTCCAAGCTACACCCCCAGTCCTTTTTTTTTTTTTTTGGTGGTACTGGGGTTCCTGGAAACCCTTCTACTCCCGGGCTACACTCCCAGACCTATTTTTAAAATATTTTTATTTGGCCGGGTGTGGTGGCGCACGCTTGTAATCCCAGTGCTTGGGAGGCTGAGACAGGAGGATCACACAGGTTCAAAGCCAGCCTCGGCTGCTTAGTGAGGCTCTCGGCAACTTAGTGAGACCCTGTTTCCAAATAAAGCATAAAATAGGTCTGGGAGTAGAAAAGCCTCTGGCTTCCACCCCCAGTACCACAAAAATAAATAAATAAATAAATAAAATATTTTTATTTGGAAACAGGGTCTCTTAAGCCAGTGCGGCTGGCTTCGAACCTGCGCGATCCTCCTGTCTCCGCCTCCCAAGCGCGGGGATTACAAGCGTGTGCCACCACGCCTGGCTCCCAGTCCTATTTTTTTAAATTTGGAAACAGGATCTTGCTAAATTGCTGAGGGTCCCATTAAGCCACTGAGCCACTGAGGCTGGCCTCCAATCTGAGATTCACCTGCCTCAGGCTCCAAAGTACTAGGATTACAGGTTTGTGGCACTGCACTTGGCTCTCTTTCTGTGTCTGTCTGTCTGTCTGTCCTGTCTGTCTGTCTGTCTGTCTGTCTCTCTCTCTCTCTCTCTCTCTCTCTCTTTGCAGCACTAGGGATGGAACCCAGAGGCATTCTACCTCCGAGCTACACTCCCAGCCCTATTTTTTTATTCTTTATTTTGAGACAGGGTCTCACTGAGTTGCAAAGGGCCTCACTAAGTAGCTGAGGCTGTCCTCGAACTTCAGTCCTCCTGTTTCAGCCTCCCAAATGCTGGGATGACAAGCGTGCGCCACCACGCCCGGCTTTGTACCTGGCCTTTTCTGTATGCTTGAAACATCTCGGTATGAAAATAATTGTTCAGGCTATTTGGGGGCTTCCGTGTGACACATATGCAGAGTTGGTGTGAAGGAAATAGCTGATTAGAGGGAAGTGGTTGGACCAGAGGTTTGGGAACAGAGGAGAACAAATGTGTAGCTGTTGCCATGGTGACCAGGGAGCGGATAGATGAGGGGACGCAGGAGATTATGGGGGATGCCAGAACACTAGGTGGGGCCATGAGGTTGGGGCCAGGGGCGCGGCGAGGACCATCTTAGGTGGGTGCTGCGCTCTGGCTGGGCCTGCAGTGGGCAGTGGGGTTGGCGGGGGTGGGGGGTAGACATTAGCAGGAGCTTTCAGGTGGCTTTGGGGGCCATCTAGGTTGAGCAAGGAAGGAAGTGAGGCGGAGGATTGGCTGAGAGAAGGAGGACGGTCTAGGCTGGAGGTCCCGGGGGTCGAGGAGGAGGGCAGGTTTAAGGTTTCAGGTGGGAGCAGCTCCAGGTGGACCCTAGGTGCTGGATGTGGCCATCGGTGGACTTACTGTGAAGCCCACAAAACCTAAGCTTCAGGGCCTGTCGTAGGTGAAATGATGGCCCCTGAAGATGCGGGTCTTAATCCTGGGAATCTGTTTAATTGGAAATGTTTATTTGGAGAGAAAGTCTCTGAAGATAGGATTCAGTTAAGAATTTCAAAGTTGGGAGATTGTCCTGGGCGGTCCAGCTGGGCTGAGCACCATCCCGGGAATCTATATTATAAAAGGGTGGGGGGATTCAGTATGTAGCAGAGAGGGGCAGTGTGACCATGGAGCAGAGAGAGGCTTGGGGATGTGGCCACAGTCAAGGAATGCTGGCAGCCGCTAAGAGGCGGAACAGGCGAGGGTTGGCTTCTCCCTGAGCCCCCCGGTGAAGTGCACCCCTGCCCACGCCTCGACTTTGGCTCGGCAATCTGGCTTCAGATACTGATGTCCACATGGTTAGAGGGTAAAATTCTGTTGTCTTAAGTCACCAAGCTGGTGGTATTTCTGTTACATCACCCACCACGGGGGCAGGGGGGAGGCTGCGGAGAGGCCAGAGGATGCTGGGAGATAGCGTACAAGACACGTGGCTTATTGGAGAAAGCGAACATGGGATCGGTGACCGCTCCAAGAAGAGGTCGGAGGCCAAAGGGCGAACAGAGCGCACCTGTGTCCCGCAAGGTGCTTCACCAAGCAGCGCCCCTCCCTCCGGGGGCATTTTGTCCAGTGGTGGCTGGCTGGGCGAGTGACAAGTCGGGCTGCAGAAGCAGTAACATCACCAGCATCAGCTTGCTCAGTCTGCTACGTGACCCGCATCCCAGGGAGCAGCTATCCCGATGCGCACACAGGAAAGCAGCTTTCTAGGCTGGGCGTGGTGGCGCACGCCTGTGATCCCAGTACTTTGGAAGCTGAGACCGGAGGATCACAGTTTCGAGGCCAGTATCAGCAACATAATGAGGCCCTTTGCCCCTTACAGAGACTCTGTTTCAAAATTTATTTATTTATTTATTTATTTTGCGGGTTTCGGGGTGGAACCCAGGGGCATTTGACCTCCAAGCTAAACCCCCTGCCCTATTTTTTATTCTTTATTCTGAAACCGTGTCTCACTGAGTTGCAAAGGGCCTCACTAAGTAGCTGAGGCTGTCCGCGAACTGCGATCCTCCGGTCTCAGCCTCCCGAATGCTGGGATTACAAGCGTGCCCCACCACGCCCGGCTGAGAATCTGTTTCAAAATTTAAAAAAATATAAATAAAGCCGGGCGTGGTGCCGCACGCTTGTAATCCCCGCACTTGGGAGGCAGAGACAGGAGGACTGCGCAGGTTCGAAGCCAGCCTGGCTGGCTTAATAGATCCTGTTTCCAAATAAAAAATATAAAATAGGTCTGGGAGTGTAGCCCAGAGGTAGAAGGGTTCCATCCCCAGTACCACCCCCCCAAAAAATATATATGTATATATGTGTGTGTGTAAATTAAAAATAGGGCTGAAGGTGCAGCTCAGAGGTAAAATGCCACTGAGTTCAATTCCCGGTACCACACCACACACACACACACACACACACACACACGCACACGCACACATATACACACACACAGAACACTAACTCGCCCTAGTTCCCAGTGTGCAGAAGAGGAAGCCGGGGTCCTTCAAGGCCATCTGCACCTGGACATTCAGGCGCAGGCTTGTTCTCATTGTTCTCTTCACTTGGCTGGGTTTTTGGAAACGGGGCGTTCAGGGACATGGTGTGTCACTGTCCCCCTTTTCTTTTAGGTGATACAGAGCCACAGGAAATGAACACAGGACCCCTCGCTTGAAGGCTGGAAAAGGCCCTAGCAGAGTCCAGATGGTCAAGTTTGCATACTGAATGGCAGAGCCAGCCTGGATCTGCCCCACGCGTGGCCCGGGGGCTGGGGGTGAAGAGTCTAGGAGAGGAGGGTGCCAGGGCTTTATGCAGGATGCTGGTGCGGGCAGGAACTGTGAACCACCTGGTAGGACCCTCTGTTCTGAGGGGCAGTCTGTGAGGAATTGGGAGGTGCCAGACATAAGCGGCAGAAAAAGTTAACGGATTGGAAGCCGGGCGTGGTGGCGCACACTTGTAATCCCAGCATTTGGGAGGCCGAGACAGGAGGATCGGGGTTCGCTGACAGCCTCAGCTACTTAGTGAGGCCCTTTGCAACTCAGTGAGACCCTGTCTCAAAACAAAGAATAAAAAATAGGGCTGGGGGTGTAGCTCAGAGGTAGAATGCCACTACCTTTGTGCCTATAGTATCTATGTAGAAAATCTAGCAAGATGTGGTGGCTCACACCTGTGATCCCAGCAACTTAGGAGGCTGAGGCAGGAGGTCACAAGTTTGAGGCCAGTGTGGATAATTCAGCCAGACCCTGTCTCAAAATAAACCAACTTTCAAAAAGGAGCTGGGGGTGAAGCTTAGCGGCAAATGTTCCTGGATCTAATCACCTGCACCCCTCCCCCACACACAAGGAAGATGAGGAGGAGCAGGAGGAGGAGGAGCAGGAAGAGGAAGAAGGGGAGGAGGAGAAAGAGGAGAAGGAGGAAGAGGAGGAAGGAGGAAGAAGAAGGAGGAGAAGGGGAAAATCACAAAGAACAAACAAAAGCTTTGTAGAATATGTTATTATAGCAAAGTTTCAGGATACAAAGTTAATATACAAGAGTCAGTTACTTGGTATATGCCAGCAATGAGCAGTTGGAACTTGAAAATGTACTTAATTTCAATTTTTATTTTTGTCCTTTGAGACAGGATCTCACTCTGTTGGCCCAGGCGGGCCTCAGATGCATGATCCTCCAGCCTCCGCCTCCCAAGTAGCTGCAACCACAGCACCATGCCTAACTTGGAATTTGAAATCTAAAACACAGCACCAGTATGCACACCACAGAGTTTTACTCCATCATAAAGAAGAAAAAAAGCATGTCTTTTGCAGGAAAATGAATGCCATATTAGACTGAGATCAGCCAGTCTCAGATAGTCAAGGGAGCCACATTTCCTCTCATATGTAGAGACTTAAGAACAAACATAAAACAAAAGCGATTTCAGATAAACGAGGAGAGAGGGAAGTTAGAATATTGGAAGGGGCCTGGGAGGAGGTAAGTGAGGGAGGGAGAATGAGGATTGAAGGAGACCGTTCAAACAATGGTATGTCCCTATAGAAGGTATAACGACCCAGCTCACTCATCCATCCATTGAGGAGCCAGGGAGCGGGGCGGATACTGAGGGAAATTTGCCCAGCAATGTGCGCGTGCGTGAATTTGCCCAGCAATGTGCGCATGCGTGCTGTATCACTTTGAACTTCAGTATGAGGTGCAATTACAGCGTCCCAATACAAGGATGAAAATAATCTTTTAGAAATACCATTAATGAGCCCGGTGTGGTGGCGCACGCTTGTAATCCCGGCATTCGGGAGGCTGAGACCGGAGGATCGCGGTTCGCGGACAGCCTCAGCTACTTAGTGAGGCCCTCTGCAAACCATAGCGAGACCCTGTTTCAAAATAAAGAATAAAAATAGGGCAGGGGATGTGGCTCGGAGGTCAAATGCCCCTGGGTTACATCCCCAGACCCGCAAAAAAAAAAAAAAAAAAAAAAAAAAGAAATACCATTAATGGCCGGGCGTGGTGGTGCACACTTGTAATCCCAGCGCTTGGGAGGCTGAGACAGGAGGATCGCACAGGTGTGAAGTCAGCCTCAGCTAATGAGCGAGGCTCTCAGCAACTTAGTGAGACCCTATTTCAAAATTAATTATAAAATGGGGCTGGGGGTGTAGCCTGGAGGTAGAAAGCCTCTGGGTTCCACCCTTCAGTACCACAATAAATGAATGAATGAATGAATGAATGAATGAATGAATAAATAAATAAAAATAGAGCTGGGGATATAGCTCGGAGGTAGAATGCCCCTGGGTTCCATCCCCAGTAGTACAATTAAAAATATATCATTAATGTAATGATACTTATAATGTGTAAGTAAAATGTTTTTTTAATGGAAAAAAAGAAACCCCACAGTAGCAAAGCCAAACGCAGTGTCACAGCCTTATAATCCCAGTACTTGGGAGGCTGAGTTCGGAGAGTATCATGTTCAAGGCCAGCCTCAGCAATTTAGTGACAACCTACTTTCAAAATAAAAAGGGATGGAGTGTTGCTCAGAGGTACAAAGCCACTGTGTTCAATTCGCAGCATCAGACAAAACAAACAAGCAAACAAGAAAACCAACACCAGCTGGGCATGGCGCACGCTTGTCATCCCAGTATTTGGGAGGCTGAAACAGGAGGATCTGGGTTCGCGGACAGCCTCAGCTACTTAGTGAGGCCCTTTGCAACTCAGTGAGACCCTGTTTCAAAATGAAGAATAAAAAACAGGGCTGGGGGTGTAGCTCGGAGGTAGAATGCTTCTGGGTTCCATCCCCAGTACTGCAAAACAAACAAACAAACAAACAAACAAAAAACAACCCAATACCATTCACATTAGCAACAAAAATTGTATGTATGAATAACACTAGAAAACTCTGCCGACCTGAATTTAAAAATCTAAATAAGCCGGAGTTGGTGGCGCACGCTTGTAATCCCAGCATTGGGGAGGCTGAGACAGGAGAATTGAGGTTTGCTGCCAGCCTCAGCTACTTAGTGAGGCCCTCTGCAACTCAGTGAGACCCTGTTTCAAACTAAAGAATAAAAATTAGGGCTGGGGATGCATACCTCAGAGATAGAATTCCCAGTACCGCAAAACAAAACAAAACAAAACAAAAACCAAAAAAACCCAAAAAACAACAACAAAAAAGCCTAAATAAATGAAAACAATATCCCAAGTTCATAGAAAGATTCACATTCAGATGTCAGTTCTTCCCAGCTTCATCTCTTGATCCCAGCAAGTTATCTTATGAATATTGACAGATTCTAAAGTTTACATGTAAAGGCAAAAGACCCAAAATAGCCAGCAAAATACTAATGAAGAAATAAGCTTGAGCACAGATGCCACCAACAAGGTTTACAACAAAGCTAAAGGTGACCAAGATGGTGTGGTGCTGGGGAGAGAACAGATAAGTGTATCGACGGACTAGAATCAGAGCCCAGAAAGAGATCCACACGCGTACAGTGGACCTGGATCCACTGTACAATCTCCTATGATGAAACAAAGGTGATTCAGGCCGGGCGTGGTGGCGCACGCTTGTCATCCCCGCGCTTGGGAGGCGGAGACAGGAGGATCACGCAGGTTCGGAGCCAGCTGCTCTGGCTTAAGAGACCCTGTTTCCAAATAAAAAAGTATAAAATAGGTCTGGGAGTGTAGCCCAGAGGTAGAAGGGCTTCCAGGAACCCCAGTACCACAAAAAAATAAAAATAAAAGAAACAAAGGTGATTCAGTGGAGGAAGGATTCAGTTCAACAAACGGTGATGGAAAAACTAGACTTCACATATGAAGAGTGGATCTGAGCTGGGTGTGGAGGTGTGTGCCCGTAATCCTAGTACTTGGGAGCTGAGAGAAGAGGGTCGCAGGTTTCAGGCCAGCCTCAGCAACCTAGTGAGACCCTGTTTCCAATAGAAAATAAGGCTGGGGGTGAAGCTCTGAAGTAGAGATGCCCCTGAGGTCAATTTCTGGTGAAGAAGAAGAAGGAGAAAAAGTAGGAAGGAAGAAAGAATCTGGACACAGTTCTCGTGTCTTTCACAAAAATTATTATTAATTTTTTTTGTGGTCCTGGGAATTGAACTCAGGGGCTTTTCTACCTCCGGGCTACACCCTCAGACCTATTTTATACTTTATTTGGAAACAGGGTCTCGCTAAGTTGCTGAGAGCCTCACTAAGTAGCTGAGGCTGTCCTCGAACCACTATCCTGTTTCAGCCTCCCAAATGCTGGGGTTACAAGCGTGTACCACCACGTCTGGCTCACAAAAATTATTTCTAAGTGGATCACAGAGCCCAATATAAAATGCAAAGCTAAGCCGGGCGTGGTGGCGCACACTTGTAATCCCCGCGCTTGGGAGGCTGAGACAGGAGGATCGCGCTGGGGGTGTAGCTCGGGGGTAGAATGCCCCTGGGTTCCATCCCCAGTACTCCAAAAACAAACAAACAACAAACAAGATGTCAACACAAGGGCAAATTATGTGTTGGGGGGAAAAGAGCAGATGAAAACTCTCTGTATTATGTGCTCAATTTATCTGTAAAACTGAAAACTCTTATAAAAATAGTCTATTTACTTTTTAGAAATGAAACAGAGTTCAAAATCATGACATTCACTCATTTAGTGGTGATGCCTTGACAGGACCAACCACGAGCCATAGCACCGTCCCCCAAACGCCCTGGCCCTGCCCGAGCCAGTCCATCAGCCTCGCACTTAATGCATGTGCCGCGGACATGTTCCAAGAATTATTTCTGCAAATTATATATATACACACATACATACATTGGGGATTGAACCCAGGGGCATTCTACCTTGGAGCTATATCCCCAGCCCTTTTTATTTTGATGCAGGGTGTTGCTAAGTTTCTGAGGGTCTAAGTTTTTGAGACTGGCTTGGAAGCTGTCTTAGCCTCCCAAGTACTGGAATTATAGGTGTGCACCACCACATCTGGCTCCTTCTGTTTTTTTTTTTTTTTTTAAGGTCAGATGTTAAACACCTTTTTTTAATAGTACTTGGGATTCAACCCAGGGGAGCTTTACTACTAAGTTATATCCCTAGTCCTTTGATTTTTTTTCTTTTTAATTATAGCTAGGCATGGTGGCACAGGCCTATAATCCCAGCAGTTGGGAGGCTGAGACAGGAAAATCACAGATTGAAGGCCAGCCTCAGCAATTTAGCAAGACTCTGTTTCAAAATAAAAAGGGAGGGGCATCCCTGGGGATGAATCTGTGATTGTCCTCTCTCACTTTCCCAAGTCACTGGGATTACAGGTGTGTGCCACCGTATCTGGCACAGATGTTAAATATCTATATACTGACACTTAGCAAAGTAGGAATAGAGGAAATTAGTGAAATTGCTAAAATATATCCTCAGCCCTATTTTTCTGTGGGTGCCAAACACCCACAGAAACACTATTTGTGTGTGTGTGTGTGTGTGTGGTACTGGGGATGGAACCCTTCTACCTCCGGGCTACACTCCAAGACCTACTTTTTATATTTTTATTTGGAAACAGAGTCTCATAAGCCAGAGAGGCTGGCTTCGAACCTGCGCTATCCTCCTGTCTCCGCCTCCCAAGCGCGGGCATTGCAAGTGTGCGCCAACATGCCGGGCAGAAACACTATTCTTAATGGAGAAATTTTACATGTGAACTCTTAAGATTAAGAAAGATAGCCGGGCCAGGCATGGTGTCACACGCTTGTAATCCCCGCGCTTGGGAGGTGGAGACAGGAGGATCGCACAGGTTTGAAGCCAGCCTCAGCTACTTAGTGAGGCTCTCAGCAACTTAGTGAGACCCTGTTTCCAAATAAAATATAAACTAGGTCTAGGAGTATAGCCCAGAGGTAGAAAAGCCCCTGGGTTCCACCTCCAATACCACCAAAAAATAAAAAAAAGATTAAGAAAGAGGAAAATTTAAGAAAGAACATGACACCATTATCTCTATCACTTAACATAGTATTAGAAATCACAGGTTGGCAAAGCTGTATGAAAAATAAGAAAGAAGGTTACAGTTTGGAAGGATAGAAATAAAACTATCATTATATAAAAATAATAGAAATATCTCCCCAAAAAACTAATAAAATCACAAGAATTCCAAATCATTAGAATTTGTAAAAGTTCAATGAGACCACCAATACAAAATTGATATTCAAATATTTTATTTATTTATTTATTTATTTATTTATTTATTTATTTATTTTGCAGTACCGCGGATAGAACCCAGGGGCATTCTACCTCCAAGCTATATCCTCAGCCCTATTTTTTATTCTTTATTTTGAAACAAGGTCTCACTGAGTTGCAAAGGGCCTCACTAAGTAGCTGAGGCTGTCCACAAACCACGATCCTCCAGTCTCAGCCTCCTGAATGCTGGGATTACAAGCGTGCACCACCACACCTGGCTTGCTGTTATTTTTGTGGTGCTGGGTATTGAACCCAGGAGTCCCCTACCACTGAGCTACATCTCCAGCCCTCTTTATTTTATTTTATTTTATATTTTTTGAGACAAAGTCTTGCTAAGTTGTCCAAGCTAGCCTCAGACTTTCAATTCTCTAGCCTCAGCCTCCCAAGTCACTGGGATTACAGGGTGAACCACTGCACCTGGCTATTATGAAGATTTAATAGCAGCTGGGTGTGGTGGCTCATGCCTGTAATCCCAGTAGTTGGAAGGCTGAGACTGGAGGATCACAGGTTTGAAAATATCCTCAGCAAGTAGTGAGAATCATCAACTTAGACCTTGTTTCAAAATAAAATGAAAAATAGGGCTGGGCGTGTAGTTCAGAGGTATAATTTATAATAAATAAAAATTTTAATATCAGTTCTTTACATATGCAATAGCCAACCAGAAATTAAAACTGAGCTGGCATGGTGGCGTCTGCCTGTCATCCCAGTACTGGGGAGTCTTGAGACAGGAACATCACAGGTTTGAAGCTAGTTTCTACTGAGACTAGACTCAGTTCCCAGTACAGGAAGGAAGGTTGGTTAGTCGGTCACCAGGGTCGGGGGCCCCTCTGCCTCGCACAAGCGGCCATGCTGACCCACTCTGCAGAGCCCGGTGATGTCACCAGGTCTCAGCTGCCTGTCTGTTGTCCCTGGTCCTCCTCTCCCAGCGTATGCTTTGCATTTTCCTCTCCCAGCAGTCCTTGCGGTGAAAGCCCCTCCCCAACACAGTCCTGGGATTGAGTCTAATCGATGCCTTAGGTGTCTTCCAAGGGGGAGTCCGAGCCTAGGTCCTGTGCACCGGAGCCCAGTATGAGAATGTGTACGTGTGTGGGGGGCGGGTGAGCAGGGAACATTCAGAGTGTCCAGAGTGCAAGGGGCACTTCCCAGAAGAGGGAATGGAGGCTGTGCAGGCAGCAGCATCCTCAGCTGCCCAGCACCCGTTGGCAGGGAGCCAAAGTGCTTTCCGCTAAATCATTTTTAGCCAAATCCCCGGAGCCAAACAAACCTGCTCCCATTTTATCACTTACTGTATTATGCTGAAATGATCTACCCAGGAGCCTCTTGCTGACTGGACAGTGAGTTCTCAAGGACGGGGACCACTGGTCCCTGCTCGGTCCTCTGCACCTGGTGTGCAGCCAGCCACTAACAGATGCTAGTTAAGTCCCTGAGTCTCGTTCTTGCCTCTGTTCTCAGCTCCCAGTTCGTACTTCCTGGCACAGACCTGGCCCCTCTGCTCAGAGCTCTGGTCCCGTGGCCTCGCAGACGCTCCAGATGAGCTCAGGGCTCCCTGTGCCTGGCCCCCTTCATCAGTGGCTAATGCCTTCCTGTCCTCGGAGAGGATGCTCACACCAAGAAGCCCTCCACGATGCCAAGCCCAGCCTCCAGCTGTGAACCTGCTCAGGGCTGCTACAGCCGTCCCTGCTTCCTCCTTCTAGCATTCATTCATTCATTCATTCATTCATCTCTTCCGGGGTGCATTTGGTTGTGTGAGCCGGCTCTTTAATGAGACAGTGGGGGTGGCGTGCCGTGGCGAGTCCTCTGTGGCTAGACAGGTCTCTACTTACCAGACTGCAGGTGCTAAGGGGGCAAGGATGATGTCCCTCATCACGCAGGCACCTGGTGGATGTTCCTGAGTGACAGATGAATGGACCAGTGGGCCAGCTACAGCAGCGGATGGCAAACTTTAGAAAGGCCCAGAGAGAAAATATTTTTACTTTGCAGGCCAGATGGTCTCTGTCACAATCAGAAAGCAGACAGACTACAGATGAATACAATTGTATTTACAAGGAGAGCTGCCAGGCTGGGTTGGTGTGTGGAGTCTGAATTTCCCCCAGCACTAGGGAACACTGTTCTCCCCACAGTGGACTCACCCCTGCCGTCTGTCCTGATGCCTCTCTTCCCCAGCCCAACTCCATGGCCCTTTCCCCCACCCCCATTCCAAGGACACCCTTCCCCCAGCAGGCTCACAGCCAGCTGTGGATTAGAATTCACTCTCTTAGCCAGGCGTGGTAGTACACGCTTGTAATCCCAGCATTTGGGAGGCTGAGACAGGAGGATCACAGTTCAAGGTCAGTCTCAGTTACTTAGTGAGGTCCTTTGCAACTCAGTGAGACCCTGTTTCAAAGTAAATAATAAAAAATAGGGCTGGGGGTGTAGCTTGGAGGTACATCCCCAGTACCTCAAAGAGAGAGAGAGAGAGAGAGAGACAGACAGACAGACAGACAGAGACAGAGAGAATGAATGAGAATTCACCCTCCCACCCTCCTGGGCATGTGCAAGCCTATAATCCTACTACTTTTTTTTGTGTGTGTGTGGTACTGGGGGTGGAACGCAGAGGCTTTCTACCTCTGGGCTATACTCCCAGACTATATATATATATATATATATATATATATATATATATATACATATATATATAATTATATATAATATATAATATATATTTTATATTATATATAAATACAATATATAATATATGCTACATATATTATATATTATATATATTTTATATTATATATTATATATTATATATATAATTTTTTTAAATTTGGAAACAGGGTCTCACTAAGTAGCTGAGAGCCTCACTAAGCTGAGGCTGGCTTCTAACCTGTGTGATCCTCTTGTCTCAGCCTCCCAAGCGCGGGGATTACAAGCGTGCAGCCACCACGCCCAGCTAATCCTAGTACTTGAAGGCGGAGACAGGAGGATGGCAAGTCAGAGGCCAGCCTCAGCAATTTAGCAAAACCCTCATCACCTTTTAGAGATCCTGCTTCAAATAAAAAAAAAAAATAAGAAGCAAGGACTAGGGGTATACCTTAGAGGTAGAATGCCCATGGGTTCAACCCCCAGCATTGCAAAAAAAAAAAAAAAAAAAAAAAGTGGGTTCTGTATCTAAAGAGGGAGGGGAAAATGGGCTACAGTGATCTCACCACCTGGGCTGCTTCCTAACGGGGACAGAAAGCAAGCAACCACCTACACACTACTGGGCACCCTGCAGCGGGCTCTGGGGCTGAAGAGTGGGGTGGAAGGCAGCTGAACCCCTGGGCTGTGGGGGGAGGCACTGTGGACTTCAGCCAGGACCAGAGAGGTGGAGCCCAGAACGCCAGGCAGAGGCATCCCTAATCGTACGGATGGGGAACCGAGGTCGGGGAGGCGCAGATATGGCCACAAAGTCACCCAGCAATGTCTCCTGTGTCTGGACCAGACGTTTCCCCCTCGGAGACCTGCTGGCCTCCCTGCTGACCCTGGCCTTCCTGACCACCCGCCTGCCCTGCAGGGTGAATGGCAGAGTGTGGCTCGGGCCTCAGGTGCCCATGGGGCTGCCTGTAACCCGCCCTCTTTCCCCTGAGGAGACCAAGCTATGTTTCCTCATATAAACTGAGAGACAGAAATGAACGATCCACCTGAGAGGGACCAACAGACTTAACATATTTACAAGTCAGGGGAGAGGCAGGAGAGCCACAGGAGGAAGTCTTGCCAGCCCAGGCCTGGCCCCTCTCGGCTGACTCTCCTGTCTGGACGGGGCAGAGAAGCCCTTGCACTCTCTCTCTCTCTGCCTGGAGGACAAGAGGGAGGAGGAAAATAAAAGACCAGAGGTGGACTCTCCTGAGGAACAAAGGTGACGAGGAATCTCTTTCCTCAGAAAAATAAGATAGCCCAGTGTACGGGCCATGCCTGCCCTCCCAAACCAGGCATGGTGGCGCACGCTTTTGATTTCAGTACTTGGGAGGCTGAAGCAGGAGGATCACAGGTTCAAAGCCAGCCTCAGCAACTTAGTGAGGCCCTCTGCAACTTAGTGAAACTCTGTTTCCAAATAATAAAATAAAAGGGCTGGGGATGTAGCTTGGAGGTAGAATACACCTAGGATCAATCCCCAGTAACACACACACACACACACACACACACACACACACACACACACACACAATGATACCCAGCATTTGGGAGGCTGAGACAGGAGGTTCGTGGTTTGCGGACAGTCTCAGCTACTTAGTGAGGCACTTTGAGACTCAGTGAGACCCTGTTTCAAAATGAAGAATAAAAAATAGGGCTGGGGTGTAGCTTGGAGGTAGAATGCCCTTGGGTTCCATTCCCAGTACCGCCAAAAAAAAAAAAGGCTAGGGTGTAGCTCAGTGGCAGAGCACTTGTTTATCATACCTGACACTGACACTTTGGGTTTTATCCCCAGCACTGGGTGTGGGGGGAGAGAGAATATTGCCTGAGTATGATGCTGGAGAGTAGACCAAGTAGCCAGAGGCGGAGGGGGAACGAGGTGACCCCTGGAGCAGCCTTCATTGTTACAGGGTCCCTGGGCCTGCAGTGCAGGGCAGGGTGAGGCTGGGCCCTGACCGTGGGTGCAGTTAGTGAAGTCGCCACCAGGTGGCAGGCGTGCCCATCTCTAAAGGACTGGCTGCTGGGATGTGGATAACTTGGTTGGTTGATGGATTTGCTAATTCATCCATCATTTATTTATTCGCTCATCATTCATTCATGGTTTTTATTCCCCAGAAACTTCTGACTCCTCACCTGTGCCAGCATGCATTGTGCTAGGTGTGGCCAGGACAAGGTGGATGAATGTTCTAGGGACCCAGCACAACCCTACCACTCAGCTGCCCTGCAGACTGCATGGACTGGGATGGATGTTGGCGGCCAGGTGTCTGCAGCCTGGCTGTACTGGTTGCGGCCATGTGTGATGGTACCCCTTGTCCTTCATTCTGCAGCAGAGCCAACGGGCAGTGGGCCCTGCGCGAGGTCTGGATCACCTCCCAATCTGGTCTCAGGTCGCCCGCAGCGGGTGTCAGGTGTAGCCACACAGCCGTCCCTGGGGCTGAGGCTTTCTCCAACTCTGCTCTTCCTTCAAATGGCCCCAACCTCAAACCGCCGCCCTCTTCCTGCTTTCTCCCCACCTCCTCTCCTTTCAGGCAGCTTTTCTCAGAAGTGTCCATGTAGCGTACAGAAAATGGGTACCTAGAGCAGACCTGGGTCCTGGTGGCCCACTGGACCCTTCACCTTCCTCAGACCTTGCTCCTGCTGGGCATGGTGGTACATGCCTTCAGTTCAAGTCATCTGGGAGGCTGAGGCAGGAGGATTGCAAGTTCCAGGCCAGTCTGGGCAACTAAGTGAGACTCTGCCTAATAATAATAATAATAATAATAATAATAATAATAATAATATACCAACAATGATAACAACAATAATAATAGTATGTGAGATTATAGTGCACCAATAAAAATTAAAAATGAAAAACTAATAATATAAAAATGGGCTTGGGGTCTAGCTCAGTGGTAGAAAGCCCTGGTAGAAATCCCTAGTACTACAAACAAAACCCAAAACCTGCCGGGCATGGTGGCTCACAATTGTAATCCCAGTGCTTGGGAGGCTGAGACAGGAGGATTGCACAGGTTCAAAGCCAGCCTCAGTTACTTAGTGAGGTTCTCAACAACTTAGTGAGAACTTGTTTCCAAATAAAATATAAAATAGGTCTGGGAGTATAGCCCAGAGGTAGAAAGCCCTTGGGTTCCATCTTCAGTACCCAATAAATAAATAAATAAACAAACAAACAAACAAAACCCCAAACCCTTGCTCCTGCCCTCCCCTCCTCTGCATTCCCAGGCCAGTGTTTCCTGGCAGGGCACTGGATTTCTGGGTGCTGGAAGCCCCACCTCTTGGCTACTGACACCTTCCACACCCGGGAACAGCATCAGAGGGCCGAGCTGAGCTGGTTCACCAGCCCCTTGCACAGTGCCCCTCACATAGCGGGCTTGGCAAAGATGAGCTGCGTGGCCAGGGAAGATGAGTGAGTACAGCTCTGCAAAGGGGGTCGTGCGGGTCCACAGCAAGGCGGCGTGAGGCAGGCATGGATGCTGAAGAACACACCAAGCTCACCTACGTGCCCAGGCCACAGCTCTGACCTGGAGGACCCGCTGGAGCCGTCCAGAGAGAGCCACAGGCCTGCCAGTCTGCTCCATCAGGACCCCCACTGGGATCACCCTTTGCACAGGGCACCCAAAGCTTGCCTGCCCAGCAGCCATGGTGGCCTGTCCTCCAGAAGAGTGCTGGCCATCGCCCGGCCTGGCTCCCCTCTCCCCTCTCCTGCCCCAGCTCCCCGGCAGTGGGAGCCCCTTCCTGGCCAGCCTGGCACCTCCTGACTCACAGCTCAGTTCAGCTGGAAAGCATCTGGCTGTGCCCACAGCCCTGGCACTCAGCCCATTTGCCCCACAGGAGGAGCACCCTCACCGGGCCTTCCATGTAATTCTAATGCAGATTAGGGTAATAGTCCCTGAAATCCCCCCTAAAGAAAATCTCATTCAATACGTTGGGGGTGGCACAGTGAGCCCCGTGCCAGGTGGAGTGGGACCCGGCTCTTTATCAGCTCATCACATTCCAGACATTCCCAGTGGGCAGAGAGGGGGCAGGGTGGCCAGAGGAGGAAGAATGCGGCTGACTCGCACATCTTGGGTCTGCGTTTGCTCCAGCTCCCTCCAGGCTCCTCCCTCGGAGCCCTCACACTCTGGACCCCAGGTCTGGCTCTCCCACTTGCCCTCAGGGGCTGGCTTTCCTGATCCTCCTTCCTCTCCATTTTCTCTGTTCTTGCCCTGCCCCCTCCTCTCTGTCATCCCTGGAGTTTGTAGTGAGTAGCTGAGCGTCCAGGCCGGGATGCTGTGTGGGGCTTCATCCCATCCCTGTCCTTCTAGACGGCCAAGAACTCTGGGTTTGGTTCGGCTCTGTCTCTGTATTATCTCCTGTGTGTCTTAGGTCTCGAACTTGTGCTCTCTGGCCATGGGCTGCTCCCACTTCTGGGACACTAGGACACTGGGGCCCTAGTTCTGGTCTCCAAGGCCCTCCCTGGCTGATGGTCTGGATCTCCGTGCTACTCTGAGGAGATTTCTCTCCAAAGCCTCCTTCCAAACTTCACAGGGATTTGAGAGCCAGCTGCCTCCCACAGGCCCCTGGACCCCTTCCTGTCTTCTGGGTGAGGGCTGCCTGCCCACCTTCTTGACACAGCTCCTTTGGGTATTGAGTCAAGGACTTAAGACAAAGCTGTCTTTTCCCTAAAACACTGACAGATACATCCCTCTGTCTCTGGCTACCTCCCAGCTCCAGACCGCAAGGGCAGTGGCTGAAGGAGGGCTGGTGTCCAGGAACTTCCATCTCTGACTCTGACTCTGCTCCTAAGCTGCTGTCCTCTGTTCTGAGCCTCAGCCTCCCTGAGGAGTGACAGGATGGACTGGCAGCCTCGCATGCTAGACCCACTTCTTTTTTGCAGTGCTGGGGATCAAATCCAAGGCCTCAAGCACGCTAGGCAAGTGCACTACCACCTAGCTACAGCCCAAGCCCCCCCCCCCTTTTTCTGCGGGTCAGGGGATGGAACCCAGGGGCATTCAACCTCCGAGCTACACCTCCTGCCCTATTTTTTATTCTTTATTTTGGAACAGGGTTTTACTAAGTTTCGGAGGGCCTCCCTAAGTAGCTGAGGCTGTCCACCAACTGCGATCCTCCATTCTCAGCCTCCTGAATGCTAGGATTACAAGCCTGTGCCACCACACCGGCCCTTTTGTTTTTTTATTTTGAGATGCATCTCACTAGTTTGCCCTGGCTGATTTGACTTTGTGATCTGCCTACCTCAGTCTCTCATTTAGCTAGGATTATAGGCAAGTGCTACCATGCCCAGCTTTGCAACTTTTTTTATTTTTTGGTACCGGGGATTGAACCAAGGACATTCTACTTCTGAGCTATGCCCTTAGCCCTTTTTCTTTTTTATTTTTGAAGCAGAGTGTTGCTAAGTTGTTTAGGGTCTCACTAAATTGCTGAGGCCGGCCTTGAATCTGTGATCTTCCGGATTCAGCTTCTCAAGTACGGGGATTACAGGCCCGTGCCACCATGTTCAGCAGCTTTACCACATTTTGAGGGAGGGCATAGGGGTGTCATTATAAAGGTGCTACTCTTTTGCAACTCTGTTTTGTTTTTTAATTGAGCAAGGAGGAGGCTGCTCCCAGGGGCTCTCCCTATTTCCCCATAGTATTCCACACCCCAGGCCTTCTCTTCTTGCTTATCAAAAAGGTGTGTTCAAACAAGTAGTGTTGTGAAGGGTATCTAAAACACACACCTACACATAACATTAGACTTCATGGTGAAATAGTAGAGGTTTTCCTATTAAGATAAAGAGACAGATGAGGATCCCAGTATTACCACTTCTGTCCAGTTCTACACTGGAGACTTTAGACACAATAAAAAAGCATGAAAAATTTATGAGACTTGTAAAGGAAGAAATAAAACTGCCAGACTGGGTACTATGGCACACACTTGTAATCTCAGCTATTGGGGAGTCTGAGGTAGGAGGCTCACAAGTTTGAGACTAGCCTCAGCAACTTATCAAGACCCTGTCCCAAAATAAAAAATAAAAAAGGATGGGGATATATCTCAATTGTAGAGCACCCTGGTTCAATCATCAGTACTACAAAACAAAACAAAACAAAACCAACTAGAAACAAATCCAACCAAAATGGTGCAAACAAACCCATAATACAATGAACAAATAGACAAATATAAAAACCTACAAAATATTATTGAGGTATACTTAAATATATATAAATTAGCCAGCTGTGGTGGCGCACGCTTGTAATCCCCTCGCTTGGGAGGCTGAGACAGGAGGATTGCACAGGTTTCAAGCCAGCCTCTGTTGGCTTAAGAGACCCTTTTTCCAAATAAAAAATATAAAATAGGTCTGGGAGTGTAGCCTGGAGGTAGAAGGCCCCTGGGTTCCATCCCTAGTACCACCAAAAATAAATAAATAAATATATATATATATATATATATATATATATATACACACACACACACACACATACATAAATTAATAAAAGAATATACCATGTTCATGGATTGAAAGGCTCAATATTGTGAATATGTGTGTGTATGTGTGCATATTGATAAGTTGATTCTAAAATTTATTTATAAATGCAGAGAATAGCTAAAACACTTAAAAAAAAAAAGCAAAGCTGGAAGATTTCCAGTATCAGATATTAAGACAGTGTGGTGTAAGGAAAGACCATGGGACAGAACAGAGACCTGAAATAAGTCCATGCAAACGTGGCCATTTGATTTTTTACAAAGCAGATAGTTTAATGCTATACTGGGAAAAGAAGGGTCTTTTATACCTTAATAAGTATGGGATAGTAGACAATGGCTTCTTGTGTGTGTGTGTGTGTGTGTGTGTGTGTGTGTGTGTGCACGCGTGCACACCCACAGTCCTAGGGATTGAACCCAGAGGCATTCTACTTCTGAGCTACACCCTCAACCCAATTCTATTTTTATTTTGAGACAGGGTCTCTCTAGGTTGCTGAGTCTCACCACTTGCTGAGGCCGTCCTCAAACCTATGATTCTCCTGTCTCAGCCTCCCAAGTACTGGAATTATAGGCATGCACCGCTATGCCCAGCTGACTAAATTGTTTTGAACAGAAGATCGAAAGTATATTCTACAGAGGAACCGGACGTGGTGGCGCACGCTTGTAATCCCCACGCTTGGGAGGTGGAGACGGGAGGATCGCGCAGGTTCGAAGCCAGCCGCGCTGGTTTAAGAGACCCTGTTTCCAAATAAAAAGTATAAAATAGGTCTGGGAGTGTAGCCCGGAGGTAGAAGGGCTTCCAGGAACCCCAGTACCACCAAACAACAAACAAACAAACAAACAAACAAACAAACAAACAAACATACAGAGGAAAAAACTTGGTAAATTCCTCATTAAAATGAGAACTTCTAGCTGGGTATGGTGGTGCACACTTGTAATCCCAGTACTTAGGAGGTTTGTGGCCTACCTCAGCTACTTAGTGAGACCTTGTTTCAAAATAAAGAATAAAAAATAGGGTGGGGGGTATAGCTCAGAGGTAGAAAGCCCCTGGGTTCAATCCTTAGTACCACAAACAAACAAACAAACAAACAAACAAACAAACCACCATTAATAAAGCAAAAAGGCAAGCAGCAGAGTTGGAGAGGATATTCATGACACAGAGGACGTGTATCCAAAGCATGCAAATAATTCTTACAGATCAATAGAAAAGAGACAGACAATTCAGTAGAAAATGGGCAGGAGATTTGAACAGGCTCATAACAAATAAGGTTATGGGAAAGTGTTCAATATCATCAGTCACCAGGGAAATGCAAAAAAAACCACAATAAGCTACGATGAAAAAGAATGACACCACCAAATATTGGCAGGAGGGGAGACAAGTACCTGCTGTGGGGAATGTAACCTGACACACCGCTTTGAGAAACTTGTTGACGGCATCAGCTAAAGTTGAACATATGCCACCCCTATATGCCACCCCTGTGACCCAGCAATTCTACACCCAGCCATGTAGCCAACAGAAAAGCATACATGCAAGGGTTTACACAAGGCTTTATACCACGTGTGGTGGTGCACACCTGTAATCCCAGCACGTGGGAGGCTGAGACAGGAGGATGGCAGGTTTGAAGTCAGCCTTGGCATTTAGCAAGACTGTTTCAAAAGATCCTGTGTCTCGAAAGACAGATAGGAGAATATTTGCCACCCACCACTGTCAACAGCCCAACCTAAAATAAACAAACAAAACCCATGTTTCCATCAGCAGTAGAAAGGATGTGCAAACAGTGGTACTTTTCTTTTTTTGTGGTACTGGGGGTGGAACCCAGGGGCTTTTCTACCTCCGAGCTATACTCCCAGACCTACTTTATACTTTATTTGGAAACAGGGTCTCACTAAGTTGCTGAGAGCCCCACTAAGTAGCTGAGGCTGGCTTCGAACCTGTGTGATCCTCCTGTCTCAGCCTCACAAGCGCTGGGATTACAAGCGCATGCCACCATGCCCGGCCAAACAGTGGTATTTTTCTAGGATGGTACACTATGCAGCAATTCAAAGAAAAAGTCACAATTGCAGGAAGTAGTCTGGATCAATCTCTCAAGCTTAATGTTGGTGGTGAGGGAGCCATATACATACGAAGAACATGTGTTCAATGTTTCTGTTGATAAAGAGTTAAAAACCAGGCAAGACCAACCTATGGTGAGAGAATGAAGAAGGCAATGACTTGCCAGGAAGGTAGAAATTGTGGATGGCCAGAGGGGTTAGGGGATGCTGGAAATACTCTATTTCTCCACCTGGGTTCTGATTAGACAAGGGTGATCATTTTGCAAAAACCTTTCTAATTTTTTTTTTGGTCTGTGTGTTATACCTGAATAAGACATTTTCATAAATAAAATAAGCCAAATGTGGTGGCTCATACCTGTTAATCTCAGTACTTGAGAGGTTGAGACAGGAGGATCGCAGGTTCAAGGCCAGCCTCGGCCATTTAGTGAGGCCCACAACAACTTAAGTGAGACCCTATTTATATTTATTTATTTATTTATTTATTTATTTATTTATTTATTTATTTTTGGTGGTACTGGGGCTCCTGGAAGCCCTTCTACCTCCGGGCTACACTCCCAGACCTATTTTTACATTTTTATTTGGAAACAGGGTCTCCTAAGCCAGAGCGCGCGGCTGGCTTCGAACCTGCGCGATCCTCCCGTCTCTGCCTCCCAAGCGCGGGGATTACAAGCGTGCGCCACCCCGCCCCGGCAAGTGAGACCCTATTTAAAAAAAAAAAAAAAAAAAAAAGAGGCCTGGCGTGGTGGCGCACACTTGTAATCCCCCGCACTTGGGAGGCGGAGACAGGAGGATTGCGCTGGTTTGAAGCCAGCCGCACTGGCTTAAGAGACCCTGTTTCCAAATAAAAATGTAAAATAGGTCTGGGAGTATAGCCCGGAGGTACAAGGGTTTCCAGGAACCCCAGTACCACCAAAAAAGAAAGAAAGAAAGAAAGAAAGAAAGAAAGAAAGAAAGAAAGAAAGAAAGAAAGAAAGAAAGAAAAAGAAAGAAAGAAAGAAAGGGAAAGAAAAGAAAAAAAAAAGAGGGTAGGTGTGTACCTCAGAGGTAGAATGCCTTTGAGTTTAATCTTCAATACCACACACACAAAATAAATAATAAATGACACGGTAGCCCAGGAAGACTCACTACTTTGCCCAGAGTCACTCAGTTCTTAGGCAGAAAGTTAATCATCCAAAGGTTCTTATTCCTGCTTCGCTCTTTGTTCAGTAGGACCTTGGGCGGGTCACTTTCCTTTCTGGGACTCACTTTCTCCAACTATGTAGAGAGGGAAATAAGAAACCTCACACACGCTCGCTCTTGTGAGAGGCGGCAGCGGAGTTCCCAGGGGAGCGAGCTCTGCGGGGAAATCCTCCCTGGGCTCCAAGGATGTGAAGGGAGAAAGAAAGCGAGGCAGAGAGCCAGCCCTGGAATGACTCCGGCTTCTAAAGACCTCTCTGGAGAGTTCCTGATGTGCAGAGAGTGACGGAGACCGGGAGAGATGTAAACCGACAAGATGAGGAGGCCGCAACATCCTCCCTGTCCCTCCTCTCCTCCCTCCGGACTCAGGGATGACCCCACACTGGGGAGGAATTAAAGAAAGAAAGGAAGGGGGGCTGCATTCCACAGCTGGGCCCACAGAGTTCAGAGCCAACAGCCCGCAGGTGAGAGGGAGGAAGTGGGGGATGTCAGACTGGGGGTGCAGGACACCTTGGGGCGAGGCTTGGGTGCTCGGGGGACTTCTCAGTGTGAGAGGTGAGGGCAGGCCCGAGGGGGGGACTCCAGGTGCCCAGGTGGCTGGCCCCAGGGCTTCTTGAGATTAGATGCAGCCCAGGGCCACCCAGCTGCTGAACTTTCCCCAAAGCCTTCCCGCTCAGGACTACGGAAGGTCAGCTCTTCTGGGCAGACAGGGACACAGACACAGAGGGTGTTGCAGGCCAAAGGTGATAGAGGAGGTCTCAGGCACTCACCTTCCTGCGCCGGAGGCTGGAGGGAGGAGGGAAGCCTCCTTGGACTCCCTCCCTCCATCTCCCCAGATCAGACCTTGGATCAAAGGACTCTGCCCCTCACCGATGCAAGGGTTTATGCTGGGTGTGGCGGCGCACGCCTGTACAGGAGGATCAGTTAAGTTTTGCTGGGCAATTTAGCCAAGATCCTCAACAATTTACCGAGACCCTGTTTTGAAATGAAAAATTAAAAGGATGAGGGGTGTAACTTAGAATGCCTTTGATTTCAATCCTCAGGACCAAAAAAATTAATAATAATAACGGTTTATTTTATTTTTATTATTTTTTTTTGGTGGTACTGGGGATGGAACCCAAGGGCCCTCTACCTCTGGGCTACACTCCCAGAGCTATTTTATATTTTATTTGGAGACAGGGTCTCTTAAGCCAGCTGAGGCTGGCTTTGAATCTGCACGATCCTCCTGTCTCAGCCTCCCAAGCGCAGGGATTACAAGCGTGTGCCACCACGCCCAGCTTAATAATGGTTTAGTTTAGTGCAGGTCCCAGTCTCCAAGGAGCGCCAGCTGGCCCTGTTCAGTGAGGTACAGGTTGCGGGAGGCAGATATGGGAGGCTGGGGACACAGGTGGGAAAGGAGGAACTATAGTACCCCCAGCAGCTGCCCCTCAGCCTCAGCCTCTCGCCCTTGAAGATTGCCAGGATTCTTTCTTTTTTTTTTTTTTTTTTTGTATGGTATTGGAGATTGAACCCAGGAGCATTCTACCTCCGAGCCACATCTCAACCCAGCCTATTCTATTTTTTTATTTTGAAACAAAGCCTCAATAAGCTGCAGAGGACCTCACTCAATTGCCTTGACTGGCCTTGGACCTGCAGTTCCCTGTCCTGGCCTTCCGAGTGCTGGGATTACGGTGGTGTCGCCATGCCCAGCAATCTCCAGGGTTCTGAAGCCTTTGTTCATCCTGCCTCCCTGGGGAGCTGTCACCAGTAATACCTGGGTCACCACCAGGAAAACCTCAGGGGGTTTTCTCCACCGTACAGTCGCAGCCTCTGAGCATCCATAGTGGAGATGAGGCTTGGAAGGACCCACCAGGTGCCACATAGTCACGGGCCGGGGACACGAGGCTGAAACTGCCTGAGCTGGTGGGAGCGCTGGGCATGCGCTTTGCTCCTTGGCTAAAGAGGCTCCAGGTGGGCGCAAGAGTGGGGGTGGCAGGTGGCAGAGATGGGCGCCTGGCTGGCTTGATGGGACCCTCCTGGACAAGGTCCAGCTCCAAATGCCACCTGCTCCAGCAAGCCTCCCACACCCCCTCTGCAGAGGGACCATACCCACCTCCATCCTGTTTCCCCAACCCCCAGAATGCAGACCACACCAAGCTCACCCAAGCAGGCTCTCTCCCCATCTACTGCTGACTGGCAGCTGAGCAGGGGCAGATGGGCTCCTCTGGGTCACCCCCAAGTGGCCCATAAGGACTGTACCGTAAGGGTGTTTATCAGCACCCCACCCCACTTGTTACCTTGCTGGGTATGAAACCCAGGGCCTCACACATGCTAAGCAATTGCTCTATCACCGAGCTATACCACACTTATGTCGACCAGAGAGGACTCTTCTCTGCCTGGAAGACTTCTGAGGGAGAGAGGGAGGGAAAGAGCAGGGCAGCAGAGGCAGGAGCCAGGGAGAGAGGAAGGATGCTCTAGACGCTGGGGGAGGGGAAGGTGCGGGATCCTCATGCCAGTCACATGACCCTGACTCTAGAGTGGGTCTACACTTGCTTCCCAGGCTCAGAACTCCCAAAAGGTGGGAAAGACTAGCCTGCGGCCCTGCCTGGCTGGCAGGACTTGGGAACCTTCCCCCCGCAGGTCCCGGAGACAGAGACTGAGAACAGGTCCCATCTGTTACCAGAGCTCTTGCCCTAAGAATCTGGGGTCCCTCCGGCTGACAGTCTTTCCCCAGACTGGCCGTGGAGAAGGATGGGGCTTCCAGGAGGCAGTAGGGACTGCTTTCTCTGTTGTCCTGGGTCTTTCTGGAGAAAGGGGAGCAGATGTTCACCTGGTTGGGAGAGATTTAGTTGAAGCCCACATTTGGTTATTTAGTTTCTTTTTTTTTTTTTTTTTTTTCAGTGCTGGGGATGGAACCCAGAAGCATTCTACCTTAGAACTACACCCCCAGCCCCTAGTTTTTAGTTCTTTTTATTTTTGTGAGCCACCATGTCCGGCTACATTTAGTTTTTTAAACCACACCAATCCAGGCATGGTGGCATACACTTGTAATCCCAGTACTTGGGAAGCTGAGACAGGAGGATCGCAGGTTCGCAGCCAGCTTCAGCTACTTAGTGAAGCCCTCCACAACTTAGTAAGACCGTGTTTCAAAATAAATAATAAAAAAATGGGCTGGGGTGTAGCTCGGAGGTAGAATGCCCCTGGGTTCAATCCCCAGTAGTGCAGAAGAAGAGGAAGATGAAGAAGAGAAGGAGGAGGAGGAAGAAGAGGAGGAGGAGAAAGAAGAGGAGGAGGAGGAGGAAGAGGAGGAGGAAGAGGAGGAGGAGGAGGCAACAGTGGGGAGGGAAGCTGTTTGTTCTGTCTCTATCTCAACCTCTCAGGCACAGGTGGGGGCATGAAAGGGACAGAGGAGGCTGAGGGCCCAGGCCTCCATGCTCCAGGAGCACCAACAAGCACCTCCCTGGCCCAGTCCCCCTCCTCCCTCGAGCCTCTTTTGGGTAGGTGGCACCTGAATTCCTGTCCCAGCCTGTCTGTGCAGACAGGATAGATGAAGAGAGTGGGGGATGGAGAGACAGGGAGACAGGAATAGGGCTGAGAGCAGAGTCACAGGAGCCGTGGCAGGGTGCTGAGTGTGGGGCCTGGTGCCTAGGTTGGCTGATCTGTACTAGGACTGGCCCCTTAACTCACTGGGACTCTCCCTCCTGCAGGAGGCCTGGGTGTGTCTCAGGGCTGCTGCCTGTCATATGAGTCCTGCATGGTGGCTGCTATCAGGCTGATGGCCCCCGAGGAGCATCCCCACTCTCACACTTCTTGATTACTTTTTTCCTGTGGGTTCTACCTCCAAGGCTTGCCTCCTGCCCAGGAAGTAAGGCAGGCAGCAGCTTGCCTGACCCAGCCTGGCCCTGGGGAGCCCTCTCTTGCAGGGAGCTGAAAGAGACTGCTCCCATCTCCATCCTGGGAGCCTGGAAAGGCCCCTCACCACACCCAGACCCTCCACCTCTCCTGAAAAGAGCCCTGAGCCTTGGGAAGCAGCCAGACTCCTACGGTGGGTGAGTGGCCCGGCAGGGGAAGGCTGGCCGGCCCCCAGCAGCTACTGTTCCCAGCACCCCCATCCCCCAGGCAGGGTGAGCCAGGCTCCAGGCTCCTACCTTCCCCTCCCCGCGGCCAGGGCCTACTGGAGTGAGACAAGAGTAATGGACTCTGCGCAGGGCTTGACCCGAGGGCTTGGCTGTGGGCCCAGCACTAGGAACGCCGTCCGTAAATATTTGGGGAGTGAATAATGCCTGCCCCTCCCCGCACAGCCAACTCTTTCCTGCAGCCCCAGGAGCCCTACTTGTGAGAGGAGGCCATGGGGTCAATCCCTCTGCCTCTGAACTGAGAGAGCATTGAGGATCTGGTGGGGCAGGCGGGGCCTGGCTGCTGGGCCCTGGACCAGGCTTGTTACCAGTGGCAGCTCCATCTCAGGTACCTCCATCTCAGGTACGCCCCAGGCCTCAAGGCTGGCTAGCGTTACACCAGCCTGGAGGCCTCAGCCTGCTCTCTTGGTTACAGAATCGCATGCTGTGGAAGTACTTTCTGAAGTTTCTGCCCTTCCAGGACCCTCTTACTTGGTTCTGGGGTAGAAATGAGCCCTGCCTGCCCTCTGGATCATTGACATGGGTCTTTACCCCGCTCTACTGCACCCCCTCCTGGAGAGCTGTTCTTTGCTGTCACCCACTGGAAGGTTTCCACCCTGTGTGCGTGTGTCACTAGACTCATTGGAGGTCCCCTCGCTTATGCCACTAGGAGCTTGGGGGGAGGGGGGACACAGCCCTAACCTTCCCTGACCCCTCCCCATTTCCTCTGGCCTCAGCTCAAGAAAAAGATATTTGTTTGTTTGTTTGTTTTGGTGCTGGGGATTGAATTCAGGGGCATTCATTCTACCTCCAAGCCATACCCCCAGCCCAATTTCCTTTTTTTTTAAATTTTGAAACAGGCTCTAAGTTGCCAAGGGCCTCACTAAATAGTTGAGGCTTAGCCGGGCGTGGTGGCGCACGCTTGTAATCCCCGCGCTTGGGAGGCAGAGACAGGAGGATCGCGCAGGTTCGAAGCCAGCCGCGCGCGCTGGCTTAGGAGACCCTGTTTCCAAAAATGAAAATGTAAAAATAGGTCTGGGAGTGTAGCCCGGAGGTAGAAGGGCTTCCAGGAACCCCAGTACCACCAAAAAAAAAAAAAAAAAAAAAAAAAAAAAAAATAGCTGAGGCTTGCTGCAGACCTGCGGTCCTCCTGTTTCAACCTTCCAAGTACTGGGATTCGAGTACTGGGATGACGAGCATGTACCACCAAGCCCAGATAAAGGATTTTTTTTTTTTTTTGGTGGTTCTGGGGTTCCTGGAAGCCCTGCTACCTCTGGGCTACACTCCCAGACCTATTTTTATATTTTTTTATTTGGAAACAGGGTCTCTTAAGCCAGCGCAGCTGGCTTCAAACCTGCGCTATCCTCCTGTCTCCGCCTCCCAAGCGCGGTGATTACAAGAATGCGCCGCCATGCCCAGCGAGGATTTTTTTTTTTTTTAAGTAGTGTGTGAGTGATTTCCATCCCAGGCAGCTGGGTTTTGAGGTAAGCACCAGCTGCTTCAGGACCCCTGGGGCTGGCTGGGGGAGATCAGGAAAGATGGAAGAAGGCAACTGGTGTGCGTTTCCAGTTTAGCATCCTGTGTACAATTCCATCTCTAAGGTAACTTCATGAGATTCTCTCAGGCTGCCTCCTTATTAGGTAGTATTGAGCAGATTCTTGAAATCTCCTAAGACCCAGTTTTCTCACCTGGGAATATGGGGATCTAGGGCGCAGGAACCCCTAATGAAGTTAAACTGGGGATGAAAGCCAGGCACAGGGGCATGCACCTGTCGTCCCAGCACTCAGGAGCCTGGCATTCACTGCAGACAGGAGTTTGAGACCAGCCTGTGCAATGGAGAGAGATCATGTCTCAAAAAATAAAGTTAGAGCCGGGCATGGTGGCACACGCTTGTAATCCCAGGTTTGGGAGGCTGAGACAGGAGGATCACAGGTTCTCAGACAGCCTCAGCCACCTAGTGAGGCCCTTTACAACTCAGCGAGACCCTGTTTCAAAGTAAAAAATAGCCAGGCGTGGTGGCACACGCTTGTAATCCCCGTGCTTGGGAGGCAGAGACAGGAGGATCATGCAGGTTCAAAGCCAGCCGCGCATACTGACTTAGGAGACCCTGTTTCCAAATAAAAATGTAAAAATAGGTCTGGGAGTGTAGCCCGGAGGTAGAAGGGTTTCCAGGAACCCCAGTACCAAAAAACAAACACACAAAAAAAAAAAAACAAAAAAAAAACAAAGTAAAAAATAAAAAATAGGCCTGAGGTATAGCTCAGAGGTAGAATGCCCCTGGGTTCCATCCCCAGTACTGCAAAAATCAAATAAAGCTAAGGATATTAATAGGGCCTACTCCGGAATTTCTTTTTTTTTTTTTTTTTTTTTTTTTTTTTAGCAATTTGGGAATATTTCTTCCTAATTTATGAGCCATGTTTTCCATTTTTTCTTTCATTTTTTATTTTATTTTTATTTATTTATTTTTTTATTGGTGCACTGTATTCATACATCATAGTGGGATACAAACTTTGTAGACATACATGCACACATCGCCCAGTCAGCCCCCACCCGATCCCCATCCCATTCTCTCCCCATCCCTCCCTCCCATGCTTGGCTTAGTGGTTGACATCTAGTATTATAGCAATTTATCCAAAATTAAAAATGATAATCTCACATAACAGTTTCATTTGTCTGATACCAAGCTTTTGATGACTTAAAGATAACATTTCAATATTTCTTTTTACTTTCTTTCTTACCAGAGAATATTTTTGTCTATTTTTTTAGGTGAAACTATCATATATTTATATATTTATTTCTCAGAAAAAAAATCTATCCTAATATAAAATATGGACTCTAGATACCCAAAACGATCTTGAAAAAGAACAAAGCTAGAAGATATATATTTTCTGATTTCAAACCATATAAAGCTACAATAATTGAAACAGTGTAGTACTATTCTAAAGGCAGATATATAAACCATTGGAGTTACATAAAAGCCTAGAGCTAAATTCTTCCCTATATTGTCAAGTTATTTTTGACAAGGTTTCCACGCACATTTGGTGGTGGAAATAATAATCTTTTAACTAAATATTGTTGAATCATGATAATTACATGGAAAAGAATAAAGTTGGACCCTTACCTAATCCCATATACAAATATTAACTCAAAATAGATAAAAGACCTAAATATAAATCTTAAGACTATAAACTTTTAGGAGAAAATCTGAGTCATAAAACCTCACAACACTGAAATTGGCAGTGATTTCTTGGATATGATTTCAATGGCACAGGCAACAGAAGAGTATACAAACTTCCTAAAAAAAATATTGTATATCCAAAGACAATGTAAACAGAGTTAACAGTTACTAATAGAATGGGATAAAATATTTCCAAATGCTATATCTGAAGGTATATTAATATTCCAACTAGAAATCCTAAAAATTAACAACAATAAAGGCAAACAATACCATTTAGAGATAGGTAAAAGACTAACATAAGTAATGAATCTCCACAGATAATCAATCTTAGTTGACTGTTGGATGGAAAATCTTGTTTCTCTGGTTCTGGTGTGTGTTACCTATTTCTTCTTTGTAGTTAATCTCTTTGAGTATTTTCTCTAGTGCTGGTTTTGAAGACATAAATTCCTTCAGTTTCTGTTTGTCATGGAAGCTTCTTATTTCTCCATCTAATTTGATAGAAAGTTTTGCTGGGTAGGAAATTTTTGGCTGGAAGTTGTTTTCTTTCAGAGTTTGAAATATGTTACTCCAAGCCCTTCTGGCTCTCATGACTTGGTTTGGGAAGTCTGGAGTGATTCTAATTGGCTTGCCTCTGAATGTCACTTGGCCCTTTGTTTTTGTTGCCTTTAAGATTCTCTGCTTGGCTTCCACATTGGTCATTTTGACAATTATGTGGCGTGGGGATCCTCTTCTCTGATCCTGTCTAAAGGGAGTTCTATAAGTTTCCTGGATCTGTGTATCAACCTCTTGCTCTATGTTTGGAAAATTTTCTGCTATTACTTCCTTGAAGAGATTATTGATCCCTTTGGTTTCACTTTCTTTTCCCTCCTCTATTCCAATTATTCTTAGGTTAGCTCTCTTAAAATGGGCCCATATTTCTTCAATATCAGATTCCTGCTGTCGGATATTTTTTCCTAGATTAGAAACTATGCGTTCATTTTTGGAATGATCATCTTCTAAGAGTGAGATTCTGTTCTCCATGTGGTCTAATCGGTTGTTTGTGCTTTGAATTGAGGCCTTTACTTCATTAATTGCATCCTTTATTTCTTTTTGGCTCTCTCTGAGATCTTTTCGAAGCACCTCTATTATTTCTACAGTTATTTTCCTGATTTGATCTTCTAGAAATCTCTGATTTTCTGTGTTATCAGGTTCTGATGTTGTGGGGTTGTGGGCATTCATTGCTCCAGTATTATTCCTCTTTCCCATGATTTAGGAAGTTTGTGCCTTCTCTGGGTTCTTCCCTTGGGTCACTATGACTTCACTTAAGGTGTTCTGGATCTCGAGTCAGTAGTATCTCAGACCCCACTACTCCTTTACTGGGTTGTATCACAGAGTCTCCGACCCAGAGAGTCGATAGAGGCTGCTTTAGACTGTGGGGGGTGCCAGGTTGCACGTTCTCCTATGATGTGATATCTCTGCTACCACCCCTCCCTCACTGGGTCAAGTCCCAGGGAGTACAGTACTGATATTTCTCCTCTGTGGCCCACAATTTGACTCACTGTTCTTGAGTACGCAGATGTAGCTGTACTGGATTCGGTGAATTCTCTGCTGCTGCTGCTGCCGGTGGCAATATGGCGCTGCTGCCACGCCCTCGGCCGTGAGGCTGGCGTATTTGTTCTTGGTTTTGATTTCCACTCTGAATCCCTGCGGCGTGTGCTGAGCTCAGCCACTGGGAGCTTTAGATTTTACCTGCAGCAAGAAATCCTGCCTGGCTGTTCCGCAGCGGCTCACCTCGGCTTGCTGTAGCCCTCCGGTGAATTTGCCGCTGCCGCTGGCAGTATGGCGCTGCTGCCGCGTCCTCGGGCGTGAGGCCGGTTATCTCCTCCATGGCTCTGAGCTCTGTTCTCAGTCCGTTTTCTCTCTGGAGCCTGGTGATTTTTTTGTTTCTGGTGATGGTGTTTTCTGGCTATGAAAGGTGCTGATTTTGTGGTAATGGAGATTGGTTGTTAGGGGGCTCTTAAGCCCCGCTTTTCTCGGTCGCCATCTTCCCAGAAGTCCCGGAATTTCTAAAAACTCAGATGAGATATGCATTCAAAGCACATGGCACGGGGTAGAGTATATAGTAGGTGCTCAATAAATGCAAATCATGATGACTAGGACTTTTAAGACTGAAAGGCCAAGTCTCCTTCCCCATGTTCCTGCAGCCCCGAGCTCTGGATGGGAGGAGAGCTATCAGGAAGCATGTGCCTAGGGACCGGACACAACCCTCCGCTCCAGCCCACCTGCTCCTATTGCCCCTGTCCCCGGGTTTCCTGGGCCCTGGATCCGGTGCTTCCTCCCATGCCCACCAGCCTCGCCAGATGGGAGTGCTTATCCTGCTTCCAGGAAGAGGTACATAAACACAGCTGGCAGGGATGAGGCCTGGGTATCTTCTCTGGAAGCCACTGGCCGTCGGAGGCCGCAGTCTGGGTCAAGGAGGGTCTGGGGATTCCTTGAGTCAGGGGGCCCAGGGAGGGAAGAATATCCCTTCCTGGAGCTGGGGGAGAGACATCTCCTCTCTAACCCACCATTTCCCAAAGTAATGTGAGGCTAAATTTGCATATACACCCCCTGTATTTTCTTCTTTCACAGCTTTATTGAGCTACAATTCACGTCTCACACAGCGCACTCTTTTGAAGAGTGCAGTTTAGTGGTTTTTAGCACTCATGTGGCTCATAGCGATGTTTAGGTCGGCCACAGAGCTCGCGCGTGATGTAATAGACCACGCAGCCTAGACATGTAAGAGGCTGTACCATGTAGTTTTGTGCAAATACACTCTAGGGCGTTTGCACGATGCTGGAATCAGCAAGGGATGCATTTCTCAGAACACATCCCCATCATTAAGTGGCCCATGACAGTATATTCACAAACATGTGTGAGCAGCGCTACAGTCAATTTTAAAACACCCCAACAGGAACCTCGTACCGCTTAGCTCTCCTCCTCAACTTGCCCCCTTCATTTCTCCACCATCAATCCTAGGCAACTTCTAATCTACTTTCTGTCTCTATATTTGCCTATTTTGGGGGCAGTGCATATAAATGGAACCATACCATGGGAAGCCATGTGAATTTCAGGGTTCATCCTGATAGTAACAGGTATCAGAACTTCATTCCTATTGCCAAGTAAAATTCCACTGTGTGCTGGGCATGGTGCCGCATGCCCGTGATCCCAGTCCTTGGGAGCTTGAGACAGGAGGATTTCAGGTTTGAGGACAGCCTCTGCAACTCAGTGAGGCTCTGGGCAACTTAGTGAGACCTTGTTTTAAAATAAATAATAAAAAGGGATGGGGGTGTGGCTGAGGGGCGGAACACCCCTGGGTTCAACTCCCAGTCTCTCTCCCCAGATTCCAGTGTGTGAATATATCACATTTTATTTAGCTGCTCAGGCATTGAAGGGCACTTAGTTTCCATATTTTGGCCATTATGAATAATGCTGCCATAAATAGTCACGGACAAGTTTTTGTGTGGACAAGTTTTCTTTCTCTTGGGTAGTACCTGTAAGTAGAATTGCCGGGTCAAATGGTAACTGTATGTTTAAACATTTGAGGAAATGCCAAAATATTTTCTGAAGCAATTGCTCCACTGGAGTCTGAGGCTCCGGTTTCTCCACATCTTCGCGCACACCTGCTACCCGACTCCTTGGTTCTACCATCCTCTTGAGTGTGTGTGTGTTGGGGGCGGGACAGTCTCTCACTGCAGTTTCGATTTGCATTTTTCTGGTGTCTAATAATGTTGAGCATCTTCGCGTATGCTGTTTATTGATTAGCCATTTCTAGGTCTCCTATTCAGATCCTTGGCCCATTTTTAAGTGAGGCTATGTGTCTTCTTACTGAATTGTAAGAGTTCTTTATATATTCTAGTTATTAATCCCTCATCAGATGTGTGACTTGCAGATATCTGATTCCATTCTGATGTTGCCTTTGGACTTTTTTTGATGCATCCTTAGAAGCAAAATAGTTTAAAATTTTTAATGAAGTTCAGTGAACCTATTTTTCTTGTTGATGTTGCTTGTCTCTTGATGTTATATTTAAGACTTCATTGTCAAATCCAAGATTACAAAGATTTACTCCTATGTTTTCTTCTGAAAGTTTCATAGGTTTAACTCTTTGTGTGTGTGTGTCTTCAATCCTTTTTTTTTTTTTTTTTTGGTGGTACTAGGGGTGGAACCCAGGGGCTTTTCTACCTCTGAGCTATACTCCCAGACCTATTTTATACTTTATTTGGAAACAGGTCTCAAACTAAGTAGCTGAGGCTGGCTTCAAACCTGTGCAATCCTCCTGTCTCAGCCTCCCAAGTGCTGGGATTACAAGCATGCGCTACCACGCCCACCTTTTTTTTTTGTATGTAGTCCCAGATAGGGGTTCAACTTCATTCTTTTGCACGTGGCTATTCAGTCCTCCCCACTCCCCTTGTATGTTTACAGAACTCCTGGGATGCCGTCGCCCCAGGAAACGCCAGCTGGGGAAATGGCAACCCACCAGATCCCAGGCCATCTGACCCGGAAGTCTCTGTGCTTAACAAAACACTGTTCTCCTGTCAACTTTGCTTATCACCTCGACTCTGTTCCCGGCTTCATCTGGTACCAAAATATATTTACCGAGCTCCACCATGTATTGCCCTGAAATAACAAGTTAGCGAGTGAGTAAATGAATCAATAGACCGCCACCATCAGAGATGGAGGAGACCCAAGAGGCAGGGTGCGCTCCAGAGACTTGATGGATGGGAGGTCTCGAGGGCCACCAAGTGGGGCAGAGGCCATGTCAGGACCCAGGTCGCTTCACCGCCTGCCCAGCAGTTCTAACAGGATGCTGGCAGCAACTCTAGTGATCGCATGTGCTTTCTGTACTACCTAGTTTAAAACTACTTAACAGGACATGATCCCAGGGAGCCTGCCCCGTCTCTCTCCCTTGGGAGGGCCTGATAGAACTCATCCTGGGCTTCAAGACCCCATTGCGCCCTGCTTCCCCCATGCAAAACCATCCCCTGGGCTCTGGCCCAGCTTTCTCTGTTCCCTTGGAGGCACGCTGGGAATGGGAGGCGGCAGGCAGCCAGGGCACAGGGCGGGCCGGGAGGAAGGGCCCTTGGTCCGGGTCATTTCCTGGCACTCTTGTTTGCCGCGTGCCCCTGACTTCTGGTGGCTGTTTCCGCCGCGCCCACAGCCTCCCTGGCTGAGTGGGCAGCTGGCCTGCAACTGGAATCCTCCCAGCTCCTGTGGCCTTAGCTGTCTTTCAGCTGGACCCGCCCCTCAGAGCTTGGCCCCTGGATGAGAATCTTTCTCCCCACCTCTGCCTGAACTTGGGCATGCCATGAACCCAGCGGGGGCCTTGTATTTCCTCTTCTGGAAAAGGGGATAACATGACTGACCTCGCGGGAATAAAGGATGTAATATACATCAAGAGTCTGGCACAATGAGAGTCCTAGTAAAATCTGTGATCCATTTTTCTCAGTCTTTTCTCCCCCGGGAAGTCTTCCAGGATGTCTGATTTCCTGGGACTCCCTGTCCCTGTGTTGGAAGTCTCAGTTTGAGCCTTGGGCAGAGAGTTCTTGGCTCCTCTGTGATAGGGGTCGCTTCCCTATGTGGTAATGTCCCATTAACTCTTCAGTGTCGATTTCCTTAACACAGGAAAACCCATGCCCCACAGTGTTGGGACCTGAGAGGACCTGTGGAGACATTGTGACATTGTAGGTCTTTCTTTCTTCTCTTTCTTTTCTTTTTTTACTGGGGCATAGAATACCCAGGGGCAGGCCGGGTGTGGTGGCGCATGCTTGTAATCCCAGCATTTGGAAGGCTGAGATAGGAGAATTGCACAGGTTGGAAGCCACCCTCAGCTACTCAGTGAGGCTCTCAGCAACTTAGTGAGACCCTGTTTCCAAATAAAGTACAAAAAAGAGGTCTGGGAGTATAGCCTGGAGGTAGAAAAGCCCCTGGGTTCTACATCCCCAGTACCACCAAAAAAAAAAAAAAAAAAAAAGAATACCCAGGGGCATTCTACCTCCGAGCTATACCCCCAGCCCTATGTTTTATTCTTATTTTGAAACAAGGTCTCACTAAGTTGTAGAGGGCCTCACTAGTAGCTGAGGCTGTCTGGGAACCGTGATTCCCCTGTTTCAAACTCCCAAGTACTGGGATTATAAGTGTGTGCCACCACACCTGGTTTGTTTTCCTTCCTTTCTCTATTTCTTTTTCTTTCTCTCTTTCTCTCTTTCTTTCTTTCTTTCTTTCTTACTTTCTTTCTCTCTTTCTTTCTTTCTCTTTCTTTCTTTCTTCTTTCTTTCTCTCTCTCTTTCTTTCATCTACTGGGGATTGAACCTAGTGGCATTCTATCTCCAAGCCACACCCCCAGCCCTTTTTTTTTATGGTGGTACTGGGGTTCCTGGAAACCCTCCTGCTTCCAGGATACACTCCCAGACCTATTTTTTATACTTTTTTATTTGGAAACGGGGTCTTTTAAGACAGCGCGGCTGGCTTCGAACCTGTGCAATCCTCCTGTCTCCGCCTCCCAAGTGCTGGGATTACAAGCGTGCACCACCATGCCCGGCTACCCCCAGCCCTTTTTATTTTTTGTTTTGAAACAGGGTCTCGCTAAGTTGCGGAGGGCCTCACTAAATAGCCGAGGCTGGCCATGAATCTGCAGTCCTCCTGTTTCAGCCTCCCAAGTTCTAGGAGCTACTGGCCTGGTGGAGAAAGAGGGGGTGGGCTTGCTTTCATCAAGGTCAGGAATCTTGGAGACAAGGCTGCCTCTCACCCCACCATTGCCACCATCATCCCAATAAAAAATAACATTTACTCGTGTACTACTATGTGTCAGGAACTATGCAAGTTCTCATTCACTTTCCATGATGATTCTATGATTAGTATGCAATTATTAGCTCCATTTTACAGAGAGGGATACTGAGGCACTAAGAGCTTCGGCAACTCAAGCCAAGCTAGTAGATGACCAAATACGGCAAAAGCTCTACATCAAGGAGAATAGGAAGCGGCCGCGGAGACCCAGGGAGCCTGGGGAATTGGCAGGTTTCAGCTGACTGAAGGGAGAGGCACGGCCAGCAGGCAGGAGGGGCCTGGTGGGCAGATGAGCTGGCTGTGAGTGGGCACTGGGGCGTGAAGGTCTCCTCGCGGGCTGGGGCCCTGTGGGGAGGCCTGGCGGGGAGGACAGCCACAGCAGGTGCTCGGGTGGTCTGGAAGACCTCAGGCTCTGCTGGGGACTTGGGCTCAGGGTCTGGTCTGCAAGGCATCATGGTTACGTTTTGAGTGGGGTCCACACGGAGGGAGACGAGGGGATCTCTTAGAGCCAGCTGATGGCCATCTCTAAAGGAAGAGAGGCGAGCACAGCGTACTGGGCCCCATGCCAGGTGTTTCCCAGGCCTCATGTCAGTTAATCCTCCCCACAGTCCTGAGAGTTGGGCACGGCTGTCACCTCTTTGCAAGTCAAGAAACTGAGGCCCAGAGGTGAGTTAGAGTCTAATGTGCCTTGGGGTGAGGGGGACCCTGGCTGGCCCCGGTTGCACTCTGGTGGGGAGAGTAGGCATGCGTTGCCCTGAGGTCTCCTCAGGGCATCTGAGAGTGCAGGGGAGGGCGGGCTGTCATGGGATGAATGAAGTGGGCCTGCAGCCAGGGTGGCGTAATGATGGTGGGGAGCCCAGGTGCAGGTGCCAGAGGCCTGTATAGTGACCCTGGGGGTGTCTGGGTGTGTGACCCGGGTCCTGTGACCCAGCATGAGCACACGGAGCCAGACCAGCATGGCCTCGTTGGTATCAAAGAACTGTAGGAATTTCTCTCTGATGGTCGGTTTGGGGCGGACTGCCTAGGGGTCCCTCCTGGGCTCTGCTGTCCCTGTCTCCATCTCTGTCCTGGGGCCTTGAAAGATTGCCAGCTGGTCCTGTGTCCCCACCCAGGAGGCCCTGGGGTTCCCATGACCCTGCTGCCGCCCTCACCCTGCGGCCCCAGCATGGCGCCAGCTTCCGCCCACACCCCTCCTCCAGAGATCTCTCAAGTCCTCCCACATCACCAGCCTACTCCCCTGCAGCTGACAGACCCTCGCCGCTTCTCAGCTCTACCCTCGCACCAGCCCCCACATGGTCTTGTCTCCCCACCACAGGAAGCTCGGAGACCCACTGAAGCCGTCAGCTGGTTCCCTCCAGCCATCCCATCGGCTGTCTTCAGTTTGGGCCAACGCAGAAGCCCAGTTCCCGAGCAAGCGCCCCTCCCCAGCCCCTTGAGTCTTCCTGACTGTGGCGGCTGTGCTGGTGATTTCTGCCCTGCTCCCCCCATTTCATCTACCTCTGCCCCCGAGGTCCTCCTCTGCAGTCCAGGTGGGCAGTGTCCCCACAGTGTGTCTGAGCTACATCTGTCAGGGTGGCTGCCCAGAGCAGTTCTGCCATTTGAAGGAGCGGCCTTGATATCCTATTGGACTCAGGGGAGCCCCTGAGCTCCAGGATAAGGTGGGAAAGGTTTAAGGGCTGGGGGGTGCTTTACAGGAGGGAGAAACCTTGCCACTGTGCTAACAGTTAACCAGAGAGGTCCAGACCCCTGCCTAGCCCCCTACCTCCCCCAAGTGGCCCACTAAGTCTTTCTCTGCCCCAGCCCTCCCCTCCCCCACCTTCACAGGTGCCCAACTCTGGCATACTAGGGGCCCTAGTCTCTGGAATGCTGTTACATCCCTCCCTGTCCCTGCCAGGGAGCAGAGGGTCACCTTGTCATGTAGGGGTCTCTTTTTTTTTTTTCTGTACTGGAGATTGAACTCAGGACCTCACACATGCTAGGCAAGTGCTCTACCACTGAACTACAGCAGCAGTCGGTTTTATTTTTTTTACAGAGCACTTTTTATTTTTCATCCTGAGACGGTCTCACCAAGTTGTACAGGCTGACCTTGAACTTAGGATCCTTCTGCCTCCTCAGTGGCTGGGATTACTGGTGTGTACCATCATGCCAGGCGGCTGCTCCTGCAGTGTGTGTGTGTGTGTGTGTGTGTGTGTGTGTGTGTGTGTGTACCACAAACGTTTTACCTCTGAGCTACACCCCCAGCACGTTTTAATTTTTGTTTTGAGACAGGGTCTTGCTAGGTTGCTGAGGGCCTTAGTAAGTAGGTGAGTCCGGCTTTGAACCTGGGATCCTCTTGTCTCAGCTGCTCAAGTTCTGAGATCTTAGGCGTGCCCCACCACACCCACACTAGGCTTGCTGCTTGCGTTTTATTTTATTTACTTATTTGTTTTGTTGTACTAGGGATGGAACCCAGGGGCATTCTACTTCTGAGCCACACTTCCAGCCCTATTTTATTCTTTCTTTATTTTTTTTACACTTTTTTTTTGGGTGGGGGGAGTCTGGGGATGGAACCCAGGGGCATTCTACCTCTGAGCTACACCCCTGCCCTATTTTTTATTCTTTATTTTGAAACAGGGTCTCACTAAGTTGCAGAGGGTCTCACTAAGTAGCTGAGGCTGTCTGCGAACCATGATCCTCCTCTGGTCTCAGCCTCCCAAGCGCTTGGATTACAAGTATGTGCCACCATGCCTGGCTTATTCTTTATTTTGAAACAGGTTCTGACTACTTGCTGAGGCTGTCCTTGCACCTGTGATCCTCCTGTCTCAGCCTCCTCAAGTACTGGGAATACAAGCGTGAGCCACCACTGCCGGCGGCACCCACCCTGCATTTTAACTGGGCCCTTGAGAGGCAAGGCCTTCACCCAGCCCAGGGTGTCCTGAGGTGCTGGCAGGAGAGGAGAGCGCCCTCATGAGGCGGGGTGCTGTCCTGCCTCGCAGAGTGAGGCTGCCGTCTCCCCCTAGCCAGCCCCTCTGCACTAACCCCTAGCCTTGCTTGAACTTGCAAGCAGCAACTGGCTCTGTGGCCCTTCTGGGCTGTCCCACAGGGTGGGGTCACGCTGGGATGAGGGCAAGGGCTGGGGGGGGGGCTTCCACCTGCGTTACTCAGGCCTCTGCGGGAAGGAGGAAGTGAGTCAGTGGGCGCAGCGTTCGTGCCTCAGGATTCTGACTTTCCTTTTCAACCCTGAGCCAAGACATTTGTCCCAGCAGGATCCTGGGGGAGGGGAGGGGCTGGGAGCAAGGGGATGGATGTTAAAGAGGCAGTTGGCTTCTTCTTTTTTTCTTTTTCTTTTTTTGTACTGGGAATTGAACCTGGGGGCATTCTTTCTCTGAAGCTACACTCTCAGTCCTATTTTATTTTATTTTTTATTTTGAAACAGAGTCTCTCTGGGTCAATGAGAATCTCTCTACTTGCTGAGGCTGTCCTTGAACCTGTGATCCTCCTGTCTCAGCCTCCCAAGTACTGGGAGCACAAGCCTATACCAGCATGTCTGCTAGAGCTGGCCTCTTGCTAACCTCCAATGAATCAATGAGGGTTTTTTTTTTTTTTTTTTTTTTTTTTTTTTTTTCCCTCCTGTGTAGTACTGGGAATTGAAGCCGGGAATATTCTACCTCTGAGCTATACTCCAGCCCTATTTTATTTTTTATTTTGAGACACAGCCATGCTGAATGGAGGCTGAGGCTATCTTTGAGCCTGTAATCCTCCTTCCTTAGCCTCCCAATTACGGAGCTTACAGGTGTATGCCACCACACCCAGCCTAGGCTTCTGTTTTTAGGGCCACAGTGAATATGTGGCTGATTGAATCCAGCTGGATATGGAGGGGTTGAAGACCTGCCGAGTGTCGTGGACTGTTACGGGGGCTGAAAAATACAGGTGTCTTAATACCAAGCATGAGAGAGACCATCTAGGGAATGAGGGGCAGGCTTCAACAAACCTGTGAGTTGGGTATTTGCAAGTCCAATTTATAGATGAGGAGACTGAGGTTAAGAGAAGTGAAGAGACTTGTTGAAGAGGCCCACTAGTCTGTGCCTATACTACGAGCCCAGGCTAGCAGTCAGTGCAAGGCCTGGGAGATTCCACTGTGTGTGTGTGTGTGTGTGTGTGTGTGTGTGTGTGTGTGTGTGTGTGTGTATGAGAGAGAGAGAGAGAGAGAGAGAGAGAGAGAGAGAGAGAGAGAGAGAGAGGAAACTCACCAGAGATTCTGAAGAACAAGTAGAGATTTTTCAATTGTACAAGTGAATAAAAGATGTTCTAGGCAGAGAGACCAGCGTGTGCAAAGGCCAGGCAGGGACTGGCTCAGTGTGCTGGAGGGGGAGGAGGCACTGAGACAGAGGCTGATATGGGAGGCGCAGTTCGTAGGGGTCTGGGGACACAAGCAGTCCTCTCTGGACATGTGGAACCTGAGGAGCTGCAGTGTCCGACTGGAGGTGGCTGGTGAGGTCCATGATCAAGGCCAGAGGCGGGAGGCTCTGGTCATCCATATGTGAAAGGGGGTCATGGGTGGAACCACAGGCCGAAGCCTGGTGGGCGGAGGAGTCTGCAGGGGGCACTGCTGGACTGAGATGAAGACCAGGACCCATCCAGATAAACCACAGGGCGGGCTCAGCAGGTGCTGCTGCCACCCTAGAGAGACCAGGGGCAAGGGGCCAAAGGCGGCCGTGGGGTTTGCCCATCAGAGGAGGCTGGTGCCTGAGGAGAGGAGGTTTCTGTGAGCTGGAAGGGGCTGAAACCATGTAGGGAAGTAAACAGGCCCATGGGCAGGATCCCTGTTCCCGGAGAGGGCAGACCAGTGACTCAGCTGTGCCTTTTTTTTTTTGTACTAGGGCTTGAACCCAGGGACATTCTACTTCTGAGCTATACCTCAACCCTATTTTGTTTTTTATTTCAAAACAGGGTCTTAGTGAGACCCTGTTTGGCAGAAGGCTGGAGGCGAGAGGAATCATGGTTCCATTGGGGAACTGCAAGAGGCCCCTGGGTGTGGAGCTGGAAGTGAGGAGAGGAAGTGGTGGGGTAGGGGACGGGTAGAAAGATGAGCAGGGCCCCTCGAGGAGGGCACCGTGTCCTGAGGGCAGAGAGGAGCCACTGGCGGAGTTAAGAAGGAAAGCGAAGCCGGTATGAAGCACAGGCCTCTAAACCCCAGTACTTGGAAGGGTGAGACGAAGGCTTACAGGTTCAAGGCCAGCCCCAGCTACTTGGCAAGACCTTGTTTCAAAAAAAGGTAACGAGGGGCTGGAGGGATGTAGCTAGGAGGTAGAATGCCCCTGGGTTCAATTCCAAGTACCAAAAAGATGAGGAAGGAGGAGAAAGAGAGCGACGAGGAGGGCGGGAAGCCTGTTCTGGCTGCCATGCAGATGTGGAGGAGAGGTGGAGGCAGAGGCCACAGGAAGCTCTGCAGTCATCCAGGGGCAAGGGACAGGGAAACGACGGCAGGATGCCAAGAAGGTGAGCTCACTGGCACACAGTGATTGTCTCAGCTGGGTGGAGAGAAATGGGGAGTCCAGGCTTCCGCGGCGATGAGCCCCTGGGAGCAGAGCAGGGTGGGGGATGCCTGTGGTCACCCTGTGGCGAGCCGAGTGGCAGCGCCTGAGCCACTTCCTGCTAGGACTCAGGTCCAAAACTGCACCTGCAGGGCTGGGACTCTGGAGGGGGCTGACGTGGGGTCATCACCATGGGATCAATTTCCCCTAAATATCAGGAAGATTCAATAGAGGTAGGATTTCCCCCTTTGCGTGTATGTTATCCTATGGCAGATCCATTCCTATAACTGTGAGTATCATACTATAGAGAAGCCAGCAAAGCTGGGCTCTTGCAAGCTGCAACGATGCTGGTCTCTAACATGGCAATTCGGGATTGTTCAGCCACAGGGAGGCCCAGACCAGGAGTATGTGCCTTGTGCAAGCTGCGGGCCACCGCTGTCTAATCACCTAGCCACTCCTCAGGGCCTTACTATGCTACCCACTGGGTCAACCACAGCCACTGGCTTAAGGTGACTATAGATGGACATGCTGGAACAAGGACATGACCTTGGCATCAGACAGCCCTGGGGGTGGCACTGGCTACATCAGGGGAAGTACTCACACCTGTGTATCATGGGCATCTCAGTATTTTCCACTAGACGAGAGGATCGAAGGATCATACCCAGCCTCAGCTACTCAGTGAGGCCCTCAACATACTGAGACCCTGTTTCAAAAAAAGTAGGACTGGAGGTATAGCTCAGAGATAGAATGCCCCTGGGTTCAAGCTCCAGTACAAAAAAAAAAAAAAAAAAAAAAAAAGCAGAATGCCAGGTGGGGTGGTGCACCCTTGTAATCCCATTACTTACTTGGGAGGCTGAGACAGAGAATCCGGGTTCACAGATAACCTCAGCTACTTAGTGAGGCCCTCTGCAACTTAGTAAACCCTGTTTCAAAATAAAGAATAATTTTTAAAAAGCTCTCTTTTCATATTCAAATATACATAAGACATTTGTAGTCACAGGTGCAAATGTATAAGGGACCATGTGCACAGACAAGTGTTCTAGCCAACTTCTTGGAGGAACCCTCCACCACAGTGGAGAGGGGGTGCGCAGAGGAAGCCCCCACCTGAGCACGTTTCCCACCTGGGCACAGAACACTGCCAGTAAGAGGGCTTCTCTTAGATGTCAAGGCCCCAAAGCCGGGACAGACACTCAGTCCCGGCCCAGCTTGGGCTGCCTCTACTACCTCAGAAGAACACCTTGATTGAGGTAGAATGCTGCACGGCCCACTATAGTCAGAAGCTAGTCAAGAGGCAAGGGGCCTGGGGGCCAGGCCGCGTGTGTGCAGCAAGGCCAGGCCTTGGACAGTAGGGGAAGACCCTGAAGAGGGCTGGAGGGATGAGGGGCCAGCTGGCAGGGATGCTCCCTGCTATACAGGCTTTGCCCATTTACCCCAGAAGCCCTCTGTTCTTTCCCGCCTCCTCCACCAGGGTCCACACCATACTTGTCCCTGAGGTCTGAGTCAAATTAACCCTGGGTCTTTTTCACACATTCACTCTCTCCCTCCCTGCCCTGGCCCTGATCAGTCCTCTTCACCCCTTGCCCAAAATTATTACATCAGCCCCCACCTGCACCCTTCTTTGTCTCACCTGGTACTGCCTGTCAACTTCAGGTTGCAGACAAAATGTTCATTTTTTCTTCTTTTCTTTCTTTCTTCCTTTCTCTTTTCTTTTGCGGTACTGGGGGTTGAACCCAGGTGCATTTCACCTCCGAGCTACACCTCCAGCCGTATGTATGTATGTATGTATGTATGTATGTATGTATGTACGTACGTACGTATTGTTATTGCTAGGTTGTTGAGAGCTTATGTTGCCAAGGCTGTCCTCAAACCCGCGATCCTCTTGTCTCAGCCTCTTGAGTACTGGGATTCCAGATGTGCACTACCATGCCTATCCAGGATGCTCTGACAGCCCCGTCTTACCCCTCAAGCATCAACCCCAAACTATAATGGGACTTGGACCTCACTCTTCTTCCACCGGGACAGGGGAAACAAGCTCTGCGCTGAAGGACTGAGGCTGAGGGCTACTGAGCCAGAAAAATCTCCTGGACTAAGGCTCACATCTGGGTCACTGGGGAAGGAAATCTGATAAGCACATTTACACCTTGCCAGTCCTCCTTGCCTCCCTCCCTCCCTAGTGATTTGCATTTTCATTTTAAGTCAAGGACTGAGACCTGAGTCTTAGTTCCATAGCAGAGATTTGATCCACTTAGCTGGACAGATAGGGGAAGACTTGAGACCAGTTGAATGCTGACTAGGGAATACTGAGGGGTTTTCCCCAGCCCTTTCATTTCACAGATGGGAGACAGAAGCCCAGAACATGAAGGTAACTTGCCCAAGGTGAGTAGGCAGGACAACCCATGCTCAACCCAAGTGGCACACCAACAAAGGCCAACCTTACTTCCCCAGCAGGCCTGCAGACTGAGCTGAGCACAGCAAAGACGCAATGAATGCAAAGCCACCTTTGTGAATGTTGATGGCGTCACCGTTCCAGCTGGGAAGCATCACCCCAAACCAGGCCCCACTCTTCAGCTCCCGAGACTCCCTCCCCACCCTCCAGCAGAATGTGCAGCCTGTACGTTGCTGTGGTCACCTGCAGGGTCAGATGGACCCCATCCAAGGTTTCATTTGGATGTCAAGACAAAAGGACGCCAAGCACACACCAAGAGGGTACAAAAAGGTTTATTATTTACATAACTGTGGTCTCTGAGGAGAGCAGGGCTGGCCTTTCAAGCAGGTCCCAAAGGGCTTTAGCAAGCAAGAGAGGAAAGGAGATTGGCCCTGGTTTTCTCAGTGGTGGGGGGTGGGTGTTCAGGGAAGAAGGGGCTTGCAAATCTCCCTCCCTCCAAACAGGACCAGACTTCAGACTTTTGTGTCTGCACACATGTGTGGTGCTGGGGATTGAACCCAAGGGCATTCTGTCTCCCCTATCCCTATTTTATTCTTTATTTTGAAACAAAGTCTCACTAAGTAGCAGAGGGCCTCATTAAGTAGCTGAGGCTGGCTGAGAACCTGCGATCCTCCTGTCTCAGCCTTCCAAGTATTGGGATTACAAGCAAGCACCTCAGGCTCAGCTTATTCTAATTTTTATTTGGAAACAGGGTCTTGCTAAATTGCTGAGAGCCACGCTAAGTTGCTAAGGCTGGTCTTGAACCCATGATCCTCTTGTCTCAGCCTTTCAAGTCCAGGGATAATGAGCATGCATCACCACGCCCTGCTAACCCCAGACTTTCTTATCAGCCTGTCCAGGTGTGAGACACTAGGGGGACGAGGGAGGGGCGATGTTTAAAAGCCACTGGCAAATACCAAAAAAGTTGGACTTGGACTCTTCATTTTACATGTTATTCATGTACCTGTGTTTCTCTGTCTGTGTTTCTAGGCCGGTCCCTTCTCCATGGAGAAGAGCTGACCGATTAAGAGTTGGCAGATAAAGTCAACTGAGGGGTGAGGTGAGGCGGTGGATGGTAACGTCCCTGAAACCAGATGATTTCAGACTGGTGTCATGAACTTGGGATTTCTCTTTCTCCATCTCTCCAGCCCAGACACTTCCAGTCCTCCGGTCTCCTTCCATTCCATCTCCCCCCAGATCTGCCTGCCACTCCTCCACATTCCTTCACTGGGCCCTCCCCCAGCAGTGGCTCCAGCCCCCCCCCCACATTCCCCTGGGACACTCCCCTGGAGTGGAAAAGCCATCCCTCATCCCTTTCCTGCTCTGGATCGGACGTGCTGGTCATTCCTGTTTGGGATACCCAAAGAGATAAGGCCTGGCATGGAGCCCATCTGTCATCACAGGACCCAAGGCTCTTTCGGGCAGGACCCCTACCCACACTGAAGGTCCACTCTGAACCGCTGCCCTCCTGGTCCTGGCTGTCTTCTCCTCCAGGAACAAGGCAGAGGACCAAGATTCAGCTTCCTGTCCATTAACCTCAGCCGTCTCCTGCCCCTGGTAGCCCTGGGCTACAAGGCAGACCATGAGAGAGGCTGGGTGGCTCTAGAGTCCTCACTTGGGAACAAATGCTGTTCTAAGGGCAGTCAGGGACAAGTGTCCTCTCCCCAAACACCACAGAGAAGGCTGTTATCGCAGCTGCTTTTGTTTAGGCCCGTCTGAACAACATCTGCTCAAGAGTTTGTCTCTTAAAGACACAGCAGTGGTCAGTGGCTTCCAGTCCTAGAGCCCCGTGTCCCATAAGTTTCATGACACTGGACGTCCAGGTAACCTCTGGAGTTTAGTTCCCCTCAAGGCAAATGAAGATGATAATCTTGACCTCACAAGGAGGCTGGGAGGATGGAATGAGTCTGTACAAGAGATTATTTGTAAACTGTGAAGTTATGTGAAATGATTTGCAAGCTATAAAGCCAGGTTGGGGGCCCTGCCCAGGTTCTCTGATTCTAATCTTATGCTCCCAATTCTTTATTCTAAGGGCAGTCCCTTTTCTGGTGTGGCACTGAAATTGAACCTAGAGACACTTTACCAACAAGCTACATTCCTAACCCCCGCCCCACGCCTTTTAAAAGTGAGACAAAGTCTTGCAAAATTTCCCAGACTGGCCTTCAATTTGCAATTCTCTGACTCAGCTTCCCAAATAGATGGAATTATAGGCATGTGCCACCATACCCAGCTATTCTAGTCCTTAAAAAGAGTGCTGAATTGTACAATCTTCAGGTCTCACCAAACTCAGATCTGCCCTAAGTACTGTACAGCGTTAATTACTAGCATAAGTGGTTACAAAGGGCTCCGGAGTCAGATATAACTGAAATCCTAGCTGGATGGCCTTAGCCAAGCGGCTTGACCTTCCTGAGCCTGTTTCCCATCTGAAAACAGAGATAACACCCCAATGATTGATGTGAGGATTTAATAATATCTGGGAAGTATTAGCATAGTTTCTGCTGTGCATGTGCTTAATACGTGTTTCTTTCCTTTAGATTATAAGAACACATAGAGAAAAGAAAGCTCAGGGGAATCGGGCCTTTGTGCTGCAATAAGGAAAGTCTAAGTTAGACTCAAGAAAGTTCGCGGTGACCTTCTGGAATTCCCTTTCAGTTTGATTCTTCCACGGTGATCTCTATGGCCCCGCCCACCTATCACCACCTGGCACCGCCTACTGTGCACCTGTGGGGGCTGGCGATCCCCAAACACTCAGGCCGAGCCTGGGTGGGAGGAGGGAAGGGCTGGGATTCTGCTGGGCTGAGCCGGAAGGCCAGCGTGGATGTGCATGGGCCCAGTCTGAGCTCGATTCCTCTGCCACGCACTGCGCACTAGGAAGGAGGGCCTTGCTTCCTCGTGGCAGTCGTCCTTTGATACCAGAAGGCTTAGCCCTTAGGCGAAAATACTGTTTGCTAGTTACAATGATTGATGTTTGGTTATCGCCACTGCTAAATATCTCCCATGGCTTTCCTAAGGAGCCAGTCCCGCCTCGGATCATGGGGCGGTGTGTGTGTGTGTTGGGGGGGGGGGAGGTGGGCAAGAGAAAGACTTCTGTACTCAGACAGCAAAGGAGCTGGATGTAAGGAAGAATGCCCCGAGACGCACAGCCTTCTCCTAGGGGCTCTCAGGGACGCGGCGGCCAGGCCAGCATTCCTGCCCGCCGCCCGCGGACGCGGGCTCCCAGATGTGCCAAAGCCAGGTCCGTCCCTCCGGGATGGCCGAGGCGGACGCGCCTGGAACGGCCTTGCCAGGCGCAGAGCAGGGGCTGCCAAGCGCCAGACCAATCCCACCCCCGGCCCCGCCCGGCCAATCACCAGTGCTGCGCCGGCGACGCGGCCCGGGAGAGGCGAGGGGCGGGGATGGGAAAGCCGAGCCTTGGGGGGCTCCCGACAGGTGTCTGGGGGACAGGGCGGAGCCGGGTAGGAAGGATGAGGCGGGAGGGGCGGTGCTGCCCCTTTAAGAGGCGGCTGCGGCGCCGGGACCTTTTCTCTTTCCCCGGAAGGAAAGCGGAGCCCGGGCTGGGCGCGCAAGGTGGGGAGGTGCGGGGCTGGCGTGGGGGCGGGGCGCGCCGCGGGGGACCCCTCCCTCGAGCCCTTGGTGCGGTCCGCGGGTCGGCCGGCCCAGATCCGCAGCCCGGAGGGGCCGAGGGCGTTAGCGCGGCCGAGGGGGCGCGGCCGGGACCAGCCGGGGGCCGGCGGAGACCAGACCCCCGAGCCCCCTGGGACGCGGCGGGGGCGCAGCGCCCGGAGCCGACGCGAAGCTGACCCGGGCTGGGGCAGAGGCGGGTCCGCGCGGGCGCCACTGCGCGGCGGGCTCGGGCGTCCAGCGGGCCCGGGAGCAGGTGAACAGGTCCTCGCCCGCGCCGCGCCCTCGGGCGCTCTCGCCCGGCCCGGGTCGCAGCCATGGGCCCCAGCCCCCGCCCCCGGCCCCGCCGCGCGCCCCGCGCCCCGCGCCCCATGCTCTGCGCGCTCGCCTTGATGGTGGCGGCCGGCGGCCGCGTCGCCTTCGCTTTCAACCTGGACACCCGATTCCTGGTGGTGAAGGAGGCCAGGAACCGAGGCAGCCTCTTCGGCTACTCGGTCGCCCTCCATCGGCAGACGGAGCGGCAGCAGCGCTACCTGTAAGTCGGCTGGCGGGGGTGGGGTGGGTAGAGCGTGCGCAGGGTGCGGATCCCGAGCGCGGTGCAAGCCCGGGGCGGGTCGGCTGGCAAGCCTGCTGGTGCTGGGCCCTTGTGAGCCTAGCAGAATTAGGGGGGGGGTACTGGGGCAGCCCTCCGACTACCAGAGCTAGGCGGGAAGAGATGGATTGGGGGCAGTAATCATCGGCAAGTTCTGACAAGGCCAGAACCTGTCTAGACGCCGCCCTCCACCCTTTACATCTCTCCCGCGAGCGGAAGTGGGGTCTCTTTGGCCTGAGCCCCTTGTAAACCAAGTATCTAACATTAACCTCTTCTCCTCGGGTGTGGGAGCTGGGGAAAGTGCAAGATAAACACCTAGTGGACCCCTCTTCCCCTGCCTGGCAAGAACAGATGCATTTAAGGCCCCCTTACACCTCCCATTTGGTCTGTGGCCGCACCAGCCACGCCCTCTGCGGAGCCAGACTGACCGGCCTCCTAAGTGCTTGGTTACAGGGTGAGGTGATGGGAAGTCTGGGCGTTTGGAGCTGTCCAGAAGCTCCCCCTGGCCCCTCAAGGGGGGCAGTAGAAGACAGGAGGGGCCCTCCCAACTCCAACTTGGTCTTCTGCACCCCCCCTACTCTCCTACCAGACATCTTCCTTGCATTCCACAGATTTATGTTCAGCCATCCACCCTGAGTGTGTTTGTTTTGGTTTGAAGAGGGAAATGGTGTTTTTCTCTTTCTTCTGCGCTCCTTTCCAACAGCTGCAAGGAGAAGGAGGTTGAAGAGCTAGTGTAGTGGAGGGAGATGTCCCCCAGCTGCCTCCCTGACCTCCTCTGCACACTCAGGTCCAATGGACTGTCCAGGTCTCAGAGGTTCCTCTGCATGGGCTGAGTGTGCTGAGGTTGACAGTTGAGAGAAGAGGGTGTCTGGAGGAGGTCAGGCTTCCCAGAGAAGGACAGTGGTAAGATAGGTCAGGTGGACCCCTTCTACTTCTTTGGGCTGGGTGACCTACTGGGCATCTGTTCCCACCTGGAGGCTGCCCCCGGCTGACATGGTCAGGCGGAGTTGAAATCTCTCCCAGCTCTACCTGGGGCCTGCAGGAACTTGAAGTTTGAAATGTTCAAAGTCCAAACTGCTTCAACCTGGCCTCTGCCCTGCTGGCTCAGCCCCCGGCCAGCTTACCTACCTGGACTTAGCCTCCCCTTCATCTGGCTTCCTTCTGCAGAGGGTAGGGCCACCACACCCTTCCTGCCTGGGCCCAGCAGCTTCAGTCCAGCTTCGGCCAACCTTCTATCTTTAGGAGGCCCCACATGACTGCCAATGCCCAGGGCTCTCTCTGCCCTAGCCCAGAAAATGATTTTCAGGTGTTTCAATGCTGAATCTTCATGGCCTAAGGTATCAGTGAAAGAGAAGATGAGGATAAAAAGTAAAAAAAAAAAAAAAAAAAAAAAGTCCACAATCTATCTCTGACTTTTCTATATATGTGACCTTGAGTGAGATTTTTCACTTCCTGGGGCCAGTTTCCCCCAAAAAGGGTCTGTACCTGGATCTACCTGTTCCTTGCTACTATGGTTGGCCTGAGAGGCATCTTGACGTTGTGGAGGGAGAAGAGGTTCAGAAGTCCTATTGCCAGTGAGTGTCCTGGCTTGGCGCTGTCACTGACATCTGAGCCTTAGTTTATTCACATGTCAGGGAAACCTCATGTGCCGTAATGAGACAGTGTGCGGAAAATGCTGTGTGTATGCCCATTTCTCCAAGGAGGTCCTGAGGGCCCTCAGGCTGATGTCAGGACGTGGATGCACCCCTTTTGTACATGGGTTCCATTCAAGACATTCCTTTGCAGCTGGAGAGGTTTTAAAGCTACTGAAACGCCAAGAGACAGTTGGTTCCAGACAGAGTTCTAGGTCTCCCCTTTGGATGTCCTCGGTCACCCGGGGGTGTGTCTATATCTTGGCTCATTTCCTCACCTTACCGAGTGTAGCCCCCTGGCCATTTGGGAGAGCCAGCTGGGCCAGCTGCACTTAGCTGTAGCCAGCTGTGTAGCCAGATGTGAACAGCTGTCTGAATGCACAGCTCGGGGGAACAAGTAAGTCAAGCTGCAGCCGCACATTCTATTAGCCTCAAGGTCCCTTTGGAAGAGTGGGAGGGTTCATGGTCCTGAACAGGCCTTTCCCTGGGGATTCAGAAGATTTCCAGGAGACGTAGGGACCCCTGAAAGTCTATGTAAAATGGTGTGTGTTCAGCTGGGTGTGGTGGCGCACGCTTATAATCCCAGCATTTGGGAGGCTGTGACAGGAGAATGGCGGTTTGTGGATAGCCTCAGCTACTTAGTGAGGCCCTTTGCAACTCAGTGAGACCCTGTTTCAAAATAAAGAATAAAAAATAGGGCTGAGGGTGCAGCTTGGAGGTAGAATGCCTCCCCTGTACTGCAAAATAAAATAAAATAAAATAAAATAAAAATTGTACATCATCCTGGGGGAAGGGGGGAGACACAGCTTTTCTGTTCTCCAAGAAAGCTTTGTTCTAGAAATGGCTAAAAACCCAGGGTCGACCCTTTTCACTGCCCAGTCACCCTCAGCTCTCGCCTAGGGCTCCTCACCCACAACCGAGGCCCTGAGCTCCCAGTCTCTGGAACGGCGAGGCACAGGGGACACCAAGGTGCTTTTGGCATGTTGGCAAGATGGTGAAGAGCCCTCAGAGGGAGAGGGATGGCTCCTCTGGGAGGTGGTTACTGACCCCCTGCCACACACCTGCACTGTCATTCCCTCCTAGGTGTCTGGGTGTCCTGGTCTGGCTTGACCTTGTGATCTGCGGGGATCCCTCCGGGCCCCTCTCCCTTTCACCCTTGTCTAGAAATGAGGGTATCTGGGAAATCTGGGGCGGAATGGCTGCAGCCCCTGGAAATAAGATCATGACTGAGTAGGCAGGTGCCGGGCCACCTGCTGTGCCCTCTTAAACCGTGTTTGCCTGCACAGGCAGCACCTGGCAGCTTCCAGGGCTCGTGCCAGCAGAAATGGCACAGTGGCTGTGGCTGCAGGCTGGTGGCCTGCACGTGACGTATCCTTTTCCTCTGGCTCTCTCCAATGACCAGTTCAGGCCAACGGCCTTTAAAGTGAACAGGAGGTAGGGAAAAGGCTGATTTTAGAAAAAGCAGCAGCACAAGGGCTGGCTTGGCCAGAGCTAAACAAAGGAGGAGGAAGATGTCCACTGCAGTAAAGGGATCGAGCTAGATGACGTGAAGCATGTGCCAAGGGGTCAAATATGGAAAAAATACCAAAGAACCAGGGGAAGGGATAAGAAATGAGGAAAACAGCCTGGTTTTTGCTTATTCTTTTTGCAAAACCTGGTTTTGCTTATCTGAGGCCCAGTAAAGGCCCTGTTCTCCTGTCCTTCAATCTCTCACTCTGCTACTACCTTGGTGCTCTGGTTCGAGGGCTGAGTCACCAGGGGAGAGGGGGCTGGGTGGGCAGTCCGAGGAGGAGTAGGGGAGGATGGCCAGGGCTGCTTTCAGCCGCTGTAGGAGCGGCCTCTGGGGAGGTGGCTAATTCGGGAAACAGGGCTGGCATAGAGCTGGGATCCAGGCATCTAAGAGCTGCCCCCCTCCACTCCGGGGCTGAGGCCAGAGCACATCGCGCCCCCTCTTGCTTGCTGGCCTGGTGTGGAAGGAAACACAGGGGCTAAGAACCCCTGCGTAAGGCATAAGCGTAAGGAATGGGGGCCATGGGCCTGAGTCCTAGAGCCTCTGGCCTCCTCTGAAGTCTTCCCATAGGAACCACAAGATGAAGGCTGGGAAGTTGGATCCTATAGACTTTCTTTGAGTACCCCGTCCTTATCCCTACCCCAGTGCTCCTTGGGGGCCTTCTACTTGTTGGGGTGAGCCAACCCAGTGCCCTGAACTCTCCTGGGGCCCATTCCCCAGCCTTCTCTGATTCTGCTGCTCCATTAGCCTCTTACCGCCCTGGAGCGCTGTGGGGAAAGGTAAGGAAGGGCTCTTCCGGCACTCAGAGCCCAGGGGCTCCCCAGAGGCCAGGAGGGATTTGTGTCTGGAGCCAGGTGGAGAGGTGAGGAGGCAGCTGTTGGAGAGCCCTAGAGCGGTCATCCCACTACTGTCATTCCCCTACTTGCCTCCCAGCCCAGCTTGACCCCAGAAGAGGGGAGTCCATCTCCTGTCCTCCTAGAGTTCCATCTAGGCCTCCCTCCACCCAGTCTCTGGCCTCTGAGAGTGGCTGGGAGGTGGGTTCAGTGGTCTCCAGGAGGGGGTCAGCTTTTGGACTGTCTGATCTGGACCAGACACAACAGCAGGTAGCTAGAGTTGTTCCTTTGCATATTAATTTCAATTGCATATCAACAAGGTCTCTTCTGCCCTCTGGATTCTCCAGCCCTCACCATGCCCCTAGCTGTGACTGAGGAAACCAGGACTCTGGCAGCATCACCTTCTATCCACACGCAAACCTTTGGCTATAGACCCATTGAATCCGGGCTGGGAGCCAGAGGGCCTTAACGGGCCTCTGAGTGGGCCAAGTAGGAGCTAAAAATACTCCAGGGGGGTGTGGGGGGCTCCCTGAGGAATCTTTGAGGAGGGAGGGGCCTGAGATGTGGGGCTTGGGTTAGATCACCACCCCCTCCCCCATCAATGGGCATGAGGCTGACTTGGGGCAAGGGGTAGGAGGTGGTGTGGGGATTTATTTCACTTGTGCCCAGCTCTGCTTGTTCAGGAAGACAAGAGAAGGGGTCAGCCCCCACCTCCAGCCCCCTATGGGTTCCTTAACCTGGCAGTGCAGAAATTTCTGGGCCCCGGGAGGGAACCTGGGGTCAAGTTGGTGCCACAAGGCATGAGAGCAACAGTGCCCACAAGGGCCATGGCTTCACAGGCGGAAAGCTCCATCTGTTCCCTCAACAACCCTAGGGGCAGGCAGGACAGTTGCTGTCCCCATTTCACAGATGAGGCATCTGTGGGCTCAGGGAAAGGAAATCTCCCTTTGAGGCAAAACAAACCCTGGAACCAGGTCCCGAGGTGTTCCTTTCCCACGGGCCGGCTTCCTTCTCTTATCTGTCAGGCGCCCCGGGCAGATTTCCATGGATGGTCAGGCAGTGGACTCACCCCGGCACCCTCCCCAGGCCAGAGAGAAGGTGACTAGCTGGGCCTGGCTGCCACTGTGGCCCTCTGCCAGCTGCCAGTCTTCCCGCCCGCTGTGCTCCTAACTGCTGTGCTAGGGAAGCTTTGCCCCTGCGCCCAGGAACACTTCCCCAGGGTGAGGTCTGAGCTGCACAAGTTAGGTGCAGGCAGAGGCCCCGCCCCTTCCCGGCACCCCCAGGCGGTGCATTCCTGGCTCCCAGTGGGCGGAGGCACCCCAGGCCCCAGCATGCCCAGGCCCTGCCCTACCCACTCCCTGCCGCCCTCACTCAGGTCCCAGGCAGGGCTGCAGGCGCATGCCGGCACCTCCAGACTCCAGCAGGAGACCTGTGGCCCAAGTTCTGAACTCAGAGCCTCAGGGTGATAGCATTGCTGGGTACAAGCGGAGGGGCACCTGGGAGGTACCCAGGATGCAGACCCCGTCAGGATTGAGGAGAGGGTCCCGGCAGCACACTGAGAGGTGGTAGGGAGGTGACATGAAGAGAAGGCTTGGGGCAAGTTGGCTCTCAAACTGGGGTGCACCAGAGTTGATCCGGATGGCCTGTGGTGGGCTGAGGAATTTGCTTCTTTCACTAAAATATCCCAGGGATTTCTGATGCTGATGGTCCGAGGATTGTCCTCAGAGGTACTTCAGGGCTGATCCCTCTGCTCCAGTCACCTCCTGGGGCCCACCTTGTCTCAAGGTGGAGGTGGGGGGTGCTGGGCATCACCCAGGTCACTTAGGGGCTCAGGCATCCGAGATCTAAGTCCTTGGATTGGCTTTGAGAGGAAGGACCCAGGCTTCTAACCAACCACCCCCCCCACGTCCCTCCCAGGATGTTCCGGGGCTGCAGCTGTACAGAGAGCCTGAGCCCTGAATCATCCTGCTTGCTCATGCTCCCTGGCCCTGGCACACGCTGTACCTTTGCCTAAAGGGCCGTTCTTCCCCCCTCTTCATCGACCCCTGGGTCACCCCCTCTTCTGCGGCCTCTCTGCTGGACCTGGGCCAGTTTGCTCCCTCTTTTCCTCATGTAGCTCATACTAAGCATGTCCTGTGTCCTGGCCTGCCTTCCCCTACACCAGGCTCACCTGGAGCTCAGGGCTGGGGTCGTCGTTCCCCTCCTAGCCCCAGAGCCTGGCATGAGGTTGATGTTCAGTAAGTGCACGCTGAATAGCAAGTTGCTTGGAGGGAGAAATGGCGTGTCTGAGCCTGGGCCCCCGACCTCCCTGCCCCCAGGCTCCTGGCTGGTGCCCCCCGGGACCTCGCCGTGCCAGATGGCTACACCAACCGGACAGGCGCTGTGTACCTGTGCCCCCTCACTGCCCTCAAGGACGACTGTGAGCGGATGGACATCACAGAGAAAAGTAAGGGAGGGGCCGGGGAGCCGCATTGGGTCAGAAGTGTGACGGGGGCACAGAGAGAATGTCCTGGAGGAGGCAGGAGGCTTGCTTGCATGGCTTCCAGTGACTTCTCCTCTAGTGACCAGCTAAGAAGCAGGAGCCCTAGAGAAGATGGGGCTTTCTGGGATTGGTGGAAACCAGAGTAGGGATGGGCTGGAGAAGGGGGTAGCAAGGCTGCCCTGCTGGGGAGAGGCCCAAGATGAACAACTTCTGCCTCTTGAGACTTTGGGCATGGGAGTGTGGGGTGAGGTGCCCTGGTTCACAGTCCCCTGTCCCCCACCCCATGTCTTCAGGTGACCCTGACCATCACATTATCGAGGACATGTGGCTCGGGGTGACCGTGGCCAGCCAGGGCCCTGCTGGTCGAGTCCTGGTAAGTGGGCACCCACCCCCAGTTCTCTCCTTCATCTTCCTCTGGGCTTGGGAGTGCAGCAGAGGGCAGCAGGACCCTCCTTGACTGCCTGCTTGTGCTGGGGACTCTGTATATGTCCACTGCTGTGGCTATGTGTCCCCGTTCCCTGTGTTCCTGGAGAGGGGAACTGGGTGTCTGGCCCTCTCCCAAGGCTGGGAATGGCCTGGGTTCTGTCTGAATCACCCACTTCCTCCCTGTACCCACACGGGTGTTCTACCATTCGTGGGAACGCACGGGGGGGGGGGGTGTGCAGAGGGGGGAATGTAGAGGAGCAAAGGGCAGAGAGGGCCTCAGGCGGCTGGGCACTGGCCAGCCTTCTTCCTGGGAAGCCTGCTACCGGAAGGGGCACAGCCCTTCTGACCCCCCTTCTGACCCCCGCTTACCCAGCTCTGCTTCGGGGGCCGCTCCCTGCTTCATATGTTACCTCCTTTAGCGCCCACATCCTTTAATGCCGGCCCCTAGGGTCTCAATTTCTGAGTCCCAGAGGCACATAATTTTTTTTTCAATTTTAAAAATTGATTTAAAACGAATATACAGATTGTAAGTTTCTATGAATTTTGACAGATGTGCACACCGGTATAACCAATACTCATGAAAGACAGAGCATATTTACATTGCTCCAGAAAGTTCCCTCGGGCCCGCTTCTGTCAGTCACCCCCCCACTCCCCAACCATCACTGCTGTGACTTCTGTCATGTTTGAACAGTGGTCCAGGCTCCAGGTTAGCATCGGCTCACCAAAATGCCTTTTTGTGATCTCTGTTGTGGAAGCTTGCGGCCCTCAGAGACGATTTAAAGTAAGTCTAGACCCTGGGTTCATAGCTATGCACTACTCACCCATCCATTCATTCATTGACAAGTATTTAGTGAGGCCCTCCTGTGTACCAAGCACTGTGCTAGCTCTAGGGACTTAGCAGCGCCTCAGGTCAGGCTCATGTGACCTGCATGAAGCTTGTACCTGGAGGGGGAAAGTAAAAGCAAGTAAGCAAGAATGGGGCCTGTTTCTGTATTTTGCCTGGCCCCACCCAGGCTGCTTTAAAACACCTTTTTAGCTGCTTGGTGGCCACGCCCAGCACTTGGGAGGCCAAGACCTGTTGCAAGTTCACGGCCAGCCCCAGCAACTTAGCGAGGGCCTCTTTCAAATAAAAAATAAAATGGGGCTGGGGGTGTAGCTCAGAGGTAGAATGCCCCTGGGTTCAATCCTCAGTACTACAAACAACAACAAAAAGCCACTTTTTTTTTCCTTGCAGTGTTTGGGCTGGAACCCAGGGCCTTGAACAGGCTAGACAAGCACTCTATCACTGAACTACACTCTAGCACCCTATTCTTTTTTTTTTTTTAGAGTCTGGGGATGGAACCCAGGGGCATTCTACCTCCGAGCTACACCCCTACACCCCTGCCCTATTTTTTTTTTTTATTCTTCATTTTGAAACATGGTCTCATTAAGTTGCAGAGGGCCTCACTAAGTACTGAGGCTGTCCGTGAACTGCGATCCTCTAGGTCCCAGCCTCCCGAACGCTGGGATTACAAGCATGCGCCACGAAGCCTGGCTCTGAAACACCTTATTTTGATCTACTGAGTTTTTACAATAAATAAATACTGAGCTCAGGGTGCTCAAGCTGTGAGCACGCTCTCATCTTCGCAAGGCAGCACAGTGTGATGCTTAAGAACGTGGAGTTTGGAGCCAGAAAGCCTTGGCTTGAATGTTCTTTACCTCTGTTGGGATGTGAGATTTTAGGCAAGCTCTCTGTGCCTTGGTCTCTTTATCTAAAATGGGGAAAATAATACCAGGCGTGGTGGCGCACGCTTGTAATCCCTGCGCTTGGGAGGTGGAGACAGGAGGATCGCGCAGGTTCGAAGCCAGCCGCGCTGGCTTAAGAGACCCTGTTTCCAAATAAAAATATAAAAATGGGTCTGGGAGTGTAGCCCAGAGGTAGAAGGGTTTCCAGGAACCCCAGTACCACATAAATAAATAAATAAATAAATAAATAAATAAATAAATAAATAAATAAAAAAAATGGGGAAAATAAGCCGGACATGGTTTATTTTCCTGCCATCCAGGTACTTGGGAGGCTGAGGTTGCAGGTTTGTGGTTGGCTTCAGGAAGTAGTGAAATTCCCATCAATCTAGTGAGACCCTGTTTCAAAATAAAAATAAAAATAGGGTTGGGGGTGTAGCACATAGGTAAAATTTAAAAAATGGGGAAAATAATTGTCCCTGCATCATAGGGTTGTTAGCAGCTTAAAAGAGTAAATAGAGGAAGAGCTTAGAATTCTGCCTGGTTTACAGTAAGCACCTGGTAAGTGTTAGCTGCTGCTGGTATTAATTGTTTTTAGTATTACTATTATTAAATAATGGTCCCTTTTATTAAGCAGACAGGGCCGCCTGGGGACAGAGGGAATCGAGTTCCCTCATCTCTCTGTAAATAGCCTCTTTCAGTCTCAAGAGCCTAAGCCCCACATTCCCTCCATCTTTCCACTTTTCCTTTCACCCAGCTCTCAAAGCCACCCTCAAATCCATACCTTCTGGCTTTCCAAACACTGCTCCTGCCTTCAGGACAGATTTTTGGATGCCAGATAGGGGACGGAGATTTCAATATTGCCACGGGAAGGAAGCCAGAAGTCCTCCTTCAGCTCCTATCCTGCAGAGCCGGAGGTGCTGAGGGCAGAGATGCTGCTTTCTGTGGGTCCCTGCTCTTGACTAAGGCCACATGTGTTGGGGGGCTTCCCAGGTCTGCGCCCACCGCTACACCCAGGTGCTGTGGTCAGGGTCGGAGGACCAGCGGCGTATGGTGGGCAAGTGCTACGTGCGGGGCAATGACCTAGAGCTGGACCCCGGTGATGACTGGCAGACCTACCACAACGAGATGTGCAATAGCAACACCGACTACCTGGAGACTGGCATGTGCCAGCTGGGTACCAGCGGGGGATTCACCCAGAGCACTGTGTACTTCGGCGCCCCTGGTGCCTACAACTGGAAAGGTGAGGCCCATGGGGGAAGGGAGGAGGAGCAGCGACCACTATTCCATTAGCCACCGGGCCAGCCAGCCCCCACCATCCACACTAGGGGCAGAGGAGGCACCCCCACGTCCGCTGCACCCACAGCAATAACCACCATGACCTCTACTATTTTAAAGCACTCACTATGTGTCAGGGGCTTCCTTCATTAATCTAAAATACTCTTATGAGGCAAGTATTATTATACCCACTTTACACAATAGAAAATCGAGTCTTAGAGGAATAAATTGCACGAGGCCAACAATAAATGAGGAAACCTGGATTGTAATGCAGGTCCATCTGACTGCAGTGTAACCACCAAAAACTTATTTATTTTTTGTGATACTGGGATTGAACAAAGGGCCTCACATACTAGGCAAATGCTCCAAATCTGAACTATATTGTTAAATTGCCCAGGCTGCCGGGCGTGGTGGCGCACGCTTGTAATCCCTGCGCTTGGATCACACAGGTTCGAAGCCAGCCTCAGCTACTTAGTGAGACTCAGCAACTTAGTGAGACCCTGTTTCCAAATAAAATATAAAATAGGTCTGGGAGTAGAGCCCAGAGTAGAAAGCCTCTGCGTTCCACCCCCAGTACCACACACACAAAAATAAATAAATTGCCCAGGCTGGCCTTGTCCTTGCAGTCCTCCTGCTTTGGCCTCCTGAGTAGCTGGGATTATAGGCATGTGCTACTACCTCCAGATTAAAATCTTATTTTTAAAATAAAACATGTTCACCTGGCATGGTGGTGCATGCCTGTAATTCCAGTACTTGAGAGGCTGAGACAGGAAGATCACAGGTTCGAGGCCAGCCTGGGCAGTAACTAAACAAGACCTTCAGCAACTTAGCCAAATCTCTTTCAAAATAAAAAATAAAATAGGTACTGGGGGATCTAGCTCAGATGTAGAATGCCCCTGAGCTCAATCTCCAGCACCAAACAAACAACAGGCAGAGAACCCTGAATAATCTCCTCTTAACCAACAGGTAGCCTAGGTGTAGCCACAGCTCTAGCTCACAGAAGGCGGAGGCTCTGCCCTTCCCCCCAGCCCCCCAGTCCTTCTTCCCTCAGGGGGTCCTTAGACCTTTAGAGGGTCGCAGGAACTCTTCCATCAGCCCTGGGGGCTGAGCCCCGGTTGGTAGCCTGAGCTTGGGGGTAGGACCAGTGGGTAATAGTGTGCAGTCCGACCAAGGGGCCTGGAGTGGGGAGGTGTCGGCCAGCGACTCATGCCTATCCTGCAGCGCACGAGGCAGCCCTGCCGGCACAGCTAGCCCCCGTGGACCAAGAGCAAGCCAGGTTCCCTTCTTCAGCCTCACTTCTCTCATCTGCAGAACGGAAGTAATCATTCTACCTCACAGAATTGTTAGAGGAAGTGATTTACAAAGGGCAAAGTGCTCCCAAATAAAAGAGGTTATTATTATTACTGAGGGGCTGGACATGTAGAGGAAAGGGGTGGTGACTGCTACTCCTCCACTTCCTCTCCCCAAATCCTTGTGAAGGAAACAGCTACATGATTCAGCGGAAGGACTGGGATTTATCTGAGTACAGTTATAAGGACCCAGAGGACCAAGGAAACCTGTACATTGGTGAGTCCAGCACTGGCAGCCTCAGTTGGGTGGCAGAGGGGGAAGGTATCCCGGTCCCTAACACTGGCCCCTCTGCCTTCGGTGCCTGGTGGAGGACTGAGGCTAGGGTACTGGTGTGATCAGTGCCATTTAGACCAACTAGCACAGACTTACTGGGCACCACCTGTATGCCAGTCCCTGAGCCATGATCCCAAACGCAAAGTCACTACTTGCATGGAGCTTACAGTCCATTGTGGGGGAGGAATGGGGACTGGGACGGGGTATGGCCACTGGGCAGCTGGGGTCCACTTTCTTGCCCACCTTTGGAATAAAAGACAATGGGGGTCTAGGTAACTAGGGGAACAGACCCAGCCTAGAAAGGGACATAGCTTATCGGGGTCTTGACTGAAGACCTTTCCTCATTCTAGGGTATACAGTGCAGGTAGGCAGCGCCATCCTGCACCCCACGGACATCACTATTGTGACGGGTGCCCCACGGCATCAACATAGGGGCGCTGTCTTCTTGCTGAGCCAGGAGGGCAGCGGAGATCTGCGGAGGAGGCAGGTGCTGGAGGGCACGCAGGTGGGCGCTTACTTTGGCAGTGCCATTGCCCTGGCAGACCTGAACAACGATGGGTGAGAATCTGGGGACATTCTCGGGGGGCCAGGGAGAGAGGAGGGGAGAGGGGCTTGCCCAAGCCGGGTCAGGGAAATGGAAGCTTTGCAATTGTGCGCTTGCTTGCTGTTTGTGCTGTCTTGCAATCAGAGTCCATGGGAGCCTGCAGATTTGCATGTCATCTTCATGAGGCTTGCACCTGCTTGTCTGTGCCTACCTTTTATGTGGCTCTGCCGGGTGTGGGCTGCTTGGGTGTGATCTTTGCCTGCATGGCTTCTCCACGACACGTGTTTGCTATAGGGTGGGGCATGTTGGCCTTTCCACGTCCTTCTTGTGATCTGCGGCCTTAGGTGCCATTCCCATAGCCAGGTGCTCTGGTACAATCTTGCCTGTTGGACAAAATGATGCTGCCTACTGGGGGCCAACCTTATACTCCCGTCTCACCCTCCTTCTCACCTGGGCAGGTGGCAGGACCTCCTGGTGGGTGCTCCTTACTACTTTGAACGGAAAGAGGAGGTCGGGGGTGCCATATATGTCTTCATGAACCAGGCGGGCACCTCCTTCCCTGCCCACCCCTCCCTCCTTCTTCATGGCCCCAGTCGCTCCGCCTTCGGCTTCTCTGTGGCCAGCATTGGTGACATCAACCAGGATGGATTCCAGGGTATGAGCCAGTACCCCTCCCTGGCACCCCTGCTGACTGAGCACCAGCTAAATGCCAAGCTTGACAGGGCCTGTAGAGGAGGCGGGATGGGGCCAAGGCCCAGTTTGCTCAGAGCAGGAGTAGAGAGAGGCTGCGCAGAAGGCACGACAGAGGCGAAGCCCGGTGGGCTCCTGGAGGGGCTGACAAGTGCCGGGCAGTGAAGGATGGGCTGAGAGTGCACAGAGGTGGGAACAGAAGGCGTGCAGCTGGAGCACCAAACTTGCCCCACGTGCCCAGATCTAGGGACAATAGAGGGTTCCGTCAGATGCAGGCTGGAGAGGTTGTGTGGGGTGGGGTGGAAGCTCTGAAACCAGGCAGAGGAACTGGGGCTTTCTGTTGGAGGAAAGTGTGTTTGGGAGGTACAAGGAACACCCAGAGAAAGTTTTGGGATAGAGATGTGATAACAATATCTTGGTACCTTGAATCATTATTCTGAAGGGGATTGTGGGACAGAATGGGGGAGGTACGATTGAGAATGTAGTCCACCAGGTATGGGATGCTCAAGCCTGGACCAGGTGGGAGACCTAAGTATAGGGGTTTCACCAGTGCTCTGTAGGAACTGGGCCCATCAGACCTGGGGTGTTATGGAGAGGGACACATGGGACTGTTATGGGAGCATCTGGCCTATGCAGAAGTTACTTCTCTGACAGCCAAGGACATATTGAGAACCCAAGGCAGAGGAGCCTCTGAAGAGGCAAAGTGGGTGCTAGAAAGTTACACCAACAAAGCCCAGGTGCTTCCTGTAGAAGGCTGTGTGCTCCCAACCAACTTCTTCCTCCTGAACATACTTCCTAATGGGCTTGGCCTTCAGGTTACCCAGCTCTTTAAGATCCTTTGCAGCAAAGGAGAATGAGTTCAATGAAGTTCAGATGATCATAAAATGTGTGGGGTTTATCTGCAGAAACAATGGTTGGGATTTTTAAGTATTGACCCTTCAAGTCCACTATGATGTGATGACGTAAACCCCAGCCCCTGGCGTTAGACATGGGCTCAAACACCCTCTTCTCATTAGTTGTGTGATTCTGGGTTTTCTGAATCCATTTCCTCATCCATAAAGTGGGGATGATAGTACCTAACCCACAGCACTCCAGGGAAGATTGTGACCAGTGCTTTCACTACTGGAATTCACCAATGGGGACCTCCTTTTCAGACCCTGCTGGTAAATGTCAATAGAAGAACCAGAGTGTCTGGGAAGATACCTGGCCATTTTCAGGCATCTGGGCTGTAGCTCTGCCTGCATCGTTGACTTGCTGTGTGGCTTTGGAAAGTGACTTTCCCTCTCCTCACCCACCCTACCACCCAGGAAAGGAAGTAACAGGGCTCCAGCTGGTCCTGGTTTTAACTCTGAGCTACAGAGCTCTGAAATCTCCCTGTTGTTCTGAGCACTGCCTGGTAGGGTAAGGCCAAGGCCAGCCACTCTGGGCCCCAGGGTCTGCAGCACAGGGCATGGAGTACCTGGTGATCCTCCTCTCCTATCTCTCCTCCCCAGACATTGCTGTGGGAGCCCCATTTGAAGGCTTGGGCAAAGTATATATCTACCACAGCAGCTCCAGGGGGCTCCTCAGACAGCCCCAGCAGGTATGGAAGGACAGGGACGCATCTGCTGCCCCTGCCAGCTGAGGTGGGCCTTTCTTCCTTCCCCTCACCCAGCCTGCCCTGTTTCCCCAAAGCCCGCTCCCCAGAGCCTACCCCAGAGCCTGTCTCCACCACTTTCCCCTGTCCCCAGGTGATCCAGGGAGAGATGCTGGGGCTGCCGGGCTTGTCCACCTTTGGCTACTCTCTGAGTGGACAGATGGATGTGGATGAGAACTTCTACCCAGACCTGCTAGTGGGGAGCCTCTCAGACCACATCGTGCTGCTGCGGTGAGCCATGGGTGGTGGACAGGGGCCTTTCTCCCCCCTATTTCTATCCATCTTCGGTACCAGGTCCTGGAAGACTGAACCCTAGCCCTAGCCTGGGGCCGGGAGGAGACACTGAAATATATTTGGTTCCATTGTCCCTGCAGGGCCCGGCCTGTCATCAACATCCTCCACAGGAGCTTGGTGGCCAGGCCAGCCGTACTGGACCCCACGCTTTGCACAGCCACCTCCTGGTAAGACTGCCAGCCCTTGCTGTGCTGTATGAGGGCCCCAAGCCCAAGCCCCTTCCCTGGCCACTCCCAATGGCTCATGTTTAGAGGTCTGATACTGGGGCCCACATTGCCCTCCCTATGCACCCCCCCTAAAAAGCAAAATTTCTCGTAGAAGCTAATGAGTAAATTGCGGGCAGTAAACCATAGTGGTTAGGAATTGCTACTCTGGGTTGCCCAGTTCAAAGCCTAGCTCTACACTGCAGGGGAGGGGTAGTCTCTGGGGAGTGAGGTCCTAGAGGAAGAGGGAAGAGGGATGCACTCAAGTGGATGAGTGTGGGGGAGGAGGGAGAGTCATCTAGGGCAAATTGATCTCTCTGTCTCAGGCTCCTCACCTGTAAAAGAATTAGCAACTAATTCACAGGGCTCTTGTGGTAATACAGTTATGTACAAAAAGTCCTTAGCATAGCACTCTGTATACCTGAGTGCTCAGAAAATGTTAGTTGCTAAGAAAATGGTGATGATGGTGGCTATGACCTAGGGTCTTTATGTGAAGAAGGACGTTGGGTCTGAAAGCAAAAGTAGACCGAGCAGGAAACCCAGGAGGAGGGGAAGGAGAAGAAGGAAACCAGGAGGAGGAAGAGGGTTCATGGTAGAAGGAGACCTGGGTTTGAAACTGGGCTGGGCTGCCAATTGGCTGATAACTGTAGACAAGTCCATCTGACTGCTGGGCCTCAGGTTCCCCATTGGTGCCCGCTAACCTTGTTTACTATGCTGTAGTGAGAGTGGGAAGGAAGGGGCCAGGGACACCACAGGCCAGCGTGGTGGACTCCCCTGGTTTGCCCCTGCCTTTCCCCAGAAGGGCCCTGGAGTCCCTTTGCCAAGTACAGGGTGAGAGCGAGGGCTGGGCCATCTGTGTCCCACTGTGACCGCCCTCCTGTGCATCCTTCCAACAGCGTGCAGGTGGAACTGTGCTTTGCTTACAACCAGAGTGCTGGGAACCCCAACTACAGGCGAAACATCAGTGAGTGTTGGGCCCAGGGCTAGAGGGAGCATGCTCAGCTGGCCACTCACTGACCGCCCTGTCCACCTGCAGCCCTGGCCTACACTCTGGAGGCTGACCGGGACCGCCGCCCACCCCGGCTCCGCTTTGCTCACAACCAATTGCCTGTCCTCCACGGCTGGTTCTTCATGCCGGAGATGCGCTGCCAGACACTGGAGCTGCTCCTGATGGTGAGGGAGGAGCATGGGGGCGCGGGATCCCTGACGGAGGTTATCAGTGTCCCCCCAGGTCTAGGGTGAGGGACAGGGGTCTCCCCAGGTACAGAGGCTGTGGACGAAGGTGCAGTGTATAGCAACCAACACATGGGGAGAGACAGAGCCCTGGGTGGGGGGTGTGGAGGGGCTCTCTGGGTGTGAGAGCTCTGGGGAAAAGGACAAGTCCAGTCCCCCTCTGGAACATCAGGTAGAAGGGAGAACTCCACCTGGAGACTCGATGGATGGAGGGATCTGTGGAGAGGAAGAACGACATCTCCTCTATTGGGGGAAGTCAGGATGGTAGAAAGTCTGAATTTAGTGATCAGACCGCATGGGGTTCAGCCTAGCTAGGGGGGTCTTCCGGGTGGAGAAGGCCCCAGCTCATCCCTGGGGCTCAGGGTGGTGTGAGGATCTGATGTGGGGGAGGGCACTGCAGACCCAACTCGCTTTCCCCCCTCAGGACAACGTTCGAGACAAACTCCGCCCCATAGTCATCTCCATGAACTACTCTTTATCTTTGCGGTTGCCCGACCGCCCCCGGCTGGGGCTGAAGTCCCTGGACGCCTATCCGGTCCTCAACCAGGCGCAGGCTCAGGAGAACCACACTGAGGTGGGCAGGGCCGGGGTCCGAGTGGGAAGGGGTGGGGTGAGAGGGCTCAGCGTGGGGTGCGGCCCGTCCCTCACGCCTCTGACTGCCCCCAGGTCCAGTTCCAGAAGGAGTGCGGACCAGACAACCAGTGCGACAGCAACTTGCAGATGCGGGCAGCCTTTGTGTCCGAGCAGCTGCAGCGGCTGACTAGGTGAGCTCTGGGCAGCAGCTGATTGGCCAAGGGAGGCGGGGCCTCATTGGCTAAGAGGGCTTGGGGGCAGGGCCTCATGCTTAGGCGAGTCTGAGGGGAGGGACTTTAGTGGACGAGGTGGGTGGGAAGGTGCGGTGCCAGGTGGAGCTGCTGAGTGAAATCTGGCTGATCTGAGAAGGGGCTTTCCTCACCCAGGAGACCTGAGGGGCGGAACCTAGTGGATCTGGGAAGTCCCCGGTCCGGGGCTTTGGGCTCAGCTCGGGGCTGCTCCCCTCAGGCTCCAGTATAGCAGAGAAGTCCGGAAACTGCTCCTGAGCATCAACGTGACCAACATGCCAAGCCTGCAGCGGGCGGGGGAAGACGCCCACGAGGCACTGCTCACCCTGGAGGTGCCTCCTGCCCTGCTGCTGTCCTCAGTGCGCCCGGTGAGTGCCCACACGCCAGGCCCTAAGCAAGGCTCTCCGCATATTTGCATCTTAATGTGCATGCCATTTACATGCATAAGCCTTTGCCTGCATCCTCTGGGCGGGTCCTCCTCCAGTGCCTGCAGCCCTCTGCTGCTTGGGAAGCCTGGTCAGGCCTCTAGGGCTTCTGACCTTGCTCCCTAGGGGAGGGAGGAAGAGCCTACCCCTGGCCTTATTTGTCATCTTTCCTCAGGCTGGCACCTGCCAAGCTAATGAGACCATCCTGTGCGAGCTGGGGAACCCCTTCAAACGGAACCAGAGGGTGAGCACTGGCCACACCCTCCTCAGGGGTCCCACCTCTGACAAGCACCTGCCAGCCTCCCTGGCTTCCTCAAGCAAAGAAACAGAATAGGGTGGGGAGAGGCCCAGAGACTGAGAACAATGGGATCCCTGGGGAGCTATACATAAAGCTGGAGCAGGTGGAAGAGAGGAACCAATTGTACTGACCGCCTTCCAGCCCCTGGGCTTAACACTGCTGCTTTTATATGGTGTCCTTCTCACAGCCTTCTCTAAGGAGGTAGCCCTTAGTTTTATGGACGAGGAAACACAGGCTTAGAAAGTTTCAGTAATGCAGTGTGTGGCCTATAATCCTGATACTTGGGAGGCTGAGACAGGAGGATCCCAGGTTCACGGCCAGCCTCAGCAATTTAGCCCTTAGCAATTTAGCAGAACCCTGTTTCAATTTCTTTCTTTCTTTTTTTTTTTTTTTCAGTACTGGGGATGGAACCCAGGGGCATTCTACCTCTGAACTATGCCCCCAGCCCTATTTTTTATTCTTTATTTTGAAACAGGGTCTCACTGAGTTGCAAAGGGCCTCACTAAGCTGAGGCTGGCTGCCAACCACAATCCTGTCTCACCTCCTCAAATGATGGGATTACAAGCATGAGCCACCATGCCTGGCTTCAAAATTTAAAAAATTAAATAAATAAAAATAGGGCTTGGGAGTATAGAATTCCCCTGGGTTCAATCTCTAGTAACACACACACACACACACACACACACACACACACACACACACACTTTCAGTAACTTGCTCAGTGCTCTGCAAAAGTTAGCAGAGAGCTCAAAAACAGTGGGGACGTCACCCAAGGGAGAAAAGGGGAAAAGGGAGACAGATAGATGGAGAGCCCTCCTCTAGAACAGGAGGTGGAAGATGACAGAGAGCCATGTCCCTAGCGTAGAGCTTGGCTCTTCTCCCTGTGGCATCACCCCTGCCGTGCCCTCAATGCCTCTCTGCTTCCCTGATTGGTAGATGGAGCTGCTCATCACCTTCGAGGTCATTGGGGTGACCCTAAACACAAGGGAACTTCAGGTGCAGCTGCAGCTCTCCACGTGAGTGACGGGTGAAACCCATCTGGGTTGAGGCTGAGCTAGTGTCCTGGGTCTCCTCCTACCCCTGCCTTTCCTCGCCAGGTCAAGTCACCAGGACAACCTGCGGCCCATGACCCTGACCCTGCTGGTGGACTACACGCTCCAGGCCTCGCTCAGCATGTGGGTACCTCTCTGCTCCTCACACCCCTGTGGTGCCTGAGCCAGGGACCTCCCTGTCCCTAGGCTCCTCTGACACTTCTGGCCTGGAACCACAGGCTACCACTTCCCCTGGGCCATCCTTTCCCTTAACATTGCGGTCACTATCACCCTTGTTATGACTAGATTCTCCCATAGAGCAGGTAGAAGGGGAGGTGTCAGCAACCCTGGGGCTAAGGCATTCATCCCTATCATTTCTTGAAAGCTCCTTGCGCAGAAGGTTTTACATGTATCCTCTCAATGGCTTCTTACAACTTCCCTGTGTTGTTACCAGCTTCTCACTTTTCAGATGAGGAAACCGAGGCTCAGAAAGGGTAAATAACTTGCTTGAGGCCACACAGGTGGTAACAGGCAGAGCTAGGGTCATAGGAGCTGTAGTTAACCATCCTTGGTCCACACCCCTCTGCCAGGGCCCCAGCCTCCTATTGCCTACCACTCAAGTAGCTTTCTTACGCTTAGGGTGAATCACCGGCTACAAAGCTTCTTTGGTGGGACCGTGATGGGCGAGTCTGGCATGAAAACTGTGGAGGATGTGGGAAGTCCCCTCAAATATGAATTTCAGGTAAGGATACCTCGGAGGTCCTGGTCGAGGACTCCTGGGAAAGGTGACAGGGGGTTCATTCTGGATCTGGAGTCCAAAAGTGGGAGGGTTGGGGGTTGGTGAGATGGAGACAGTTTTCCAGGAGACAGTAACCGTGACACCTCTTGTGCCCACAGGTGAGCCCAGTGGGGGAGGGGCTAGCAGCCCTGGGGACCCTGGTCCTAGGTCTGGAGTGGCCCTATGAAGTTACCAATGGAAAATGGCTGCTGTACCCCACGGAGATCACTGTCCACAGCAATGGGTCATGGCCCTGCCTGCCACCGGGAGACCTTGTCAACCCTCTCAACCTCACTCTCTCTGTAAGTGCGCTGTCAGGAAGGCTCCGTCTGCGTCTCATTCCTATTAAATCTCACTTGCATGGTGCGGGGCAGAAAGGCCAGTGTCTTCCTCTCCCTCCCCCAAGCCCTCTGGGAGCCTGGCTCTTACTCTGCCCCTTCCCCCTCCCATCCCCGCTCCCCCTTCTTCCTTTGCCTTCCCAGCAAATCTCTTCCCTTTTCAGGACTCCGGGGACAGGCCACCATCTCCACAGCGCAGGCGGCGACAGCTGGACCTGGGGGGAGACCAGGGCCCACCGCCCATCACTCTGGCTGCTGCCAAAAAAGCCAAGTCTGAGACTGTACTGGTGAGTGGTCGGGAGGTGCATAGGTACAGGAAGCCAGGAAGACAGACCACTCACGGGAGACCCTCATCTGAGGTGATGTGGGTCCTATCCTCAGAAGCCTCCAGACAGAGGGGGAAACTCACCTCCTGCCCTCAGAGGGTGCCCTGTTCTAATGGGGAGTGCCTCGTGCTGGCTTCAACAAGGAATCCTGCATGCTGGGGGCCAAAGAGCTGCTCAAAGCCTTGGATGTCATAGCTGGTGGTGGGCGGGGCAGGAAGGAGGAGGTGGGGCATCCTCCGCAGGAAGGAGGCAGAAGGAGCAGGCCAGGGCAGCCAGTGGAGGTCTAGCTGGTGGGCAGGTAGGCCGTGGTGTCCCAGGGTCCAGGAACTGACATGCACACAGGCTTAGGCAGGGAGGGGCTGGGCCTGTTTGTGCAGCAGGGGCTGGATGTACGCTCTCTGTGTTTCTGGCATCCTTCGAGCCTGGCCCAAAGACTGTGTCTTAAGTGTGCATGTGTGGGGGTCCAGATGCACCTGAGTGAAGAGGTGAAGTGGGCAGTGCTGGCTACCCAGGGGTGGGGCGAAGTCTGGGAAGGGCAGAAGGTAAGGAGCGAAGCGGGAAGGATCTAGAGACGCAGACTGTCTCATGCCTCGTGTTCCCTGCCTGCCCCAGACCTGTGCCACTGGCCGCGCCCGCTGCGTGTGGCTGGAGTGCCCCATTCCCGATGCCACGGCCCTCACCAACGTGACCGTGAAGGCACGGGTGTGGAACAGCACCTTCATCGAGGTCAGTGCCTGGGTCCAGAGGTCTCCACTGCCACCCACCTGGGAGGGGGGAGCAGCAGGGAGAGGGTGAAGGCAGGGCCACAGCTGGAGCGTGCATGTGTGCGTGTGTGTGTGTGTGTATGCGTGGATATGTGTGTGTGACATAGCATTGTGTTTTTGTTTGTTTGGTTGGTTTTGGGTTTTTTTGGTGGTACTGGGGTTCCTGGAAGCCCTTCTACCTCTGGGCTATACTCCCAGACCTATTTTATATTTTATTTGGAAACAGGGTCTCTTAAGCCAGTGAGGCTGGCTCCGAACCAGCACGATCCTCCTGTCTCAGCCTCCCAAGCACGGGGATTACAAGCATGCGCCACCACGCCCGGCCAAGCATTGTGTTTTATGCACAGTTGTGTGCCTGCTGCTGTGGGCTCGTGGTCGTTAGCGTGTCTGGGTGTGGGTGGATGGCCCGCTGTGCCGCATCTGTTCCCCTGTTCTCTATCTCTTACTTTCTCACCTCTGGCCTTGGCTCCTGCCTGCCCTTTCCCGCCCTGGAATTCATTTTTTCTCCATCCTCGCTGTGTGCAAATGCCTCTTTAGTCTCATCATTTAGCTCTCAGTGCTGAAATGACCTCTCTCCCTCAGGACGCCCACAGAGCTTTCTGAGAAGCCGTGCCCACCGCCTATCACGCCTGACTCCGGGCCATACTTACTCACGTGGCAGCTCCTGTTGCCACCTAGACCAACCTTTTTCTGTGACTTGATTATAAAGCTACCCAGCTTTACGGGCCATGTGATTTCTGTTGCTTCTACTCAGTTCTGCCGCTGCAGCGGAGAAGCTGCTGGAGACAAATGAATGGGTGTGGCTCTGTGCCAAAACTACTTCCGTTACAAAAGCAGGAGCCTGGCCAGAGTTAGCCCAAGGTCCTGACAGAGGCTGTGACCTTCATTGTCTGTGCTGTCCCCAGTGTCCCGCCTGGGACGAGTGAAGGATGTGCACTTGTGTGTGGATGAGAGGCCTGGCTGGCAGGTCCTTTGGGGGTGCTGCTACCCAGTAGGAGGGTGAGGGGTTGGATGCTTCGGGACAGGAGGGAGGCTCAGAGGGGCTTCAGCTCTGCTTGTGACCACCCCCTGTCTTTCTTCTAGGATTACAGAGACTTTGACCGAGTCAGGGTGGACGGCTGGGCCACGCTGTTCCTGCGAACCAGCATCCCCACCATCAACATGGAGAACAAGACCACGTGGGTGAGTGAGCATGTTATGGAGGTGGCGCTGGCCAGGGCCTGGAGCACGGGATGCGTTAAGAGCGTGCCGACACTCTAGCTATGTAGTTCTTAATCTTGGCGACATGTGAGATTCATCTGGAGGAGTTCTGGTACCTAGACTGTACCCCAGAGCACTTGACCCGCATCCCTAGGGGTTGGGAGCAGTCAGGGAGCAGCAGGGTGATAAGGGTCAATGAGGGTCAGCCGTGTGACCTGCTCAGTATCACAGACGTCTGATCACAGACGTGCGATCGTCCACGGCAGAAAGGGAAGCAAGTGTAAAGCTGTCCGGCCCAAAACAACATCTGGAAGCTCAGGAACTAAAAGAAAAAGGTCAAAATACGAAAGCCTCTAGATTTTCTATATACTATAATAACCATTCAAAACCGTAAGGTGAGAGGAGCATGTGAGCCCGGGAGTCTGAGGCTGGCCGCAGCAGCATAGCGAGTCTACGTTTCTTTTTCTTTCTTTCTTTCTTTCTTTTTTTTTTTTTTTTTTGTGGGTATGGGGATGGAACCCAGGGGCATTTGACCAGGGCTTGGAACACGGGATGTGTTAAGAGTGTGCTGACACGCTAGCTGTGTAGTTCTTAATCTTGGCAACATGTGAGATTCATCTCGAGGAGTTCTGTAATATATGAAAAGATCCCACTGATCACCCTTTTCAAAATAAAGAATAAAATAGGGCTGGGGGTATGGCCTTGAGGTCTCCCTAGGTTGCTGAGGGCCTCACTAAGTTGCTGAGGCTGCCTTGAGTCAACCTTCCCAGAGAGGTTATACGGCACCTCAGAATAAATATAATAATAATATAATAACATAATTAATATAATAATAATAAATGTGCAACAAAATTTGAATAATAGATGGAAAAAAGACACTATCAATTTGTCAAATCTTCCCTAATTATTCCTAGCCTGGTAGCATTCAGGAAACTTGGGAAAAAAGAAAAGGTTTCCAAAGATGATTCTAAGTTACCTCTAAAAAAATAAACATGGCCGGGTGTGGTGGCATATGCTTGAAATCCCAGCACTTGGGAGGCTGAGACAGGAGGATCGCACAGGTTTGAAGCCAGCCTCAGCTACTTAGTGAGGCTCTCAGCAAATTAGTGAAACCCTCTTTTCAAATAAAGTATAAAATAGGCTGGGTGTGGTGGCGCACACTTGTAATCGCCGCGCTTGGGAGGCAGAGACAGGAGGATCACGCTGGTTCGAAGCCAGCCCCGCTGGCTTAAGAGACCCTGTTTCCAAAAATAAAAAAGCATAAAATAGGTCTGGGAGTGCAACCCGGAGGTAGAAGGGCTTCCAGGAACCCCAGTACCACCAAATATAAAATAGGTCTGGGGAGTATAGCCCGGAGGTAGAAAAGCCCCTGGGTTATACCCCAGTACCACCAAAATAAGTAAATAAATAAAATTTAAAAATAAAACATATGAAAAATGCAAATAATTTGTTGTGAAAATGACATAGGTAGATATATGTAGGAGATACATACATATAGGGTTTCAAATGGAGAGTTGGTTAAATACATTATGGCACATTTCCTAAATAAATCAGTGTGGTATAGAAGAGGTGAAGGAAACCAGAAAGATTAGTGGAACAGAATGGACATTTAGTTTGTGAAACAGATTGCAAGTTTTATGTGTGTTTAGGGGGGTGGTTCTGGGGATTGAACCCAGGGACTTTCTACCTCCTAGTTGTACTCCCAGCATTTTTTATTTTTTGCTTCGAAACAGGGGTTTGCTAGGTTGCTGAGAGTCATGCTAAGTTTCTGAGTCTGGTCTTAAACCTGCATTCCTCCTGTCTCAGCCTCCCCAGTCCTGGGATTACAGGTATGTGCCAACCATTCCTGGCTTAGATTGCATTTTTTAATCAGTGGGGAAAGATGCATTACTAAGTAGTGTTAGAGTAACACATTTGGGAAATAAAGACAAGTCTTTATTTCATGCCGTAAACAAAAATACGTTCGGCTTAGATGAAAATTTTATTTATTTTTATTTTTTATTTTTTTGGTGGTACTGGGGTTCCTGGAAGCCCTTATACCTCCGGGCTACACTCCCAGACCTATTTTATGCTTTTTTATTTGGAAACAGGATCTCCTAAGCCAGCGCGCGCGGCTGGCTTCGAACCTGCGCGATCCTCCTGTCTCTGCCTCCCAAGCGCGGGGATTACAAGCGTGCGCCACCACGCCTGGCTAGATGAAAATTTTAAATATAGGAATTAAACATGCACCAGAATGAAATACAAGAAATAACCTTCAATTATGGAAAATAGGTGATTTTATTAAGCCCAAAAGTAATAAAGGAGAAAAACCTGATGAATTAAACTATATAAAGATTTTATTTTGTTGGTATTGGGGACTGAACCCAGAGACACTCTACCTGAGTTTTACCCCTAACCCTATTTTATTTTTTATTTTGAAACAGATCCCCCTAGGTTGCTGAGGGCCTCACTAAGTTGCTGAGGCTGGCCTTGAGCCAACCTGTGATCCTTCTGTCTCAGCCTCCATAGTACTGGGATTATAGGCATGTGCTACCACACCTGGTGACTATGTGAAATTTTCAATATGTAGAGATATATATTTTAAATATGTAGAGATATTTATTAATATGTGTAATATGTAGAGATAGTAAAGAAACTAAAAGGGCAGATAACACACACTCTGTGTGTGTGTGTGTGTGTGTGTGTGTGTGTGTGTCTGTCTGTCTGTCTGTGTGTCTGTGTATGTGTGTGTTACTGAGATTGAACCCAGGGCCATTCTACCATTGCCCTACACCCCCAGCCCTTATTTTATTTTTTTAGACAGGGTCTTGTCCAGACTGGCCTTGAATTTGTGATCCTCCTGTCTCAGCCTTGTTATACTGCTTTTTAAATACTTTTTTTGTGTGTGTGTGGTACTGGGCATGGAACCCAGGGGCTTTTCTACCTCCGGGCTATACTCCCAGACCTATTTTATACTTGGAAACAGGGTCTCTAAGTTGCTGAGAGCCTCACTCAGTAGCTGAGGCTGGCTTTGAACCTGTGTAATCCTCCTGTCTCAGCCTCTCAGTTATACTGCTTTTTTTTTTTTTTTTTGTGGTACTGGGGTTCCTGGAAGCCCTTCTACCTCTGGGCTACACTCCCAGACCTATTTTTATATTTTTATTTAGAAACAGGGTCTCCTAAGCCAGTGCGCGCGGCTGGCTTCGAACCTGCGCGATCCTCCTGTCTCCGCCTCCCAAGCGCGGGGATTACAAGCGTGTGCCACCACGCCCGGCTTATACTGCTTTTTTAAAAAAGTTTAAAAGCCGGGTGTGGCGGCGCACACTTGTAATCCCAGTACTTGGGAGGCTGAGATGGGATCGCAGGTTCCTGGCCAGCCTCAGCTACTTAGTGAGGCCTTCCACAATTTAGTGAGACCCTTTTCAAAATAAAGAATAAAATAGGGCTGGGGGTGTAGCTGAGAGGTAGAATGTCACTGGGTTCAATCCCTAGTACCACACACACACAAAAAAGTTCATAGCATGTTGACAAAGTTGGCATTGCACTTACAGTAAAAGACACGTTTAACTTACTCATAAAAAATCAAAATAACAGAGACAAGATTTATTTTTTGCCTATAAGATTGGAAAATACTAAAAAGAGTATGCTGTCTGGTGCTGATGGGTGGAAAGAAATGCTATTGACTGGAGTATAAATTGGTGGTTTCTTTTTGGAGATGAATTTGTCAATATACATTAAAATTTAAAGTGCCCATTTCCTCTGATCCAGCACATGATAATATATCGCAAGGAGATAATAGGATGAGTATGCAAAGATAAATGTGTGGGGATATCTTAGAGCATTGTTAATAAGGGCGAAAATTGGAAACGATCTAAATGTCTTTCAGTAGGAGATTGGTTCAACAAAATGTGGCCCATTTCCTACAATGACAGTGCAGTCCTCTGAAGGATTAGGTTGCCTTCGCCAGTGAACAGGGAAGATGTTTATACCAAAGAGAAAAAAGGGACAGGTTGCAGAAGAGTATGTGTAATGTAATCCCCTCTGGAGATCATATGCATTAAAAATATGAAAATGCCCGGTGTGCTGGAGCACGCCTATAATCCCAGCACCTGGGAGGCTGAGACAGGAGGGTCGCAGGTCTGAAGCCAGCCTTGGTAACTTAGTGAGACTGTCAGCAACCTAGCAAGACCCTGTTTCAAAATTAAAAACTAAAATAAACCTGGGGGTGTAGCTAAGAGGCAGACTTCCTCCAGGTTCAACCCTTAGTACCATACAACAATAGCAACAACAATAATAATAAAGTATAAAAGGGCGGGAGGGGTAGGTCAGAGGTAGAATGCCCCTGGGTTCAATCTCCAGTACCATGGGTGTACACACACACACACACACACACACACACACACACACACCCCTATATATGAAAAAGATTAAGCAGAGATTAAGAAGATGGTTGTTCCTAGAGAGTAGAATTACTGGGAACCTTTAATTTTCTTCATATCATTTTATATATATAAAACAACCCTAATCTGAAAATCCAGAGTACTTCCAGATCTTGACCTCTTTGACTCAGCATCATGATCAACTAGTAAAGTCTATGCAAATATTCCAAAATCCAAAACATCTCAAATTTGAAACACATCTGCTCCCAAGCATTTCCGATAAGGGGATACTCAGTAAGTACACTCCCATACATGTGCACACGCATGTGCACATGCACAGCCACACACACACACACACTCATATACACACACTCCTCCATTGGAGGGTAAGAAGAATATTATATCCTAGCATTGTTTGTGTCTTTTGGTATATTTTGTGGAGGACTTGCTGAGTACATTTAATCCTCCCCCAGCAATTTATGATATAGTTATCAATAAGCATTTAGTCCTCCCAGCAACTTAAACACATTTCATCCTCCCCGGCGATTTATGATATAGGTATTAGTATAATTCCTATTTTGCAGATGAACAACAAAAAAGTAACTTCCCAGGGGCACACAGCTAGTGGACAGCACAGCTGTACTCAAACCCAGGTCTGGCCCCGCAACACATGCTTTTGGCCGGTCTGCTATACAGTGAAGTGGAAATTATGATCTCATCAGAGCGTATGAAATAATGACTTAGAAACAAAAAGACCTGTCCAAGGTCATACCGCTATCAGGGATGGAGCTGGTACCTAAGCCCGGATCTGTGGGTCACAAACCCAGGCTCCAGGATGCCTCCCAGATCCAAAGCTGCTCCTCTGGAGCCAGGTCTGTGTGGGGAAGGGAGACAGATAGACCTGCTGTTACCAACGAGGCTGGCAAGGGCTTTCTCCAGTCCCTGGCTGCCCCCTCCTGGCAGTAGGTAAAACAGCAGGACTCTGGCTCCAACTGGGACAAGAAGAGTTGAGTATGGGGCCTGGGGGAGACACAGGACTGAGTCCCTTCTCTTCCCTCTCCAGTTCTCCGTGGACATCGATTCTGAGCTGGTGGAGGAGCTGCCGGCTGAGATCGAGCTGTGGCTGGTGCTTGTGTCTGTGGGTGCGGGGCTGTTGCTGCTGGGGCTGATCATCCTCCTGCTGTGGAAGGTTAGGACCCCCCAGCCGGCCTTAGGCCTCCCACTGTGGGACCCGCTGCCAGCACACTCCCATGCCCTCCCTCCATCCCACTCCTCATTTCCATCCCTCATGTCCTCCCTACCTCTCCAAGCTTCCCGCTCACCCCAGCCTGGGTTGATGGGAGGAGCAGCAAGCTGGAAAGGGGAACCCAGGAGCTCCAGCATCTGGCCAACAGCAGCAAGCTGGGCCAGGACCCCCAGCGCCCCCTGATGGCCCCTCCCCACCTCCTCCCCTCCAGTGCGGCTTCTTCAAGCGAGCCCGCACTCGTGCCCTGTATGAAGCCAAGAGGCAGAAGGCGGAGATGAAGAGCCAGCCGTCAGAGACGGAGAGGCTGACTGACGACTACTGAGGGGGGCAGCCCCCTGCCCCGGCCCACCTGGGTAACAGCCTGCGGGCTCTCCTCCCCGAGGGCCAGCTGGCCGGGGCCTCTGATTCTGTCCTGTCTGCTGCTCTTTCTTGGGGTCCCCACTACCACCTCAGAGAGCAGGCCACTCCAGCTGACTCCCCTCTGCCTCTCGTCTGGCTCTCAGAACTCAAACCATAAAATCCTCCCCTTGGCCCCTGTACTTTACAGAAACTGGAAAAGGTCACGGCCAAGGCCAGGCCCATCTCTGTAGGTCACAAGGCATGGCCAGGATGATTTACACCCCTAGGAAGGAGGGGACTAGTAGAACCCTTCCTCCTGGGGGCCAGCACTTTCCTTCCAGGGCAGCCCCCAACTCCAGGAGAAGCAACTTAACCACCCCCAGCGCTGGTCAGGGGAGCCTGCCTGCCCATCCTGGCCACTCGCCAGTGGTCTCTGCAGCTGCCCTGTCTCCATCAGCCTCTTCCTTTCCTCTCCGCCTTCCTCAGCTCCTCTTTCTCTGGGCCTGGGGTGGGGCAGCTCATCCTTCCTGTCCATCTCAATGCAGGGAGGCGGGTCTGTTTGAGTCAGAATTGTGGGGTGGAGAGGAGCTGGCATGTCTTCTCCCTGCTCAAACGCTGGATGCCGACACACTTTCTCTTCTCCCCCAACTCCAGTGTGACTTCTTTAAGCGGACTCGCTACTACCGGATCATGCCCAAGTACCACGCGGTGCGCATCCCGGAGGAGGAGCGCTACCCACCTCCAGGGAGCACTCTGCCCACCAAGAAGCACTGGGTGACCAGCTGGCAGACTTGGGACCGATACTACTGATACCTTCTCCAATCCCGCCCCACTCCGCCCTTGCCCCCTTTCTTCCTATTTATCTTAAGTTATGCCTCTGACAGTCTGCAGGGGCCACTGCTTTGGCTGGCACCTGCAACAAGGCACACATACTTCTTGGGGTGCAGGCATGTGCTGTCTGGCCACGGGTTCCTCCTTCAGGACCTTGCTGTGCCAGACACACTGTACCCCATGCCCAGGGCACACATGGGGCTCTTTGCTTGTGGCCTGTGCTTGAGCACCATACATGATGCACAGAAGTGCCATGTCCCAGACTCGTGCTGTGCCAAAACCAAGCCAGAGGGCCTGTGCCAGAGCTTGGAAAAACAGGCCCCCAGTGTGGTGACACCTCCCCTTTCACACTGGATCCATCTTGAGCCATAGTCACTGGACCGACTTTGCCGTTGAGAGCAAAACTACTGACAAAGAGCAGCCGACCGGGCCCGGCCACAGAGCCGGGCCCCATCAGAAGCCACACGCTCTAACCCAAGAGCAAACGAACTAGGAAGAGGGTCCCAAGTGGCCTTCTTTTCACGGATCTCTATGGGGCCTCTCCCCTTGGCCATACACTGAACTAGCAGGGAATACAGCCCAAAGGAGCAGGGGAAGACAGCGGGCAGCCTGGACCTGCTGCACTGGGGCTGTCCTGGAGCGTGGCGGGAGCCTCCAGAGACCAGGAGGCCAATCGTGGGCCCAGCGGACGTTAGCAGGATGCAGAGAAAATGTCAGTTCTGACCCATTACTACTACTACAGCCCCAGGAGGACCTGGAGAGACCTGCCAGACCATGGAGGGAGAGACGCTTGAATGTAGAGCAGGGAGAGACCCTGTCCCTGCCCTTGTGCCAGGCCCCACCTGCCCCCCACTGACCATGGGATGGGGCCCCGGAGCTGGCCTTCTTGGCTGTCCTTGGCCTCCGGCGCCACCCCAGCTCTCCACCCCCTCCACTGTGGGCTGTCTTGGAAGGCCCATCCTAGAAGTGGGGGTTGGCTTCCAGGACATCCCCCGGCCCCTGCACGTGCAGGCAGGCCCACTCCCCAGCTCCTCCCCTTCCATGGTACTGTAGCAGGGGCGCTCCCACCCCTCGTGCCTTCTTTATACACAGGCTACTCACAGCAACCAATAAACACCTCCCCGTTTGTATTCGCTGTATCTGCCTCCATCCAGCCCTTCCCAACCCCGGTTCAGTCTGAATGGGTAGACATCACCCAGCTGGTCCCAGGGTGGACAGAGCCAAGAGCTGGGGTCTCAGAGGTTTGAGGGTGAAGACTCTTGGAGGAGACACCAGCCCTTCCTCTCAGGGGTACCCCCAACTAAGGACTGGTCATAGCCATTAAATGAGTTCCAAAAGCTAAGATGAGGGAGAAAAACCTGGGTGGACCCCAACATGGCACTTTGGAAGTCAGTGCGCTGGCCTGGGGAGGCAGGTGGGTGTGGTGGTCAGGAGACCACCTGGGTCAGGAGAGGCAGAAACTACAGGACTAAAGCTGTAGGTAGTCCTGGCCATAGCAGAGCAAGGCTGGGTGCATGGGTTGAGAGACAGAGCTCCCTCCACCCCACTCTGTTTCCCCACCACCACTCCTGGACACCATGACGAGATCAGAAGGTGACCACTGACCCAAAGCTGCAGAGTGCCCATACCCCAGCTCTCTTTTGGAGGCTCTCCAGCAGTGTTTGGGTACCAAGCTTAGGTAGCCACATTGTTTGGAAAGAACCCCTCCCCCTTTGCATCCCACATCTCCTGGAGTTCTTAGAGCAGCCTCTTTTTCTATGCTGAGGTTGTCTCCTCTACACAGGCCTGGGGATAGAACCAAGCTGTCTCTCCTTGATTTCTTTGCCCTAAATTATAGTACAGGTCTTCCTGATAATCTTCCCCAGAGCTGAGCTCTGGGTATCTCTCAGTGATAAAGCACTTGCCTAGCATGTGAGAAGCCCTGGGTTGGATTCCAAGCAGGGAAAAAGAGGAAGAGAGGATTTTTCCTCTAAGTCCTTGACCCTTGGCAAGATTTCACTGAAGGCTGGGGATTACTGTCCAAAGAAGCTTAGGATCAGGTCCCAGATTCAGCCACTCAGAGCCTACAGACCCAAGCCATTCTCAGAGCTGTCTCCCGGCCTCCATATTGTAGCAGCTGTTTGTTCTCCACTCTCTCTCCAGCAGGACCAACATGAGAGAATCCTGGTCCCAATGCCCAGCCTGCACCTGGCCCCTCATACTCTGAGCTGGGGTTTGCCCTGTCCCAGCAGTAGACAGCAGAATGTTTAATTCCCCCAAGGGATCCCCAGCCCCTGCCTAGGGATGCCAAGTGTGATCAGAAAACTCACTTTGTTTTCCAGAATCTGGATTCACTTGTTTGAGAATAACACCACATGTAGGGTGTCAAAACCCAGCTCAGCCCAGCTCAGTCCTTTCCTCACAGCCACTTCCTGCTTAACCCAAAGTGGAGCTTACTCGCCCCTCTGGCTAGCTTCACATGCCCAGCCTTGGGCTTCTGTGAGCCATTGCTTGGGCAAGCACACACACACACACACACACACACACACACACACACACACACACACACACACACAGCTGCATCTCTTGCAACACTAAAAAGACTGTTAAGGTGATGATCTGCTCCTGGCTATGTGGTGGGATGGTACTTCCTGAGCCATCCAGGTTAGATTGAGCAGGAGGAAAGTTGATCCCTCGTGGGCTGAAGCATTTATTTGCTGGTGTAAAACCCTCCCAGTTCTTCCCCTGCCTCTGCTGCTGTGGAAGACTGTGTTGAGATTAAGCTTCTGCCAGCCTGAGTCCCCCACCAGTACACATTGTTCATCTAGTGGGGCATTTGGGGACTGGGTTTTTTTTTTGTTACCTCAGCATCACTTAACCTAGTATGACTCTACATGGTAACATACCGTTCAATTGCACCTTGCAGCAAGCTCTGCAGAAGAAAGTCTTTTGTTGTTGTCTTTTTCTCTCCTTTTTTTGGCAGTACTGGGGATTGAACCCAGGGGCATTCTACCTCCAAGCTACACCCCCACCCTATTTTTTGTTCTTTATTTTGAAACAGGGTCTCACTAAATTGCGGAGGGCCTCACTAAGTAGCTGAGGCTGACCGAGAACCTGTAACCCTCTTGTCTCAGCCTCCCAAGTATTGGGATTACAAGTGTGCACCACTACGGCCGGCTGAAGGAAGCTATCTAAGCATAAAGACCACTTTGTGGAAGTCCCACTCTAAGGTGAAGATGAGGGGAAATCTCTTTCATTTTCCCACACCTAGCCTCAAAGTCATAGCCTTTTCCTTGTTACTTTGACAATAATAATAATAGCTACCATTTATTGCTAAGCACAGGGCTTGAATTTCTACATATAATATACCATACACTCTGGCTCTCACTTAAGAATTGTACTTACCAAGGTACCTATCACTTCCTAATTGCTAGACCAGTGATGCATGGTGGACCTCCCTGGTCTCTCTATGCACAACATGTGCCCTTCTGAGGCTTAAGGTCTAATAGGGAAGAGAGATGAGTCAGCAAACAATTGCCACACGGTGTGATGTGTGGCACCACACCTTGCCAAGATTAGGAGCTCTAAGAAGCCCTTGGAGGGAGCTCATACCCCAGTGCAGAGGGTCAGGGAAGGCTTCCTGGAGGAAGGGATGACTGAGCAGCTGAGACCTGAAGCATGGGTAGGTAAAGTTGAGAAGAATGATGGAGACAGGAAAGACCGCACCTGCAATGGCTTGTAGGTTAGATGCTGGTTTGAGGCAGCGGGTGAGTGGGGCTGGGAGTGGAGCAGAAGAATGCAGAAGAGGAGGCTGGAGAGTAAGGCCAAAGCCATCGTGGGACAACTGGAAAGGCTACAGGAAGAAGTGGAGAACTGCCGAAAGGCTGTGAACAGAAGCAACAAGGTCAGATTTGTAGTTGAGAATGATCCTGAGACTCAGTTTCCCCATCTATAAAAGGAGGATAATAATAGTACAAGACAACGGAGTCGTTTTAAGGATTAAATGAGTTTCTGCACACAAACAGCGACTGGCACAGATCATCATTTGTAGTTTGCTGTGTTGGCTATAGCTGTTCTCATGATTTACTTATGCAACTGTCTCCCAAAATGACCCATGAAAAGGCTGTCTTAATCCTGTGTGTGGTTTCTGATTTCAGCACAAAACTTAGCAGGTAATATAGTCTCTGGGTAAGTGTAGGCTTCCAGCTACACCACTGCCAAAGATCAAAGCAGGTCGCCCCCTAGGCCCAGGGGCTTGCATACCACATTCTACCACCAGTGGGCGCACGGAGTTTCCCACGAAAGAGGCTGAGCTGCTGGGGCGGGTGAGCGTCCTACCCCCAGGGCTCGGTCCTCCCTGGTTCTAAGGAAGCCGGGTGCAATGAAAGTTTCCCTCTCCGGGGGCTGAATAAACTGCCCAGGGCATTATGTTAGGTCAAATAAGCTAGATAGTGAAATGAAAACGTTTTGGAAATTAGCACTGATGGTGAGCTGCTGCCTCTGCAGTTCGGATACTAGCCCTGAGCGTGAAGGTTTGAACTCTAAATATGTTTTTTTTTCTTCCCTCCTCCCTCCCTCCCTTCCTTCCTTTCTTTCTTCCTCTTTTCCTTTTTGTTGTTGTTGGGGGGTACTTAAGATTTAAACCCAGGGGTATCCCTCTGATTACACCCCAGGCACATTTACTTACTTATCTATTTATTTATTTAAACAGGGCTACTATCTTACTGTGAACCTCCCTATGCTAGGGTGCTGAGGCTGTCCTTGAATTTACTATCCTGTCTCAGTCTCCCAAGTACTGGGATTACAAATGTGCGCCACTACACCGGGCTTTGGGGTGTTTTTCACCTTTTCATGGGCCGCTGGGATCTTTACTGGAACAAGTGGGTTACACCTATATAGGACAGATTATACTAATACTAGGTTCCTATCCTGATTCTGAATTATGCAACTATTCAGTCTGGGCCAGTCATCTGGGTTGGGAAGCTACAAGACCAGACCCCTTAAGGGAGGGCAGGGATCCGGGCAGGTGAAACAAATACCTTTGGGAGAAAAAAAAGATTCGCTGAAAGCTACCTGGAAGTCTAGGGAAGGATTAAAAGGAGCCGACAAGACGTGGGGAGGAAGCAAAGGACCTGCAGGAATGGAAGAGGAAGCAGAGGCTGGCTGGCCTCTGGAGAGGGAGAGGTTAACCGGGGTTAGCCCCTGGGAGGCGGGGGAGGAGTGAGCGCACAGGGGCGGGACGTGCACCGAGCCCACGAAAACAACAGGCCGTCTCCAGCAAAGTCAGGGTTAAGAGGGCGGACCCAGAACGAAGCCACGTGCCGGGGTGCAAGGTTATTGGTGCTCCCGGGGTTGTTTGTGTACGGCCATTGGCTACATCAGGGAGCCACGACGATCCGATTGGCTGTACGTCAGACGAGCCGCCTGGGCAGGGGGTAGGGAGGAGGCGGCCGAACCACATCGCTGGGCCGGACTGGGCCGAGCCGAGCGCCAGTGCTGCCCGCGGGGACAGCCGGCCGGAGCGGAGCCCGAGCAGCGGGCGTCGCCGCCATGCGCTGGGTCCGGGCGCTGCTGAAGAATGCGTCCCTGGCAGGGGCGCCTAAGTACATCGAGCACTTCAGCAAGTTCTCCCCGTCGCCCCTGTCCATGAAGCAGTTTCTGGACTTCGGTATGGAGTGAGCGGGAGGTGGAGGGCTCGGGGGTCCGCGGGGGCTGCAGCGCCGAGAAAAGCGCCCTAGCAATGAGATGTTAGGGCCGAGGGGAGGAGAGGCCAGGCCCTGAGTGCTCCGGAAGAGTTACAGGCAGGAAGGGGTTAACCTGGAGGCTGGCTGGCCCTGAAAGAGTTAAGGGTGCTCTGGCCAAGACACTGTCCCCTGGACAGTTGATGGAAATGGGGGGCGCCTTGAAGGAGGCCTCCAAGTTTTTCTCCCAGGCTTTGTGTGAGGGGAGTCTCAGAGAGTAGGGACATTAGGTCTAAGGTCAGGGCAGGGAGGGATTAGCGTCCCATCTGGACACTAAAGGGCTAATGGGGGTTGCCCTGACAACTCTTAGAGTGGAAGATAGAGAGAAATTTGGGGGACACGTTGGTAGGAGTGACAAGGCAGGGTCTAGGGATACAGCCATCTGGAAGGAGACCCGGGCTGGACATGCAGGGTCCGGTACTCCTAAGAACACCAGGGAGAGCCTGGGGTAGTTGGGGAGGAGGCTCCTTCAGAAGGAGATGCCAACAGTAGCAAAGGACCCAGACTGGCATGCCTCCACTCTCCAGCCGCTGCAGCTGCCCCAATGGGCAAGGACACTTGAAGATCAAATCCATTCCAGCCTGCCAGCCTGGCCCCAGCTGGGCAGAGGCCCAAGTCACTGTGAAGCTGCCTGTACCCTCCCTTGGCTGTCCCTGGGTCAGGATTGCCCACTACCTGCGCTTTAGGAGTGACTCTGGGGCAGAAGGAAGCCCATGCCAGCGTGGCAGCTGATACAGACATTATGTGAGCCCTGGCTACACGGTATTTCCATGGTGCCAGCTGGGACTTGGGAGGGGGCCCAGGTCCCTCAAGAGTTGAGTAGATAGTGCCTGGCTTCGGTTACAGCTGCGTCACTGACAGAAGTGGGGCAGGGAGGTAGCAGCCAAGACGGAACACCTGTTTCCCAAGATATGTCTTCCTGCCCCATCCCCTGCTTGAGTGTTGAGCTTCTCTCATGTGGGAAAGCCTCCTGGGTCCACTCCCAGCCCTTAGCAGGCGCCCTACCCTTATTGGACCACAAAAATGTCACATCTGGCTAAGGTTTGGTGGTGCACACCTGTAATCCCAGTACTTGGGAGGCTAAGGCAGGAGGATTGCAGGTTCATGGCCAACCTCAGCAACTCAGTGAGACTTCAGCAACCTAATAAATAAATAAATACATAAATAAATAAATAAGGGCTGGGGGTGTAGCTTGGTGGCATAATACTTTTGGGTTCAGTCCCCAGTACCACACACACACACACACACACACACACACACACACACACGGAAAGAAACAAAGGTCACATCTGTGTAGGACTCAGAGTAGAGTTTGTCCCCACTTGTACGGTGGAGGAAACTGGGGCCTTCGAAAGATGGTGCTAGCCGGGCGTAGTGGCACACACTTGTAATCCCAGCATTCAGGAGGCTGAGACCGGAGGATCGCAGTTCACGGACAGCCCCAGCTACTTAGGGGCTCTAAGAAGCCAAAGCGTTGCCCAGGGTCACATGGGAACCCTCCGCAACTCAGTGAGACCCGGTTTCAAAATAAAGAATAAAAAATAGGGACGGGGGTGTAGCTCAGAGGTCAAATGCCTCTTGGTTCTATCCCCAGATCTGCAAAAAAAAAAAGAAAAAAGAAAAGAAAAAAAAAGAAAGAAAAGAAAAGAAAAAGAAAAAAGAAAGGAAGGAAAAAAAAAGAAAGATGGTGCTATTTCCTGGGTGACAGAGTTGGAAGCAGAGCCTGGACCAGGACCTAGGTCTCTTGCTTCTGGGCCATGGCCTTATTCAGTCCTCTACCTGCTGCTCATCTTGAGCGCGGACCAAAGGCCCCATTTGCCTTGAAGATTGGCATTGATTTAGGGGCAACTCTGTGATGAGCATCCATCTGCCTCACAGCCTGGGTAAAGTGGCCTGGGCCAGGGAGCGCTGGGACCCTGTAGGCATGGGAGTGTAGCCCAGGGTATAGCCCAGGGCAGGAGGGATTTCTCAGGTGCCTCTCACTCGCCCCTGCCCCAACCCCAGTCAACCCCCAGGGTGAGCACCTGTTGAGAATGACTTAGCCCAGAAAAGCTCTGACAGGGGCCAGGGGAGGCCTGCCCTGGTAAGGTAAGCTGTGGTGGAGAAAGGAGGTGGCCTGTGTTAGGCCGTGTGCCCGTGGCAGGTCATTCTCCCCTCCCTGAGCCCTTGGTCAGTGCAGGGTTGGGCTGACCTGACCCTGCAGATGTCCTCAGGCTCCTGTGGTTTGTGGCTGCGGTTAACCCCTCTCTCTTCCTCCAGGGTCCAGCAATGCCTGTGAGAAAACATCATTCACCTTCCTCCGGCAGGAGCTGCCCGTGCGCCTGGCCAACATCATGAAAGAGATCAACCTGCTTCCAGACCGCGTGCTGGGCACCCCCTCCGTGCAGCTAGTGCAGAGCTGGTGAGACCCCTCCCACTCCACCACCCTGTGCTCCTGGGCTCAGGGACAGAGTCCCTACGCCCCCAGCTTCCTTGATGGGAAAGGGACAGAGGGAAGGCACGGGGGCTATAAGAAGCCAAAGGGTTGCCCAGGGTCACATGGGAACCCTAGGCCCCGGTAGGGGCAGAGGTCAAGCTCCTTGCTCTGTGTCTGTGGGCCAGCCCTTATCTTGCCACTTTCTTTGGGAACCCAGGATCCATCCAGGAAATGATAGTCACAGTCATATCAACAGTAGCCACCAGCCCTGGGCCTGGAACTCCAGCCCCCCCCCCCCCCCGTTAGTCATTATTTATTTGGGGTTACTTTTTGGGAAACAGAGAAACAAGAAGAAGCAAATCCTGAAACAAATTACATAATCCAAGCTGAGCCTGACCATTTTGGCTGTTGGAAAATGCTCAAGTAGAGGCAAGAATGATCCAAAGAGCTTTGATGGGCAAAGGACTCGAGTCTATTGCAGGTAGCCAGGAGAGCAGAGAAAAAGCCTTGGCCAGCTTCGTTCAGGAGCGCTGTCCGGGTTTGAGGAACTGGATGCCAAGAGCCAGCGGCCTGTCACAGGAAGCATAAACAAGGGTGCGCCCTGCCACTGAGCATGTAGCTGACTAATCAATGGGCTTTCCTGCTGCCTGCGCAGAATCTTCTGGTCGCCAGGACTTGTTACGGAATGGCTGGAGTTTCCTTTTGGACTCAGGAGCATATGTCCACACCTCTGAGCCCAGTACCCTGCTAGGACTAAGAAAACAGCAACAGCTGCGCTCTGGGAGTCCATGGCCTCACAAGAAAATAGAATTCCTGCCAAGATGGGGCGGGCAGCTAGTGGGAGGAGCAGGGAGTGCTGAGGAGTTAGTTTTATTTAAGTGAAGAGTCAGAGTATGATTTAAAAGTAACATTCATGCTTCCCCCTCTCCTCTCCTCATTGCACAAGCAGAACAGGTCCATTCTGACATTTGGGAGACACAGAAATGTAGTTAGAAGAAAATGCCAACCACTACCCTCCTTCCGTAAGCAGACAGAGCTGAGGTTTCCTGAGCTTCACTGGCGGCCCGCCAGCGTCATCTCTGTGCACGGACGTGCGCATACCTGGCTTATTCTAGTGAAACGAGCCATGGGCGGGAAGTGCTGCACACACAAAGCCAGCTACATGCTAGGTGCACAGTGAGCGTGGCTGAGTGGCAAGTTGTGGGAAGTTGGAATGGACACCAGACGCACCTAGGCAACCCAGAGCCTGGCTCAGTGTGCTGAGAACTTACTCTGTGGGTCTGGATTGTATTGTGTGCAGACTGTGGTGGGGTGGGGGGAGGGAAAAGTCTGATTTTTCACGTGGCCCAACCAGGTCACCCCTTGCTGTGCCCAGGACCTCTGAGCCAACCTGCACGCCCCACCATGAGGTGATGGCGAGGTGGGAGGAGACAGAAGGTACCATCTGTTCTCGTCTGCCCTCCTCCGGCTCAGTCCGGCTGACTGGCCTGGCTGCTTTTCCAACTGGTCTCTGACTCCCGGACAGGGCTACTCAGGCTTCTCTCTGGACACTGTGTTCCTGGGAAAAGCAAATGCAAGGCCAGGGCATGGGGCTGCTGGGCTGCCCCTGACCCCCCACTCCAGGGGCTCTGCAAAGTCCTTTCCTAAAAATTGGTGATATGTGGGGGTTTGGCCTGATTTATTCTTCCATCAAAGCTTATTAAGTAATGTCAAGTAGCAACAGGAGGGAGTGAAGTTAGACAAAAGAAAACACTTCCCCAGCGGATGATTCAGCGTAGAGAACAGACCAAGGGATTATTGCTAAGGCATCTCGATGGGTCCTGAAGAATCAACCCGCTGAGCGCTTCCAGAGCCAGCGGCCATCAGCTCCAGTGAGAAAGACTGAAGTGTGGGGGCAGGCAGGGCTTGCTGGTGGAGACAAGGCAGCTGCTGCAGGAGAGCTCAGATCTCTTTCTCCAGGAGAAACCTCCAGCTGGGATGACAGAGGCGGTGGGATGAGCAGGGTCTGCACAAGAAGAGGGGGCCACTTTCCAGGGATGAGTCTGATGAGCAATGCGTAACGCCTCCCCTCGGGAGCCGAGAGCGCCGGGCACACACAGTTGTCAGTGACGCAGCAGCCACTATGTGGTCACGGCTCACAGATTTTCTGCTCAGCCAGGGGCAGGATCTGCGCAGTCATTGTACACGAAGAATTCCCAGTTCCAAATAAACATGAGGAATTATTTCAGCTGGACAGACTTGGGGTGGCAGGACCATATTTCGGAGGTGACAGAGCCCCGAACTTGCATCAGCACGCTTGACTTTGAGCCTTGTGGACACTTCATCCTTGGCAGGAGGGGTGGGGCCTCTGACCCCCGGCTTCCTCATCTGTAAAATGGGGACCCATTCTGTTTTTCGGGGCCAAATGCCATCCCTAGATGTGATGGTGTGTAGAACGCGGTCAACACCAGCAATGTCCCCAGGTTTCTAGGCAGCAGCCCCAGCAGACCAGAGATGATGTAACCATGGTAGTTTCTGAGCCCCTGTGACTGTGGGCGACAATAATGACAAGAACTATTGTAGCCAGGGCTGGCTGCGTGCTTGGAGCCATCCTGAGTGTGCTCTGCCTTATGAAGCAGGTCTGGCCATGACCCTCATTCCAAGATGAGAAGCTGAGGTCCGGGGAGGTGTAGAAACTTGTCTAAGGCCACTCTGGGAGCCGGTGGGGGATCTGGGATTCGAACCTGGGTTGTGAGCTTTGGAGACTGTGTGCTGGAAGGGAAAGGAAGGAGCCACGCCGTGACGTGGTGTCAAGGGTTTCCAAGCAGCGTGCAAGTCTGCGGGAAAGCAGGGTTCACTCACAAACTGCGTGTCAGCCGGTATCGCTGACACTCTGGGTCCCTCTCAGGAGGGGAAGAGCCTGAAGGGAGCGTGGACAGTGGGGACGGGCTTCCAGAAAATGCAGGAGCTAAGTAGGAGGTACACAGTAGAAACAAATGATAGTGAGTCACTCCTGCCACTAAGAGTCTTTGCGGGGGTTGTAGGGAGGAGGACAGGTTGAGGCGGTGGAGGACGATGTGGCTAGCACCCTGTCACCAACTTCCCTCGCCTGTCAGCAGAGTGTGCGGACCCCAGACCCCGCCTCTGGCAAATCCTGCTCCCACCCCGAGGGAGGGAACCAGCCAGGCCTTGCCCCGTGAGAGGAATAACAAGCAGAAGGCCCAGGAGGCTCGTGCCAGAGCCAGGCGGGGCTAAAGCCCCAGCTCAGCTGGCTGTTGGAACCCCTTGGACGCCCGGCCTTAACTGGCAGGATAGATGCTGGGTACGAGCCAGCAGCACTGAGCGCGCCCCTGCGCGTCTCCAATCAGCTGCCTACTTCTTCATTTTGCATTTGGGGACTGGAGCGGCCCGAGAGCCTTTGTGGCACAGCCAGCTCCAGCCTGCCACTCCTCCACAGAGGCCAGGGCTGCACCTCCCCTCAGAGGCCACCTCTCGTCACACCCCTGTGCACACACGTCCACACGCCCACAGCATGCACTCTTTACATTCAGACTTACACACACTCCCCACACACTCAGCACTCCCACACAGGCCTGCTGGGCCTTCTCTTTCTCCCTCCTCCCTCTCCTACATGCCTTCCTCTGAGGTGTGCCTCTCCTCCTCCTGCATCCCAGCCCAGGGCTCAGGGCTGGAGAGAGCAGAGCTGAGCTCTGGGCACCTCCATGTTCCCAGGCCTCCTCCAGACGTCAGGCAGGGCCCCACTGCCCGCTCTGCCTGGACACGCCAGTCTACTTTCCTACCCAGCTCTTTCCCCGCCCCCAGGAGGGTGGGTGGCCCAGAAGCCTGCATGGTCCATCCCAGTGTCTTGACAGGAGCCAGCTCTGACCCAGGATGACATCTAGAGCTGCAGACCCCTGGGGACTTCAGGCCTGGAAGGCCTGGGAAAGCCCTTCTCATGATCTCCTGTCTGTTATAGGAGGACAGCCAGGCCACTTCCCTGCAGGAGTGGCCCTGAGAGGGGACGGGCAGGGAGTCTGGACCTGCCCCACAGCCCAGGAGCCAGAGGCCTGGGCTGCCGACCCCGCACCATACTGTGCTGGCTGGAAGCACTGCCTGTTGTCAGCCCATCCTGCCGCCCTTTGAGCCATATCAGGGGCCACGTGCAGCCCATTGCTGCCTGTTAAGGTTCACTGGGTGGCCCTACCCCTGCACACTGGGACTCTGACCCTGCCACCCCCTGCTGGCCATGCACAGCTCAGCTGCTTCCTCTGGCCTCCTCCTCTGACTTCCTCCACCTGCCCCTGGGTCTTGAAAAGGGATCCCAGGGTGCCACGCTGCAGCTGGTCTTCTCATTTCTCTCTCCACCATTGCACACTTGCAGCTTGTCTCCCAAACCTCCCCTCCAGGAATCATATGTACATGGAGCTTTACCCTGGACATGGTGAGGGATCAAGGGGCTTAGTCACATAGGCCTGAGAGATGAATTCTAGCTCTGCATATTGACTTTCTCATCTGTTAAAAGGGTCTGCCAGTGGCACTGACCTGGCAGTGTTACTGTGGAGGTTAAAGTGGAAGAGAATCTGGGCGTGGTGGTACACACCTGTAATCCAGTACTTGGGAGGCTGAGACTGAAGGATTGCAGGTTTGAGGCTGGCCTTAGCAACTAAGTGAGGCCCTCAGCAACTTAATGAGACCCTGTTTCACAATTAAAAAAAAAAAAAAGAGCGGGGGGTATAGCTCAGAGGTAGAATGCCTCTGGGTTCAATCCCCAGTACCAAAAATAATAATAGTAATAATAAGGCTCAACCTGGTGGCTCATGCTTATAATCCCATCATTCAGGAGGCTGAGACAGGAGGATCACAAGTTTGAAGGCAGCCCCAGCAACTTAGCAAGGCTTTCAGCAGCTCTGCAAGACTCTGTTTCAAAACAAAAACTAAAATAGCGCTGGGGGTAAAGCTTGGAGGTAGAACACCCCTGGGTTCAATCCCCAGCACACACACACATACACACAAAAGTAAGTAAAATAAATAAGTAAATAAAAATGGTGACATGGAGGAGCATGTCCGAACAGAGCACACTCTCACAGGGCACTGCTGGCTGTTGCCGTCAGCAGCAGCAGTATTAGGACCAGCGTAGACTGTGAGCCATTGGCGACGGATGTAGACGAGGTAGACTCGGAGCCAGACAGACCTGAGTCCCAGCCCATTGCTCTCTGAGCTGTTTCCTTGTCCACAAACTGAGGGAGATAGTTCTCTCCCCAGGCTGCTGGAGATGAAAGGCCCTGTGTGGGTGATGGTGGTTACTTTGTGTCAGCTGTTGTAATTCTCCAGGGAGAGGGAGATAAGGTCTTGGGAGTGCCATCAGGTATCTGCTGGGGTTTCGGAGGGGGCACTCTGGGAGGAAGCTCAGCTCTCCTGCCATCTGGCTCTCCAACCCCGGCCTGTCAGCAAGGCCAGCTCCTCCAGGCCTGCCTGGCTCTGGGAGGAAGGCCAGGGAGGAGCCCCAGGGCGGAGAGTCCCATTCCTGCCCAACGAGGGGTGGACTAAAGCAGGGTGTGATCTGGAGCCTTTAAGCAATAGGGGGTGTTAGAGGCTGCCCGGGGCTCTGCAGGTACACCCAGCTGGTGAGTTTTGAGCCATTATCATAAAAGCAAGCACTCAAGAAGGCATGGTGGTGCATGCTTATAATTCTAGTATTGCATGCTTGTGATTCTAGTACTTGGGAGGCTGAGACAGGAGGACCGTGGTTGGTGGCCAGCCTCAGCTACTTAGGCCCTCCACAACTTGGTGAGACCCTGTTTCGAAATAAAGAATAAAAAATAGGGCTGGAAGTCAGGTGTGGTGGTGCACACTTGAAATCCCAGCACTTGGGAGGCTGAGACAGGAGGATCTCACAGGTTTGAAGCCAGCCTCAGCTACTAAATGAGGCTCTCAGCAACTTAGTGAGACCCTGTTTTCAAATAAAATATAAAGTAGGTCTGGAAATATAGCCCGGAGGTAGAAGGGCTCCTAGGTTCCATCCCTAGTACCACAAAAAATAAATAAATAAAATAAAATAGGGCTAGGGGTATAGCTCAAAGATAGAATGCCCCTGGTTTCCATCCCCAGTACTGCTAAATAAGTAAATAAATAAATAAATAAATAAATAAATAAATAAATAAATAAATGCGTTCAGAGAGTGCCCACTAGTGTGCTGGGCACTGCTAGTAACAATTAATCTTCACCAGGAAGCAGTGTATTCCTTGCTAATAAGGAAGGCCCAGAGAGGTTCCGTGACTTACCCAAGGCCACTCAAGCTTGACATGGAAGAGCCAGCGTTGGGACCTGGTAGAGTCAGCTCCAAACTAGTTCTTTCACCCTCTTCTCTGCTGTCTTGGCACGAGCGGGAAGGGCAGCAGCTGCCAGGTGAAAGAGAAGGGCATTCCAGGCAGAGGAGCGGTGTAGACAGAGGTCTGAAGCAGTCACAGCCCATGGGTGACGGGAGCACTGGCAACTTGGGCATCATTCTACCCCTTCCCACGGTGGCACTGCCCCAGGCCTCAGAGCTGAGGGGCCTGCAGTGGGGCTCAGCTCTGCCTTTCTTACCTGGCAGAGATTACAGCGAAGGTCAGAACATCATGTACGTTCTGTGGGAATGAGTCCTGCTATGACGGGGCCTTGTTCAAAGCCACTGCTAGGCCCCAGGGCTGAAGGCATTTCTGCCAGAGAGAGGCTCTGTGCTGCCTGCCTTCCACAGAACAAGCTAGAAACCAAGCGTGTTCACCAGGAAGCTGGGGTCAGAAACGGGGTGGGGAGCAGGGGGACAGTGCTCCAAGGCCGGCACCATCTTCTAGAACAAGCGGACACGACTGGCACGCAGACCCTGCTCCCTGCTGGCCTGGTGCTCCTTTCAGCTTTCAACTCCTTTCTAGGTCCCAGGGAGACCAGCTTCTGACCCAGCGCAGGTGGAACTGGCAGTAGGGGCCGCCCACACCTGTCAGGCCACTCAGAGCAGGGTGAGCCTCTCTAGGCTCTTTGGGGACCTTGGTCCCCACCCTGGGAAAGAGCTGGCGACGCTCACCCCACTAGCAGGCCCTTCCTCCCACCATTGTGGAATCCAGTTCCTTAGGCAGATTCTGGGCCCAGCCCTGGTATGGCGAGTGCACCAGTAGCTCCCTATCGGATCCAACAAGATGTGTGGGGAAAATGCTAGAGTCTGTGTCCGTGAAGGTCAGGGAGGTGCGTGGAGCTCAGCACCTTTGCTCATGGCGGGCCTTGCTGGTCTGATCTCCTCTTTCCAGCCTGGGATGCAGTCTCCCCATCTGTGGGTTGATTTCCAGGCCCCTCCCAAGACTAGTGTTCCAAGATTCCAAAGCTAAGGCATTGTTAGGGGCTCGACAGACAAGCAAGCGAGGGGTTTTCTTGCATAACTTACTGGGTTGTTAGGGTGACTCCCACAAATGAGATGGGTTGCGGAGACCTGCGCTGCAGCTGGTCAGGAGGCACAGCTGTGTGGTGCCCACAGTAGACAGAATGAGAGCCAGGCCCAGCCGAGGCGGGGAGGGGCCTTGCCAGTGTACAGCTGTGGCATGTTGTCTGTCTGCACACAGGTATGTCCAAAGTCTGCTGGATATCATGGAGTTCCTAGACAAGGACCCTGAGGACCACCGTACTCTGAGCCAGTGAGTGAGGGCCCTAACTGTGGCAGGAAGGCGGGTGCCGGTGAGGGGCATCTGGAGCAGAGCCCCACAAGGAGGGAAGGAAGGGCCCTGGCTTTCAAGGATGTTCAGTCTGATGGAAAAAACACAGGCTCCATTATCAGTGCGGCCCAAGTTGGTGGGCAAGAGCCGGGCCCCGCCCCGAGGGAGCTGCGCTTCGGAGTGAAGGCTGGGGGTAGGTGGTGGTGGGAGGTTCCAGGTGGGTATCCAGGGGTGGGGAAGGGGTGTTCATGGGATTGAAAGGGAGGAGCAAGTGGAGACTATAGAGCGGAGGTTAGACGTGCAGGAGACTCGGGGCCCCAGAGCTGGGACTGGATGGGACAAATATCTGCCCTCCCGCAGGTTCACCGACGCCCTGGTCACCATCCGGAACCGGCACAACGACGTGGTGCCCACCATGGCACAGGGCGTGCTGGAGTACAAGGACACCTACGGCGATGACCCCGTCTCCAACCAGAACATCCAGTACTTCCTGGACCGCTTCTACCTCAGCCGCATCTCCATCCGAATGCTCATCAACCAGCACAGTGAGCATGCGCGGCGCGGGGGCTGCCATAGGGCGCTAAGCCAGCCGCTCCAGGGCCACGTGACTGGCTCCAGAAGGAGATGGCAACGTGGATGTAGAGCCTTATAAACGTTGGCAAAACAAGCCCCATACAGTGGTGCACGCCTGTAATCCCAATACTGGGAAGCTGAGACAGGGGGATCACAGGTTTGAGACCAGCCTCAGCATCTTAGACCCTCATCAAGTTAGCAAGACCCTGTTTCAAAACTAAAAATAAAAAAGAGTTGGGAGCTGGGCATGGTGGTGCACGCTTGTAGTCCCAGCATTTTGGGAGGCTGAGACAGGAGGATTGTGGTTCGTAGTCAGCCTCAGCTACTTAGTGAGGTCCTTTGCAACCCAGTGAGACCCTGTTTCAAAATCAAGAATAAAAAATAGGCCAGCATTTGGGAGGCTGAGACAGGAGGATCGCGGTTCACGGACAGCCTCAGCTACTTAGTGAGGCCCTTTGCAACTCAGTGAGACTCTGTTTCAAAATAAAAGATAAAAAAAATAGGGCTGGGGGTATAGCACGGAGCTAAAAAGCCCCTGGGTTCTACCCCAGTACCGCAAATAAAATAAAATAAAATAAGGCTGGGGTGTAGCTCAAAGTAGAATGCCCCTGGGTTCCACCCCCAGTACCGCAAAAGAAAAAGAAAAAGAAAAAGAGTTGGGGCTAGAGGTGTAGCTCAGTGATGGAACTTGCCTAATGCAAGGCCCTGGGTTGGATTTCCCAGCACCGCAAAAACAAAAACAAGAGGTTGTTTTCTTTTTTTTTTTTTTTTGGAGGTACTGAGGATTGAACCCAGGGGCATTTTACTCTGAACTACACCCCCAGCCCTATTTTTTTATTCTTTATTTTGAAACATGGGCTCACTAACTTGCAAAGGGTCTCACTAAGTAGCTGAGGCTGGCTGCAAACTTGCGATCCTCCTTTCTCAGCCTCCGGAATGCTGGGATTATAAGCATGCGCCACCACACTTTAGAGTTTCTTTTTCCAGGAGGGTTCACTGTTATTGCTGACAAATCAAAGCCATCATAAATTAAATAAATTCTTCCATGCTCAAATAATTTCGAAAGCAAGATGGCAAAAGTTATAAGGAAAGAAGCAATGTCTGCGTGGGCTGCGATGTGGGGAGGAACCTCTGGAAGGAAGCGTTCTTCAGGCCTACAACAGCCCTAGCAGGATGGAGGGCAGGACTGGGGGTGGGGGGACTTGAGGATGGGAGCCTCCAGAGGTTTGAAGCGCTGAGGAACAGGGAGTCCTGGGCAGGCCTGAGTCCTGGGCAGGCCGGTGGCCTGGCCAGCAGCACTTTCCCTTCGCCCGCAGCCCTCATCTTTGAAGGCAGCACCAACCCAGCCCACCCCAAACACATCGGTAGCATCGACCCCAACTGCAAGGTGTCTGACGTGGTGAAAGGTGAGTTCTCCCCAGCCCTGGCCCACCGGGGAGCCCCAGGGACCCCTCCAAGCTTGCCTACTCCAGGGTGGCCTGTTTCCCAGTGGGTAGGGGCCTCGTTCCCAGGAGTTTAACACTGGTGATGCCGGGTGTCAGTGCCAAGGGGACTGCCCGCTGGGCAAGCCACCCATGCCCTGAATGGCCCACTTTCTCTCAGATGCCTACGACATGGCCAAGCTGCTGTGTGACAAGTATTACATGGCCTCCCCTGACCTGGAGATCCAGGAGATCAATGGTGAGCAGGGGAGGCTGTGCATGGATGTGGGGGAGGTCCGAGGACCCATGGGAGAGCAGGAGAGGAGGGTCAGCGTGTGGCCTGCTCTCTAGAAGGGAGAAGCAGAGGGCCATGTTATTCATTTGATAAACATGACAGGCAAGGTCCCTGTTCTCATGGAGCTTGGAGGTTGAGGAATGGGGCCTTTAGCCAAAACAAAACAAAAAAAAACCAAGATGATTTTGGGCTGTGGTCAGTGACAGGGATGAAGTAGGGAGCAGGACAGTGACGGAGAGGAGCGGTGTAGAAGGTGGACATCAGCTTGGCTGTCTTCCCAGAATCCCAGTCCCAGTGGCTTAATTAAGAGAGAGGTTTCCCTCTGGGCATCCCTGGGCTCCCCACCTCTAGCTCTGGGTTCCAGCTGGAGGAAGGGAAGGAGGTCAGGAAAGGAGTTGAACACGCTTCCATGCGTCACAGGCTCGGGTCCCCCCAGCTCACCGGAGGCTGGGGATGAAGTCTCTAGCTGGCAGCCACGTGCCCAAGTACCTCTTTGGGGAAGAAGAAGGGCAAAGGGTAGATAGAGAGGCTTCATGGCGCCTCCTCGGGGTGAAGTCGGGAAGGCAAGGTGACCTCCCACGCAGCCCTGACCTTGGTCTTGATTCTGCAGCTGCCGACTCCACCCAGCCCATTCACATGGTCTATGTCCCCTCCCACCTCTACCACATGCTCTTCGAACTCTTCAAGGTGAGGAGGAGGCTGGGCACCCTTACCAGGGCCACCTCGAAGGCAGGCTCCCTCACTCAGCAGACCCTCGTTCCCTCCCCAGAACGCCATGAGAGCCACCGTGGAGAGCCACGAGTCCAGCCTCGTTCTGCCCCCCATCAAGGTTATGGTAGCCTTGGGTGAAGAAGACCTGTCCATCAAAGTATGTGACCCTTGACCCTGGGGTGGAGAAGACGGGGAAGGTCAGGGGTGTAAGGGTGGGGATTGGAAGACCAAGCTCCGGAGGGCCCTGACCTGTCCCCTGTCCCCCAGATGAGCGACCGAGGTGGGGGTGTCCCCTTGAGGAAGATCGAGCGGCTCTTCAGCTACATGTACTCCACAGCCCCCACCCCACAGCCTGGCACCAGGGGCACCCCGCTGGTGAGGAGCCACCCGGCCCCCTACCCCCACTGCTGCGGGTGCCTGTTGCCTTCCCCATCCTGATTCTTAATTCCCAAGCACACTGCTGTGTGGCTGTGTGTGGCGGCAGCCCCCTCTCCTGGGTCTGGGCCTCCTGTCCCCTACCTGCATCTGTCTGTCTGCCTGCCTGCCTGCCTGCCTGCCTGCCATGCTTCTCAGTCCTCCCCTGCTCCAGCACTTAGTACTTTCTTGTGGCCTTGCTCAGCTGGCCAAGGCCTCCTTTAGCGCCTCTGGAGTAGTCAGATCCTGCCTCCCAGGAGCCCTGGGACCTGCCCTGGCCTCCTGCTACCTGAGCGGAACTCTCCTCCCTGCCTCCACTCTCCTCCCTCCTCCCAGATCTCCTCACTCATCCCACATCCCCTTTTGGCCTCTGCACCCTGTGCCCTTGGGTGCGCTCTCTGCTCTCTTCTCCCCCTCCCTCCCTCCATCCATCCATCTCTCTCTCTCTCTCTCTCTCTCTCTCTCTCTCTCTCTCTCTTTCTCTCTCTCTCTGGCTCTCTTCTCTCCCCCCTCCCTTCTTGACCCCAGACCTGCACCTTTCACTCACCTCCTCAGTCCTCGCAGGCCCAGGAGCCAAGCAGGAGCCTCCCCATCACCGCTGCCTCCCTGTCCCTGCAGGCTGGCTTTGGTTATGGACTCCCCATTTCCCGCCTCTATGCCAAGTACTTCCAGGGGGACCTGCAGCTGTTCTCCATGGAGGGCTTCGGGACGGATGCTGTCATCTATCTCAAGGTGAGGGGGGCCCTGCCTGCGCCGGGCAGCACCTGCTCTTGGGTTTTCTTCCACCCCTCGGTCCTTCCCCAGTTCCAGACTCAGAATCACAGCAAAACAACAGCTCCTCAGCTCTGTGGCCCCAGCCCCAGTTCCAGCTTGACAGGAAATTCCAGAGTCTGTGGTCCATGATTGGGACCCGTTAGACCCGGAAGGGAACAGGACCATGGAGTCTCTTCATCTAGCTCAGGGGGTAAGAAAGGGCCAACATGGTGACCTTAATCAAGCGCACGCAGCCCAGCCTCCTCCCTGACCCCAAAACACTGACCCTTTGACGAGCAGCTTTGTTCAATGGACAGGAGTGGGACACAGAAGGGACCGACTCTTTCATTGTCCCCACACCCAGGGTAGTGTTGGCCAGTGGCTGGGCTGAGGAGGTGGGATTTGAGGGGTGAGGACCAGTACAGTGCACCCAGGAAGGGGTGGTCTCTGGAGGCGTGGACAGGTCGCGGGGAAGTAGGGCTGCTGACCCTGGCCCTTCACAGGCCCTGTCCACGGACTCGGTGGAGCGCCTGCCTGTCTACAACAAGTCAGCCTGGCGCCACTACCAGACCATCCAGGAGGCCGGCGACTGGTGTGTGCCCAGCACGGAGCCCAAGAACACATCCACATACCGGGTCAGCTAGGAGCCGTTGCTCCCCCTGAACCCCCAAGAGGGCAGACTGCTGCCTCTGCGTCTGGCCACCACGGCGACCCTCTCCATCCCCCGGGGCAGGGGTGGTTCTCCCTGATGACCAGGTCCTGTCTCTGTGAAAATCACCACGGTGACCTGTGTGTTGTGGTCCCTATGTGCCAAGCTGACTCTGCGGAGACACCTGGGTGGTCTCCCCGGGGCTTAGTCTCCATGGGTATGGGTGACACCTGCAGACTGGAGGTGGCTCTCCAGGATGGGGCGCCACAGAGATGCTTTCCCGTGGCAGCCCTCCTCTCTCAGACTGGGGCTGTCACTTTTTTACCAGGAGTCCTGGGTCCTCCTCACTGCCTGCCATGGCCCCGCTTGCCTTATTCCCCTCCCCCTTGCAGCCACACTGGTCCTGGTCCACTGTCAGTGTTAGGAAAGAGCCAGGTGCCCCCAGATCTGGGGAGTGGGTAGCAGACCTGTTCCTGCAGACCCTCCCTGCACTTGGGCATTGAGTTCAGGTTGGCAGGTTAGTAGGGAGTACCTCTCACCTGAAGTCCACCCTTAAAGAGGAACCTGGGAAGACACAGGGGTCACCTTCCCAGCCAGGGACACTCAGGTGACCTTGGCACTGTCTGTGTGGCCTCCCAAGCCCTTCCCCAGCATGTCCTCACATGCACCCTACCTGCGCACCACACTCCCCCTTTGTCCTGCCTGACTCCAGCCCCCCCCCCCCCCACATTGTGCCCAGTACGTGTGCTCGGGTCGCTTCCCCTAGGATGCTCAAAGAACACAGCTAGTTTTATAACCCTGAATCCCCCGCCCCTCCCCAGCACACAGGGGGTTAAAGCTGTGTGCACCTCCCAGTGGCTCTGATGGTGAAATCCACAGTAAAGAGACTGGATGGGAGACTGGCTTGGCTGCGTTGCTGGGGGAAGGTGAGCCACACATTCTGTGACCAACATGATGTACTTGGACCAGTGTATACCAGGAGTAAAACACCAGGCAAAGCCATCTACACGGAAGAGCTGCCGGCCCAGCACCCAGCGACCGGCCTGTCACGCTACCACACTCGGCACAGCTTCATTCTCTGTCACCGGCACATCATAAGTGTTTATTGAAAGAAATTGAGAACCGCCTCCCCCTTCACATGCAGGTGGGCACCCACTATAGCTCCTGATGGCCTCAAGGACACACGTGCCTTCCAGGGGGTGCCTGTGCCTCCGTAGCTCAGTTTCCCTCGGAAGGCCCTCTCCTGGCTCTAATGGCAGAGGAGAGGAAAGGGTTGATCCAGGGATGGCCCTTGCCCTAAGCCACAGCCCCTGGGCAGGAATGAGGGAGTCAACATGCATTGGTCCTGTCTGCCACTGTAGGCAGGTAGAGGGGATACCGGGGGTTTCTAAACAGAGCTCCCCTCCCCTGCCCTGTGGTAGCTCCAACCAGTGTTCCAGGAGCTGGGCTAGCTCTGGCCCACATAGTACCTGATGGCTTATCACTGAACATTGCCTAAAAAGATAGATGCCATCCCCAGGCTGCCATCCCCAGCCCCACCCTCCCCTGGGGACTGTTCCTGGCCCTCCTTGCAGCCCAGGGAGCTGGAGCCGGCCCTGTCTGCCAGCTCTGGAGCCCACCTAGGCTCCAACAGTGGCCAGGGCAGAGAGCCAAGGGGCCCTTCTAGTCCAGCAGCTCACAGGCGACCCACACTTTGGCTGTGGTGAAAGTCACCAGGTTTGTACCGCCTAGGCACTGGAGGGTCTTCTGCCCCTACCAGCTTCCAAGTTTGTTCTGCTTCCAAAGAGGGCTCAGGTGCCCTCTCAGGGAGCAGGGAAAGGGGGTCCTGGCTTGGAGAGCAGGTCAGAGACCCACTCCTGAATGGGCACAAGAGGGGCAGACCTGCTTGGATGTCACCTGCCTGCTGGGACTCACAAGACCGAAGGGGAAAGGAGCTGGCGGTTTCATCCCTTGCTGTCTCCCAATGTCCTCGCAGAGGCCACACTTGTCCTGTCCTGCTCTCCCATCCAGGTGGCAGCTGGCGCTTGCTTACCCCTGAGTGTACCTTGCTGCAGTGCCCACTGACCTTCCTGGGGAGATCTGCTCCCCTGCACACAGCTGCCTTGTAGAGCTGGAGAGACACAGCTCTGTGCACCTACCTCTGCAACAATGCTCAGCCTACCCTCCAGGTCTGGGGCCCCGGGCCCAGGGCAGGCACCTAGCTCATCAGGCCCAGTCCGACCCAGGCTCCTCTGGGCTCCTGGGCTCCATTTAGCCTTGGCCTCTCCACACTCTTCCCCTCAACTGCTACCTGCCTCCCCCAGGAACTGTGCCAAATAAGTCCTCAAAATTGGATTTATTACTGGGTCCTCTTCCTGGGGTCTCCCTTCCTGTGGACTCTGGGTCCAGACCGTGAGAGAGGATGTGTGCCCCCGAGAGCGAGGGGCCAGGCCAGCCCAAGCCTGGCGCCCAGGCCCCGCCCCCTGGTGAGGCCTGTGCTGGCAGCCTGCAGCTGCCCGCGCCTGGGTGCCAGCGCCGCCCTGCCCGCCCCTAGCTCTTCTTGGCCTCCTGCTCCCGACGCCGGAGCTTCTCCCGCTGCCGCGCAGCCTTCTCCTGAGCCTTGCGCTCTTTCTCTGCAGCCGCTGCCAGCTCCTTCAACTTCCGCTTCACCAGCGCCCGGTCGTGCGAGTTGCTGAGCCCCAGGCTCTGGGGAAGGAATCCCAGGGTGAAGGAGTCTGGGAACAGTCCCAGCCAGCCCACGCCCTTGCTCTCTCTGCCTCTGGTGTACTTCCCCCACTCCATCCTCCCCCCATCCCAGCCACACATACACACTGGGGCTTGCTCAGGGCAAAGAACCCGGGGCCAAAACTCGGAGGCCAGTGGCTGAGGGAGGAGGGCTGAGGTTACTGGCCATCTGCCTCCCCCAGCCCTGGCTCCCATTCCTGCACTCGGGACTTCAGCCAGGGCCCTGCCCCACCCCCGGAAGCCCAGAGATGGGGAGTGGTTTGCTCAAGGTCATACAGTCAGCAGCCAGAGCCCTTCACCACTTGAGAGATGTCCTGGGGGACTCTCCCTACCACTCCTCTCCAAACTCCTCAGCTGAGAGCAGGAGAGAAGCCGAGAACCTCCCAGCAGAGATCAGAACCCGCCCCTTCCTCCGCTGACCCCATGATACTCCGCTACCACCCGCCACTGACTGAGACTGAGAATCAGACAGAGCTGACCAGGGAGAAGCCTGGCTTCCATGATACCAAGAAACGAATCCATGAGTGCCAAAGGGCATGTGACAGCCCCAAAGGGCAAGGTCAGCCTGGAGGCTTCGACTGGAGCTAGGTGGCCAAACGGAAGCGGTGGGCTTGAGTTGAAAGTCAGACTGGCGTCCCCTGCTACAGCGCAAAGATTGGACCAAGGACCCTGCCTACAGCAGAGGTCAGGGCAGTAGCTGGGGAGGGAGTGGACAGGTCAGCTCAGGAGGCTGGGCTGAGGGTCAAAGGACAGGAGCAGGGGCATCCCCATCCTGGAAAGTTACCTCAAACTCTAGTTGGGTCATGACCCTTGCACTCTGACCCACCTTCAGTTTGCTTCCATCCAGCTGCAGCAGCTGCGGCCCGTCCACCTGCCGGGCAGCAAACTCAGCGGCGTACTGCTCCAGGTTGAGGCTGTGCAGCCACTGGCCCACCTGCTGGCTGGTCCAGTGCTGGACAGTGGGGAGGGCCTCATCCAGGAACTGGAACCAGAAGAGGGTGAGGGGGGAGGCTCGGCCTGTGGCTCATACAGCTGGCAGCGCCAGGGTCAGGGCTCCCGTGGGCGCGATGGGCAGCCTGGCTCACCTCGTCTGAAGACTGTGACAGCGTGTGGTAGGGGTAGGAGCACTTGGCCTCCTGCCGAGGACCACTCGGGATCTTGGGGCTGCTGCTGGGAGGCGTGGAGTCATCACTCAGGGTGGATTCCTACACAGGAAGGAGTGTGTGCTGCCGAGGGGCAAGATAACCCCCAAGCCCAAGGCCCTGAACCTACCACCCTGTCCAGATGGAGCTGATGTCCCAGACTAGCCACCAGCAGTTACTCAGTGCCCTCCTCTCCCTGTTTATGAACCAGGAGCCAGGCAGGGCACAAGCCGCTGTGATCTGTGTCACCATTGGAACTTGAGGCCTCTGGGAGGCTATCTAGAGGATGTAGGGCTAGAACTAAGCCAGATAGAATAGTTCACAGGAATGGAGGAGGAGTCAGGTGCTTCCTATAGGTAGCCACCAGAATCCCCAAGCTGGGTCAAGCATTCCTGGTTCATGTGGGTGCCCTTGCTGGACCATGAGGGCTGGACCATGTCTTGCTTACCCTGGTGTCCCCAGGGCCCAGCACAAGGGAAGGGCAGAGGAAGAATGTACAGGGAGGGGCGAAGAAGGGAAGTGCCGAGTTCAAAGGGACACTGTCTCCTGAATCCCAGTCTTCTGATTTCTCTCCCTTGCCTGTGTCTCTTATAAAGAGCAGAACCCCAGAACAAGCACTGGGCCGCAGGCAGGAAAGCTTTGCAATGAAGTCCGTGTGGTCTGTGAGCAAGTCCCTTCTCCCTGGGGATCCACTTGCTCTTCTGTGCAGTGGGGAGGAATGTGCCTGCCCTCCCTCCCTCGCTGCTAAAGAAAAAACATGTGAGGTTCTTGGTAAACTGTAGAGTGCGTGTGAACGCCAGCAGATGCTCAGTGCTGATCTGACGCTAGGTTTCACTCCTCTCACAGGGCCGTTCAGAGCACTAGGTCGGGGTCCTGTTCCTCTCTGTATCTCCAAAGCCTCATCCCACCAAGCAGGGGGCCCAGCTGCCAACAGGATGTGGTGTCAAAAGGGAGCCAGGCAGAACAGTCAGCAGGAGGGGAGGCCTCAGGCTGGGTGAGCAGTAGGAGGATCAGTGTTCAGAGATGAGTGTTGAATGGAGGAAGTAATGAATGAATCAAGCAAAGAATTACTCAGAATACAAGTGAGCGACCGGGTGAATGAACGCAGAGGATGGATGGAGTAATGGCTCACGGAGGGGATCCATGATGGATAGATGTTCTCCAGGAAGGCCTGGATCCCAGCCTGAGCCAGAGTGAAGTATGTTCTCATGTCAACCTGAGTCTGGAGGCCACTTTGAGGGCAAGAAAGTCCTGGGCTTGCTTACCTGGGAAGCTGACTTTTTGGGGCTGAAGCTCTCATGTTTAGGGGAGCAGGCTGGGGAGGTGGCGCTGCCTGAGGATGCGGAGCACTTCCCGCTGTCTGTGAACCAGGAAAAGGGCAGGAACGGGGAGCCCCCTGACCTGCCAGAGCCCTCCACCGACTCCCTGTGGAGAGAACATCCAGCATAGGTGTGGGCACCAAGGGGCACTCGGGAGCCACGGTGAGTGCTGTGGGGACCCCTTACCTGCTGCCCATGGACAGACGGTTGCTGCCCTTCTCCTTCCGGCTCTTGCCAGTGGATGCTCTGCGGAGGGTGACCCTGTGGGGAGGGCAGGGGGCAGTGGGTAGAGCTGTCGCTGTGCCACCCTTACCCCAGCAGCTCCAAGGCCAGTGTGGTGCCCCCTACTCACCCCAGGTCCAGGAACTTTCTGCGAGTCTTCTTATCCAAGCCGATGGTGGGGCTGGCGGGCTCAGGAGGGCTCGCGTCCCGGCTGTCATCTTTCCAGAGAGAAAGAGAAAGAAATAGCCAATGCCTTGTCTGCCATCTTTGGCTGCCAGTGTAGGGTGTTAGAAGTTCCCTAGAATCAGGCAACCTGCCTCTGGTGCCAGTCACTGGCTGCGTGACTAGGCTAAGTCACTTTACCCCTCTGAGCTTCTGTCATTTCAAATACGAGCATAATAGCTGGACCTTTAACCCCAACACTTGGGAGGCTGAGACAGGAGGATCACAGGACAGTCTCAGAAACGTAGTGAGACTCTCAGCGACCCAGCAAGACCCTGCTTCAATACAAAAAACAAAAAGGGGCTGAAGGTGTAGCTCAGAGATAGAGCACCCCTGAATTCAATCCCCAATACCAAAACCTAAATAAAATAAAAAGAGCTGAGGAACTATGTCCTCAGCTCTTTTTATTTTACCCCCCAGTACCACTACCAAAGGAGAAAAAAAAAGTGGGAGGTATTAGAACACCTGCCCATTTCATGGTACTTGATGGGATGGGTGTTTACAGATTGTAAATCTGGAAAGCACTTTGCAAACTGAAGAGGTAGAGACCGCTTCTATTTACTGTTAGTTTTCTCCTGCCTGACTTCTACCCAGTCTTCCAATCTTGGCTCAAATGACTCTTCCTCAGAGGCCTTCCAGGATGCTCTGAAAGAGGTCAGGCACCGGATACAAGCTCTTCCCCCACCATGAGCATTTTTCCTGGACAGCACTTACGGTGGCTTGTAACCATACACCACTTAAAGGATGCTTTAATTGTTTCCCAAACTGCACACCCCAAGAGGAAGGGACTGTCTTTATTTGCCCTGCTTGCATCCCAGGGTCCAGATGAATAGATGAACCCTGGCCCTCATTCTCCCGGCTCCCCGCAGCCACCCTGTCACAGGTGTCAGGGGCGCAGGGTCCGCCCGGCTGCGCTCACCTTCGCTGTGCTGTTCGGCGCGCGGGTGCCGCCGGATGAAGCTGGGCGAGCTGTCGGAGGAGGGCGCAGAGCGCGGCGGCGAGCTGGAGGCGGCGGCCAGGCCCTCGTGCGAGGCGGCGTTGTGCAGGGGCCGGTAGCGTGTGAGCGGCGAGGGCGGTGGCTCGTCCTCGTCCAAGCTGCGCCGCAAACCCGGAGGCTCCAGGCAGAAAGAGCCCCCAGCCGGGGAACCCGGACCAGAATGCAGAGGTGAGCGCAGCCGGTGCAGGGGGCTCCCGCAGCCGTCGGTCACCTGGAGGAGGAGACAGCCGCTCACCAAGAACTCTCTATTCCCCGGAGGCCAGGAGACAGGTTTACCCTGGCCACCATGCTGGAATTGCCTGTCGGGTAGCCCCAACGCCTGGCTCCTTCTGGGGGTTGGAGGGAGGGTTTCCTGGTACCTGGGACAAAGATGGGGGCTGGCCAGTGAGGTGTGGGAACCCTGAGCTTGAGGTTGCATCTGGTGGGCTTGAGGTCTGTGCCCCTTGCTTACCACCAAGCCTCTCCTGGCCTGAGCTTCCTTGTCTATAAAATGGAGCAAAGCGTTCTTTAAAAGGAAGCCATTACAGCTGGGGATGTAGTTCAGTGATAGAGCTCTTGCTAGCACACAGGAAACGCTGGGCTCGCTCTCCCATCACCACAAAAACAAAACAACCCAGTATGTCAGATGTGTAGGGTATGGCTCTCCTAGAAGGGCAGGGATGATACAGGGGCAAGAGGGGTGTATATGTGTGGGGGTGCCCCAACCTTGCCTCCAGGCCCATCGGAGCCTTCACCATCCTCAGCTGAGCTGGCGCTGTCCCGAAGTCTGGAGCGGGATGGCCGGTGTCTCCGGCCCTTGGCCAGCAGCTGGGCCCGGGCCTTGTGCAAACTGCTGTCCAGTCTGGCGGTCTCTGGCACAGCCAAGTCCAGATCTGTGAACCGGGCAAAGGGGGTGGAAACCAATCACATGAGGGTAGTGAGCCTCAGATGGCCACCTGCAGCCACATCCCAGACACACGGCCAGCAGCACTTCTGAGTGCCAGGCAGTGGAGTCCAGAGGAGATGAGGCACATGGTGTCCCCCAGGCACACAGAGGGCAAGTGGCTGAGCTCTCATGGAGGACAGAGCAGGACAACCTGGGTCCTAAGGTCTGGGGGGAGTTTGCACATGATGAGGTGGGGGGTGGGATTGCAATGTTGAAGAGTATGGCTGGCACCTCCAGGGCTATTATGGGAGGAAGGACCAGAGGACGAGGCTGCAGAAGTCACAGCTGCCACTTAAGAAGCACTTACTAGCGGGGCGTGGTGGCACATGCTTGTAATCCCATCATTTGGGAGGCTGAGGCAGGAGAATCCTGGCTTGCGGACAGCCTTGGCTACTTATTGAGTCCCTTTGTAACTCAGTGAGACTCTGTTTCAAATAAAGATTAAAAAAAAAATAGGGCTGGAGGTGTAGCTCAGAAGTAGAATGTCCCTAGGTTCCATCCCCAGGACCTCAAAAAGAAGAAGGAGGAGGAGGAAGAGGAAGAGGAGGAGGAGGAGGGGCACTTACTATGCACCAGACACTATACACACATCATCTCTTATTCAAAGCAACCCCAGGGGGAGAAAGAGCAGGCAAAGGCCTGCTGGTCATGCATTAAAGTATCTGTCACAGTTTCACTTTTCAGGTCCACCCCTGAGAATGAAGCCCTTTCTCTGTCCTGCCTTGACCTTAGCACTGGGACCTCCAGATAAAGCAGATTCTTCCTGGGCCTCAGGATGGGTCCTGAGCATTCTTCCCCATTCCTCCTTTCTGATCTCTGGGACCCCACTCCATCCCTCATGCCCACCCTGTCTTGCCTGTCTCTTTTTTTCTGCAGATACTCGCAAAGCCACCTCTGACTTAATGACCACTTAGGTCTATTTCTAACCCTGTCCCCTCCCCGGAATTCCAAGCCCAGGCACTAGGGCACCTGCCAGGAAACTTGCCATGGGAAAGGCCCCCAGAGACCTCAAACAGCACAGCAAAATGAACCTGTCACCTTGCTTCCAACAGGCATCTCCTCTCTTCCCTGGTTCAATGGAAGGCTCCATGCTCCACTCAAGTCACCCAAGTGGGACCACTCTGAGCTAACCTCTCTCAGCCTCACACCCAGCTGGCCACTGTCTCCATGACACCTCCATTGGGATGTCCAGTGGGCTTCAACTTCCATGCTGAATCCAAACCCCTGGCCTTCCCAAAAGCTGCTCCTCCCAACCTCCTCATCTTGGTAAATAGCTGCCCCATCCCTCCAGTTTCTCAGGCCAAATCCCCGGGGGTCATCCTTGACTTCTTTCTCTCCCATCCTACAAACTGATCTAACCAGAATTCCTGTTCACTCTACTTTTGAAATACATCTAGACATACTGAAATATTAATGGGGAAGTGAAATGATGTCTTGGATTATGTTCAAAATAATTCAGGGCAGGCTGGGGATGTGGTAGAGCAATTGTCTAGCACGCAAGAGGCCTTGAGTTGAATCTCTAGCAACACACACACACGCACACGCACGCACACGCAATTGGTGGAGAATGGAAGGGGACAGAGGTGAAACATGACTGCTGCAAGTTGACTGCTGTTGATGTGGCGTGACCAGCACACGGTAGGGGACATTGTGTTCTTATCTCTCCTTCCTAATATGGTTGAGGTTTCACAAACTATTGCTTGTGAGTGAGTGTACACACACTCATACATATATGTATATGGAGAGAAGGAGAGACAGCAGAGAGGAAGGGAAGGGAGAACTCAGCCAGGTACCATCATCTCTTGCCTTGATTTTTATAAAAAGCCTTCTCGGTGGTCTTCCTTCCCCCTCCTGTTCCCAGTCTATTTTCCCACACCGCAGCCAGAGTGACCCTAATGAAACATGGCAGTCCAGTCACTCTGCTCAGAACCCTCCGGTGACTTCCCATCTCACGCAGAGGAAGAGCCAAAGACACCCAGTCTGTGCCCCCTCAGCTCTCTGAGCTTCTGCTTCTCTCCCTCCCTCGGGCCACTCTCCCTCACACAACCCGGCCGCCCTCAGGGCCTTTGCACTTCTTTCTCTTCCTACAAGACTGTTGCCACAAAGTCTGACTGCCCAGATTAGGACATCCTCCCACGTATACTCCAAAACCAGACTCAGAAAGCTGGGCGTGGTGGCGCACGCTTGTAATCCCCACGCTTGGGAAGTGGAGACAAGAGGATCCTGCAGGTTCGAAGCCAGCAGTGCTGGCTTAAGAGACCCTGTTTCCAAAAATAAAATAAAATAGGTCTGGGAGTGTAGCCTGGGGTAGAAGGGCTTCCAGGAACCCCAGTACCACCAAACAAACAAACAAACAAAAAACAAAGCAGACTATCACTCTCTGGCATACTGGATGCTTTAATTACATTTATTCTCTCTCTACCCATTAGAATGTCAGGTCCACGAGGACATATTTTTCTCCATTTAGTTCACTACTCTACCACAGGCATATGACAGTGCCTGGCACATAGCAGATGTCTAGGAAATACTATAAATATATATAAATGTATGTGTGTATATATATGTGGGGGTACTGGGGACTGAACTCAGGGGCATTCTGCCTCTGACCTATACCCACAGCCCTACCTTACTTTTTATTTGCAAAAAGGGAGGGTCTCCACAAGTTGCAGAGGACCTCAGTTGCTGAGGTTGGCTGAGAACCTGCAATCCTCCTGTCTCAGCCTTCTAAGTACTGGGATTACAGGCATGCACCACCATGCTCAGCAGCCTTATTTTATTTTTATTATTTGGAAATAGGGTCTCACTAAGTTGCTGAGGGCTCACTAAATTGCTGAGGCCAGACATAAACCTGTGATCTTCCTGTCTCAGCCTCCCAAGTACTGAGATTACAAGCATGTGCCACCATGTTCGGCTGAGTGTGTGTGTGTGTGTGTGTGTGTGTGTGTGTGTGTGTGTGTGTGTGTCCCAAGACTAGGGATTGAACCTTGCTCCTCCTTTGAACTGCCTTAGCTCAAGTCTCTGTCGGTTGCCCTCACCTCCACCAGTAACAATCCCAGAGGAAGGCTTCCTCATCTGTCCTTCCCTCCCAGTCCTACAAGCTAAAAGGAACTTTTGTATGTGGGGGAGGGGTGCTGGGGATTGAACACACCTCCCAGCTGTACCCCCAGCCCTTTTCTTTTTCTCCTCCACTGCTTCTCCTTCTCCTCCTCCTCCTCCTCCTCCTCCTCCTCCTCCTCCTCCTCCTCCTCCTGTGCTGGAGGTTGAAGCCAGAGGCATTCTACCTCTGAGCTACACCCCCTGTTCTCATCTATTTTTACTTTGAAACAGGGTCTCACCAGGTTGATAAGAGTCGCCACTTGCTGAGCTTGTCCTTGAATCCGAAGTCCTCCTGCCTTAGCCTCCCAAGCACTGGGATTGTAGCCTGCACCACCACATCTGGCTAAAAGGAAACTTTCAAGCACATTTCTGGCCATGTCCTGTACCCTCCTGCTTTGAAACCCTCTGGGGCAGGGGATAAAGTCCAGTTCCTCAGCCTTGTGGTCAAGGCCTGGGGGACCCAGCCCACCTTTCTTTTTTTTTTTTTTTTTTTTGGTGGTACTGGGGGTGGAACCCAGAGGCTTTCTACCTCCGGGCTATACTCCCAGACCTCTTTTATATTTTATTTGGAAACAGGGTCTCGCTAAGTTGCTGAGAGCCTCACTAAGTAGCTGAGGCTGGCTTTGAACCTGTGTGATCCTCCTGTCTCAGCCTCCCAAGCGCGGGGATCACAAGTGTGCGCCACCACGCCCGACCCCCAGCCCACCTTTCTGTGTTTCCCAGACTCCTCTAACATGCTTTTACATGACATCATGAGTAAGAACATAAGCTCCGGGGCTGAATGGCCCAGGCCACGTCCAGTTCTACAACTTGCTGGCTGGGTGACCCTGGACAACTTACTTATATATAAATACTAGCTTCTTCACCTCCAAATTGTAGTCAAACTAGCAATATCTTCTTTAGAGCGGTGTCACAAGCATTAAATAAGATAATTCATATAAAGCGCTTTGTCATAATGCCTGTGACGTAGTGGCTGCCTAATAGGCATTACTGTCAATGGTAGAAACAATATTAAATCGTTTCTACCAAGCTTGTGTGTCTACTAGTGTATGCACCTGCTTCTGCCTCCATGGCCGCCTGGGTCCCAGCCCTCCCTTGGGGCCTGACTCTGCACTTCACCCGCTCCTTCCATCTCTTGGGACCTCACAGAATGATAGGGTTGGGATCTTCTGGTCCTTCCCCAGCCACAGTGTGTCCCGAGGCCCTGGCGCAGGCCCCACAGAGAGCTCAGCAGGTGCTGAAGCAAAGCCTTATTTCCACAGGCCACGCACACTTCCATACAGGGACACCAGGCACTGAGTTGTTTGTCTCTGTGTGTTTTTGTGATCCGTATCCCCGCCCTTCACCAGAAGTCATGCTCCCCAGGGGGCAGTGGCTTGGCTTGTTCCTTGTAGTCTCCCCAGAGCCTAGAACACAGCCTGGCACACATTAGGAGCCGTGTGGATCTTTGCTGAATGGATGGAGACAGAGTGACTGGGGGATACTCTTTTAGATTAGGTAGCTAGACTGAAGTCTAGGGGGACAAGAAAGAGCTGAAGCTGAACCAGGCGCAGTGTGCACTACTGTAATCCCAGTGTAGTTGTGAGGCTGAAACAGGAAGATCTCAGGTTCAAGGCCAGCCTCAGCAATTTAGTGAAATTCTCAGCAACTTAGTAAGACCTTGTTTCAAAAGACAGAATAAGCCCGGCGTGGTGGCACATGCTTGTAATCCCAGCCTTCCAGAGACTGGAGGATCGCAGTTCATGGACAGCCTCAGCTATTTAGCAAGGCCCTTCACAACTCAGTGAGACCCTGTTTCAAAAATAAAAAGACTAAAAAAATAGGGCTGGGGGTGTAGCTCAGAGGTAGAATGCCCCTGGGTTCCATCCCCGGTACAGGAAGGAAGGAAGGAAGGAAGGAAGGAAGGAAGGAAGGAAGGAAGGAGAAAAGACAATATAAGAAAAGGAGCTGGGTGTGGTGGCGCATGTTTGTAATCCCAGCATTTGGGAGGCTGAGACCGGACTACTGTGGTTCACAGACAGCCTCAGCTACTTAGTGAGGCCCTCCGCAACTTAGCGAGACCCTGTTTCAAAATAAAGAATAGCCAGGCGTGGTGGCGCACGCTTGTAATCCCCGCGCTTGGGAGGCAGAGACAGGAGGATCGCGCAGTTTCGAAGCCAGCCGCGCACACTGGCTTAGGAGACCCTGTTTCCAAGTAAAAAATGTAAAAATAGGTCTGGGAGTGTAGCCCGGAGGTAGAAGGGCTTCCAGGAACCCCAGTACCACCAAAAAAATAAAATAAAATAAATAAAGAAGAAAGAAAGAAAGAAAGAAAGAAAGAAAGAAAGAAAGGAAGGAAGGAAATAAAAATAGGGCAGGGGGTTGAATGCCCCTGGGTTCCATCCCCACACCTGTGGGGGAAAGGGCTGGGATCCAGGCATGGTGGTGCATACCTAGAATAATCTCAGCCCCTGAGAGGCTGAGACAGGAGGATCACATGTTCAAAGAGCCTCAGCAACCTGGGGAGACTCTCGGCAACCTAATGAGACCCTATTTCCAAACAAAGACATAAAAAAGCTTAGGGGTGTAGTTCAGAGGTAAAATGTCAAGTACTCCCCCACACACATACATACATACACAAAAGGGCTGGGGTGTAGCTCAGAGGTAGAATGCCCCTGGGTTAATTCCCTAGTACTCTAAAAAGGGCTAATGTTATAGAAAAACCAGAGAAAGCTTTCTAAAGAGAGGGAACTGGCTGGGCATGGTGGCGCACTTGTAATCCCAGCATTTAGGAGGCTGAGACAGAAGGATCGAGGTTGGCAGACAACCTCGGCTACTTAGTGAGGCCCTCTGCAACTTAGTGACACCCTGTTTTCAAAATAAAGAACAAAGGCCGGGTGTGGTGGCACATGCTTGCAATCCCCCGCTCTTGGGAGGCAGAGACAGGAGGATCGCGCTGGTTCAAAGTCAGCCTTGCTGGCTTAAGAGACCCTGTTTCCAAATAAAAAATATATATATAAAATAGGTCTGGGAGTGTAGCCCGGAGGAAGAAGGCTTTCCAGGAACCCTAGTACCACCAAAAAAAAAAAAAAAAAAAAAAAAAAAAAAGAATAAAGCAGGGTGTGGTGGCGCAAGCTTGTAATCCCAGCATTTGGGAGGCTGAGACCAGAGGATGGCGGTTCGCGGACAGCCTCAGAAACTCTGAAACTCAGTGAGACCTGGTTTCAAAATAAAGAAAAATAGAGCAGGGGGTATAGCTGGGAGGTCGAATGCCCGGGTTCTATCCCCAGACCCGCAAAAATAAAATAAAATAAAAATAAAAGCCAGGCGTGGTGGCGCACACTTGTAATCCCAGCATTCGAGAGGCTGAGACTGGAGGATCGTGGTTCACAGACAGCCTCAGCTACTTAGTGAGGCCCTCCACAACTTAGTGAGACCCTGTTTCAAAATAAAGAATAAAAAAAAAATAGGGCAGGGGGATGTGGCTAAGAAAGAAAGAAAGAAAGAGAGAAAAGAAAAGAAATTAAGGCTGGGGGTGTTGCTTGGAGGTAGAATGCCCCTGGGTTCTACCCCTAGTATTGCAGGAGAGAAGGTGGGGGGGGGATGTGCAGGCTTGGGCTTCAGGTGCCTGAGGAGCAGCCAGGGGTCCAGTGCAGCCCTGCGAAGAGCCTGGACTGGGCTGGTAGAAGGCAAATGTGGACACAGCGAGGCTCCTATAGGGGGAGAGGCTGGCGTAGGGAGGAGACAGTCACTGTCAGACTGCTCTCCTGAGCCCAGGTTTGACTTGGACCTCTGACCCCTCAGTGGCCCCTGCTTCACTTCTGCCTGGGAGGGGCCCTCCCTTCCCAGCTCCCCTGATGCTCCCAGCTCCTGGCATGTTGGGTCCTAGAAGGAGCAAGGACTGGGGACTGAACCACAGAATAGTAATAGCTGATCCTTACTGAGCGCTTCCTGGGCTGGGCACTGTTCTAAGTGCTGCACAATTAGTGGCTTGTTTAAACCTCCTGCACTCCTATGAGGAAGGGACTCTAGGAATCCCCAGGGCAGCCTTAATTTGCCCGATGACATAGAGCTGGCAAGAGCTGCCAGGGCTGGACAGGCAGTCTGGCCTGTTTGTAACCACCAAAGAGCTACATCTTTTCTGAAACACTCATCAGATGAGTGCAATCCCTTGTTTTATGGGTGGAGAAGCTGAAGCTCAGGGAGGAAAGGTTTGGTCTAGGGTGTGGAGGGGGCTAAGGATGGTACCCAGGGTTCCTGGCCCCCAGTTAGTGGCCCTGCATTCTCTACTCTACTGCACGAGGGAGACAGGCCCTATGCTCCCGGCTCAGTCATCTCACCTAGGAGAGTATAGACGGCAAAGACACCCTTGGGGCTTGGAGGCAAGGTGGGAGCAGCCTCTTCTAGGCCCTTTGGCCTACCAGGCCCCTCAACCCCTTCTATTTCTTCCCTTTTCTCCAGTCCCTCTGCCTCTTCTTCCCCTCCTGGCCCTGGGCAGTGGGAGTAATGAATATTTAATTGCATTTTGCATCAGGAAGTAGGGCTCAGCTACCTCAGCAAAGAGCAGGGAAAACAGGAAGGGACTGGGTGGAGGGGTAGGGGAAGTGGAGGCAGAAAAGCCCAGGGGAGGGAGAGCTCACCTACCAGGCAAGGGTTAGGCTGGCCCTGTGTGGGATTTGGAGACTGAGGCCCAGGGAGCCTGGGATGGGAAGCAGTGTGTCCCAGAAGCCAGGAGGCCGCAGGCTCTGCCACACAGGGCTAGTGGCAGGGAGAAGGAGAGAAGGAAGGGAGACACCTGGGGAAGGCCAGGGAGGCGAAGCCCTGAGGCATCCCATGGCAGGAGCCTCTCCACACTGTGAGACCTTCCTCTTCGCAAATCCAGCCAGGAAACAGCCCTTCTACCCCAGGACCTGCTGAGAACTCTGCTCTGCTGGGGCAGTCTATTTCCAAATGATGGCACACACACAGGTGTGTGTGTGTGTGTGTGTGTGTGTGTGTGTGTACCAGTGTGTGCTGAGGATGTGGGCGTGCAGGCCAGGAGGAGGAGGCAGCCAGCCTGGGGTGCTTAGACTGTATGTGTGTCACACTTGGTTTCAGTGCCCAGCCCTGCAGGGTAAGGTGCCACTAATTTAGGTATGTGACAGGGGGTCCTGTGTGCCAGCTGGACGTCCAGGAGTGATGGAGCGCAGGGAGTCAGGCAGTCTGGGGTTCTGCAAGTCATTTCAGCACTTTGCATTCTGCACTCCTTGTCTGTAAAATGGACTTACTTAGTAGCATTGTTGGGAGACTTAAATAATAGAGGTCACACGCGATGGGGGATGTGGCCTAGTATGTGGCGTAAGATAAGCGCTTAATCAGTGAGGACCCTTTACTGCTGTAACGGCTACATCCACTGAGATAGTGGTGACAGTGTCTGCCCATAACACACACACACGCACGCACGCACGCATACACACCATGAAGCCCCAAGGTCTGCCCTCCCCCACTCAATGTTTAGTGGCCTTGGAAGGTAGTGTTCCGTGACCCGAGTCCACTGCTAGAGAAAGAGCTGCACTTACCGAAAACCTCATCCGCGGGTTCTCGGAGCTTTGAGGAAGCCATGACTCAACACAGCTGGAAAGGACAAGCAGGGAGAGAGAGAAAGAGACCCTGGATTAGAAGTTCAAGTTGGTCGTGGCAAGGGAAAAGGCCAATGTCTACCTACTCTTGGCTTGCTGGCCTTTTATCTTCCCTTAAAACTCTTCCTGCAGCCCCTGGAAGAGAAGCAACCCGAGTCCTCCTCTAGACTGGGGGTGCTGGTGCTGGAGGCTTGCAGAAGGGTCAAGCTGAGGCCAACCCAGGGCATGGATGCAGGCTGGGCCCTGGGGGCTAGTCCAAGCCAGCTGGCTCTGGCCTTTGCATGGTTCTTTCATTGTCTTGGGCTTTTCCATCTTAGAATCCCCTAAAAACTTTCAGTCATCATAAATTGTCCAATACAAATCTATTTGGAGATTAGTAAATTCAATCTTCTCATTTTACAAATAAAGGAACAGACTATGATGTGGCTGGCCCAAGACTGCACAGCAAGTTAATGGCAAATACAGAATCAGAACCCAGGTACTTCTATCCATCTACCTACCTACCTACTACTTATCTACCCATTTGTTAGTCCACCCGCCTATGCATCCATCCATCCATCCATCCATCCATCCATCCATCCATCCATCCATCTACCTCTCCATCTATCCATTCATCCATTTGTCCATCTGCCCATCCATCCATCCATCCATCCATCCATCCATCCATCCATCCATCTACCTATCCATCTATCCATTCATCCATTTGTCCATCTGCCTATCCATCTATCCATCCATCCATCCATCCATCCATCCATCCATCCATCCCCTACCACAGTTCATCCATCTACCCATCTTCATCTATCAATTCTGCATCCATCCTCCATCCTCCATTCATCATCCAATCCTGCCTCCCCCTTCTCACCCTCCATACTGGGGCCCTCACCACCTGCCTTTCCGAACATGAGCTGCTCAGCAAACTGGCACCACAGCAGGGCCACTGTTCTAGGCAGACACACAGTTCTCACAGTTCTTGGTGGTGCACAGATGCGGGAGGGTAAGAGGAGTACTCACAGCACAAGTGGACAGCCAACAAGCGGAAGCATCAAGTATGTCCTGAGAAGGTATGTAGACGGACAAGGTTGCTGTTGTTTGGAGGGTGGAAAGTAAGAGGGGAGGGCAGGCAGGGAAGCAAGATATATGCAGTGGAAACAATTTGGGTAGGTTTCCCAGCAGAGGAGACCGAGGGGAGAAAGCTGAGGGGTCACTAGTGGCTTGGGGAAGGGGAGCACTGCATGTGAGACGTGACCTCCAGTTAGATCTTGTCCCCAGGAGAAAGGCAGGGCACTGGGCGGCTAGACCACGCTCTTGACAGCCACGGGGACACTAGGCCACGTGTCTTACAACCCCTCTCTCTTCCATGACTATGTAGACATGGTCTTACTGTGAGTTGGTAGGCTTGGAATCTTAGTATCCTTACTTTATAAATGAGAAAACTGGAATGCAGCAGGTAAGAAGCAGAGATAAGATGCCTTGATCCCATCTCCTGCCTCTTGGCTCTATCCTGGGGGATGGCATGCAGCTCTGGGGGCATTCCTAATGAAAGGACACTGCTGCAGGGAGGGGCAGGGTAGAGGCGGCATGGGGGGTGGTGGTGTGTGAGCTGGCCCATACTGCTTAGGATTTGGGGAACCATTAAAATCACCAGACTCGGGCCGGGCGTGGTGGCGCACGCTTGTAATCCCCGCGCTTGGGAGGCAGAGACAGAAGGATGGCGCAGGTTCGAGGCCAGCCGCGCTGGCGTAAGAGACCCTGTTTCAAAAATATAAAATAGGTCTGGGAGTGTAGCCCGGAGGTAGAAGGGCTTCCAGGAACCCCAGTACCACCAAAAAAAAAAAAAAAAAAAAAAATCACCAGACTCCATGGATTCCTGGGGCTGGGGGGAGGGGGGAGGTGTGGGAGGAGATAGGGAGGAGCACTCCAAGAACCCTTCTGCCACTCTTGAAATTTGGGGACTAACAGTCAATCTCAAGAACATTTCTTCCTGTCCTGAGGAACCAGATGGGAAAGGAGGCTGCCCCTAAGGAACAAATCCCCTAGCTGGCTCACAAAGCCTTATCTGACTAGGACCCAGCAGCCACTTCCTCCAGAAAGCTGTCCTGGGGAGCTCTCCTTCCTCCCATTTGTGTACATAGTTTCTAAATCTACCCTGCTCCAACCACCGGAAAAAGAAGAATTTTCATACTCCTAGATTTCCCTACCTGGGTGGGAGGTCCCTGAGGCCATGTATTCCTTGATCAAACTAGGGTCTCTAAAGAGAGGAACTGCGGTCCCAACAGAATGGGGGCCTCTGAGGGCGGTAGTGGTGCCTCTCTCAGACACTGAGGATGGAGCATCCGTCCGGGTGTTCTTTATTCAAGCCCAGTCCAGGGCTGATATTCTCCTCTCCATGGGGGTGCTGGAACTCCCAGGGTAGGCTGGGACTCCCAGTTCCCACCTACTCTCAGTCCATCCTGATTGGGCACAAACTGCTTTCTCTCCTTTCAGTAGCCTGCACCCTAGGGTTGTGCGGAACCTCTCCTACAAGGTACTCCAGGGACGCTCAGTACCTAGGAGGTCACCAAGCCCCTGCCACCCAACCCTTTCCTTTTCAAAACTGGGCCTTGGAAACTTAAGACACCCAAACCCACCCCTTACCCCTACTCCTAGACACACACACACACACACACACACACACACACACACACACACACGTCCTAGATATTCAACCAGGTAACCTCACCAGGATGAAAAAGAACTTGCTTCTCTCTGAGCACCCGCCTTACCAGACCACTCCCTAACCCCATAGCTTCCACAGCTTCCAATTCCTGAGCATCTCTGACTCTTCTCTGGGAGAAAGGGAGGCAGGTGAGCTCCAAGATACCTGGCACCCCAGGGAAGGAGGAGAAAGATAAGGAAAGGCGCACAGCCTGGGGAGGGGGCAGAAGCAGGAGCAGAGACCTCGAGATCAATCATCAACCGGCCAAGGGGTGCTGGGGAGAAAGAGCCAGGAGAGGCCGGAGCTGCAGGGCAGGACTGAGAAGCTGGGAGGGCTGGGCGCCCTGCGTGGGGCCGGGCAGGGAAGCCATAGAGAAGCGAGCCGCTGCAGGGCAGCAAGAGGAGATCTGAGCCCAGGAAGAAGGGAGAGAGCGCGCGAAAGGAGAAGTGTACCGGGAAAGGCCGGGAAGGGTGGAAGGGAGGCGAGGCTGGGGGCGGGTAGCAGTAGTGGAACTAGGAAGGCTGCTTGCGCCCCTCCGCCCCTCCCCTGGCAGCCAGGCTTGGGGCCGCCCTCCAGAGTCCAACATCTCCTCAAAGTGCCGCTGAAGATGGGGTGGGGTGGACAGACACCTACTGCACTCGCAGATCCCCTCTCCCCCAATCACAGCGGGTGGCCAGTTTTTCTGCAACCCACCGCCCAATTCCGCACCGGACAAGAAGGAGTTAAGCCCTCTCCCCCTCCCCCACACCAGTTTTATATTAATTTTCCCGGGAGAGAGGGAGGGGATTAGGGACACAAATCCTATCTCCGCCCCCTCCCCTGACAGCCTAGCTCCCCAGCCCGTGCGGTCCCCCTAGGGATAGAGAAGAAAGGCCCTCGTCGCCCGGCCGTATCCAACCCACTCAGGGTCCCGCCACGAGCCAAGTCGCCCCTGGGCCCTCTTCCCCATCCACCCCAGGGGCCCGGCCCCTCACCTTCAGCATCGGTCATCTTCAGCGTCCGGCGCCCCGTGAACCCCTCAAGCCCATGGTGCTCCAGGCGGGGGGGGGGGGCGGGCGCGAGAGGGGCGGGGGCGTCACCCCGGCCGCGGGGGGCTCCGGGCTGGCTCAAGCCGCTCCATCCCGGCGGAGGGGTGGGGGTCGGCGGGGAGGGTCCTGGAACCGGAGGGGAGAGCGAGGGTGGGGGGGGAGTTCAGGGCCGGGGAAGAAGGTTTGCGGGAAGCAGGAGGCGCGGGCGGGGCTGGACCCGGAGACCTGACGGGAGGATGCTCCGAGTGTGCGTGCGTGTGCGCGCGTGTGTGTGTGTGTGCGCGCGTGTATGTGTGAGAGAGAGCGCGCGGGAGAGGAAGGGAGAGAGCGCCACCTCCCGCCCCGCCCCCTCCAGGCCGGGCCAGTGGCGGGGCCCCCAGCCTGGCCGGCTGATCGGCGGCGGGTCGGCGGGGTCCCCGGGGAAGGGGCAACGCAGGGTGCGCGTGGCGGGGAGGCCGGGAGCCCCGGAGACAAAGAGCGGGAGGGAGGGAGGGCGGGCGCGAGGGGGCGGAGGCGGCGAGGATGGAGCGGGAGGGGGCGGTGGGCGCTGCGGCCGGTCGGGGGATTGGAGTTGCAGCTACTTTTCTGCCTGCGGGAGAGGCCGCGCACGGGAGTCTGCGCGGAGGCGGCCCCGCCTTGGCACCCACTGGGCTTTGGCCCTCTCTGCAGGGTCTGTGAGAGCTCCTGGTTCACTCGTTCGTTTGTTCATTCAGCAAACATCCTCCAAGCCGCCAGCCCCAGGGCCACGCTGCACAGAAACCACGGGGTTCGGCGCTCACAGTGGGTCAGGGGGCTCGCTAGCCCGAGTGCTGTGGGCCCTGGTCCCAGAGGACACTTCAGGTGGGAGGGAGCGTGCACTCGAGGGCGCCTGGCCCGGCCTGGGCTGGACCGGGAGGATTCCCAGAGGAGGTGGCTTGTGGCACCCCTGCTGGCCTGGCAAGGGTGGGTGGACCAGAAGCTTGGAAGATGAGCCAAGCTGCCCAGGTGGAAGGGGGGTTTGCCTTCTACTAGCTGAGGCGGGGGAAGGGAGACAGCCAGGGAGGGGCTCAGCTCAGCATCTTGGGAAGAACCTTTGGGTTCCTCCATGGAGAACCACGGCAGAGACATCCTGAAGGCAGAAGCCCCTAGGGGGGGCTGTGGAGAGGTGACAACAGGGGCCAGGAAGAGTCAAGATCAAGCTCAGAGATATTCAGGATGTAGCACTGAACAAAGTGGCAGGATTTGAGAGCTGGCTGGACAAAGAACTGAGAGAGAGGAAGGGGTGGAGGATGGCTGTGGGTCTTGTAGAGGCAGGAGGCCCTGGAGCTGGGTGGGGCTGGGGACGGATGAGCTCAGACTTGGACCCGGAAAGCTGGAGGTGGTGGTGGTGGCAGGGGAGAAAATCATCGACAAGTAGGTACCACACGCAGGGTGTGGGGTGTGCCAGGCACTCCACCAAGCACTTCTCAGATTATTTAATGTCATCCTCACAATAAACCCGCGAGGTAGGTGTTTCTATTATCTGCTACCTGGAGAAACCAGAGACTTAGAAGGAAAGTAGTTTGTTTAGAAGCAAGTGGTGAAGCTGGAGAAGGGTCCAGAAGGACAGAGAATTCCCTTGAGACCTCTGTGGAAACACATGGTCCTGAGACTGTGGGTGAGGACAGAACAGCCTCCAGGGGCTGAGGGCACCCGCGGAGATGCGGAGATGCGGGAATTTGGGGATCCCTAGGTGTCTCTAGAATCTGCTGGCTACACTGTGACGACCTGGAGAAGGGGCGGTGTCTCGGATGACAGCCTATGGGGGCTCTCTGGGTCCTTTAAAGAAGATGTGTTGTGTTGAGCGGGGCGTGGTTGTGCACGCTTGTAATCCCAGCATCCAGGAGGCTGAGACAGGAGGATCCTGGTTCACAGACAGCCTCAGCTACTACTTAGTGAGGCCCTTTGCAACTCAGTGAGACCCTGTTTCAAAATAAAGAATAATAATAAAAAAAAATAGGGCTAGGGTTGTATCTCGGAGGTAGAATGCCCCTGGGTTCCATCCGCAGTACCACAAAAATAAATAAAAATAAATAAATAAAATAAAATAAAATAAAGAGGATGTGTTGTGCAGATATCTGCTGAGATTGTGGTGGTGGGCAGGAGTGGGCAGGCTGGTTATATAGCCTCTGTAGGTCCCAAAAGGATGGGGGGCTGATGGGATATAAGGTCAGTGCTGGGGGAAGGGGTCATTCTGTAGATGTTTTCCAAGACACAGGACATGGGAGGACGCCTGTTCCAAGTGAGGCCTGAGCTGCTGGGAATTGAGGAAGTCTCCCTTATCTGCTTCTCCTCTCCTAAGGCAAGTGTTGGGCCTGTGACAAGCCTGCTCGAGCACCCAAGAACTGGGCAGGGACCCTTGGAGGGCATAGGAGGAAGCTAAGCTGACAAGCCTCACATAGGACTCCTGTGTCACCTGACACAGCCCCAAACATGGACATATTTCATGGGTCAATTACATGTCAGGCCTGAGAAACTCCCATAACCCATAACCCCAAAGCCATAACCCAGCACCCCCAGGCGCACAATACAGGGTTAAACAAAAGCAACTATACGGCCCACCTTTTGAAGCATATACCTAAGGTCCCTGATCTGGTAAACAGGACAAATGGGGGCAGCTGGACTCCACCCTGGATGCTTAGCCCCAGTGAGGCCAGCAGAGGCCCTCAGTGCAACCCCTGCATCTGCCTCCCCTGCCCAGAAAGATCCAGCCTTGGGACATTTTGGTAAGGTTTCCTGAATGGCACTGGGGAATTTTTTTTTTTTTTTTTTTTTTTTTTTTTTTTTGCGGGTTAAGGGATGGAACCCAGGGGCATTCAACCTCTGAGTTACACCCCCTGCCCTATTTTTTATTCTTTATTTTGAAAGTTGCAGAGGGCCTAAGTAGCTGAGGCTGCGAACTGCAATCCTCCACTCAGCCTCCCAAATGCTGGGATTACAAGCATACGTCCGGCTGGAAAATGACTTCTAACTCTGGGGCCATGACCTGTGACCTCCTGGTCTGGTGGCTTATGATTATGGGGTTCCACCACCGGATTTGTCTTCAGCATCCTCAGGTCTCCTAGAGGGTTCCAAGGATGATCCACTTTGGAAGAGATGCCCTGAAAGGAGTGGCCACCATCCCTAGGTCTCTAGGTGACGCTCAGGTGGGACAGGGCCAAGTTGGTGCTACATTGGTCCTGGGATTTATAACTAGGATTTTTGAGGGATAATCAAATTTGGTTCAACATGTATGAGGCCTATGTGACAGCCATCTAAAGGGAATGGCTGCCTCCGGAGCTGGCACTGGAGTTCTGGTAAGGGCCACTCCTCTCAGGTCAGGAACCCAAGCTGACCCTGTGGGGCTCGAGGTTGGGACTTCCATTTCTTGTAGCAAAGAGAGGGAATGGCGAGAATCCCCTTGGGGTCAAATCATGGAACCCAAGTGCCCCACTTCAGTTTTCTCCCACACCAGGGCCAGGAAAGGTTGTGCTGAGAACTGCCCTGCTGCTCTCCGCCCCTCTAGGACTCCCCAGAGCTTGTCCCTGGGACTCAGGCATCTGACTCCCTGGACCCTTTGGTGTCAGAGCTGGAAAAGCAGTAGCTGGACTTGTGCCAGACTGGGGGGGTTAGGATTATTTAGGGCTTCTCAGGCAGGTCCCCAGAGGCAAACAGGACATTCTCTAGGACCCTGAGGACAGAACTAGCCTGGCACATCACCTCCCACCCCAGATCTTTGGTCCTTCCAGTACTTTAGACAGGGTACCTCTGGGGTGTATCCCCTTCATTTAATTCTCAGGGGAAAGACTTGGGACTCAGCCATATCCAGCCCATCCTCTGGATACTTCCAGAGACCTCGCGACGGCCTGAACAGACGTCTAGAAACCCCAGAACTGGACAAAAAGCCCTGGTGAGGACCAAGGAATAAAACTGCAGAAAACCCCCCAGGGTCCTGGATAGCATTGGTGGGCGGGTCTGCTCGGCAGGCTTCAACCCCCCCCCCAATCGAACCAAGAAAACAGGCAGTGAGGCTCTGGGGGCTGCTTTTATGGGAACGACCTGACAGAGGGCATGGTCCGTACAAAACCGGGAACAATACATACATATATATATTATGTACATAGACGGGGTCCTGCGAAGGCGGGGCAGAGGCGGCTGCTCCGAGAAACCGGAAGCGCCCGTGGCCCCGCCCACCCCGCTCCGCCCCCTCCATCTGCTGGGGTGAAGCGCAGGGGCGGGCACCGAGACAGCCAGCTCTTAGAGGGGGATGGGGGCACGTCTGGGCGGGGAAGGAGGGGGGCAAGAAATACTGATCGATGTCATGGTCTATTTACAGGGGATAAGGAGAGGCCGAAACAGAACAGGGTTGTTTTTAAAAAATGAACAAAACCCCCAAGCGGGGGCATGAGGAAGTGGCAAAATGAGATGGATTTGAAAGGGGAGGGGACCTGGGGGGGGGGGTCCTCACCTCCCTTGGTCCAAGCCCCAATTTGGGGTTGAAGTGGGGAAAAGGGTCAATTTCACTTAGAAAGCAGGCTACCAGCGGGGTAACCCTGGTCTCCAAGATTAGAAACAGTAAAATTTTGCCCTCTCGTCAAAACATTGGGAAATGGTGCAGGGTGGGGATGGGTTGAGGCTGAATCTCTGCGAAGTTAGTACAAGGCTTCCAGGTGTGGCCCTAGGCACAGCAGGGCAGGGCCTTGCTTTCCAGGGAGAACCGTCACCCTGGCTAAGCCCAGAATCTCTGCAGCCAAGTCCCCCTAAACTGACCTCCCCTCCCCCCTGACATTCCCAGGAGAGGCCACAGAACAGTTCCGGGAGGAGGTTATGGCTATTTGGCACCTGGGAGAGGGGAGGCACAGGAGAAATAGAGGCCTGCTGCCCTTTCCAGGAAAGGGGGAGCTGAGGACCAGGTGACCTGGATGCTCCTTTTTCCTCTCTAGCTCCCCTTTGCCCCAGAAGGATACAGGAGAGATCAGTGCGGGGCCAGGCCCAGCCTCCAGGCTCTGGGGTGGGCTCTATCCCTCCCCACTGGGCAGGGACAGGGGACAGGGATGGGAGGTGTCAAGGCAACGCCCCCAAGCAGGAGGGTCAGAATGCAACAGACAGCACAATGATAAGGGGGAGGGAGGGGCCAAGAAGGAAGAGTCTCAAGTCAAGAGGCCCAGGGGCCACCCAGGAGCCCCGTGGGCAGGGAGCAGCCTCCAGTTGGTGAGATGCTGGGAGAGCCCCAGCCCCACTCCAGTCCAGAGACGAAGGCTGGAGGTTGTAAAGTCTGGCAGTTTGGTCTGCAGTCCTTGTGTCCATCCACCACCCAGGCCACCCCTCAGCTTCCCTTGGCCTCTGTGCCTCAGCCCCACAGGGCAAGAAGGAGGCCGCCCTTCCAGCCACCACTGTCTGCCCGGGCCACCTTAAGGGGCCTGTGATATGGGCCCTCTGGTCCCTGAAGCTGGGGGAGGTGGGGTGGAGGGGTAAGGGAGTCGGGGCACCTGTCCCCAGGCTGGAAGGGGGCGGGGTGGGGAGCGAGGACAATGGGAAGGGATTATTATTGTCCGGTCAAGGAATGATTCCTGTTAAGTAGAATTGGAATTCCTCAGTGTTTGCAGGTTGCCTTCCAGTTCTGAGATCTGGAAAAGAAGGTTGGGCTTCAAGCCTGGGCAACAGCATGGGCCCTTCCGTCCTCCCCCAAGTGAGGGCATGACCCCACTCCCAGGGCCCGCAGGGTGGGGGCCTGCTGAGGGTTTTGCATGCTGCTGCCTCCACAAGGCCTACCTTATCCAGGAGCTTGTCCATTTCCTCCTTCCTAGCCAGCTCTGACTCCTCCAGAACCCGACGCTGCGCAGTCTCCTTTTTCAGGAACTCGATCTCCCTGTAGACAGGTATTGCACAGATGTCCAGAGAGTCAGGGTCCTTAGCTCCATCTGGCCTGTTCTACCTTGCTCCTCCTTAGGTCAGCAGGGCCCAGGTTTCCCCAAGGCCTCTGAGGCCTGGCCCTGTGCTGGCTCAGGGACCCCACAGCAGGGCCCTCCAACCTCTGGCCTCCTTGTCTCCCTGCTCAGCTGCTGGGAAGGGGTGGGGAACTGCCACTGAAGGCCTCTCAATCACCCTGGGATCGGAACCCACAGCCCTCACCACGTACTTCTGTTGGTAGTCCTTGATGAGGCGTTTGGCCTTGCTGTACTTGCGTTCCAGGGCCTGGTACTGGGCCTGGGTCTCCCGCAGGTGCTCGTCCACGGCCTGGCACAGGCTCTGGGCCTCGCCCCAGTAGCCCTCCAGCTTCTCCATGCGCTCCTTGTTCTCCTCCACACTCTGCTCCAGCTGCGCCTTCTCTACCCGCCAGCGCCCCTTCTCCTGCTCCAGGCTCTGCAGCTGAGGAGGAGGAGCAGCCCCAGGTTGGCGGGTGCCAGGGGCACCTCCTCCTGACAGTAGGGCTGAAGACTCCAGGTGATTCCTGCAGATGTGGAGCCCACTCCCCCAAACTACTAACTCTCCTTGGCTGAGCCTGGGAACTGGATCCTCAGCCTCAGGGCTCCAAGACAGGGTCCCTGTCACTGCACCTCCTCTCCTGAGCAGGAAGTCTCTGTTAGTCTCCGACTCACACTGGGACTTGGGGTAAGGCAACTTCTGCCTCAAGGCTCAGCTCTCTCATCTGTAAAATGGAAGTGACGCCTGCCTTCCCAGCAAGGGAGCTTGTGACACAGATGTGCAAGGTTGTCACTGTTCTCGGTCTCATCTGTAGCCCTGCCCTGCTGACCAGTCCCTGCCCCTGAGATTTCCTGAACAGTCCCGCTCCAGGTCCCAGGTCCCTCCATCCCCAATAGTTTAGATCAAATCTTCTGTCTGTACTCACTCTGGGTGGGGTTGGGGAAGTACTGCCCTCTGTGTACTGAGCACCAAATCCTGAGCTTCAGCCCAATCTTACTCCCAACCACCAGCTCTACCTCCCGGCTCCTCATAGGCACCATGCCCCAAGCCAGACCTCCCCACACCTGCACAAATGGATGCCTTCTTTCCTGATGGCCCACCTGTCAGAATGTGCCACCAGCTCAAGCCCTGGCCTGCCTGCTGCTGGGCTGCCAATGCCCCTGCTCTCTGCCCCAGCCACACAGGCCTTCCTGCACACCCTCAGCTTGCTGCCAGGGCCTCTGCACAGTGCTGTCCCTCTGCCAGGAAGGCCATCTACTCTTCCCCTAGCCTAGTTATCCCCTGCCAGCTTACCCCTTGGCTTTTCTATGTATCACTTCCCCAGAAAAGCACCCTGAGACTATCAGCACAGCCTACCCACCCACTGCTGGACAGTTTCCTCCTGCTACAGGGGCTCAGTATCCACCCTCTCCTACAGAGTCTCATGTCAGCTTGTAGCAAGTCACTGCTGTGTAGACTCTGCGCCGCACAGGACAAGGGTCGACTCTGCTCTTGCCCATCACCAGGACTGGAAGAGTGTCAGGCATCTAGAAGGTTCTCAATGGACGTCTGTGAACCAAGTGCCCCTGTTCTTGGTACCCTTGGACAGATCTTTGACTTGTCATGTCCTGCATATGTGCAGGACCACAGTCTGTCACCTCAGCCCTGGAAATGCATCTGCAGTCCACCCTTCCTTCCCATACCCTCAGCCTGGATTCTAGGCAGACCTGGCCCACCTGCTAGATTCTGTTTGGGACTCTATGCAGTTTGCCTGCCTCCAAGTCCTGCCCACTCTCATGCCCTCCCGCTTCCTGGGCAGTGACCTAGGCAGAGAGGGCAGTCAGCACACTGCTGGCTAGTCCACTCTGCAGTCCCTCCTTTCCCCATAGGAATGGCTGCTGCAGCCTGGGGGCCTCCTCCAAGCCCAGGGAATGACAGGAATGCCCTTCTGCCTCAGCTGCTTAAACTCTGTCCCCTATACCCACACATGGGAGTGTACCTGGGCACAGTGTCTGTGTGGCCCTGTAACCCCATCTCTGAGCCCCACCACACCAGAAGCCCAGTAGGAGCTGGGACTCCTTCCATATGAAATCTTGTTTCTCCACACCAGCAAGTGTGCTGGCACCCAGTGTGCTTGTGAGCCTGTGTGTGGTACACGTGTATGTCTGTGTGTGTTCAGTGTTGCCAGCTGGTGCTGTCAGCATCAACACCTCTGTGCCTCATGCCCAGGAGAGAACATGCATGTCCTGTGGGGCTCTCCCTAGCCAGGTGGTCTGAGTGATGGTCACCTGTGTCTCAGAGCCTGCAGGGCAGGGGGACTGCATGTGCAGACTGATGCCTCTGAGTGGAATGTCACGGGGTGTACATCCCATGAGTCTGTCTCTGCAGAGTGGGTCTGTGGGTACCATGTGCCTGGCTCCATGTTGGCCTGTGTCAGTGTATGTACCCTGTGTGGCTTGTGTTGGTCACTGGGCCTGGACATGGACATGTATATGTCATTATAAACACAAAGACATTTATAGTGCTACTCAGAGTGCTTGCATCATAGCTAACACTCTTAATTTTAATAATTTTTTTGAAGCCGGGTGTGGTGGTGCACGCTTGTAATTCCAGCATTCAGGAGGCTGAGGCAGGAGGATCATGGTTCACAGACAGCCTCAGCTACTTAGTGAAGCCCTTTCTAACTCAGTGAGACCCTGTTTCAAAATAAAGAATAAAAAATAGGGCTGGGGGTTTAGCTCAGAGGTACAATGCCTCTGGGTTCCATCCCAGTACTGCAAAATAATAACAACAACAACAATAACAACAATAATAATAATAATAATAATAATAATAATAATAATAATTTTTTGTGTGTGGTACTGGGGATTTGACCCAAATTAGTACCAGCTACACCCACAGCCCTTTTGATTCAATACAGGGTCTCATTAAGTTACTGCATGCTGACCTCAAACCAGGGCTTTCCTGTCTCAGCCTCCCAAGTACTGGAATTACAGGGCTGCTTCACCACACTCGACAAGATTCTCACTTGATGGAGCACCTACTCTGTGTCGGACACTTATGAGTATTATCCCAGTCCTCACAAGGGTCCTAAGGTATTGATAATGTGTTTTGTCTCATCGGCCAGAACAGCAAACAAGTGGTGAAGCAGAAGGGTCCAGAGCTCCAGCTCTTACTGCCGCGTCCCCTCCCCTCACGATGTCCTGCTCTGGGAGTCCTCGCCGAGGTGGAGTACACATGTCAGCGTGTACAGGTGCGAGAGTGGGGACCCTTCTCCAGCCCTCAGACCTGCTCCTCAACACACACACGTGCATATTCCCACACACACATGCACCCTCACCTTCCTTTTCAGCTGCTGGATCTCTGCCTCGGTCACAGCATGCTTGATCTGGAGCTGTGGGCAGAGAGGGGGACGCTCAGCTCTGGAGGTGCAGGCCACCCTGGCCTCTCCCACCACCCAGGGCCCTTTCCCACCTCCTTGAACTTGTGCACCAGCTTCTCAGGCTCCATGTCCACAGGAGAGAGTGCATCCTCATTCTCCGCGAGCTCAAACACCTCGATGGCCATCTCGCCGCCTGGGAACGTGGGGCTCAGCTCCTCATCCTCATCAGTGGCATATTCCCCGGTCTGTGTGGGGAGACGGGCAGTCGTGGGCCCTCCGCCCAGCCCCCTCAGCGGCCCTGGGACCAGAGCTGAGGCCAGCATCCACCAGCAGCTGCCCAGGGGTATAGTCCTGCGTTCCCCAACAGCCTCGGGAGTCCCTTGACGGCAGAGGTAGCTTCCCTGCAAGACTGGGACCCTGGAGACATGACCAGCACTGTCCCCTTCACATGCTATAGTCCCTGAGGTCTGGACCTGTCTCCCCGCTCTGATTAGGTCCTCTCAGGTTAGGGGTCCTGCCCTGCCCACAGACAGGTAGCTCTCTGACGGGACTGGGCTCTCCCTGCGGGAGAAAGAGGTGTGACTCTTCCATCAGACTAGGGGTTCCTTCAGGGAAGGGTCTGCTTCTCCTCTCTGACTGGGGGCGCCCCTGAGGTAGAGGCTTCTTTACCAGGTCCAGAAAAGCCTAACAAGTTGTCTGTAATGTTTCATCTAGCCAGCAGAGGGCAACCACGCTGCCAGTCAGGCCCGGAGTCCCTACCTCCTCGTCATCCTCCCCGTACTGGGCGTATCTCTGCTCCATCATCTCCCGCTGCCATCGCTCCTGTTCCAGGGTCTGCTGAATTAGCTGGGCCACTTCACTCTGTTCTCCAGGCCGCTCCCGGCCAATCATGAACCTGCAGGGGCACCAGCGTCATCCCCAGCCTGTCCTCAGCTGAGCATGCCAGTGTCTTCTGCGCTGGTACTCCCCTCCCCAAACCCAGGCTCTCCCAGGGGAGGTGAAATGAGAAGGCCAAGTCCCGGGGCTGCCGTGTTAATAATGAATGGGTGAGCAGGGGGCCTCTACTGGGTTTCCTTCCCAGGGGAGGCAGGAAGGCCCACCAGCCCTCCTGGCCAGTTTGGGGGAGGTGGCTATCAGCCAAACTTGGGGCTTGGCTGCAGGAAACATGAGCTCAGGAGCTGCCAGCACAGGGGGCTCTTCCTCCACCACGTGAAAGAGAGAGAGGCAGGGGTGGGGCTGTGGAGGTGTCTCTTGGGTTGGTTCCAAGCCTCTGAGCTTCAGGAAGGGGAGGGATGATGGTGATTGAAGATAGGATGAAGAGGAAACAGTGGAACTTCCAGGCCGCCCACATCCTGTTTCTCTCCACCACCCTTTCCTGGGGCAGTGCCCCTCTTGGAGAAGGGGCCTGGAAATGATCCCTCAATGTTATTTATTATTATTATTATTTTTTTTTTTTTGGTGGTACTGGGGGTGGAACCCAGAGGCTTTCTACCTCCGGGCTATACTCCCAGACCTTTTTTATATTTTATTTGGAAACAGGGTCTCACTAAGTTGCTGAGAGCCTGAGTAGCTGAGGCTGGCTTTGAACCCGTGCGATCCTCCTGTCTCAGCCTCCCAAGCGCGGGGATCACAAGCGTGCGCCACCACGCCTGGCCCGATCCCTCAATGTTATGCCAGAGGTGGAGTGGACACAGGGAGCTTCTACTCTGACCCTGAGTTTGTGTGCCCAGGAGGAGGGGCCAGGCTTCCCAGGGGCCAGGCTTCCCAGGATTATACCAGGAGGAGGAGCCAGGCTTCCCAGGAGCCAGGCAGGAGGAGGGCTAACTGAAGATGAGGGGACCCAGTTGGGGTCACATTCATCCTGCACACCTCAGTTCTTCAATAAGTCAGAAACAAAAAGAGGAAAAAGAGAATAAACCCAAGGGGCCTGAGCGGAGGGCGCAGGTGGCAGGCCAGTGCCAGGGGAGCTCGGCCGGGAAGGCAGGCCTGGGTGGGGGCTGTGGGCCCAGCAATTCCCTCTGCAGAGGACCTTGACTGGATGTAAGTGGGCGCCCCCGCCCTGCCTTTGGGCTCTCACCGCACTCGGCCCTTGGTGTTCCTGAGCACGGAGGCTGCAAAGCTCTGAGTCACTCCCACCAGGCTCGTGCCATCCACCTCCACCAGGAGATCGTTCACCTGGATCCTAGGGGAAGTGACATTGGTTAAGGGGGTCATGAGGGGAACCGTGAACTGGGGTAGAGGAAGATCCCTCCCTGCCATCAGAAACTCGAGGTACTCTGTCTACCTGCATAAAATACAGAAAGACAGAGGATTAGGTATCAGCCAAGGACAGGGAGCAAGCCAAGCAGACAGGTCCAGGACCAGAAGAGGCAGTGTCCTTCTTGTGACAATCACACTCTTGTCCCCTCCTCCCTCACACTCAGTATAGTGGTGTGTGAGGTCCTCAGAGCCCATTTCTGCCATGGACACGTGGGCCATGGCCCCCTCTTCCATAGGCATTTCTGATCAGACCTGAGTCCCCAGATGTCTTCCCCAAACTCCGAGACCCCAGCAGCAGCCTGTCACACTCATACCTACACCCACACCCACAGTGACACAGGTGCCCCCAACACTCCCCAGCTGTGGCCCCTGAAGCCTGTCCCCCACACAAGGGGAGAGACAGGCCTGCTGAGGAAATTAAGAAAGCGAGGGGGGACCCTTGGGCACCTCCTTCCTCCACTCCCACCTCGCTCCAAGCCTTTTCTCGGGGCTCCACGTGGAAATGTAGACACAGCCTATTATAAATAGCTTGCCGCACATGCACTAAGCCTCCACTTAACAGGAGCTTGGGGACACACTTGTGCATGCACGTACAATCCCCAAACCACCGAAGGTGACAGTGAGTAGGGCTCTGCAAAGCTCAGATGGGAAGGGACAGGGGTAAGTCAAAGAGCAGGACTCTAACCCTTTCTGTTTCCTGCCCCCTCCATGCCACCTGGCCACAATGGACAGGACAGCCATACCTCTAAGACATGGCCAAAAGTTACCCAGCCCAAAGACACCTACTTATCCCTGTCTCAGGAAGGGGTCTGGGTTTGAAGGTGCCACCACAAAGGACCTGTGATGACAGCCTCTCACTTGCACCCTCCCTGGGGGGCAGTCGACAGTACTTCCCACCTCTACCCTATTCTAGGTAGCACACACACAGCCAAACAGAGGACAGCGGATACCCGGGCTGGCCGGAGCTCCAGGATGCCCTCCCTAATGCCTGAGGCTTATAGAAGGCATTGTCTTCAGCCACAGAAGCTCGACACAAGCATGCACATGTGGACACAGGCAGAGCAGCCCCGTCTCAGCACCGACTGCCTAGCCGCCAGCACCTGCATCCCCTGGCTATCCACGCTCCAGCTCTCCTGCCCGCTTTCAGCTCCCCTGCCTGGAACCTTCTGCACTTGCTTGGCCTAGTTCCTGTTCAGCCTTCAGTTTTCAGCTCCAACATCACTTCCTCAGGAAGCCTTTCTCTGATACCTGAAAGGTCAGGCCCTCTTATTTTATGCTTTTGTGTGCTTTTCTTCCATTTTGCCACTTTTTTTTTTTTCGGTACTGGATTTTGAACCCAGGAGCATTCTATACCCCCAACTATTTTTATTATTTTTTTTTCTTTTTTTGGTGGTACTGGAAGTGGAACCCAGGGGCTTTTCTACCTCTGGGCTATACTCCCAGACCTATTTTATACTTTATTTGTTAACAGGGTCTCACTAAGTTGCTGAGAGCCTCACTAGGTAGCTGAGGCTGGCTTCAAACCTGTGCGATCCTCCTGTCTCAGCCTCCCAAGCCCAGGGATTACAAGCGTGCGCCACCACGCCCGACTCAACTGTTTTTAATTTTGAAAGAGATCTCACTAAGTTGCTGAAGCTGGCCTCGAACCCCCCATCCCCTGTCCCAGCCTCCTAAGTACTGGGATACAGGCATGTGCCTCCACGCCCGGCTCATTCAGCCACTTTGTGTGTCCCTCTCTGGTGTCTGTTTACATCACTACACTGTCTGCTTCCTGAGGGCAAAGCCCTTGTCAGTGTTTGCCTGGGGCCTGGCACCGGCCCAATGACAGTCAGGCACTCACTATTTGTTAAGTGAAAGAAGTGCTCAAACTATTCCAGACACACATCTGGCTGTCCCTACCAAGGCCAGGACACACAACACTACACACAGTCCTCTTCTTTTCACCACCCCCTCCCTCCAGAACTCAGGCTTGATGAGGGAGGAGTTCCCATCTGTTTGTTCACTACTGCATCCTGGGGCCTGGCACGGCAGTGTTCCACAAACACCTGAACCATGCCGGGAATACCGCCTCCCAGGGAACGGCCTGTCCCTGGCCAGGCGCACATCCCACAGATGACGGCTGGGAAGGGGTTTGGGCAAGGGCGGGGAGGGTGGGGTGGTACCTGCCATCCCGGTGGGCTGCGCCGCCCTCAGTCACGGTCTTGACGAAGATGCCCAGCTTCTCCAGGCCCATGTCAGCCCCAGCCCCCATGCCGATGATGCTGATGCCCAGGCCCTCAGAGTCTGCTGGGCAGGAAAGCAAGAGGTCAGGGCTGTCGGGGGATGGGGGCTCCATCCTGAACCCTCTCTTTAGGGCTCCCCTCCAGAGGCAGTCTCTAGCCAAGCTTAGGGGATGTCCTACAACTGGGGAAGGGGCATAGTTTTGTGTACCCCCTTTTTGCCAGCCCAATTGAAATATCTCTTGGATCACCCCTGCCCTTTGCCTGATCCTAAGAGCTGACAGGCAGCAGGGTGTGCTGAGGCTGGCATGGGTATGACAGACTATTGTGTCTGCAGATGAGGTGTGTGGCTAGGATGAGGGGCTGTGGCAGACTTAGCCCTGAGCCTTTGGTCTCCCTCTATCAGCAGTCTCATTTCTACCCAGAGCTTTACTGACCAAGGGCCTGATTTTCTCTCCTGATACCTACTCCCCTAGTCACAGATGCCCAACCCATCTCCTCTGACCTTTCCCCCACAAACTCCCTCCTGGAGGATGGCACCACTACACACCAGTGCCAGGCCCGGGGAAGCACCTGGATTCCTCTTCCCCCGCACAGCCTCCACCCAGCCAAATAACTGCCAGGCCCTGTTGATTCTACCTCGGGGCCCGCCCACTCCCCGCTCTGCCATCCCGTCCACACCTCACGCTCTGCCATCCCGTCCACACCTCGGCACTGTCTCTGTACACTTAAGACCCCCTTCCTGCAGCACGATCTGCAGTGGTTTTTCTAGAATCCCATGCCTTGCGATGGCTACTAATCCATACAAGAAAGGGCCCACGTCCATGCCTTCCTCGTCTTTGGTCCACTGGGCCTGCCTACACACCCTTCCTGCCCTCACTATGACAACGCAGCCAGCCTCTCTCCTCTATCCGTGTGCCTCCTCTTCAGAGCTCAATTCGAGCACACTGCCTCAGGACCCCTCCCAGTCTGGTCAGGTCTTGTTAAATGCTTCTTCAATGGCTTCCCTTCCTTTCCAGGCACCAAGGACACAGAGTGACTGACTGTTCCTCCAAGTCTGCTCCTTTGAGGTCTCCCTGAGGAGATAGCTCCCTAGGGACCTAGTTTTGCCTGTCACTTTCTCCTTCCCACAGAGCCCAGGACCTAGCAGACAGTGCTTGGGAGATCTGTTAAGTAAATGAGCAAGTGTGGTTCTTGGAAAGGTAGGGAGAGGCAGCGTGCTGGGGCTGGGCTGGGGTGTGCTCGTGCCTTCTAGTTCTGATGGGGGAAGGTTGGGAAGGGCTGCCAAGGGCCTGAGTTGGGGGAGAAGCCCAGCATGTCTGTGGGAGCCCCCAGGGGCACTGGGCAGGGGCTGGCACAGAGAGGAGCCTTGGTGACTCCAGTGTACCCATGTGGCAGGCACCCAGCCTCTCACCCTTCTCCAACTCCACAGGGAACAGCTCCAACCTCTCCACCCGCTTCTCCAGCTCGTACTCTGCAGAGGCTGCCATGGGGTCCACATCCTCATTGCGTCGATCGTAGTCCTCGTTGGAGTAAGTGCTGAACACCTGGGAAGGGCAGCTCGTCAGAGGTGGCAGGAGGGCCAGGTAGGCTGAGGCTCTGCCATGGGCCCTTCCCCACCCCAGATGCCACCAGTCCTTCCTCCTCCAGTCCTGGGACAAACGACCCCAGCCCTGAGCAAAGGACCTTCCTGGTTTGGGAGCACTGCAGACACTGCCTGATCCACACTGCAGCTCCAACCAGCACAGCGTGGTCTGTGCAGGAATGGATGGCGCTCCTGGGGGAACTCACAGGCCCACAATTCTAGAGGTTCAAGGCAGAGACGGTGAGAGACAAGACCCAAGAGCCAGACTGGCAAGGGTGGACACAAAGACAACGACAGACACAGAGGAGGGAAGAGGGGAAGAGGAGAGGGAAAGAATGGAGACTATATGGCGGATGGGGAAAGGGGAGCAGGAAAGAGATGGCGAGAGGCAGAGAGGCACTCAGAACCCTGCTCCGCCCTGCACCTCAAGCGGACACTGGGGTAGGGAAGGGAAGCAGGAAGGATCCCCTCCACCTCCATGGGAAAGGGCAGGCCTCTACCCCTGGGTGCCCCGGGGTGGCAGGTATGGGGTGAAAGTTGGGTCCCTATGCCCATGCCTGTGTCCCTCACAGCGACCCCTAAGTTATGCCTCCTGTCCCCCATGCACCAGGAGGCCCAGGCAGACCCCACAACCTGTGCCCTGTAGGGGCCAAGGACCCTGAGGAGTTAGCAGCCTCTCTGCCCCTGCCATGGTGTCCCCTGTGCCCCCTGCTATCTCCCTCCCCCTGGATCTCTCAGCCCAGGAGAACTATCCAGCTCCTGCCCTCTCCAAAGGATAAGAGAAGGTGGCGCAGGGGCTCTGTAAGTGTGATGGGGCTCAGGCAGGATGCCCTATAGGAGGTTAGTGAGCACCATTTGGGGTACCATGACTTGTTTGGCTTCTCTGCCTGCAGTGACAGGTTGGCACCACTTGGAGCCAAGCGGGGGTGGAGAGGGGTGGGAGCAGCTCTATCAGCAGGCTGGACCTGAGGAGCCGGAGTGGGGCACGTCTCCCCTAAGGCCTTCCCAGGGCCTGCTCTGCTCCAGGAGCAGGCCCCATGGCACTCTTGTGTCCCAGCCTTTGTTTGGGCTTGCTCCATGTCATCCCCACCCCCCACCACAGAGGCTCACTGCCATGGTGAGAGGAGGCGTGCTTCTAAGACTAACTTGAAGCATCGCAGGGAGGGGCCTGTGTGACCACTTAGCGCCATGCCCTCGATTTCCCAGCAACAGAGACACCCAGTCTCAGTCCTAGGAGACTCATCTGGCCACTGCAATGATCAGTGGGTGGTTCTCCCCAACATTTGCCCAGCAGTCCCAAGCCCCTTGGAGGACTGGGCCACCCATTCCACAGAGTCCAAGACACAGGCCCTACTGGCCAAGGTCACAATGGTTAGCCAGTGGTGAGGGAAGATGAAAACGGCCCAGCTGGGCTCTGGCAGGTGGGCCCAGCAGTGACTTTATCCCCACTCGCAGGTGCTCCAGGCCTTGGGACAGGGGCTGGCACAAGCTTGGGCCCTGCAAACCAGCTTCAGCTCACTTCTGTATCTGAGACCCCTTTACCCTCTGTTCCAGGAGAGAGTGTCCCCCCATTCCTCTCCTGGTTACTCACCACCTCTACCATCACCATATCTACAGAGACACACAACGGCCCAGACTTCCCAAACACCCTCAGGGCCTGGCCAGGGCCTGGCCCTCTCCCTCTTTCTTAGGCCAATCAAATCCTGCTCACCCTTTGGATCCTGCCCCTGCAGGAATTCCAGGCCTCAGGCTCTGAGCTCAGAGAGGCCAGCCTGTCACCTTTCCTCAGAGGGCCCTAGGCCCAGTGTCCCCTCCCAGGTGACAGTCTGGCACTAGACCTTCTGCCCAGTTCTATCTTCTCCTCCACTTCTATAAGGGCAACAACTGGGTCACTGGAGGGATAGAAAACACAGCGGGTAGGGACAGGGAGAAGAAACCCAGGGCCCCTGTGCCAAGGTGGGGAGGAGGAAATCCCCAGCAAGGCCAAATGTCAGACACTCTAGGCCTGCACCACAGCGCTGGCTCTCATACTGGGCAGCCAGCTTCACAGTCCCCAGGGCGTCGGGAAGCACTGCTCCAAATCATGTGCTATTTTTTACCAAAAAATCAGGGTAAGGTATCAGATATAGACAGTCAGAGGCCCAGACCACACCCCATCAGGCTGCTCAGAGGACTGTTGGGGGAGGGTAGGGGGGACCTGACTCCCAGGAATACTCCATCCTCCACTCCCTCTTGGATCCACTGCCTTCAGGAGCAGGGGGTGGCATGTGCTCCTAAGGCCCAGCCAAGGCCAGGGGCCAGCCTGGGAGGGAAGTAGCTGAGTAGCTTTAACCTTTCGGTTAGGCCTCTTGCTGGGCTGGGAGGTGGGAAAGGGCAGAGGGTGAGACACTCTGGGCGGGAGAGAAACTTGGGCAGCTTCAGTGTCCAAGAGTAGTTATGGTAACTGCAAGCAAACAGATGGAGTTTGGCTGGGGAGGGTAAAGGCTGGGCAGGGTCCTGGCCAAGGAAAGTCCCCGGACCTGGATACTTCCATGGGGCAGACCTGGGGCTGGGTGGAGGGCAGTGGGAAGATTGGGGGGGGGGGGCAGCTTTGACTTCTGAATCGTCCCCAGGGGACATCCCTTCCCCAGAGCACTGTTCTGAGCCCACAAACCAGTCAACAAAAGTGGTGTTGGGGTAGAGGCACAAAAGGAGACTCCCAAAATGGGAAGCTCTCATCCTCTTCCAGGGTAGCCAGAGAATGTGGCAAGAGCACCTGGGGCCCGCCAAGGCCACGGGAGTCTGTCCTATTGAGCAGCCAAGAGCAAAGGCACCCTGGGGATCTCCCAGCCCGATTCCTTTTCCTTCTTGGCCTCCCCCAGCAAGGGTAACACACAGTTTCCTGCCCCATGCAGCCCTGGATCTGGGAAGCTGGCCCAGCACCGACCACAGGGAATAGGGCCCCTGCAGTATTCCTCCAGCCCCAGTCACAAGGCCATGGCCCAGCTCATCCTCCAGACCAGCTTCCCTCTTTCACTTCTGCAAAGTTGGGGTGGGGGTACAGGCTGGGAGGAACGGTGTTTTGGGTTCCCCGACTCTCCCCTCTCTCAGGGAAGCCAGCTCCCTCCCCTGGGGGGAAAGTGTTTCTAAGCTTCTGGACCCTTCTCGCCCTCCGTGGAGCAGAACACGTGTGGGAAGGCCCTCCTGAGGACACCCGCACCCCTTCGAGCCACAGGCCCCTGTCCCTAGAGGAAGGGAAAGCAGGTGTCCCAGGAAGCAGCAGCAGGGCAGGGCCGGGGCAGGTGCTACGGTGCTGGGCGGGGCAGCGGGAGGAGGAACCGAGGGCAGGTCGGGGCAGAACGTCTGGGTCCCAGACCCTAAATCGTCCCCCTCTGACAAACAGCTGGAACTCCCCCACGCCCCCCCGAGGGTGGGAACTTCTAGGAGGGGGGCTGGGTGTCAGGGGCTGACTCAGCCTGCCAGAGCCGGCTGGGAGGCGCAGGCGGCCGCGCGCACGTGGCAGGGGCGGCGTGGGGGCGGGAGGGGGCTCACTCACTTGGATCGGCGCGGTGCTGAAATGGATCTTCCGGCTCGGGGCCGGGTCCTCCTCCTCCGAGAGCCCCGGGATCTCCACGCACCCCGACTCGGGCTCGTAGGGGGGCTCCCCATCCTCCTCCTCTTCCTCGTCGTCCTCCTCCAGGGCACTGCCCCCAGAGTCCTCCCCGAGCCCACTGTAGGCGCTCACGTCCACCAAGTCCGCTTCCGAGAAGTCCTCCTTCTTGGACTCGTCAGCCTCCTCCGGGGCCACGTCCGGAGCCCGGCCATTGCCCACCCCTCTCTCTGGCGCCGCCGAGGTGGCCGCCGCCTCCTCCTCGGGGGCCGCTGGGGCCTTGGGCTCCTCGGGCGCCGGGCTGGCCGCGGTCCCCGGGGTGCCGCCATTCTCCAGGGCCGCGTGGACAGTCACCTCAGCCTGGATCACCTCCCCGGGCGCCGACTCGGCCTCCGACTCCCCGCTCTCCTCCACCTCCACCGGCTTGATCTTGCGCACCTCCCGGGGCTTGGGGGGCGGCCGGGCGGGGGCCACTCGGTGCTGCGCGGGCTGCTGCCCGCCGGGGCCGCGCTCCTTCTCGGCCGGGGCATCCCCCGACGGGGCGGGCGGCGGCGGCTGGAACACGCGGGACCGCTTGCTGACCAGCTTGGAGTTGAGCGGGGGCGCCCCGGCGGCCGCGGCCCGGGGCGGCCCGGGGCCCCGGAGGAGGCCGGTCCTGGAGTCGGCCTTCTCGAAGACGGCGCTGAGCTGGCTGACAGTGGGCGACACGGCGTCGGCGTCCAGCTTGTCCAGCGCCTCGGTGCTGCCGTTGAAGCGCACCACCACGTCCAGCTTCCGGTCCTGCAGGCCGGCGCGCTCCTGCCGCAGCAGCCGCCGGGCCGCGGCCTCCTTGTCGCCGCCGCCGGCCGCCGGGGCGCTGCGCTCGAACAGCTTCCGCGTCTCCTGCAGCCGCGACGGCGCGTGCGGCGGCGGCGCGGGCTGCGCCGAGGGCGCGGGCTTGGAGTCGAAGCGGCTCACGCGCTCGGACACGCTGGTGCCCAGCTTGAGCAGGGCGCTGTGGTCCACGTTCTCGTTCAGGCTGCTGGCCCGCGGCAGCGACAGGCGCACGCCGCGCTCGGGCGCCCGCGGGGCCTCGGCCGGGCCCGCGCCGCCCGCCTCGCCCGGCGGCCCGGCCGTGGTGCCCATCTGCAGGAACATACTTTTGATGCGGTGGACGTTGGAGCCATATTTCTTGTGGTGGGCCGCCTTGGGCGCCTCGTCGGGCCCGGGCGCCTCGGGCGGCTTCCGCGCCTGGATGCCCGCCTCGTAGGCGCTGCGGTGCGGGGAGGCGCTGCGGAGGGGACCCCCGGGCCCCCGCGGCTCCGTCTTCATCATGTTGGGGGGAGCCGGGCTCGCATCCCCCCGCGCCCCGCCGCCCCCCTCCAGCAGGCGGCCGGCCAAGTCGGGACCACCGCCCCCTCCCCCGAAAGAAAAACCCCGAGAGGCCCCCTTTTAAGGGTCCCCTAGGCACCCGGCTGCCCAAAACAGTCCACCACGCTTTTTTTTGGAAGGAAAAAAAAAAAAGGAAAAAAAATTCTCCGAGCGCCCGGTGCGGGTCGCCTCCCCCGGCCACGCCGCCGAAGACAGCCGACCCCCGCACAGCCCGGGCGGCCTGGCGCGGCGCCCCCACCCAGAGGAGAAGCGCGGCGGCGGCGGCGGCGGCCGTGGGACCGCGCGCCCAGCCCGAGCAGCGGCGGCGCCGGCTCACATCGTCCGCGGCGGTGTCAGCGCGGCTGGCGCGGGCGGCCCCCGCTCCGGCCCGGGGCCTCGGCTCTCGGGGCGCCCGGCACCCCCGCGCCCATGGCTGCTCGGCCGGCCCGGGCCGCTCCGCCGCGCCTCCCTCCCTCCCTCCCTCCCCCCCGCGCCCCGAGCCGCGGTCTTTCTCTGGCTCTGCCGAGCGGCGGCTGCCGGAGCCCGAGCGGCTGCCCTTCTCGCCGCCGCCGCTGGGGGACTGGCACCTCTGGGTCCTAAAGGGATCGGATTTCCGGGCCGGAGCCTGGTGAGCCCTCCCCTTTCCCTCCTCCCCGACGTCCTGGCGGAGAGCCTTCCGCTGTCCCCAGACCTCGGCCAGCTCTCTTCAGCCCGTCCACCCCAACCTCCGAGGCTTAACGTGACCTACATAGGCGCACTCCCACTTCATCTTTGGGGAGGAGGGAAGGCCACCCAGCCATGGTGGTCCCAGTGCAAGCCCCTGAATCCCCTCCAATGTGTAAGGGGGGCTCTGTGGGGGAAGAGCAGAGGATCGTTTTTTTTTCTTCCAAGGTCCTCAGAGAGCTCTTCTGAGTCTTCTGAGTAGTATCAAACTCGCTGGATGTTTGGCAAAATACAGATTTTTAAGGCCTTCCTCCAAACCTTCCGAAGGAGGCTTGACCCAGGAATCTTTAACAATTTCCCGGAGGGAATCTTTTGCATCATTGAAGGTGTAAAAACCCTGGCCGGATATTGGGGACCTTGCACTGGTAGAGGGGTAGTAATAAAGAAAGAGGGTGGCCCCCTTCGTCCAAGTGACAGGGATCCCCAAAGCTGCCCTTTGCTCTTAGGCAGCCTGCAGTGTCCAGTCGCCTCCCTGCCTTGCATCCCAGCATGAAGAGGGCTTGAATCCTGGCCTTCATGCCCTTAGCAGAGCACTGCTGTCTCAAACAGGAAGAAGGATTGGGGGAGGAGGAATTTTAGAGGCCTGGGGCCAAACTTTCCCCATGGAAAGCTCTAACTTAGATATCTGATTTAAAGGATCCTGGCCACTGTGTGTAAGGGCAGTGTGTGTGTGTGTGGGGGGGGGGGGTGACAGTGACCTACAACACATCTCCTGTCCTGGAAACCCAGAAAGTTACTTTGAAGCTCCCCTATTCCGCACATACACAGTGAAAAGCCTGGGACTGCCCTTTGTCCCTCCCCAGCTGTCTGAGCCCTGTGGATGAACGTCCACCCTCTGGACAGGTCCAGATGTGTTGATCCACCAGGCAGAACCCAGATGAACAGAGAGGACTCTAGGACCCAGAGAACAACTCAGGCACAAAGCCTCTCCCCCACTCCCAGCTGCTTCCTGCATCTCAGGCCTTCCTGAGGCCCCAGCCTCCTCCCCCCGCCCTCTTCCCCTCCATCCTCTTCCTTCTCTTCCGAATCTCCCACTGCTACCCCTTTGGCCTGAAAGGGCTGGCAAAGGGGGCCCTCCAACCCCTCCGCTGTAGGTGGTCCTGTGGGTTTTGCCGGGGCACTAACCGCCAGCTCGTGAAAAAGAGCTCTGTGGGGGATGGGGCTGTGTGGGGAAGCCGCCTGGGAACCCTGAACACTGGGGTGGGGAGTGGCCAAGAACCGCATCGGCGGATCCCTAGGCTAGTGCCAGGGGAAGATTTGGGTTCTGAGCTGGAGCCGGAAATGACCCCAGACCTCAGGCTTTACAGTGCCATCTATATATCTTTGCTGTGCCGCCCAGGAGACACCCACCTCCCCAATTTTGCGCTTGGGGATGGGGCAAAGTGAAAAGCCATCCTCAGGTTCCCCGCCTCTCTCAGGAACACGCGTTGGGACCTAGGTTTCCAAGCTTAAATGTGGAGCTTGAACTTCAGTCTCCTACCCTCATCCCACTATGGCAATTGGGAGAGGACCAAAATCTCACCCAGTCGGGGGCTGGGAATTTGGACAGTGTCCTCAGGAGCTCCTGTGTCAACTGGAGGAGGGCACAGGCCCGGAATCTCCCACACCCTTTGTAGTGAGTCATCTTTGTTGGTCCCAGCCCAAGGGGTCTGTGCCCACGCTCTGGACACGATGGGGAGCCCCTAGCTCCCGAGGGCAGGAGGAGAAGGGAAGAACCAGCTGCCAGGCCCAGAGACCCCCAATGACATCTCTGGCAGCAGCTCAGAGTGACCAAGAATTATTGGGACACTTAGGTCTCCCTTGTCCAAAGATTTATGGGGGTGAAACCCCTTTAAGGGCTTTGGGGTGGAAGAGGGTGGAGCCAATCCAGAGCTTGGGTGTCTGAGGCTAATCAGTGGGACCTTATTTCTGGTTAGCCCAGCAACACCTCCAGCCAGGGCTCCTGAAGAGCTTTCAAAGAGCTATAAGTGTTTTACCATCTCTTTCCCCTGGGGCCTGTGAAATGGGTGGGAGTGGGTGTCACCTCCTCCATCCACTGCCTGCCTGCACGGGGAGGGGGCTGCATTTGGGAGGTTTACCATCCAAACTGCAGGCGTTACCCTTAATGTTCACTCCTCACCCACTTGTAATCCTTACCCATCCTCAGAAGCTCAGTACCCCAGGATAACTTAGCACCCTTTCTCTTCCCACGGTCCTGGTAGAGACACCTTGATGACCGAGGTGGGTGCCCAGTGGCCTCTCAGTGGAAGCTACTTACTTTCCTTTGGCCTGGAGGATGGAGTGGTTCCCAGGGTCAGCCAAGAGCCAGACTGCCAGGGTTCAGATCTTGGCTCCGTGACCTTGGACAAACCACTTATCCCCCTCTGTGGTAACCCAAGGCCCAGGCGAGCTGACAGTGGGTCCAACAGGAGCAGGTGTGGGGGAAAAGGGAAGCTTTCCCAGACTTTGCTAAAAGGCTGCATTGGTGCCATGGGTGGAGATCATGCACCCTTACTCTCCTTCTTCCCACACTACCCCATCTGACAAAGGAGGGTGCTCTTTAAGGACCGTTTCTAGAGGCATGCTTGCTTGCTTTAAACACCAGGTATTACCACAGCTAGGGCAGGCGGGTGGGGAGGAGAGGTCTGATGTGTGATAAGTCCCGTGCCCTGGGCACCCGGGGCTCAGGCCTGGGCTGTGTGCCAATGCTGGCTTCTCTTCCCAGCCCTGGGGCCTTGAATCAGCCTCTTGAAGTGGTTTTTGCCTGGCCATGGTCATCTGAGCAGAGGCAGGTCTGGACCCTGCCCTTCAGCCAATCGGTGGTAAGCCTCCTGCAGCCCTTGCCCTAATTCCTCTTCAGTATTTGCCAGGGCCTCAGGCTAGTCCTGGGATACTGGGAAGGTGTCCTGGCACGCTGGAGCTCAACTCCAGTGTTTGAAGGGACCTTTAGAGGCCTCTGGCTGACTTCTCCACAGGGGAATGAGCAGGGCTGAGCAGTGGCTTAACAGTTTTAGATGAAAGAGACCAGGGTAGAGTTTAGGAGGTCTGAGTTGAATCATCATTTGCTGGGTGACCTTGGGCCAGTCGTTCCCCCTCAGTAAGCCTTTTTTCTTCTACTGGCTCAATTTGAATGTCTGAGCATGGTGACCTTGGGTATCAACCCCACCCCCCACTTCTGTGGGTGGAACGGAAAAGGACAGGATTTGAAGCCACACCTTTTTTGTTAAAATCCCTAAACTGCCAATTCCAAGCTAAGGGACTTCGCGTGTTGAGATGAACAGCCCTCATCTGTTAAGATGGAGATAATATACCAACCTCATAGAGTTGTGAGGGCTCCATGTGCAACAAGCACAGAGAGGGAGCTTGTCTGGCAGTATCCAAGCATGCATCCAAGCACAACCGTGCCTGGGCAGGTATGGCTGAGGGTGAGCATCAGTGCCTGCAGCTGTAAGACTGTTTTCAGGGGACTTTGGGCCTCTGGTTTCATTTTTAAAGCCCATTATGTGAAATTCTGAAATATAAGTACCCCCTGCCGACAGCTCCTTCAAGTCTTTTGGGATCATTCATGCAATGATGTGACCTCCCTTCTCTACTTCCCAAAGGGCCTTTCATTGCTGTCTGTCAGTGCCTCAGGTCCCCCATGGCGCCTGCAGGGAGAGGGGCTGAGGTGTCCTCCTGAAGCTGAGAGATGGCTTGCTGCCTCTTTCTGGTTTGCTCCCTTTTTCTCTCAGTCTACCACACTTGACTCAGGCATCTCTTGGAAAGTTCACATATATCCTGGAGACTGGGAGAGAGAGAGAGAGAGAGAGAGAGAGAGAGAGAGAGAGAGAGAGAGAGAGAGAGAGAATATTGGGGGTTGGGGGGGAAAGGGTGGGACAGAGGAAAGATTTCTCTAAATCATCAGTTGCTTTAAAGGAAAGCCTATATTTAGCTGGGCTTAAAGGGCCTGTAAATATGTATTTTGCAACACAGACAGCTGTAGCCATGGGAGCTCCAGAGACATGCAGGGAGGTCAAAATAAAAAAGAACCGGAAAGATAAGGCAATATATTTTGTCATCTACCGATTCGAAGAACTCTTTTCTACTGTCTGCTCCAACTGCTAATAATACACATTCCTATGTTTTGATGGTTTCTATTTTTCATCCGCTCTCTGGATCTTGTGCAGTGGGTGCCGGAGGAGGAGACAGACTCTTGCAGTCACCTTCTTTCCCCAGCCATTGTCTCACCTGCTGTGGGTCAAAGAGCCTCCTGCCATCCCCCATCCCAGCTGGCCTGGCATCCCAGGCTCTGCAGGGCTGGTGTGGAGCCTGGCACAGGTATAGCCCCCAGGGCATCGGCTCTTGCTGTCCACCCTGACACTTCAGGTGGCCTTGGGTGGGCTGAGAAATCCTGACCCTTCAGAGCAGTTCTACTTTAGAAAACCCTTTTTTTCTAATAATAATAAAAAATAAATAAAGACTTATTAATTCTTAATTGAAACCTTTGGTTTGAAAAGCTTCTTTAAAAATGAAAGTTCAGAGAGACATGTCACTAACAGAATTTACATGTGCCAAGCTGGGCGTGGTGGCTCACGCTTGTAATCCCAGCACTTGGGAGGCTGAGACAGGGGGATCACACAGGTTTGAAGCCAGCCTCAGCTATTTAGTGAGGCCCTCCACAACTCAGTGAGACCCTGTTTTAAAATAAAGAATAAAAAATAGGGCTGGAGGTATAGCTTGAAGGTAGAATGCCCCTGAGTTCCATCCCCAGTACTGCCAAAAAAAAAAAAAAAAAAAAAAAGAATTTACATGTGCCAGCATCGTAACATTTTTACTTCAGTTTCAGTTCTTTTTTTTTTTTTTTTTACTATATAACTCAGAGAATTCTACCTCTGAGTTATACCCCCAGCCCTATTTTATTTATTTATTTATTTATTTGTTTGTTTGTTTGTTTGTTTGTTTGTTTTTATTTTTTTTGGTGGTACTGGGTTTCCAGGAACCCCAGTACCATAAAAAAAAAAATTTTTTTAAATAGGAGCCAGACGTGGTGGCACAGGCTTATAATCCTAGTATTTTGAAGGCTGAGACAAGAGGATCTCAAGTTTAAAGACACTAAGCTACTTAGTGAGGCTCTCCACAATTTATGGAGATGGGTGTGGATTAGAGGTAGAATGCCCGCGGGTTCAATCCCCAGTACCGCAGCAGCAGCAGTAGCAGCAGCAGCAGCAGCAGGAGGAGGAGGAGGAGGAGGAGGAGGAGGAGGAGGAGGAGGAGGAGGAGTATGGTGGCTCAGGTTTGTAATTCCAGTGCTTGGGAGGCTGAGCCAGCCTCAGCTACTTAGTGAGGCTCTCAACAACTTAGTGAGACTCTGTTTTCAAATAAAGTATAAAATAGGTCTGGGAGTATAGCCTGGAGGTAGAAAAGCCCCTGGGTTCCATCCACCAAAAAGAAGAAGGAGGAGAAGGAGAAGGAGAAGAAGAAGAAAAGGAAAGGAAAATGAAATAGCGTCTCACTAAGTTGCTGAGGGTGGCTGCAAACCTGCAACCTTCCTGTCTCGGCCTCCCAAGTACTGGGATTACAATGCCTGGCTCAAAACATTTGTGTGTGTGTGTGTGTGTGAGTCAGGAGATGGAACCCAGGGGCATTCGACCTCTGAGCTACACCCTCTGCCCTATTTTTTATTCTTTATTTTCAAGCCGGGTCTCACTGAGTTGCAAAGGGCCTCACTAAGTAGCTGAAGCTGTCCATGAACCACGATCCTCCTCTCTCAGCCTCCCGAATGCTGGGATTACAAGCGTGTGCTACCACGCCTGGCTCAAAACATTTTTTCATCTTCCCAAACTACTGAAACTCCATGTCCATCCAACACTAACTCCCTATTCTCTCTCCTCAATACCCCTGGCAACTATCATATTCTCATATCTCTCTCTCTCTCTCTCTCTCTCTCTCTCTCTCTCTCTCTCCTAGGGATTGAACTCAGGGTTTTGTTTTGTTTTGTTTTTTTACCTTCAAGCTATACCCCCAGCCCTTTTTTATTTTTTATTTTGAAACATAGTCTCCCTAAATTGCTGAGGCTGGACTTAAAAATCTGGGACCCTCTAGTCTCAGTGTCTTAAGTACTGAGATTCAAGTGTGCACGGCCACCCCTGATTAGGCAACCACCATTCTACCTGCTGTCTGTATAAATTTGACCACCATAAGTACCTCATATAAATGAAATCAAACAGAATTTGTCCTTATTTTTTTTTTTTTTTTTTTTTTTGGTGGTACTGGGGGTGGAACCCAGAGGCTTTCTACCTCTGGGCTCTACTCCCAGACCTATTTTATATTTTATTTGGAAACAGGGTCTAAGTTGCTGAGAGCCTCACTAAGTAGCTGAGGCTGGCTTTGAACCCGTGCGATCCTCCTGTCTCAGCCTCCCAAGCACGGGGATTACAAGCGAGTGCCACCAGGCCCGGCTTGAATTTGTCCTTTTTTTGACTGGCTTATTTTATGTAACATAACATCTTCAGGTTCATGTGTGTTGTGACATGTGTCAGAATTTTCTTCTTTTTTAAGTACAACCCATAATTTTATATTTTTTCTACACATTTAAACATTCATAAAACTGTAGTGCTTTCTGGAGCTTTACCATTTATGTTACAACCATAATACTCCAGGTATAGTTCTGTGTTTTCCTTTACCCTACCTGTTTTTTACAATGGAGCCCTGTCGATACTTAACTGCTTCGGTTTGTTCCTTTTACATTCTGTTTATTTATCAGATCCTCTACTGAGGGGTATGTACTTTGTTTCTGGGTTTTGCTAGTGTAAGCTCGGCTGTGAAGAACACCCTTGGGCTGTTCTCTGAACCCACCTTCAGCGTGTCTACCTGGAAGCAAAAAGCCGGCCTTGTGAGCAGGCTGGCTCTCAACTCGATTGGAATTACCAAACTGTTCTCCCTAGCACGTCTGAACCTACTCTTTCTCTAGCCTCCAGCAACCGTACAAGACGCCCTGTTTGGCCACATCCGTGCCAACATTTGCTCTTCTTAGACTTTTTATTTTTGCCAGTCTGATAGGTGTGAAGTGGCACTTCATTTGAATCTGCATTCCCCGCCTATGAGATCAAACTTCTTATCATGTTTATTGGCCATCTGGGTTTCCTCCCGATGAATCATTCATGTCTATATCCTTTGCTATCCTGTTGTAGCTTTTCGTACAAGTTACAGAAAGACCAACTAGAAATGGTTTAGGCAAGAAGAATTAGTTTACATGAGAGGAAGTCCTGAGTTGGTTAATTCAGAGATTCAGCTGTGCCCCCTAGGATCTTTCTTTCCCATTTCCCCCCATTATATGGGCAGTGCCTATCTAAGGAGGAGACTGACTCCCCTCGTGATCCCAAGACTGCTGCCTCAGCTCTGGGTGTCTCCTGTGAGCAATGATATCCAGAGGCAGAAGAAAGTGGGTGTTTTCTTCTTAGAGTCTCTTTCCCAAAGGGCCCTCCCTCGTACCCCTGCAAGGAAATCTCCATTCCTGTCTGGTGACCAGACTCACAAACATATTTACACTTAAACCAATCACTGACCCAAAGAGCAAAATTATTGCTATATTTAGACCAATAAGAGCTCACCAATGGGACTAAGGACGGCCCATCCTCCCCCAAAGCCCCGACCCCTTAATCAGAACAGGGTTCTAGTGTGGAGAAAGAAGGGAAGGGATGTCATTCATGGTGTTATTCAAAAGGCCTCTCTTTCTTATTGATTTCTGGGAAGTCTCTATTCTGAATGGTGACCCTTTATCTGTCTCATGTTCTGCCAACAGTGCCACCCAAGCTGTTACTTTTCTTTTAACTTTGTTCATAATGTTATTTACATGGCTTTTTCAGGGGCAATGTAATAAAATTGGTCAGTCTTTTGCAACTTGTGTCTCTTGTCTAAGAAATGCTTTCCTGTCCTTGGGTCTCCTACATTTTCTCCTAATTATTTTTAAAGTTTTGTTTTTCACTGTTAGATCTTTAATCCATCTGGAACTAATATTTATGGACGATGTGCAGAGTTTTCCTGGGAAAAGCCAATTGTCCCAACACTTTGTATTGAGTAGTCTCTTCTCTCTTACTGAGTTGCAATGCCACCACCATCATAAATCAAATCCCCACATATGCTGGGAACTGTTTCTGGCCCCGCTAGTCTATTGATCCCTTTGTCTAGCCCGGCACCAATACCACATTATTTTAATTACTATGGCCTTCAAAAAGTCTTAGTATCTGTGAGGGGCAGGTTCCCTTCCTTATTCTTCAGAATTGTAGCTTTTCTTCTTCCCACTTCCTTCTTTCTCCTTCTCCTCCCTCCTTCCTCCCCCCTTCTCTCTCTTTTTGTCTCTCAGCCAGGCATGGTGGCGCACACTTGTAATCCCAGCATTCAGGAGGCTGAGACAGGAGGATCGTGCAGGTTCGAAGCCAGCCGCGCTAGCTTAAGAGATCCTGTTTCAAAAAAAAAAAAAAAGTATAAAAAATAGGTCTGGGAGTGTAGCCCAGAGGTAGAAGGGCTTCCAGGAACCCTAGTACCACCACCAAAAAAAAAAAAAAAAAAAAAGAATAAAAATTTGGGCTGGGGGTTTACCTCGGAGGTAGAATACCTCTGGGTTCCACCCCCAGTACTGAAGAAAAAGAAAACTCTCTCTCTTCGTTAAGTGCGTTAGTTACTAGAGATTGAACCCAGAGGCATTCTACCACTGGCTACAGCCCTAGTCCTTTTTATTTTTTGTTTTGAAACAGATTCTTACTCAGTTGCCCAGTCTGGCCCTCAATTTGTGACCCTCCTGCCTCAGTCTCCTGAGTAGCTGGGATTATAGGTGTGTGCCACTATGCCCCACATATCGAGCCATCTCTTAGCCTTTTGTGCTTATAAGAAATTTTAAAAGCAAATTTCCCAACTTTGTAAAACTCCTATTAGGATACTTACTGGATATGCTTTGAATCGACAGATTAATGTGTAATTATCTTTGAGAATGACAGTGAGGGCTCCCATCCCTAGACTGAACCCTTCTCTACATTTTTCTATTTATTCCTTTTACAGGCTATACTAATGTGTGTGAGTGTGTGTGTGTGTGTGTGTGTGTGTGTGTGTGTGTGTGTGTTTCATAAACATCTTGAAATGTCTTGAAATGTGTAAGCTTTTCTTCTGGATTTTCTACAATTTACATTTTTGTGAATAATTAATTAATTAATTTTACGGAACAGGGGATTGAACCCACGTGGATTCTACTTCTGAGCTATACCCTCAGCCCTATTTTTTAGTTTTATTTTGAAATAAGATCTCACTAGGTTGATGAGTCTCATGAGTTGCTGAGGCTGTCCTTGAACATGTGATCCTCCTGTCTCAGCCTCCCAAGTACTTGGGATTACAGGCCTATGTCACCATGCCCAGCTTTATTTTATTTATTTAATTTATTTATTTATTTTGCAGTATTGGGATGGAACCCAGGGGCATTATACATCCGAGCTACACCCCCAGCCCTATATTTTAGTCTTTTTATTTTTTAAACAGGGTCTCACTGAGTTGCAAAGGGCCTTGCTAGTAGCTGAGGCTGTCTGCGAACCACGATCCTCTGGTCTCAGCCTCCCGAATGCTGGGATTACAAGCGTGCATCACCACATTCGGCTATTTTATTTTTTGATACTGGGGATTGATTGATCCCAGGGGCATTCTAACTCCCTGCTGCACCCCCATTCCTGTTTTTCTTTTTTTAAACAGGGTCTTGCTAAGTTTCTGAGGGTCTTACCAAATTGCTGAGGCTGGCCTCAAACTTGTGATCCTCCTATCCCAGCTTCCCAAGTACTAGGATTGCCTGGCTTGTAATTTATTTTTAAAAAGATATAATTTCTTTTTCTTTCTTTCTTCTTTCTTTTCTTTTTTTTTTTTTTTTTTTTTTTTGGTGGTACTGGGGGTGGAACCCAGAGGCTTTCTACCTCTGGACTATACTCACAGACCTATTATATATTTTATTTGGAAACAGGGTCTCACTAAGTTGCTGAGAGCCTCACTAAGTAGCTGAAGCTGGCTTAGAACCTGTGTGATCCTCCTGTCTCAGCCTCCCAAGCTCAGGGACTACACGCCTGGCAAAAAGATATAATTTCTAAATCTGGGTGGAGGTGCATAGCTGTAATCTCAGTACTTAGGAGGCTGAGACAGGAGGGTTGCCGATTTGAGAACAGGAGGATTGCCCTTTCTCTGTTTCTCCTGGAAGCTAGAAAGTTTGGCCAGGAATCGTCTCTGGCATTCTCAAACTCAGGTTTGGTGGCTTTGGATGGTCCAGAGGTTCAAAAAGCCCAATGGCGGGGGGTGAGGCCCACCTCACTAAGTAACACGACTCTCAGCAACCTAGTGAGACCATTTCTTTTTTAAAATATTTTTATTGGGGCCTTGGGTGGTGGCACATGCTTGTAATCCCAGTGCTTGGTACAGGAGGATCGCACAGTTTCAAAGCCAGCCTCAGCTATTTAGTGAGGCTCTCAGCAACTTAGTGAGACCCTGTTTCCAAATAAAAATAAAACAAGTCTGGGACTATAGCCTGGAGGTAGAAAAGCCCCTGGGTTCCACCCCCAGTGCCACAAAAAATAAAATATTTTTATTGGTGCATTATAGTCTCATAATGTAAATCATGTTGACAATGACACACATCACACAGCACTTGGTCCCCAGCCCACCTTCCCCCATGAGACCCTGCTTCAAAGACAAAAAAAATAAAAAAGGGCTGGGGGGTGTAGTCAAAGGCAGAATACCCCTGGTTCAATCCCTAGTACACACACACACACACACACACACACACACACACACACACACACACAGATAAAATTTCTAATAAATTACTGCTAGCATATAGAAACATTGCAGATTTTTGTATTTTATTTGTATTGTATATTGATCTTTGTCCAGAAACCCTACTGAGCTCCCTCAGTAACACCAATACTAATACTGTGGGTAGAATCCCTTGGGTTTTCTATATAAATAAACACATCATCTATAAAAGATAGCAGAGACTTTGTCTCTTTTCTGTTCTTGATCCTTTTATCAGCGAGAGGGGCGGTGGCCTCTAAACCTGACCTCTGGCAGCTCTGCGGCCTTGCCCGTGGACTGACCCACTAACAGTTATAAATAAATAAAAGGCCCCTCACTTCCTCCAGTTTACAAAGCGCTTTAATGTCCATGACCTCATAGATTCTCTTTACCCCCACTTTTCAGAGAGGGCGCATCTGGGTGGGAACGGGGTGGGGGGTGTGAGAACGATGGTGGCACTGACCTCCAGCCGTCCCTCCCCTTCTCTGTTTCTCCTGAAGCTAGAAAGTTTGGCCAGGAATCGTCTCTGGCATTCTCAAACTCAGGTTTGGTGGCTTTGGATGGTCCAGAGGTTCAAAAAACCCACTGGGGGGGGGGGTGAAGCCCACCAATAAAAACGGGGGAAGATTCTGGGTAGGCATAAGTCTTCAAATGTCTGCGGAAGGTATGGAAATGCCCTTGGAAGTCGGAGGGTCAACACAGAAGACGGGTGGGTAGGGGAGCGGTGGGGAGAGCTCTTTCGGTGCAGCCTCCTTCCTGCACGAGGGCTCTTCACCCTGAAAGAATCTTTGGAATAGGGGAAAGGGGGACGATGTGGGTCGCGTGGCCCACGGTGCCCCCCTGCGTCGCCCCTCTAGCCGCTGCGCCAAACACGCATGCACCGCGGTCGAGCATCCTCAGCCCGGGCGGGGCGCCCTGCAGCCCAGCAGTGCCCCTCTCCGCTCCAGCCTCCGGGCTCCCGGCTCCGCGCTCCGCCCCAACACTGCGCAGGCGCAGGGCCGAACTGGAGCCAGCGAACGCGCCCTCTCGTGGAGGACCGGCGGAGTTGCACCCTTTGTTGTTGCGCCGGGGGAGAAAGATGTGGGTGGAGTCTGAGACGCAGATGCTAGAATCAGATCACAGGGACGAGACTGCCTTTTCCTTTGTCCCCTACGACAACGTATTAGATGCAGATAAAGAACATACGGCTCTTAGAGATCAAGAGACTGGAGACGGCTGGAAAGTGACCGTAGGGAGATGAAGCATGAGTTCGTTTATTTAGCAAATATTCATTGGGATGGGCAGACAGGGTGGGAAGCTGGGGAGGTGGATGCGGAGAGCAAAGACGCCAGGACAGGACCGACCAGCCAAGGGCAGGGCTGGGGTCGGCAGAGCGAAGCGGAGGCAGGGAAGCCCGGTGAGACTAGAGGGGCAAGCAAGTGGAGACCTGACCCTCCAGTGCCTCTGGCCAGAGGCTCCGACTGGCAAGGAGCGCCAAAGATGGGGCAAAACCAGGAGGGGTGCTAGTTGCAATAGCCTGAAGCAATCAAATAATCAAATATGTTTAAAACCATGAATCCATAATTATACCGCTAGTGGGGGAAGCTAATTAGTAATAGTTTGGAGGATGCAGGAGAATCAATTCATCCACCCACCCACCCACCCACCCCGGTGGTACTGGGGATTGAACTCAGGGGCTTTCTACCTCTGAGCTACAGCCCCAGCCCTATTTTATTCTGAAACAGAATCTCACAAAGTTGTGGAAGGCCTCACTAAGTTGCCAAGGCTGGCCTCGCACCTGCAATCCTCCTATCTCAGCCTCACAAATACTGGAATTATAAGCATGTACCACTGTTCCTGGCTCAATCCATTTTTCTGAAACTGATAAATGCAGGGGAAAAACCAAGCATTTGCCCTGTCTTTCCTGTATGAGCTGTGCCACTCGGGTAGCCTAATCATGAGAGAAGGGCAGTTCCTCTAGCTAGAAGTATTCCAGTTCATGAGCAAAGGCATGACCAAATTCGAGTATCACCATTTTGCAAAACAGAACCAAAAACTCAAAAAGCTGGTGGTGCATCATATGCCTCCAGATGGAAGAACACCACCACCACCTATAAAGTGGTCTTGACGAGGAAAATTGGACCTAAATCCGATCAGGCCTCTAGATCCAACTGCAATTTGCAGGAAATAGCATTTACAGAAAGTGCAGAGGTCAGAGGAACATGTTAAAGAATGCCAGGAGATGTGCTCAGCAAAAGTCAGACTGGGGACAACTGCAGAGCAACTGAGCTGGCTCCCTTGAGGAAGGAGGAAGGAGGCAGGGCTGGAGAAAGGAAGGAAAGAAAGAAGGGTGGGAAGGAAGGAAGAAGAGAGGAGGGAAGGAAGAAGGGAGGGAGGGGAAGAGGGAGGGAAGGGAAGAGAAAGAGGAAAAACTTAAAGATTTGGAGACATTTTTTTTTTCCTCTCCCAGTACTAGAGATAAACCCAGGGCCTTGCACATGCCAAAGCTCTGGAAATATTTAAAAGGAACTATCTATCTGATGCAATATGTCCATCTTATTCAGATCTTGTTAAAGATGATAAGAAACATGAAATTAACTGGGCATCAAAGCATGTACCAGTAGTTCCAGCTACCCAGGAGGCTGAAACAGGACGATCACTTAAGCCCAAGAGTTTAGCCGGGTGGGCGTGGTGGCGCACGCTTGTAATACCCGCGCTTGGGAGGCGGAGACAGGAGGATCGCGCAGGTTCGAAGCCAGCCTCGCTGGCTTAAGAGACCCTGTTTCCAAATAAAAATATAACATAGGTCTGGGAGTGTAGCCCGGAGGTAGAAGGGTTTCCAGGAACCCCAGTACCACCAAAACAAAACAAAACAAAACAAAAACAATAAAAACCAAGAGTTTGAGGCCAGCCTGGGATATAGTGAGATCTTATCTGTTGAATAAAAAGCATGAGATTTATAAGAAATTGAAAATATTAACACCAGAACTTTGTTATTAAGGAATTGCTAATTATGTTAACAATCGATTATGTTAAAAAAGAAAGTAATTATCTCCTGAGGATACATACTGAAACACTGAAAAATGAAATCTAAGGGGGGAGGGAAGTTGGGATTGGTACAGATGAAACTAGGTTGACCATGAGTTGATTGTTGAAGCTGGGTGATAGCTAGCAGCCCATTATGTTGTTCTGTACACTTATTTTACTTGTTTACTTGCCTAGTTTATTTATTTTGTAGTACCGGGGATTGAACCTAAGGGCCCTTTACTACTAAGCTACATCCCCAGACCTTTTTATTCTTTTTAATTTTAAGGTAGGAAGCTGGGCGTGGTGGCGCACGCTTGTAATCCCAGCATTCGGGAGGCTGAGACTGGAGGATCGCAGTTTAAGGAGAACCTCAGCTAGTAAGTGAGGCCCTCTGCAACTCAGTGAGACCCTGTTTAGAAAATAAAAAGACAGCCGGGCCTGGTGGCGCACGCTTGTCATCCCCGCGCTTGGGAGGCTGAGACAGGAGGATCGCACGGGTTCGAAGCCAGCCTCAGCTACTGAGTGAGGCTCTCAGCAACTTAGTGAGACCCTGTTTCCAAATAAAATATATATTTATATAAAAGGTCTGGGAGTATAGCCTGGAGGTAGAAAGCCTCTGGGTTCTACCCCTAGTACCACCAAAGGCTAGCCTCAGCTACTGAGTGAGGCTCTCAGCAACTTAGTGAGACCCTGTTTCCTAACAAAATATAAAATAGGTCTGGGAGTAGAGCCCGGAGGTAGAAAGCACCTGGGTTCCACCCCCAGTACCACCAAAAAAAAAAAAAAAAAAAAAAAGACTAAAAACTAGGGTTGGGGATGTCACTCAGAGGTAGAATGTCCCTGGGTTCCATCCCTAGTACCGAAAAAAAAAAAAAAAATACATAAGATGGGGCCTTGATAAGTTGCCCAGGCTGGCCTTACACTATGATCTTCCTGCCGCATCTTCTGGAGTCACCAGGATTGCAGGCATGCGTGGCCTGGTGTATACTTAAAAAAAAATCTCCAAGCTGGGCGTGGTGGCACATGCTTATAATCCCAGTACTTGAGAGGCTGAGACAGGAGGATCGCAAGTTTGCAGCCAGCCTCAGCTACTTAGTGAGGCCTTCCACCACTTAGTGAGACCCTGTTTCAAAATAAAGAATAAAAAAATATATATATAGGGCTGGGGGTGTAGCTCAGAGGTAAAATGCCCCTGTGTTCAGTTCCCAGTAGTGGGGAAAAAAAAAAAAAAGAAGTATAAAGACCCTGTGGCCCTGTTTTAGCCCCTGGTCCCAGCAGACAGAGGTGCTGTGTATTACCGCAGCATGTTACAGCCCAGACACCTCTGAGGCAGGGAGTTGGCTGGGTGAGCCAGAGGCTGAGGAGGCTTCCTGGGGACGTCAGCTGGTCCTGGACAGTCTGTGGCTGTCCTAGAGGCAGGAAGTTAGGGAGGATCAGAGGTAGGAATGGCCACAGCTTTTCCACTGAGGCAGGCTGGCTCCCTGGGCCTGGTGACACCGGGCACAGACACTGCTCCCTTAAGGCAGTGGAGGGTGTGAGTGGGTGGTTCCAAAAATAGCAGGAGAGGCAGCAGGGGGAGGGAGGGGAGTCACATGGGGGTGATCAGGGGCTGAGGCCTGGCACCTGGGTCTGATCTGGGGCTCTCTGACTCTCCCCTGCCTCCAGAACCCTTCTTCCTCTCTCCCTCCATCTCTGAGAAGGCAGAGAGATACCACGGTGATTCGGGGACAAACACCTGCCTGGGAGCCAGAGTGGATGCTGATGCAGGCATTTGATGGCTCTCCAGGGACAGGCAAGGTAGTCAGGTGGGGTGAGAGAAAGAGATGGGGAAGGACAAAGACTAAGTAACCTACTTGCCAGTTCCCTACCTGCAGGCCCACATCCTTCGGCCTGAGCCAGGCCAGGTCCAAAGTCCCTCTCCCTGTGCTCTGTTGCAGGGGTGAGGTGGGAGGCCCAGAGGCTTGCTGCCAGACACCGAGGCCTGGGGGCAATGCAGGCAGCCAGGGCTCCTTGGGCACCTGGGGGGAGGGCCCCTCAGCCTGGCCTGAGTGGGAAGCTCCGGGAGCGAAGGGCACCTAGCTGCCTTCTCCAGCCTTTACACCTGGACCAAGGGCCTTCAGCAGATGCAGGGAAGAGGGGAGGGCTACTTTGACAGCAAGAATGTCAGCGGCTGCCATTGATGGAGTTGGGCACTGGGCTAAGTACCTCCCATGTATTTAGTACTAAGCCCAGGGGCACTTGATCATAGAGCTACACCCTAGCCCTTTTTATTTTATTTTATTTTTAAAATATTTGTGTGTGTGTGGTACTGGGGGTGGAACCCAGGGGCTTTTCTACCTCCGGGCTGTACTCCCAGACCTATTTTATTTTATTTATTTTATTTTATTTTATTTATTTATTTATTTATTTTTTTTGGTGGTACTGGGGTTACTGGAAACCCTTCTACCTCCGGGCTACACTCCCAGACCTATTTTTTTTTTTTTTTTTTTTTTTTGGTGGTACTGGGGTGGAACCCAGGGGCTTTCTACCTCCGGGCTATATACCCAGACCTATTTTATATTTTATTTGGAAACAGGGTCTCAGTAGGTTGCTGAGAGCCTCACTAAGTAGCTGAGGCTGGCTTCAAAACTGTGTGATCCTCCTGTCTCAGTCTCCCAAGCGCGGGGATTACAAGCGTGCGCCACTACGCCTGGCTCCCAGACCTATTTTATACTTTATTTGGAAACAGGGTCTCATTAAGTTGCTGAGAGCCTCACTCAGTAGCAGAGGCTGGCTTCGAACCTGTGTGATCCTCCTGTCTCAGTCTCCCAAGCGCTGGGATTACAAATGTGCACCATCATGCCTGGCTAACCCATTATTATTATTATTATTATTATTATTATTATTATTATTATACCAGGAATAGAACCCTGGGGCTTTCTACTTCTGGGCTACACTGCCAGACCTATTTTATATTTTTTATTTGGGAACAAGGTCTCACTGAGTTGCTGAGAGCCTCACTAAGTAGCTGAGGCTGGCTTTGAACCTGTGCGATCCCTCCTGTCTCAGCTTCCCAAGTGCTGGGATTACAAGTGTGTGTCACCATGCCCGGCTCTTATTATTTTTATTTACTTATTTTTTGTGTTGCTAGGGATTGAACCCAGAGACATTCTTTCTCTGAGATACACCTACAACCCTGTTTCTCTTTTTTGAAAACAGGGTCTATTTAATTTTTTGAAAACCCTATTTTTTATTATTATTATTATTATTATTATTATTATTATTATTATTGTGTGTGTGTGTGTGTGTGTGTGTGTGTGTGTGTGTGTTACTGGGGATGGAGCCCAGGGACATTCTACCTCCAAGCTACATCCCCAGTCCTATTTCTTATTCTTTATTTTAAAACAGAGTCTCACTGAGTTGCAAAGGGTCTCTTTAAGTAGTAGCTGAGACTATCCTCAAACCACAGTTCTCCTCTCTCAGCCTCCCAAATGCTGGGATTACAAGCATGCACCACTACGCCTGGTTCCTATTTTTTATTTTTTGAAACAAGGTCTCATTAAGTTGCTGAGGCTGGCTTTGAACCTGCAATCCTTCTGTCTCAGCTTCCCAAGTACTGGAATTATAGGCATGAGCTACCATGCCTGGTTCCTCCCCCCCCCCCCCCAGTACTGGGGATGGAAGCCAGGGGCATTCTACCTCCGAGCTATACCCCCTGCCTTATTTTTTATTCTTTATTTTGAAACAGGGTCTCACTGAGTTGCAAAGGGCCTCACTAAGTAGCTGAGGCTGTCATCGAACCACTATCCTCCTGTTTCAGCCTCCCAAATGCTGGGATTATAAACGTGCGCCACCACACCCGGCCTCCTTTTAATTTTAATTTTAATTTTTTATTTTTATTTTTTTAGTGGTACTGGGGTTCCTGGAAGCCCTTCTACCTTTGGGCTACGCTCCCAGACCTATTTTTTACTTTTTTTTTTTTTAATTTGGAAACAGGGTCTCTTAAGCCAGAGCGGCTGGCTGGCTTCGAACCTGCGCGATCCTCCTGTCTCTGCCTCCCAAGCGCGGGGATTACAAGCGTGTGCCACTATGCCCGGCAACCCGGCCTCCTTTTTTAAAAAAAAAATTTTTTTTAAGCTGGGCGTGGTGGCTCACGCTTGTAATCCCCGCACTTGGGAGGCGGAG